>NC_051199.1:22615620-23251037 GCF_015220075.1 Falco rusticolus
AATTTTGCATGTAATAGGCAGAAATCTTGTAGTAGGCAGGTTAAATGAATCCAGACTGCAAAGCAACTGATCTTTATTTTTTATCTCTGTGCTTAATTTGTGGGTTTTGCTTTCTTTAGACCCACTTTTGTCTTGCCAGTATCTTAAGGTTTTTTACCTTTGGTGCTCACCTGCAACTCCAACTCTATTGCCAAAGGATGGCAAAAGGCTTAGATCGAATGGGACATGGTAAGGGAATTTATGCTTTTTCCCCTCCACATACTGCTGTGTTGGCCCAGCATGCAGTGGTATACTCATGTTTGAATTGGGCTTCATTGGCCTCAGAGCGGCATGGATATGAAATTAAAGAGTATACCTGTGCAGAGCTTTGGTGGTGCAGGGACAAGGCAACCTCATCCTGCAACAATAGAAATGCAGCAGTATTCCTGCTGTCTTTTATGTTTGATTAAATCTCAGATATGTGATGGAACTTGTCACTCTTTTCTGGATGGTTCTGCTAAAAGAAAAGGCTGTATCTGATGCATAGTCAATAAAATTAGGCAGGAGATCAGGAGAGAGATCAAGATCTTTGCAAGCATTTTGGGGGTTACAAGCATGCTAGAGCACCAGTAAACGCTTGCTGGGAGATATCAAATGTTAAAAGCATGCAAGCAGCAAGGGCACCAGCTACTGTTGTGTGACTGTTTTAGGGTATGTGCTTGTCATAAGCCTGGGTGAAAGTCAGTGCTGTACTTGTTATTCAGCACAGAAGTTGGAAATGTGCTCGGACTGCAAGCAGCCTGACCTGTAGAGGAAAGCGTAGCTCATGATGTGCTGAGTGCTCCCTGGGGTGAAAGGCAGGAAGGAGCCGGGCGCATCCAGTGTTTCACTGTCACACCATCTTCCTGCCCTGCTAATGGAACCAAGAGTCAGCTGCAGGATTTCTGTTATGCTCAATTAAAGAATTATTGACCATGGCCTAAGCATTTTTTCTGAAGAAACATCATAGGCTGAAGTGTTGGCATCAAAGGTTTAAACTCCTGTGTGGTGTTGGAAGTGCCTCCAAGTGGCCACCGATGGACTCTGTCCTCTGTTTATTGTTGCTAATGATACGAGTATCTTTTCTCTGATAGAGGGACCTCAATTTCAGACACATTGTCTCCATAGTAACTGGTGATAAATCATCTCTACGGTAGCTGTGTTTCCCTGACATGGAATATTATTTATTTATTTTTTTTTTTAGTATTTTTTTTCTCTCAAGTTGTTTTATTTCAGTCAGCTCACCTGAAATAGTTTTTTTAATACTAAAAGCAAGAAAACATTTTAAAGAACGTTTTATGAAAAGTCAGACATTCACATGAGAAAACTTAGAATTAAGAATGCACATGACCTTTTAGGTTGACTCCTTGCTTGTACTGACTGGTCTTTGATAAATTATCACTTAGTGCCTTCTCCACTTGCTCTCATGTCGTTCTATGGGGTTTTACACAGTATTTCTTTCTGCTCCCCACATTCAGTGTGTGGCTTTTGAATAGCTATCTGTATGCTGCATGGAATAAAATTTCACTTACTCATTACATTTCTCTAGTGCTTTTAATTTTATTTCTAAAGCTTTTGTGGATATAAATGAACTTACCTTCACGTAACGCTATTCAGAGTAGCAGGTGATGTTGCTGTTTTACATCAGGGGAACTGAAGCCCAGAAAAGTCAAGTCTAAAATTCTAAAACTGTAGGAAATGTCACCCAGTCTGGGGTTTCCAGACTGAAATGTAGGAAATGTAGAGATCTATTTTTTTTTTAATAGACATCTTAGCATTTAAACTGCAACTATAATTGATCTCAGCTGCAGCTGATGGCACTCAGCAAGTCCTGCCAATCTGACTGCAAGTGCCCAAGCCCAGGCAGCTGGAAATGAGGAGTGCTCCCACGTGAGAGGAGTATTTGCCAAATATTGTGGAGGAGTTCTGGGTCAGAGGACAAGCAGATTTCCATTCTCAGGGGTGGCACTTCAGGGCTGAGCTGTGATGAGATAATTTTTCCTTCTGTTGTCCTCCTTCTCATTGAATACGTCCTGTGGCTGGGTACAATGCAGGTTTTCCATGTGGGCAAAAGGTTTTGTCATATTTATTTACATTTGGAAACTATCTGAGGTTTTGTTTTATAAGGAAGCAGGAGCTTTTTCTTTACTGATCTTCGAATGCTTTGGTTTTTGAATTTAAGACATTTGTAAATGCAGATGCAAAACATTTCTGATTTTTTCTCTTTGTGCCAGACAAATGAAATGACATTTGCTTACTGTGTGATATGCTGGAGTAAAAACATCTTTTAAAGTACCAGTCTATTCATTTTCTTCATAAAATTAATCAATAGAAGTTGTTCCTGATAGGCCTGTTTCTTTCAGCTTCCCAGGAGGTTTTCAGTTCTTTACTCCATGCTGTCTGACATGTCACACTAAAAATCAAAAGCAGACCCCAAAGCAATAGGGAAGCTGCAGTCGCAGAGGTACAGCAACAATTAAAACCAGGCTCGTTGCAGATGGTAAAAGAGACAAACACAGCCATGCAGAAAAACAACACTTTCTACACACTGGAAAAATCACTGAAGGCAAACCTTCAGGTTGTGTTTCTCGAAGGTTATTTTAACAGGCTGTGATCCATTAGGTTTGAATGTGGTCGTCAAAACTCATTTGAGGGTTAGTTGAAGATCAAGATCCTACATAAAACCTTTTCCCTCCATAAGTAAAGCTGTTGAGCTTAGGACCGGCAGCATCTCTGAACATTACTTACCCATGTCTCATAATTTAAATGTTAATACGTGTTCTGGGCAAATCTAGTAAATCAGGTGTGTGTTGGCCTCTGCACACACATGGGGGTGGTACGTGTGCATGAGTCTGCAGGTATATTTGCCATTATTGATTTTTTTTCTCTTTCTCTGATGATTTAGCAATATCTAAATGCAGTAAAAATGTGGATGAAAAATCGTTATTACGAGAGTTAAGTTGTGCTGAAATTTTTAAATCTTTATCAGCAGACAGAATCCTGGAGCGTTGTTCTCCCAGACAGGAGTGGAGTGGCACAGGTGGCAATTAATCATCAAGGGGCAAAACTCTATCGAGTACTTGCTTGTGCTTGGCTTTGACCCACTGATCTCAAAGCCAAGAGTCAGCTCGGTGTGTGGCATGATTACAATATGTAGGGTTGCTTTGGAAATAAGGAATACAGGGTTATTTTAGATTTTAAAGATCTCAAAAAAAAATATTTTTTTTAATTGGCAGTAAACCGGTAAGGCACTTAAAATGCAAACTATAACAATAAACAGGGTTTTGTTCTATATTTATGGCTTGTGAATTAAGACTGTACAAAGATGGTAACTTTTAATTTTGCATTAACCCAGCTTCATTCTGCAGTAAGCGAGGTGCCGAGCTCGTGTGGTGGCAGTTTGGTGGTCCCTGTGTGTGGGGAGAAATGAATCAGTTTCTGTCTGTGCCTTGCAGTGGGTTGTCCCTCATGAAATAATCTAAACCTGTCAGATTGTGACAGCTTGCTCTACCTGCACAAATAATACCATTTTGAGAAATCAAGGACTGCTGATATTGCTGTAATAGATCTAAAAGTGCATACTGATGTGATCTGCGTTTTCCTACGAGATGGCATTTGAAGCTGCTAGTGCACTGAATATTTCTGCTGCATCAGCTTATCATCTAGGAAACGTGGATCAGACTTTTTGAAAGAGTGCAGCATCGACCAAATCTCCATCTTGCCTAGCTCTGATACCTCAATCTTAATGTATGAAAACCTGATTAAAAAAAGCCTCTCATACTTTAAAAGCCACAAAAAGCTTAAGTAACTGCCTGGAGAGCATCCTTGAATATCGCAAACATATGTGGTGCTGAAATGTGGTGTCCACAGACTCTTTTACAGCATGTACAAACAAATGTACTGGAGCACTTCTCATCTTCCAGAGTCCTAAAGAGATTTCCAGAGCACTCAGCCATATCCTTTGTGTTTGAACAGAGCTTGGCAAATGTGGGCTTTTTCAGTGTTTTGGCCAAAATGAAAAATGAAGGGGAAAAAAACCTCGATGACAGTCAAAGCAAGGTAGCTATCATCTGTATGTCTGAGTTTTGCAATGAGCCCAGGCTTAGAAAAACTTTGCTTTGGTTAACCTGAAACAATATGTTCAATGCAAATTAAAATACTTGAATTTTGTGCAGGTTTGGCTTAGTTTTGTTTACAATTAAAAAATGTCATTTTTTTAAAAAAAAATGCCAATTAAAAATTAAAAGCTGAAAAATCTAATTTTGAACTATTTTGAAAAAAAATCCACTTTATTTTTGACTGAAATTGTTTTTCATTTTGACCAGATTTTGCGAGTAGTATTAGCTAGCTATATTGCATTACCATTTGGTGTTGAATTAACTTTTTGTCAAGATGTTGTCTGCCCGCTGTCACCATGAAGAATGCTGGCAGAGCCTGTGAGAGGTGGGTAAATGTTGCTGTTACTGTCCTGTTAAAAGAGGGATCACAGAGCCTTTAATGTCACGTGGCTTTTGGAATCTTACCCAGAAGATAAGTGAATGAGTAGCATTTCCAGCCACAACAAAATTTACATTGGTCAGCTTTAAGAGGGCATTGCTGACAAAACGAGACTTAGAGATTTGTGAAACATCTTTCCTACATTGTTCATTCATGTTATTTATTTTTTGTGGTTCGAGCAGAACTATAAATCTAAGCAAACAGCATCTAGCTGCGTCTCCGTTCTAAATATAGTATGACAGAAAAAGAAGTTTAATTTCTCCTTCAGAGCTCTCGAGACTGAATGTATTTCTGAAACACTGTTGGTTGCCTTAACGCTGTGACAGTAGCCGGTTATTTTAAAGGAGCATTTGCTGACTTAGAAGCAGCGGAGCTGACCTTGATGCTGCAGTGGTCTCAGTAGGAAAGGGTGGTCAGAGGCCAAAGGGATGGCTGATGTAGGAAGCAAAGGCAGTCCACAATGCTAAAATTTGCCTCCAACAGGTAAAGAGTGAGCATGGCCAAATTGTAAAGGAACAGAAACCTGGTCATTGCGGTTGACCTTTCTGAGGTTCAGCGAGGCTGCACTTCTACCGTGCTGCGTGCTATACGTGCTGCAGGATGAGACTTTTCCCTATGGAACGTGCAATCTCAAATGATCAGCTAAAAGGTGGGTCTGATGCAGTATTTGTCTTTGTTTTGACGAGGAGCTTTGCCACAAAGGGTAAAACGCTATGTCCAGAGTAAGAATGGGGCAGAGTTGGAAAATGGCCATATTTGTTGAGATTCAGTTAATTGCTTTTGCCATAAGGTAATACATCTTCCTCTTTGACTTCTGCTGTGCGTTTAATCAGGTGCTGAGTGAATATCTTACTTTGCAAATCCAAACTAATAATGGACATGGAAATTGTAGTAAATGATAAGACACAATAAGACAAGTTGTATGTTCCCTAATGACAGCATAATGAACTGAATTTAAAATGAAATCCTATCACGAACAGTCACAGCCCATTAGACAATGAAATTCCTTGTTAAACTGACTTTTTAAAAGCGCTTTACAGAAAGTGAAAATGAAACAAAGTTACAGAATATTGTTGGAAGACACTTATAGCCAGATCCTAGTACTCTTTCAGGGTAAAAAACAACCAACTTCAGTGAGTATTTTGCTTGAGCAAGGTCATAACCTCTAAAAATGTGAAGCAAATCACATGCTATTGAAATAATTTCAGCAAGATTTAACAGGTAACATCACCATTTATTGTCTACAATAGTATACCCATCAGGAACAGAAGAAAAAAGAAATAAAAAAAAGGTGGTGGTGGGGTGGTGTTTTCTGCTTTTGGTGATTGCTGCTCTACATGGATCACGTAGAACAGGGAGAAACACCAAGTCCCCAGATGTTAAACACTATGTGTTTTGAAGAAAACATTTCAGGAACAGCAAGTGAGATTTCCAAAAAATGACCAAAAAAAAGGAGGTGCAGAGAATGGAAATGATTGGGGAGGTGCTTTTTTTGGTAAGTGCCCCACAATAACACGTTTATAGATCCCTGTTGTCATTGTCATCTTCAAAGCAAACGAAACACAGCCTTCTCATCAGCAATGATTATTGCAAAGTAGACTTGGTGTGAAAATTGAAATAGTAAAAAAATAAAGGTCCAATTTTTATGGAGGACCAGCAGGACATAGGTGCCTATTGCTCGTCAGCCCCTTTGGAATCATCCAGCCAAAGTGCATTAGAAATAGGGCCATAAACTCCCAAGTCCCTCAAACACTTTTAAAAATGTTACCCTTCATATTTTCTTTATTTACTGTCTAAATATTCCATATTATTTTGGCCTCTTCTGTACTAGGTATTAGCCATGAGAGAAATAGATTTCAGTACCTTTTAAAAAAGTTTCTTTTTATTCTGAAGAAAACGGTGCACTGCAAATGCAAGTTTATTGTTGCAGCAGTATTTACAAAAATTACAGATACACAAAGAAAGTGTATTATGTTATTGTAGGGAATGTGCTGGTTTGTGGGTTTTTTTGTTTGTTTTTTTGGTTTTTTGGTTTTTTTAGTCTTTTTAAGAAGGAGCATCTGTTCTATAGTAATTTCTATGCTTGGGTAATTCATCTAATGATTACATGGATGTTGGCCGGAAGACAACATTTAGAGGAAGCTGTAAAGCAGCTAGTAAACACAGGCTTATGTAGTTTTAAAGGAGGCAAAAAGAAGAAAATATACTATTCTGAATGGTACACAATGCTGGATATCATCAGTCTGCATTTCTGAAAGAGCTACATGTTTAGTTGCTGTCATTGTTCCCAGCGGGAGCTCTCACACCAACTTCTATTGAAATGTGACCATTAGAGATTATTTTGATCCATCCTTGAGGAGGAACATAAAAGCTAAAGTAAATTGCTTCATCAATACTAATTTATAATTTTAGTGCAAAGACATCTAGGGTGCTTGCATACAGGGAGTAGCTCTGAACAGAAGGTGGTTGTGTATCTTCTTCAGCGTGCATTTCTGGCATACACTGTTTATAATTGATATTTGGGCAAGGGAAAGTGAAATGGAGAGGATGCTGCTGGGAAGACTTGTGTGATTTTGAAGAACTGGTTAAATTTTAACTTGGTTGTTTTGGACTGCGATAAAACAGACAGATAGGTTTATTCTCATTTTACTGTGATGGAAATAGACCTTGATTCAGGTGTCACTTTCTGTGCTAATCTGTTGCCTTCACTTCTGTTCTTAGTTTACAGCAAAGAGAATTGGGGCTATAGTGTTTGTGTCAATTGGTAACATGGGCTTGTAGCCAAAACTCTTTTTGCTGGTCAGCCAAAGCACTTGCCAGTAAATTATTGAATGCCCAGTTCTTTTGACACTGCAACTAGTTATTTAACTAATGTAAGCAAGAGCTGTGGAGCAATGAAAGAGCAAGTTGTCCTTCCATTTTGCTGTCCCATATGGTTAAGCGAAAAATAACTGGTTTCCACTTTCAGCAGATCATAGGAAATAACAAGCTGGTACTGAAATAAAGCTCCCCAGTAGGGCTAAGGATACAGTACCGATGTGATAATAAAAATACACTAAGCATGTTAAACAAAAGCGAGCTCTATTTTGGCAGAAGTCCTAGAAATAGTGAACTGACCTAGATCAGCCTTGGTTAAAAGACCAAACAGAGTCAGCAATATTTAGCATAAATAAAACTCCCCACTGCAGTTCTGGTTGCAGCCTTGGAGCTCTTAAAACTCTGCCCATCCTTTAAACATCTTCCTGCTCACAGGATGAATTTCCTTGAGAAACACTAAGCTTTTAAAACAGAGAACAAAAAGGCAAATAAAACCCAGTGCATTGAAAGAATTCTGCATTGGCGAAATTTTAGTTGCATATTATGAGTTAAGTGGAGAGAAATGAAGGAAGGAACCACACTGGCTCTCTCAAATAGCAGTGTTGTACATGAAAGGAAAATAAGTCACAATTAAGAGGCAATCTTCATTGTATTTCTACAAGTAGTCCCTTGTGTAACATTAAGCATAAGAGGCTGAAGCTCAGACTAGCATCCTCAGAACAAGCCATTTGGATAGGTTGAATCCCAGTGCCATTTCAGCATGCTTCATTCATTAAACATAAACCAGAAAGAAAAGTATAGCTGTGTGCATAAGTGCGTGCTTTGGACTAATGCGTTAATGACTGTAGAGTACTACTGAAGAAAGCAGGCAAAAAAATGTTTCAAAATAACATACCAGCCGAGGTACCAGGTAACATGGCACAACCAGTTCAAAGCAGTTCCTTGTAAGTTCCCTTCACTTAGATGTAGCTGTTGGCGATGCATAAAGTCCAGATCATCCAGACAATGCGAGTGATTTTGTTCTCTAACAGTTGTGTCCCTGACAGAACGTGAAGCGGAAGGATTGTTAGTGGAAAGGGATGACTTTTTCTGAGGGATGTGGGAATCTGTCATCCAAACTGGCAGGGTACAGAGGGGAGTGCCACGAATGTCTGGTTGTGCTTGGTGCAGTGGGAAGTGATGCTCGCAGAAGAGAAATTGGGAAATATCTTTTGGTGGGCAGAGTTAAGTAGAAACTTGATTGAGGAGGAATACCAGTTGGACTTGTGAGAGAGCATTTTGGAAGTAATGGGTTTTGTGTGTGGAGCTAAATAACTGGTAATATTTTGTATCTGAAAGCGTGTACAGTTGGCTTTTGGAAACAGAGAAGAAATGTCAGTGAAGCCAAAGCTACTATTGGGGCTGCACTAGCTGCAAGGGTGATGTGGGGTCCCATAGGTGGGGTAAGTGAAGGAGGAATTCACGGGCCAGCCAGAAATGATTTAAGCAGCTGCCTCACCCCTTCCCCTGCAGTAAGTCGTGCAGGGCATATCGCTTCCCTTATTTCCAACTGCAGAAGTCTCAGTAGGCAGCAAAATTTCAGTAAAGAAGTGATGACAGCTTGGGGAATGGAGTTCATAATAGAAGCAATGAAGCAACCTTATCTTCAGCACATGTTTGTGCTCCCATAATACATATCTGTTATTTTGTTTTATCTATATTAGTGAAAAATACTGTCTCAGATTTATTTTTAAGCTAGATCCTGAATGAAACTATACATATGTGATTGTTGGGTGTTTTTCCTCTCCAGTTATCATCTGGCAACTTTGGAAGTAGAGATAGAGAGTAAATTATATTCCCACAAGCTAGTTGTAAAAATTGACATCAGATTGATAAGGAGGGACCCAGGTCGGTCCCCAAGGAAAAGGCAGGCTGAACGCCATCACTGTGCACTTCTGCGGGAGTCGTTTGCTGGGAAGTGTGTTTGCCTCCAGACTGGTTTCAGCGGAGATTGCTCCATTGCTCCTTACCCGGGAGCAGAGGTGGCCAAGGGGGTGGAAGAAGGGAAGGGGAAACAGTATTGCTGCTAACGGGGCTGTGAGGGTCAGAGGAGAAAAGGCACAAATCGCCAGGGAACCAGGTTTATGGATTCTGCTGCTTGAGAAGCATCTTGTTTACTTATGGGATAACACCTTGGCGTAAACCTGTGGCTGTTTGTTTCTCCTGTGGAGTGGGTGAAAATAGAGTGGGCTCCTTTCAAGTTCCCCAGGGCCCAGCATGCTGTTACTGATCCAGCTGTACACCAGATCTTTTCAGGTTAATATTCCATAGCCAAAAGGATCAAATCTAAGGTCCTTGAGTTAGTCTCAGTTTAAGCCTTAACATCTATTTTGGAACATAGAAAACTGACTTTTTGGGGATGTGAATGTCCAAATTCCACCCAAGGCAGCGGAGATGATCAGCATATTTGAAGTGTGGACCCTGTTTGTGTCAACATATAGCTCGGGTAGTCTAACTTTATGGCAACAGAATTTAAAAAATATACCCTGTGTGTGCTTCCCTTCGGGTTCATGCTGGTATTTCTCTTTTCCCATAGCTGTGCCCTGCCACAGCACGGCACAGTGCACTGGCTCCTCTATTTATAGCTTTGCTCTGCAGCTGGGCAAGGACTGACCTGGCTGCCCCTGGCTCCCCAGCGAAGCCCCTGCCTCTCCCACCAATCTCCGATGAGTCCCCAGCAAGAGCCACGACCCCCTGACCACAGCGTGCCCGGTCCTCCGGTGGGGAGGGAAGGCTGAGAGGAGGTAAGAAGCAAAAAGAAAAATAGTACATTACACATCGTGGTTGCAGTACATCCCCTACTTACACTGCTTTCCTGACCGCTGTGTTTGTCTTAGCTCTTTTAGAAGACGCAGTATTTTTAAAAGCATGAATGGCAACTTTTTAATCAAATTCCTACTAACCTGTCCTTTTGAGCTAGTCTAACATCATTTTCTGCAGTATTTATCTTCCAGCATGTGTCTCAGTCTAGTTTTCAACTGCTATAAATTGAATTTTATGTAGTTCCTTCACAAGGCTGTTTCATAGCCCAATATCTAAGGCAGAAACCCCCCACCTTTTGCCACCTATCTAAATTTGACCCGAACAATTTTCTTAGTTTCTCCTGTAGTTCTGTGTTCATATGAAGATAAGCATTTGTTTAATTTCTTCCACACTACAAAATTTCCCATGCTGGGGAGAATATTGGTTTTAGTTTCTCTTAATCATTCCTTACACATGTACTTAATTTTCATGAAAATACACATATGTTTTACTAAAAAGGGCTATTTCTTTTCTTTTGCTAGAATTTATGGAGTAAGGTAAGTCTCTCACATAAATCCTTTCCTGGTAATTCTGGAGTGGATTTTTAACATCAGGATGGAAGTAGATTCCTAATTAAAAAAAAAAAAATCCCTCCATCCTCAGCCTGCAAATGGCTAGAAACTAAAATGTTTACACGCCTGTTATTGCCATCACTTATACAATCTAATTCTACAGTGCTGGGACCACCACTCTATAAATTTCAATTATACTATTAGCAATAGCTCTTCAGTGCAGTAATTGGTACACTTACTTTATCTAATGGAGTATTTTTCCTCTAATTGACTTCAAATTTATCATATAAATGTCAAAGCCAAATTTTCCTATAATAACCTATTATCTCTGCTGTTCTAGCTCACTGCACTCACAAGAAACAGAGCAATAATAATCTTTTGGGATAATGAAGGACAGCAGCTTAATTCATGAACTGCTGAAAAGAATGACAGCTACTTCTTACCTGTCAAACCCAGAAACTTTTAATATATTCATTTAATTAGGCTACAGGTTCTATTCTCAAGATATTTTTTCCTCTCAATATAATACAAGGATGAATCCAGCTTTTGCTGGAAAATAAGAATATCTAGTGTTTAGATGATGGACTTACTACAAACATGTTTTTAGACAAGTATTCCCATTATCAGAGGCTTTCAACTTTCTTTCCTTACTCTATATAGTGTGATCAATCATAGCACAAGAAATAGCCTATTATACCATAAAACAGAAGTGGCAAAGACACAAAGAAAGAGGCTTTTAAATGTGTAAATGAATTTCTGAGAATAAATGGTGGGACGCATTCCCCCGCCACACACACACGCTGGGGAATGATGCAAGTATACTTATCTATCCCATAGATTTTATGTAGGACCAGCTAAGACTGAATTACCATATCAAGTTCCAGAGTAGAGATTTATAGTTAATTAATTCTGGAAGTCTGGGCTGCTGTATAGAAAGCCAGAATAGTGGACTTCAGATGGGTAATAGAATGGTAAACTTGGACTTGCATCGTTTTAAACTTCTGATCTGTTTGAAGACTTTCAAGGATATTTTCTGTAAGATATGTGGCTTTGGTGCTTCTCCGTGTTCCACTATGAGGCAGAAGGAATATAGTACCGGGACTGGGTCACAACCTCATGAGGCCAAAGAGTTGCCACAACAGCTGTTTATGGGATTACTGTGCTTCTGTCATCATCAGTTACCTGTATTATCCTCCATCATTAGCAGGTACCATTGATGAGTTTGTCTATCCCTCCTCCCTTGAAAGGAGGCACCTGTGGAGAGTGGTTCCCTCTACTCATTTCATATTACTGTCTTGTGTGTCTGAACAATACCTGGATGAAAATCTTTCTCCATTCATTCTTGGAAATGATGAGGTAAGGTCCAGACTCTCCCTCCTAAGAAATACAATTAGGCTACAACTGTAAAGTTTTTCGTTTTGCATGTGTCAGGCAACATAGGCGGAAACTGATTTAAGTTCAAGTAAGAGGCTAAATTTTAATGCTGGGATTTTATGTGACTTCTCAACTTGCCCCTTAGAGATGTAATTAAGATTCTTGTCTGTGATTTTTTGTGGTTAATTTTTATTATTTTTCTGGCTGGAGGTATCATACATGAACAGAGTAGCGGGATTCAGAACAGTATGATATGAAATACCCTTTGGGGCAGTTGGGGTCCGCTGTCCCAGCTGTGTCCCCTCCCAGCTCCTTGTGCCCCCAGCCTGCTTGTGGTGGGGTGGTGCGAGAACCTGAAAAGTCCTTGACTTAGTGTAAAAGCTGCTCAGCACCAACTACACCAGTGTGTTATCAATGTTATTCTCACCCTAAATCCAAAACACAGCACTATGCCAGCTACTAGGAAGAAAATTAACTCTGTCCCAGCCAGAGCTAGGACAGACACATATATGCATATAGCAAACCTTTACATAGCTTTATCTTTACAGCAGCTTTCCACCTTTGATGTTTCCTACAATACGACAGGGCCCATCAGTGAACAGGGCATATGGCTTTTCATTTTCTGGTAGTTCATTGTACAGTGGGCCTCTTCACCATGCATCATCTCCTGCTTTGGCAATATTTGTCAGTCTTTGCCTTCTGGCCAGTCCACGATCACTTCTAAAATTCCTGAGTGACTGCAGTTCCTATTCAAGGCTGTTGTGTGATCAGCGTGACCCACTTAGTTCACGTAGCATCAGTTGCATGATGTGTAGAGGGGACCCTCCCTTTGAACATCCAGCCCAGCCAGCACTGGCACTCAGGGTGCCAGGAGGAGCTGTGTCTCAGTACCAGTAACTTCTGAAGCAGCTCAGACCCCTTCATATACTGTCAATATTTCTTTTTCTGTTGGAGTATAGTGGACCCTCTGTATCCCTGACTCTGAAAGCCTAAGGGTCAACCATGAGTCTCCCCTGATGCTTTCTGCCAGAGGCTCCAGGCAGATTTTTAAAATCTGCACAGCACATTTTTAAAATCTTGTCCTGCCTGGAGTGGCCCAAGGGCTACTGCATGAAGTGTCTGCTGTTTAATTTGTTCAAAGGCTTGTTGTTGTTCAGGGCCCCATTTGAAATTGTTCCTCTGTCAGGGCACTTGATAGAGAGGGATTACAATCAGGTTAATTTGGAATACGCATTCTCCAAAACCCCACAACACCTAAGAAAACTTGTGTTTCCTTTTTGCTAGTTGGCGGAGACATAGCTGTTATTTTGTTGATCACATCTATTGGGACCTGATGATATCCATCTTGCCATTTTATTCTTAAAAACTCGATCTCCTGTGCAGGTCCCTTGATCTTACTTCGTTTTATGGCAAAACCAGCTTTCAGAAGGATTTGGACTATTTCCTTCCCCTTCTCAAAAACTTCTGCTGTTGTGTTGCCCCATATGATGATGTTATTAACGTATTGCAGGTGTACTGGAGATTCACCTTGTCCCAGCGCAGCCTGGATGAGCCCATGGCAGATGGTAGGGCTGCGTTCCCACCCCTGGGACTCTCGATTCCAGGTGTATTGGACACCCCGCCAAGTGAAAGCACTCTGCTGCCAAAGGGATTGAGAAAAAGGCATTAGCAATACCAGCTGTGACATACTGTTTGGTTGCCTTTAACCCCAGCTCATACTGACGTTATAGCATGTCTGGCACGGCGGCGCTCAGCGGAGGTGTGACTTCATTCAGGCCACCATAGCCTGGTGTCAGTCTTGGCTCTCCATTAGGCTTCTGCACTAGCCATATGGCACTGTTGAAGGGTGAGCAAGTCTTGCTGATGACTCCTTGGCTCTCCAGTTAACAAGTCAGCTTACGGGTGGAATCAGGGCGGCAGGGTCGGTGCGGTATGGCCGGTGGTGCACCGCTGTGGTAGCATTCGGCACCTGCTGCTGTTTGACCTTCACAAACCACAAGACAGAAGGGTCCTCTGAGAGACTGGGCACAGCAGGAGCTGTTTCCTTTCCTCCGTCTCCAAGGCAGCTGTACCAAAAGCCCACCAATACCCTTTGGATCCCTGAAATACCCTTTCCTAAGAGAGTCTATGCCCGGGATGGACAGAGCCTCTGGGCCAGTCCCGGTGGGGTGCTTTTGCCTCATTCCCAGTCAGGCTCACTTCAGCCTCCCATACAGTCAGCTGTTGGCATCCTCCTGTCACTCCAGACATGCGGATGGGTTCTGTCCTTCTATAGCTTGGTGGCATCAGGGTGCTCTGTGCACCTGTGTCTACTAGAGCCTTGTACTCCTGTGGGTTCGATGTGCCAGGGTTTGCGTAGCCACAGTTCTTGTTGCAGGGGTTGAGTAGGCACGGTGCCTGTTGTTTTGCCGTCAGTTCTGGAGACCTTACCTTGTGGTGATTTGTGACTCTCTGGAACTGCCAGGGTAACAGCATACTTCTTCCAAATATTTTACTAGTTTTTCAGGATTCTGCACTTGTGAAATTCCAAAATGCTGGAGGTGACCACTGCCCTAGGCACTTGCCCATCCTATCCCACACACCCTGCCATTCAACTGTCCAGCCTTGGGGCAGGTCTCTGGGTGGCATTCTTAAATGGTTGTTTGACCCTAAACAAGACCTGAAACGCCTTCAGGAGATAAAGCAATAGGAACATGCCGGTTTGAACATCCCGAGAACATTCAAAATTCTCAAGAACTATTGTAATTAGACTGGAGGAGGAGGGGAAGATGGAGTAGGGTATCTCCCCCATAGGTTGGCTCTCCGAGGAGGTGAAAGGTGTAATCGTTAATAGCTCCCGATAGATGGCTCCCAAGGTACAGACATGATGGCAACGCTAAGCACAAATGCCAGGTTAGTCTCATGACCATCGATTTCACCAAATCAGGCCAGTGTCACAAAGTACAGCTAAATAATAACCTTAACCCAGCCCCCAGAGATGATAAACGTCACAACAGGGAATATACACAGCAAGTAAGGCGTTACATACTGCAACTCTGAGAATAAGCGCAACAGCTCTGAGGGCAAATATATCAACATTGTGACCAGCAACTATTAAACTAATATAATGAATGCTCATAACCGATGTGGTTTAATACCCTCTGGTCAGATCTGTCGTTACCTCAACCTTTCAAGGCCCACATTGGGTGCCAAAAAGGACTGTTGTGGTTTAAGCCGGCAGGCAGCTAAATACTGCGTGGCCACCCACTCGCTCCCCCCGACCCCACAGTAGAATGGGGGAGAGAACTGGGGTGGGGAAAAACACCGTGAAATTCTTGGGTTGAGATAAAGACAGTTTAGAACAGAAAAGGAAGGGAAAATAATAATGGTGATGATGATAAAAAAAATTAGAATATCTAATGCAAGTTGCACACAATGCGATCGCTCACCACCTGCTGACCGGTACCCAGCCAGTTCCTCAGCAGCGGCCCCCGGCTAGCTTTCCCTCCAGTTTATGTACTGAGCATCATGTCATATGGCATGGAATATCCATGCAATATCCCTTGACCAGTTGGGGTCAGCTGTGTCCCGTCCCAGCTCCTTGTCCCCCCCAGCCTATCTGCGGGTGGGGTGGGGTGAGAAGCTAAAAAGTCCTTGACTTACTGTAAGCCCTGCTCAGCACCAACCACACCATCAGTGCGTTATCAACATCATTCTCATCCTAAATCTGAAACACAGCACTATACCAGCTACTAGGAAGAAAATTAACTCTGTCCCAGCCAAAACTAGGACAGGCGCCCTTCTGTATATGCCATATGGCAAACCTTTACATAGCTTTATCTGAAGAGTAGGAGTTTAACCTACATAAGTTGAATTTATTGGCTAAAAATAATTTCTGCTTCTTCAGCTAACAAAAATATACTAGGTGAAAGCAGTGGATGTTATTTTGATTCTTATGCGGAGCAGTAGAAGGATGTAAAGGTTCCTGGAGTGGGTTGGGAGCATATGAAGATTCATCCTGCAGTTGCGATCTTGAACATAGAAATACCACACCTAAAAAATGAAAAATTATTAAAAAGATAAAAAAGCTGAAGTGAAGCCCTGTTCTACAGAACTGTGCTGCTGGCAGATCATGCCACTCCTGCCTAGTGTGAGGAAAATGATTTACACAGGAAATACAAAGATAAGACTTATCATTAGTTTGATAGTTTTAATTGCCTCAGCTTCATCGCAGTGTTTACCATTCTTCTTTTTTTTTTAAATGGGTCTAATGAGGAACGTTTTACAAGAGAAACACATACGTGAATATATCAAGCCAGCAAAGTCCTTTTGGCACAGATACAACATACTGTAGTATAACATATCCTTCAAACTTCAACTAAAATCGGGCACACGTGTTTAATTGCAGTTTTGCCACTATCCTCATGACTACATGAGCCGCAGGGATGCCCCTGCCTCACCAATATAGTCTGCCACTTGCACTGAATGGGGTCATAAGCTTGCAGCGAACTTTTTGAGGGTATGGGGTAACTTCTCACTGATGAACGTTGTCTAGGATTTGCACTTAGAGATGCAAGTATTTACATAGCCTGTAGCCTCTTTCCCTGAAGTTTTAGCACAGCAATTCATTTAGTGACTTGTACCTTTCAATGCGGACGGATACTAGATGTATTTCTTTCTTTTTTTTTTCCTGTGCCTATACATAATACCTCTCCCCAAACTTCTCTTCATCTGATCTTGGCAGATAATCTACAGATGCTGCAGAGGCACCATAGCTCTGCTGAAGGTTTTGCTGGGAGTGCCAGGCCACCAGATAGCTCTCTCAGTTCCTTTGGCATGTGGGTGATTGAAAATCTGAACCTCCAGTGTTTCAAGCACCCCGCTAGAAGCTACACACCCATGGGGCTATTCTGCAGTTTAAAAGCTCAGGAATAGTAAGTCTCTTTCAGTGTACTGAGAGATCTTTATGCATTGATTAATTTGGTCTACCTGGGACCAATAGTTTGTGACCTTTGGAGAGTTTGAATTTAATTTAATCCCATGAAGCCATTGTAATGACTGGAACCAAAAGGACAATAAAAGTCTGAAGTACTATTCATTTGAAAATGTGCTGACAAGTGACTATTTTATCTAACCAAGTCTTTTCTTTGGCAAAACCCACTAGAAGCAGGTGATATTCCCTTTATTGGATGCATTGTGCTAGATAACATGTATCTTAAACAATTTGGAGTTTGCCTTTTATATTTTTTACTTTCAAAATTGACTGTTTAGATCCAAAGCAGGCACAGTTAGTTTTTAATATTCATTCTTCTCAAAAGGATGTCCCAAATAAATGGCCCAAATGGCTTAGGTAGTTGCACAGAAAAATAAAGATAAGTTGAGCTCCAAGAGATCTAAGAGTTATTGAGTTACTTTCAAGCATTTTTGGGAGCTAGATTTTCCTATATCCCCATTACTTCACTGCATAATGCAAGTACTGTCACTGCAATGATAGCTGATTATAATATATCTGCAGAATGTTGGCTGAAGAAACACATTAGACAATTTTAGTGAAAATGCCAGTCAACCCAGTTTCTTAGTATTATAAAAAATGAACTAAAGTGCACATTCATTTTAAAAATGGTAAATGTTTCTAATATTTTTTGAAGTGCTTGAAAATATAGAAACACATTCAATATACTCAATGCATGAATGTCTAAAAGTTCAGAGGTTTTATTCGATTTGAACTTGACCAGATATATTAGATTGTGAATGGAAAGTTTGTATGGTCTTTTGAGGTCACCTCCTTCACTTGCCCTTTTCAAAGCCTTGTCTCTATTGCAATTTCATTGTTTCATTTTCTTTATACAACAAAAAAATGGGGGTGGGAGCTGTCCTAGAAGCCTTCTCTAACAATATAAATTATTAGTGGAATTACTAAGGAGTTGGTGGTCAGGAGAAGACATGAGAAATGAAAACCAAATTACAATAGGAGAGGATAGGTGCAGAAGACCAAAAACTGCAGAGAAAAAAAAGTAATAGGAAAAGGACACAAAAAACTGAGGAGTGAGGCATTCCTGTGAAAATGGATTCTAGCTTCTCCAATAGATCTCTGTGGTGGCTTATCAACCACTACTGAAGTCAACGTGACAAGTGCAGAAAAATTTCTTAGATATTAAGGGAGTAATTTGTTAAGAAATTAAGTAAAGCAAAAGGACTGTCCAAAGCCTTGAGATGGTATAGTGTGGCTGTAGAGAATGAATGCATATACCAGTTTGTGGTGTGACAACCATACCCAAGCTGGTGTGCAATTTGTCTCTGAGGCAGGTATCCTGCCCCACAGTGTCCTTCATCTTACTGTTTAACTTAGTTACGACAAGGTCTTCTTGTCATTATTGAGGATGAGTGACATAAAAATCATAACTCGCCCTTTGGTCATATGTTGATTTTTGCTGTTTCCTTTTGGATTTCCAACCAAAAATTGATGATAGCTTGAGTATAGCTGTACATGAAGTATAGAAACCATTCATGTATTTCTCTTTCAAGGAATAGAAATTGTGTTGCCTAGTAGTAGCCTTGCAGTCCTCAAGATCCAAGCATATGACATAGCTGCAAAAGAAATTTAACACCATGCTGGTAGCAAGGCATTTACAACAGAATGAATCAGGGCTTGCTTGATCTTACAGATTCTTACGTTCTTACAAATAGGTAGGTTTTGGAATGAGGTCTACTCACAGCTAAGCATATGTTGTGCTGCAGTTTGCTGTAGGTTTTTACCTATTCACATGTCTGTAGTTTCAGACACATCAGGAGTAAAACGGACATTGTACACATAAATCTTTCACAGAGCTTTGGAAATACTAGTTGTCTTTTATTTTTAGTTTGCCAGTGGGGCAGGTGGCTTCCATCAGCAGAAAAACTATGGTTCCTCAGTCGGTGGGGATTGAAAATACAATTTGAATTAATATCTACTTTCTGTAAAGCTTCAGCTGTGTGAAATAATTTTCCTTTTATGGAAAAAGTCCTGTCTCAAGACAAAAATGGGAACCCCAACTTTCCGATATTAAAAAAAAAAAACCAAACCAACCAGCAAAACAAACCCAACAAAAGAAAATAAAAACCCTCTGGAGAAGAAATTAGAACTATTGCAGCTGAACCATTATGATTTTAGATAAACTTGGTTTTAATGCTATAGTAAAAGGCATCCCTGCTCATAATTATAAAACATAAGCAGCCTTTTCAGGGTGCTTCAAATGACTGTCGCCTGTTATTGCCAAATATCTGCCTGTGCAAGTACTGCGATGAGCGTCTAATACATGGTCACCAAATATGCATCTATCTTCGCGTCAGTGAGTTACTCCAGATTGAAGAGACTATCATATACTTTAATAAGCCACGTACACAAATGGGAGAGAATGGCAAATTCTCCATTTCTATGCACTGAAGAGGCTGAATTAAGTCTAGGTGATTAAAACAGGAACCCATTAAGCCATTTCCTGTAATTCTGGTTCTGTGTGAGTTATTAAATGGAAAATGCAGTTTTAGAAAGGATGGCTTACAGGTATCTCTTTATTGCAGACCTTCATGAAGAGCAAAACATGGAAAGGTTTCTGCAGGAAGCTGTGCCAGGTAGGTGTTTTGACTGGCTCGTGTGTACAGTGCTGAAATGAAGCTAGATCGGAGAAGTTGTTACAGCTTCCCATGGAGAAATGGGAAATATACTTAGTCAGATGTCCAAAGCCTAGCTGTTACACACACAGAATGTTACCCAGTTTGTGAAACTGTGCATGAGCAGAGCTTTCCAAAGAACGTCAGGCACTTCGGATTATTTGAAAAACGCTACCAGCTTTTGGGAGAGAGGTAAAACTGAAAGCAGACATTTCAACAGCCTGGTTTGCCATCAGCAGCGCTCAGTCGGGTTCTCTGGTTCACTGGGCATTGGCAGTGCTGGTGTCCCTGTTCCCAGTACGGGGCATTCCTCAATAGTTTTGGTTCCAGCTGTTGCTGCCTTGATCACCTTGTGGCCTCTGTGTGTTGGCAAGAGATGTGATATGTGCTGAAGACCCTGGGGTGCACTGAAAAGCCTTTCTCCTCCTCTTCCATTCTGCTTCCTCTCTTGGGTCTCGTACTCCACAATCTTGTGCCTATGAATACGTTTATGTATATAAGTATTTTTCTTTAGCAGTGTGAAGAAAATATACTCTTGTGTAAGTATTTGCCAGATTGAGCCTTAAATCTGCAGTGTAGTGTTTCCCTGTGCTGTTGAATATTTATCATACTTTACCCCGGAGAAGGCTGTATTTCAGTGAAGAGCTGAGCTGATATATCAAGGCTACAAGTCTCGCCAGAATTCCACTATATGTCTAGTCCTATTGAATATAATGGGGCAGTAAAGTAGCTAAACTTGCTCACCAGTGTAAGTATTGACAGGATCAACTCCTGCTTCTACAAATGTTCCAGGAAGGAAAGAGTAGTATTGATTTGTAGAAAGAGCTGCTGAAGGGAAAAACATAAAGTATATTCAAATACTTGTAAAAATTACTTTCCAACTGAATGGTACAGTAGTGCCTGAATTTTTTTTGAGATTGAAATAGTGTTTACTACCAAAGGCAGTGATGAGCAGTAAGAGGCATTGCTCAGGAGATGTGCCAGCATCACGAAAATAACATTGGCACTGGACCATTTCTTCATCTGTGATATTTATCATGGAGCAATATTCAGGATCTTGACTGTGAGTTCATGCTGTGAAATACAATGAATGTAATATCTAGAAAACGAGAGAACAGATGTAGTTGGGTTGTATAATCCAGTGCAACATCCATCACATTGTGAAAAGAATAACTGCTGATCTTGAAAGACAAGAATATATGGAGCAGATATGGTCTAAATTTTTGCTGGATTGAAAAGAAATGCGTAATTTCAAAACCAGTGGAAAACCATGGTGAAGTAGGTTATAATTTTATTTGTTCTTAACAGACGCATGTCTGTTGCCATATGCCATAAAACCTGTCCTATGTCTTTTGAGGTGTCTAATTCTACTCCAGTTGTTTCTTACTGACAACGATGTAGGATGGTATGAAAGGCTGACAGAGATACTCATTATATAAAAAGAATATTTTATATTCTGTAATTTGAAAAGCAAATAAAATCGTGAGGTTCTTTATATAAAGGTAAACCATAAACCACTGATTTATGTTATTTGCATGGATTAAATGATATTCAGATTTTTAAAAAAAGAAGATTAATATAAGAGGTGTAGGTCAGCACTTCAATAAATATTTTGGATTATATTTCTATTGCTTAATGCAAGCAGTAGAAATAGCTGTTGCAAAGAAGTAGAACCACAAGTCATCTTTTTATACTCAGCTTCATGCATAACACTGTATATCCCAAAATCTCCTGTGCATGTGAGTTTATACATTCACACTCGGTAATCTAGTCAAGATGCAAATTCATGAAAAAGCTCCTTTTTTGAAATAAATATGATGTGACTATGTAAGAAAATGGTTGATTCCATGTGCATAGATATAGAAATGAATGATGGCCTCTAGCTTGGAAGACAATTTGACTTACAATTGCTGCAGTTCAATCCGGTTTTGGTTTTAGTTTTGCCTTTTGAAGGCAAATAGATATCGGGGACATTCATAATGGTGTTTGTGTCTATGGTTTCCTCAGAGTGGGAGAAATGGAGCAGTCTGCCTGTTGGATCGCAGTATGGACGGAAGAGCTCTGTTTTAACAGGAAGGCTTTTGGTGGTGTTATTTTGCAATTTTTTGATAGAATTAAAATACAATAAATTCTATTTAAATTCAAACCTTCTATGTATTCTCTTGATTCGGGGTCCCATTTCCCAGTGCGGACAGGTGCAGTGGTGCCCTGGTACTGGTCCCCAGGTACCTGGTGCAGGCTGCTGTCAGCCCTAGGGTGCTAGACGGACCTTGGCTCTTCCTCTGCTCCACTTGAAATCCTTTAATGCTTTGTGTGTGTGTGTGACTAAATACCAAAAGAGTGAGGGTTTTTTTCTCCTCATTTGTTCTCACCTCCCTAATAAAAATACTTCAGGGAGGGAGCTCCTGAACTCATTAGGAATCAGTGGCAAGCTCCCACTGGTGTTAACGATGTTGGTCAAGTCATTGGACGTGTTGGTGGTATCACATGTAGGAATGGCAGACTTCACTATACTGGGTTTTTGACTGCCCACAGTAAGAAAAATGTTTGGTATTCTCTTCTCCCACTGATTCCACAAATTCTTTATGGGCAATTCCAGATAATGAAAAGCAGGTTACAGATATCTACTTGAAAGTGCATGTTACTAGGTATTTATTTAAAGTTTTATACTGATTGCGTAGAAATCCAGGGAAGAGTCTCCAGATGCTGAATATGCTGCACAAATTCAGTGAAGAACTCCTGTATATTAGCATCATTGTCAATTGTTATGAGCACAAACAAATTCAGTCTTTCATTGCCCATTGTGCTTGAGTACTTTGACTTAATGATCCCCATCCTAGAGAGAACTCTATTAGCGCTTGCAGATGTCACTATAAATGTAGGGGTGAAAAAAGCTTTAGGATGTGAAATAATCAGGCTATATACTGCTAGTCTCTTGCTGTTAGTGGAGTATTTGAAATCCTCAAATTGGTTTCTTTTGAATGAATACTGAATTTTAAACTCCTGCTTACAATTCTTTGTCACTTAGTTAATAAGGCATGCTTGAGGGTGACTAAATTTCATCTTCAAGAAACTTACAGGTTTTACAGATTCTAATTTACATCACATAATTAGAATATTATGAGAGCTCTGAAAGGGTGCTAAACCTCTTACAATGCTTGATCAATAATATATTGCATCTTAACTGTTATGCAGAAAAGATTGCCCTTTGTTCGTCCAGGTGTTTCATGAACAGATGCTTCCTTTCAGGACCTGTACATGTCACTATTTTTCCACCTCCCCCCTCTTTGCATACAAAAGTCTGTTATATGTTTTCACTGACCTCGTAACTATGTGTCTGTTCCACTGAATGGTCTGTATTAATGCAACTGTGATGTTCAAGGTCAAAATGCTGTAAATAGCAATTCAGTACTCTGCAGAGTCCCAGATGATGTCTGTGTGTAATAAGGCACAAGAAAGCTCAAATGATGACATTTTGCCCAAACAATCTGCTCAATTCTGTTGCTGTACCAGGGACTTTTGATGTCTCTGCAATGTCATCTAAAGTTCCCCACATTGTTTTAGAGGGGGTTTTGTGCATTTCAATTATGGTTTTATTCAGCAATACCATTTAATTCCTGACAGTTACTTCAGTTTGACAATCTCTGATTTAGCTGTTATCTATTTTGCAGCAATGTCAAGAGTGGTGTGATAAAGAGGGCTACTTTGATTGAATATAAACAGGATGTGGACAGTTCAATAAAAGTTCCTTGCGTGTTTAATTCCTAGCTGTCATGATATCAGCAAAAAGCATATAAGAAGATTTAAGATGATCTCGGTTCGCTTCCTTTAGCTCACCTAAATGTGGTCCATTAATGGATTTATGTTTTATGCATATTAATTGTGCTGCATGCTATTCTTCATGTGGAAAGACAAATTAAAATTGGATTGAAAATATTTTTAGCCATATTTTTGCGTTATAAGGGAATTTTCCCTCTATAGAGGGCCCAGATGACCTCTGTATGTAACCAAAATGATAACTGAACTCTTCAAAATGATGTCATTTTGCTGAGGTTCTTATTGCATTAATTATTTCATGTGTATGAGGAGGATGCAAAGCTAACTTGCTCTCTGTATATCAAACTATTTCAGTCTATGGCCTCCAAGTGGAGAACCTGGGGAGTCTAAAGTTCACATCTCCCTTTGTGCAATTTAAATTTACTTCAAGTCGGTATCCCAGACAGCTAGATAGGTGGATATATTTTTTTGTAAGATGATGTATACAAAATATTTGAAAATGGGTACTTTAAATGTCTCTGTTTGAGTTTCTTTGAAAATATAGTGTGTGTGCTATTATCATTGCATGTGTTGTTTTGAACTTTATTTGGCACTGTTTTTGAGTTACCTCTAAACAGTAGCTGATGGTAACTCCTAGATATTTGCATGGCTGGTTTTGCTTTCTCCTTAGTGGGAGCTGGAGTTGATTTTGTTAATATTTTCTGTTTATTAACAATGAGGAATGCATCCATGATCAGTCAGCAAATTTACAACTTCTCAAGTAATATGGACACAATGACAATTCAAAACTTAACTAGTCTGTTTGAAATTGCTGCTTAATGA
This sequence comes from Falco rusticolus, assembly GCF_015220075.1. Taxonomy (NCBI): domain Eukaryota; kingdom Metazoa; phylum Chordata; class Aves; order Falconiformes; family Falconidae; genus Falco; species Falco rusticolus. Next base: position 22,639,905 of record NC_051199.1, read on the forward strand.
GAAGTTACAGCTGCATGGAAAGGGGTCGGGTTAAATGGCCACATTATTATTGTTTTTGTTTCCCTGTGAGATGCACAGACCGTAGCTTATGTTTTACTTGTTGTTTGGGTGGCTTGGAATGCAAATACCAGTCCAGTGGCAAGCAGTAAGCAAAACTGGCAAGTAGCCTTGGAATGGTGCTGGACCCTGAAACCAAAGGAGCAAGCACCTGTATACTGTTATCTTTCAGTTAGTTGCCTATCTGTTTCTCTAAGCTGTTTCTTGAAGTGGGGCATATGGTATTACCAAGGAGAAATGTCTAAGGTACAGATATATACAATTTCTGCATCCTGTTCTCGTTTCATTTCTCCTTCACTGAAGGAGATGTCCAGTAAAAACTGGACATTTGCAAATCTGACTCTGCATTTATATCGGGTTGGATTTCAACCTGATTGACTCTTTCTAAATGCTCACTATAGGGCTTAATTATAAAATAATTACAACAGGTGTGTTTTTTGATCCATCATGTATACAATTTTCACTATTTTATGTCCTTTTGAGAGTTTAGGTACTTGAGCCTAATGAAAATAAAAAAAAAAAAAGCAATAGGACATGAAATACATTTTTTATTCCCCTTTTGACTTAGCTCTTTTTTTTGTTAGGTAACAAAAAAAGTTCCCAGTTGATTAGAAGCAAATTTGAAAAGCCACTTTAAAGATAAATAGCCTTTTCTTGTTACCTTTAATTTTGACTGAAACCTGTCCTTGTTGTAGTCCTTGAACTGGCTGGAGAAAAACTGCGTTATTTTTTGTCTTTTTACCTTTTTGCTTTTTTTTAACATGTCTATGAAATTGCCTAATTCTTTTTGAACCTGCTACTACTGTCTGCTTTGATAAGCTCGTGTCAACAAATTTTAGTAGTTCACTATCAGCTGTGTAAAAAACCTAGTGCTTTTATCTGCATGTCTCATGCTAGTCTAAGTGTTTCTCATTCCAGTGTTGGGGGTTTGGTGAATAAAGGTTCTGCATTCACGTTATTAATGGTGTTCATGACTTTGTAAACCTCAGTCATGCTCTTCCCTAGAGCAGTGAGGAGTACATTTTATTTATTTAATTGGTGTTACAGGCAGTGATATCATGGTTCACTAGAGGATAGATTTTGTGCTTTTCAGCAGCTCTTACTTTAATGCACTGTTTGGAAGCAAGAGTCTGGCAAAGCAGCCCACTGGGCAGCAGGATCAAAAGCTTAAAACTGGTATTGCAAGGGGACTTTTTTGTTAGAGAGGGGTTTCCTGAGGAAGAGCCATGTCCAGGGAAAATTGAGCCTGGGCAGGGAAAACTAGCAGCTTAGTGACTTGTGAAAATCATTGCAAAATTATTTTGTGAAAATTGCTGAGTTGGTTTCAGGTTAAGCTGTGGAGGATATGCTTCTTCATTCATACTTTTCTTTTGCTTTTCTGATCTGTCCCTAGGAAACCACGTTCCCCTTTGGAGAAGCCTCTTTGGGGCAATATTTTGTGTGTGTGCCTATTGCCAGTCGAGGACCAAGTTTCTCTGCAACAGCCCGAAGACTAGGAAAGATGGAAGTCAATGAAATAAATAGTTTGGCGGCAATGAGAATAAAATAAGAGAGCTTATAATTTGTTAAAACCTTTCTTTAAGTTGAATGCAATTCTGCAGTGTTCAGAAAGGCAGAGAATCAGAGGAAGTTGTGAAAACCAAGTGTAACTAAAGGGGGAGTGAGTAAGGCTGGATGATTTTTTTTTTTTTTAAAGTGTTTTACACAGAAGTTCTCCATCTGCAGCTCACAAACAACCTGTGAAATGTAGGAGGTTTCTGCTGGGTTTTAGCCAGAAGCTCTTGTGTGTTTATGATGTACAATACACCTACTCCTAAAATTGTCTCAAAATCAATGTCACAAAAAAATTCAAGAAAAATAGAAAAGCAATGAAGCCTCCTGGGCTGTGTTTGTCCAGTGACAAAATGCAATCAAAATGGGATTCCTCTCCTTCCACGGCAGCATAGGAAGGAGCCATCCCACTGAAATTCACAGGGATGGGGCAGGGGCTAAGGGTAAAGAAAAGGGAGCACAGGAGCCGGGGAGCTCTCGGGCAGGGTGGATACAGAGATGATCTGATGCTGGAGTGAAGGGAGAGGGAGAAGTGAGAAGTCAATACCTTGGAGTTGCACTGAGATCCGATGAGAGACTAAGAGGAAAAGAGAGAAAATGAGGAGGTGAAGGGTAAGAAGACAGGTACTGATCTGGGAAAGGCTTGGGTGCAGCAGGGGGAACTGGGAAGCAGCTGAGCCAAAGAGGGAAACAAAGGATTAGGTTGGAGCTGTGGGCAGAAACTGAGTTTAGATAACACCCTGGGATGATGGTTGGGATGTGAAGGCAGCTAAGGAGGAGGAATAGATCTAAATAGGATGTGAATTTGGGAATTAATATTATTTGATAATGGCATTTGAGATAGGGTTGAAAATCCTAAGGAGAGGAAATGAGGACCAGGAAAAGGCAGACATGAAAAGTGAGGCACAAGAAGCATCCTTCCAAAACCTTGAGGGAGCACAAGGGAACCAAATTTGTTTTTTCTTTTGTCTGTAAGTATCTGTGAAATCTACAAGCAAAGTTTGTGTCATCCCCCTTTAAGAGTTACTTCCAAAGATGTTTATTTTTTTAAAAATAGTCCTTGGAAACAATGTTAGATTATAATTGCAGTTGCAGAATGAAGCACAAAACATATTATAGAATGCCAAATTAATGTACATATTTATATGGATATTAGGATACTATTATGAACAAAATTATTATGTTATTTCCCCCCCCCTTCTTTTTGTCCTAACATTTCATAAAAATTGCAGATGACAGGCAATATTTTACCAAAGGTTTCATTGCTTAAAACTTGATTTCTGCTGAAATCAAGTAGAAGATGCTCATTCCATCTGTCTGTCACCTCGCCCAGTGAAAATACTGGCTCCTTACATATGGATGCAGTTGTGAGGAGAGTGCATCCCATCTGCTGGAGTTTGTACAGTGGTATCCGCGGTAGGAAATGATCTTCCAATGGGGTTTAACAACTACAGGTACTGAAGAGAAGCTGGTGGTTGCATTTATATGTCTTACGCATGTGTGATATGCCTGCTTTAATAAACGTAGGGGGTCTTCCTTGTGCTGCCAGGTCCTACTTGTGTGCATTTATAAAGCTACGTTACTCTTACCCCACCAACCTGCTTACTACAGAAATGCGTGCGTTACCTTATGCAAAAACTTAGTTGGAGAAATACATAGAAAGCAACTGAAACTATCAAGCCTCTTAAAATGGATGCCTGTCATTTGGTGATGTTTGGGGTTTTTTTTTTGTTGGTTGGGGTTTTTTTTCTTTTTTTTTTTTTTTTTTTTTTTACTGCCTTTAGATACTAGCTGTAGTTGTGGTGAACTAATGAAGGAGGTGTTTGTGGCTGAGGAAGGGATGTCACAGGGAAGCAGTCGCTGGGAGTCTGCCTGGGTGATAGATCCATCTATTGTCTCCTCTAAGAGTATCACATACACTCTAATGAGGGAAAATGCCCATCAAACTCTGCAACTTCAGTTGGACTTTGGAAATGAAATGAAGGTAGATTCAGAGAGGGAAAATACCAAGGCTGTTCAGTCATTCTATATTTTTTATTATTTTTTTTACTGCCTGTATTAGGGTGGGGTTTTTTCTTCTTCTTTTTTTTTTAATACAATCTTCTGTACATTTCATAGCATAGCCCTCCACAAGCTGTAGAAGGGAAAAAACCCCTCCTCTGTGATACAGTTTTCAAGTGGAATGTTTTCAGAGGCCGGGGGAGTAATGATGCAGGGAAGCGATGTGAAATTTCTTTTGACAAGAAGATGACAAGAGACAAAACTGAAGAGATTTATGCATACTTTGGGAGGAAAAACCTAAACTGATACATCTGATAGCTGACTTGGGATGAGTCATTCACTCTTTGTTTGCAGTGAAAAGCCACTTTAAGAATTTTAACATTTATCCACTAAATTTTTCTCCTTGATCTATAATTTAAAATGCTATATCAACTCCTTGAAGGTTAAGACACACATTTATTTTAATGTGGAAGTGGATCACCAGGCTGTTGCATCACCGTGCTAATCGCAGTGCTGGGTGGAAGGTTTTAGTCAGGACCAACCTTCTGTGGAAAACAGGTTTGTGCCAAGGCAGTTCTGGTGGAAGATATTTAAAATAATGATTTCTGATGCTGAGTCACAGTGTTGTCACAGTGCTATTAATAATAAACTGGAAGAACATTTGTCTTGCCATATGGGATGAGACTAAATAGTCCGATGTCTGCCTCTGGTATTGGCGGGCATTATATAATGTTCTTGCACAAGGCATATACATTTCCACTTCTATCCCTGCTTAAATGCACAAGATAGGTTTTAACTATCTGAAGAAATGAAGTGTTTTTGGAGAGAGTGGTCTTGATTTCCTTTGGAAGCTGCGGCAATTGTCAAGGATTCCTCCTCTGCCTCAGTCACTTGTAAGGAGATTTAGTTAAACTTAAATTCTGTGCACATGTTCATATTCAGAACTAAAATGCCTTTCATTTGGTTTTAACTTAAATTGCTTTGGAAGTCAGGTAAAGAAAATTGAATCAAGGCATTTTTAATTCTTCATACAAATGTCTGAATAACGATTTAATGCAATTTAGCTAAACTACTTCAGCAATTTATTTGAATTAACCCTTTTGCGCCCATGATGACAAGATGAGAGAATGCTCCATGGAAACTCTTTCTATGGCATTATTAACAGGCTTGTAATCAAGAATCCTGAAGAATTTTGGCATTGGCAATAACTGTGAATTCTCTGTACCTATTCATATGAAGGCATTTACCTGCATGCCAATGAATCAGCGCTGGGTTTTATCGGTGAGGTTTGCCACTGTTCCAGTGCATTCAGCCGCGATGCGCTGAACAGCAGTGGGGATGTTGTGCAGATCTTAGCCGAGTCTCTGCGTACCTCTGAGTTAAGATTTCAAACCATGCAAGACTTCGCCTGGCAAGCCAGAGGAAAGCGTGGAGCTAGCCTCCTAGGTGGGCTGTATGAGGCAGCTAGAAGTTGGGGTTTTGCTGAGCCACGCAAGCTGAGTCTAAGCTGCCCCGTGCTGGCACTGAACGAACCGTTGTGCTCGCTGGCTCCTGGCAACCTGTAGCACACATCTGCTTGGGTTTCAGTTAGGTTTCAGGTTCCCGCAAAAGCTCAAGGATACATCAATTTGGCCATTTAGGCTGTCTTTCTTGATTAATGCCTCTGCAGCGCATCTTCCAGAATTTATTGTTTCCAGCAACATTTTATATAAGAGTAAACAGAATTTCTGTGTTTTATGCCATCCAAATTTGTCATCTGCATCCTCCAATAGGTATAATCACCTTACCTTTCACCTCCTTACATAGCTCTACCCTCTGTCACCTCCTTCAGCATATCACCTTTCCCTGGAGGAAGACTTAGTCTTTCCTTTTTCTACTAAACTTTCTAAAATTGCCCTCCTCAGTAATAAAGTGGTGCCAAATATATTGCATAGCATTCCTATCCCAAGTCATTTGGCAGCTATTTTAAAAATAAGATTGTATGAGGATTAGCAAAGTCATCTATCTGTAAATATTGATGATGACTTAACTAAAGGGGAAGATGTAAGGCAACACAGTGACTAAAGTAAATATTTAAAACAGAAAAGCAGTGGAGTTGCTTTTTATCTCAATCAAAATTTTTAAAAAGCAATCCTGTTAAAAAACAAGATCAGTTTATTTTTATGATAAGATGTGGGAGATAGATTTTAAGCTGAGGGATTTGGTATCATAATTTACACTATAACCCTCATTTTTGCTAATATTGTAGATACCTTTGCACAGTATGGTTCAGACACAGCATGTTTAGTTGAAGACTATAGCACCACGCGATTTCCAGACATTAATAAATCTAGCTTCCATGTCTGCCTGAAAACTGTACTGGGAAAATCCATTAACATAAAGAAAACTGAATTAGGATTTTATGATGTTCGAGAAAGCTGCAAACCTTTTTTTTTTCTTTTTGTCAATAGGCACAACGTGGATCTCAGGACAAGCCTGCATTTACTTCAGTGAAATGTGGATTAAAATGAACGTGGATGGGAACTGGAAAATATCTCCATTTCTAATCATGCTGCTGTCTCATTAAGGATAGACAACATCTTGATTGTAACTGAGAAATTATACTTTCTGTTGGAGAAGTAAGAACCTCAGGCTGGCTGAATGAAGTTTTCCTTATAAGAGTACTTCAGTGCTAATGACAATAACAATAAGGAAACCAGCGATTCAATACTGGAGGATGCTGCTGAGGAAACATTGACATAAGGGCAGGTAATTAGTGCTGTTGCTTCTATTAAAATTAGGGGGGGGGAAACTGAGATGAAGTCATTGGAGCAAAGGGATTTTTAAATTGCAAAGAAATCTTATTTACACTGTGAATCCAGCTGAACTAAGTAAGCTAATCAATATGATGGGCAAATTCTATTAACAATAGAAAAACCTGACCGAATAATTAAAGTATAGCAAAGAAGAGTAAATATTTTGAGGAAAGGGACAAAGTTGACAGAGCCTGAGTTGGTCAGGGAAGTGGAGTTACTGCTCGATAGCCTTTCTCTGCCCCTAAAATAATCAAAGACAGAATATTGTGTATCACTTCTAGCAGTATAGAACCTTCCACTAATGCCCAAATGAGATGGAGCATATGTGTGGAAAATGGGAAAAGAAAAATTAATCTGTGTGAACACCAAGAAGAATTTGATTCAGCTGAAGTTGGAAGGAAATTTCAGGTCAGGGTTGCAGGTCCTTGATGAATAATTCTGCTAGAAAATGGGCCTCAGTGGACCTGGTTTTCTTTTTGATGTGGCACCAGTGATGCCCAGCAAGTTAGAACAATGGCGAGTTTGGCACAGACTCTCCAATGAATGTATATGGAATTAGCAAATTGGTAGCGTTTTTCAGCAAATTTCAAGTAGCCTTTTTATTAACAGAATGGTGAATGGTGTTGGACATTCCCCACCCCCCCCACCCCCCCACCCCCCCGCCGCTCCCCCCTTCCCCGCTTTGCTAGCAATGGAATCTTTTCTTCCAACTTTGAATGATGTTATTTGATTTAATGGAAAATTTTGAACTTCTTTTCAGGTCAGGGTGGACTATTGCTCTTTTTATATAGTGCCTAGAATAATGGCTTCTTGATCTTGATTGGAGCCTTTCATGGCTTCAAATAAATTGAACTATTTTTCTTGCTTATACCTTTGCCCTTGTGCCTGGGGAACTGGGGTAGGGAGTAAGGACTGGTTTGGGCACAGTGGCCTGCAGGCTGGGCAGTAGAACTGTGACTGACTGAGAATTAACACGTTTGGTATAAAACCAGAGATTTTCCTTACAGCATTATCTGTTGCAGAAAAAAAAATCTATTTGGTTTAATCTGCTTTTATTTTTTCTGCCTTTTTGCAATCATATAAAATGCAGGGCTTAGTTTGTGTCAATATGAAAATTAATTAGCATAAATTGTAAATCCACTCTCTTTCTGAGAGTGCTAAGTTTCCTTGTTATTTCCCTTTTAAATGGAATCCTAAAGGGGAAAAAATCAGATAGCGTGGCATAAATATTGCATTATACTTAACTGATTTATATTTATAAAGCTAATTTCACTTCTTAATGCAATTCAAACAGGAAAAATGCTTCTCTGTTAAAGCTGTTTAAGAAGTCGGATCAAGCACCTCAATGCAGTCAAAATGAACAGGGGTTTCTAGCCTGATAATTTCCTTTTTTACATGGCCTCTTCCCATGCTCTCATGTTATTTTTCTCAGTTTAGTAACATACTCTACTGAATTTCTTCTTGGCCAGGAAAATAACTTGATGCAAAATACACATCTGAGGTGACAGCTGCCTCTGACCTTCATGCGTATTATATTACAGAGCTGGTCAACTTTGAGCTCTGGCGTATTGGAAATGGGGCCCTTGACATTGTTGCTGTATTGAGATGAGGACATGTGGAAATTGAAGGGCTTTTCGCAGCATAATGTGAGTGACTGGCACGACAAGGCTGACCCTTCTGAGCTGCTGGATAATGTCACAGGAGGTCAGGTGCGTTTCCTGATACCATGTGAAGCGCGTCATTACAGCAGGCGTTAATGAGGCCCTCCAAGAGCTCAGGTTTTCATGGTTTCTTTTATTCAAAAAGGGAGTGAGTTGGTAGTTTCCAGAGATTAAAATACGGGACTATTTAGCAGATATCTGGTATGTGCAGCTGTTCCTGAGTGAGTTAGCTGTAATGCAGTATTGAGTGCTTTCCTGAGCCATAGATTTGAAACTCTCACCAAGCAGGAGGGAGGTGGGAGCTGGTTAGATAAACTTAATCTTAACTAGGTCAGAGGCAGGACAGGAAATTGTAAACCTCAGAATAATTTCTAATTAATAGCAATTTGCAGCAGAGCAAGGGAATACAGGTGAGGTCTGACATCTGGCGTAGCAACCTGTAGCAGTGGCTCGAGGCTGTTTGTTCTGCAGGGTGACTTCAAAATGCAGCTCTAGGTACCCAGACAAGTCACTCAGACTATTACTTCCATAAACGTAGATGTTGCTGTGTTGTGAAGGAGATGGATTGGAGTGATAACTCTGGAAATTTTCCTTACAAGACCTGCCTAGGCCTGAGTATAGCTGTTCTTGTCTGGCACAGAGCGACAACAGCTCCTTTTGTCTCTGGAATCACACTTCCTACACTTAAAATTGTGAAATTGCCCACCTCGAAGGCTGCAGAGGGGACTAACGTTTGTAGAGAGCTGACATTATTAGGCAGAAAACTGCACAGTTGTGCAATGCATTGCTGTCAAAGAAAACTGGAAAAGCCTTCCAAAATGAAGAAAGTGCATTCTTTTAGACTGTAGCACATGGGGTCTTGCTGTAGCCTCTTCCTCCCACCTGCAGTCATACCTGCTTGACTGTCCCATCTGCTGCTGGTGTTTTATTCTGTGGCAGGACTTCATCTTGTTCATTCATGATAAGGCAGGGCTGTAGAGTAGCTGTGGATATCCAAATGGCCTGTGTGAGAATGAGCTGTCATTATTTTTATCAGACTGTAATGGCTCTGAGTGGGTATAAATCAAATGTTTTACTCATGCCAGGACAGGTGCTTGTATGCTGGCTACAAAAGCGTACCTGGATGTCTGTGTGGGTGAACCTTTGTTCCAGTGGAAGCTGTTTACAAGTGGTCGTGTTTTGGTCCTCAGGCAGAGAATAAAGGAAAGTTGAGCACAAACATGCCTCAGATTAATACTGCTAAAGATGTCAGAAGGCAGACAGGGACCATCTGTTACAGAGCAGGTTCTGCTCCCCACAGGCACTAAAATAAAGATTTCCTTTGGCTCGCTGCTTCTAGGCTCCCTGGAGTTTCTGTTTAGGACTGCCCTTTTGCTCATCATCTGAGGGTATCTTTGACCTCAGTAAGAGTAATCATGTTTTAAATATTTTTTTTTCTCTTTTTAATTACTCTCTCTTTTCAAGAATGTAGTTAGATGCTATGTTGTTTTCCTAGTCCAGTTTTTTGAGTCCCTTATTTTATTTAACAGTTCTGATATGGCTAATACAACATCTCATGTTGGATAATTTATTTCCTCTCTGGCATAGAAAGCCATTAGCCTTAACTATTTATTCAGTAACATTTTTATTCTATTTAATGGTGTCCAATCCATCTCTGGGATTAGTAGTGTGAATGCTAACCAAGCTTTTGCAAGTTTTTCCCAAAGGGCCAGTAGAAGTTCATATTTTATGTAAAATATAAATCGTAAAATATCATATATTTTACAATTGTAATGCAGTTATTCATTGCCTGTTCAAGAATAGGCATTTATCACAGCTTTAACTACTGTAATTTTACTATATTCTGGTGGTCAGAGCATCATTATTCTGCTTCCCCGTTGTGACTTACAAGCAACTGAATTGGGATCAGGGCAGAGGCAGCAATAGATTGGCAAGGACATCTCACTGCCTCTAACTCACTGGAACTGTGCGAGCTACACTGACTTTACAAGACCCAGTCTATACTAAATCATGTCAGTCAGACTCAATAGGACAGATACTTTTAATGAGGAGCTTAGTATATCTGCTCGGTAGATAATAAATAGTTAGAGAAGCCAGATTTGGGTAAAAATTGCACCCCTTTACACACTGGATTGAACTGGTGATGGGTACCTGGTACTTAGGACATTGCACATGAGAAAGACTGTGTAGAATAAATCCAGCACACCAAACAAATGGGCAGCAGGAGGCTGGAGCCACCTTTGCTGTTGGCTGCGCTGCTGGAAGCTGGTGGTGGGCTGGAGGTGACATGCTGTAGAGGAAAATTGGCTTGGCGCAGTAAGCAGTCCACACAAGGATCAGCCTCATTTTTCAAGACATCTACTCAGCTGGTGCTGTACGCACCCTGCCTTCCTGCTGTGTCATTATAAAATATGCAACGGATGTGTGCTCCTGCCTCACACCCTAAATGTTGCTTCCAAACTCTCTCCCTCATCCCCTTTTCCAGGCTCACATCAGCCACCCCTTCCTAAACTCACAGACATGCCACTTCTCATGTGGGAGCTCACCACCCTGGTGCCAATCGCTGGCCATGACCTCTGGCCATCTTTTCATTCCTCAGAGAACTGAAGGTGTAAATATCTTTGTTGCCTTTTTTTATAGCTCTGAATTCCAACCCCCACTGTACTATATCTGTTGACTTTATAACTGCCTTTGACTACTGTAAAGCATTTTGGCATCTAGAATGTGTGAATGTATGGTCTTTCAGGAGCTTTTTAAAAATTAAAATTGGAATAATTTCTAAAGATCACAGAAGAGGGAAGGTAGCTGGGGGAAACTGTGAGTGTAGACTTCTGGACTCTCTCCTGGACGTTGCTGTAGACACGTGTGTGACGCTGAGCATGTTCCTCTGAGCATTTGCTGAACATGAATGTCCATCCCACCTAAGAGCACAATGAGAATTATCTCTTCCGAATGGGAGATTTTGATGAGGCAGAGGAGGCAGCTTTCTCTGAGTCTGTTTTTTTAAGTGCTTACAACAGTGCAAACCAGAGTCTAGAGGCTTTTAACCCCTCTTTAATATAGAATTACTGCTTCTATAGCATAATGAAAAGTGTTGCAAAAATGAAACAATGCCATACAATGGCAAATTTAGTAATTTTTAAATTGTTATTCTTCTGCAAATAATTTCAAATTTCTGAGATATATCATCCACAAGAAATATACTCTGAGATGTGTTTGTTCACAAATAATTTTTAGGCAATTAGTGATGCTTAAGCAGCATGTAAACTGTAAATATCACAATCAACACAAACCTGAAATTATAATTTGTTTTTTATCAACATTCCTGCTAATAAGGACTTGGGTTTTTTTTTTACACAGGGCAATAAAATGGTCCTGAAAAGACTCGGCAAACATTCTCAAGACACGAATTTTTTTTTTTTTCTACTATTAATTTAGTAATAGCAGAGCCTCACCAAGGGAGAACACTGCTACCACTGTATCCTTTAGATATCATGACCTGGGCTACTACCATGATTATCTAAGGATTCATGTCTAGATAGCTGCTGGCTTCTGTCTGTGTTGGTAGTCAGGTGGTTACTGACAGCATCCTGGTCAAAGCTGCTGTAGTGACACATCCCATCATTGCTGTAGCTCCCAGGGCTCCACGCTGCAGTGGGATATACTCCAGACGTGTCTGTCAGTTCTTGGCTGTAGCAGAGGTTAAGAGTTTCTTCTGCATCATTCTCTAAAACCTGTAGTGTTACACCAGCTGATTGCAACAACAGAGAGTCAGATGGGGCAAACTAAGTGGCAGGTTAACATACAAATCTGTGCCCTCCTCAAGATCTTCAGCCTTGTTACAGATGCTGTCTGCTCACAGCTCAGCTGCTTGGCTTCAAGTATTAACTGACATCAGCTCAATCTGGAAAGTCTCTTAATGGTCTTAATATTTTAATGCTGACAACCTCCTGCTAACAGCCTTATTGCTGTCTTTAAGTATGGGAGACTATCAGTTTTGAAAAAGAAATAAATCAGCCTTTTTGTCATCTGTTTATCTCAGCTAGACCAGTGTGAAGCTGCCAGAAGAGAAACCTGAAACCAGAATGTGCCTCTGCATGTAGCAAAATTACCCCTTCTTCCCCATCCCGCTCTGAAACGTGTCTCCTGGACTAAGAATGTCTAGACAGACTTGTGAACATAATTGATTTTCTAGTTTGACCACTGGACTGAAAAATGAAAATATGTTCAGCTTGGGTCAATGTGACTATTTTTTTTTTTTCCCTCCAAGTGGCTGAGGGTTTTTTCCATAGGTATAAATTAAGGAGGCGAAATCCATGTAGTGATTCCCAACAACTAGAGAGCTATCTTAGTGTACTAACCTTCAAGTTCATAACTCTTCTGCATACATAGAAAAGTGTCCATCTCAAATCTGAGCTCTCTCGCATGTTTTATGGCTGCAGATTCTTTCCCCCTCTGATTTACTTTTTTCTTCGATTCTCAAAAATGAAATGTCTTGCAGCATTCTGTCTTCCTTGAATTAAAGTCAATAACCACTTTTTCTGACATCAAAGATCACACTTTCAATCAGATTATTTCATTCAAGTTGCCTCCTACGACCTCTCCAGCTTTTCCCCAGTACTTATTGATCACTGTTTAATTCTGTTTTTCTTCCTTGTCACACTAAAAGAGACTTCTGTGAAGCAGCCCCAGTTCAGTGCTCCTCAACACCATATCACCCCCATTTGTTTTTTGGAGTGCTTGGTCAGCTAACAGCATTTGAGCCCTCAACATTTTATTTCATTATAAGAATGCTACGTGTTGTGAAGCCATCTTCAGAGTTAACTTTAGAAGACTAAGATCTCTAAGTGAATTGATGACATCTTGAAAATCACAAATTTTATGTTTGTAGGGCAGGTGTTAAACAGTGGGGTTAAAATTAAGCAGCTGCCTAAAATTAGCACTTTGGTATGTGCATTTTCGGTTCTCTGGACAGTATTTTTAGTACTTGGGAAGGGATATCCATAGTCTCATGTGGTAAATAATGATTTGTATTGCGTAAGTCCTTTTCCGAAGCTGAGCAAACAGGTGCTTAGGAAGACTTCTCTGAATTGTCTATAGAACAGAAATTTATACAATTTTTGTTTGACAGTACGAAAATGTAACATGTCAATTTCTGATGAGCGACTAAATCAGAAGCCCCTTGTACTTAATAATTGTTTCTTTTCATCCTAATGCATAATTCAACTAGATTAAAGGAAATCCCTCAGCTTTATAACTTCCTAGACGGTAGTTCTTTTGTTGGTGAGCCATAGTCTTACTGGATAATTTGTAAAATAGCAGCTTGCCAGGCTGATCAAACAGGACTAATTCTGGACACCTGCACTTTCAACTTCAGTGGTTTCTATTCCTTGATCATAAAATTAGTCTCAGGTAATGGAGAGCTTCTGTGCTGTAGCTCCTGTAGATGGCAATGTTATACTGGTATAAAACCAAGTGAAAACCATATATCTCAATAGCTTCACTCTTTATTAATCAGTGAAGAAAGACATTAATAACAATTCAAGATACAGTCTCTGAAACTGCTGCAGAGGTAAATATCTATAAACACATCATTAGTAGTAAAATGTAAGCCTGATTGGATCACTATTGTTTGTTCTTATATGGACTTATTGAGGAATCATGTTTTCTAGGTTTTTCTACAACAATTTTATATATGGTTCAACAGCAGCCAGTTTGTCCAAATTCTCACTTGGTTTAAACAATACCATCTGTTTGAAGGACTCATCATCATCTAGGGTTGCTGTCATTGTTCCAGTTGAAAGCATGGCATCCTGTTGGACCAGCTCTTACCTTCTCCTGGCAAATAACAGTACATTTTTTGTCAGTTTTTGCTTACTTCATGGATATCCTTTATTCCATTTACTTGCTTTTTCTAAGTGTTTTGTGGAGTCTCATTTTGCTTGGTGGATAGTTTCATCACTCCCTTTGTATACAGGCTTCGATTCAGTCAAGTACTTCAGGATCTATACGTAAATGTCTGAATTTTCATATCTTTAGTTAGACTATTCAGAAATTGAAAGTTGCACATATCTTTAAGAAGCTTCTATTTATTTTTTTTTTTTAAACCAGACATTTTCACCCTCACTTTCTTAAAGATATTCTGTTGTTTGGGAAAATATATAGTTAGCTTACACTAAAACCAAGCAAGCTGGGAATCCAGTCTGTAGAGGAATGAAGCTGGGTTAATTAACATTGATAATACACAGTTGTGGATTGGCTGATGTAGATAAGGTGCAGCTGTGGCTGGTTCTGTTAAGGGGTTGAGAGCCAATGAAGAGGGAGCAGCCGAGGAAGAAGCAAGAGAAGAGAGAGCGTGTCCTGGATGAGGTGAGACAAGGAGAAGGCGGCAGAGGGACTGGCATGAAGAGCATGTTGGTATGAGATGGTAAAAGACCTTGTTGCAGCTTGATAGTTTGGTGAGCGCTGCGATGCCAGTCCATGTACTATGTGAGTTAAAACTCCAATCACAGGGCCTGCACAGCAAACACGCATACCAAAGCGCTATCCAGGACAGAGAGTTTATGGGCAATCATTAGGCAGAAATATATATGTGAACAAACCATCTGTTCTGTAACTTCAAATAATGAACAAAGCGGCCAAGGAAGTCAGCAGAAAGAAATTTTGTAAACCAATGATGGCCCTAAATTAACGTCATAAATTATTCACTGTGAAATGTTCATCCAGCTCAACAAGCATAGAACTGAAAATACATTTCTGGAGGCCAGGTCTTAAAACACTTCCAATGAACAGACTACTACACTTCTGTAAGTATCATCATGTTGCAATTTTATTTGCCATCGTAAGTAATACAATCATGGAATAGAGTGTTTTATTTGGAGGCTTGAGAAACAGTCTGCAAATCACATCGTTGTATGTGACTGTTTCATTTCCTGGGTGTATGGATGATTGTGCACAGAAAATTATAAGCTTTCATTTTGACTGTTAATTAAAGTTTTTCTCCGAAAAGATAGCCCGCAGAATATATACACTGTGGTGAAACCTGTACTTCAGCTGGGAATCCCCTTTGTCTTAAGCGACCTTTTGCAAACATCCCTAGGGTTTTCATTGCAATTTTGTTTGACCTTTTGTTAAAAACCGAGCTCTTCTAGACAACTGATATTTGGCAGAGTGATTACTTAAGAAGGGATTCATTGGAAAAGATTTTCAAAGGCTCCAACAGGAGCAGCGAGCTGCATAACCACCAGTAGCACACAGAGCTCCTCTGTGTTGTGTCTTGACTCGTGCTGTACATTACTAAGCAATTTTCTTGACAAACCAGTCAGTCAGTTTAATGCTTAGGAAGAGGAACAGCCACTAGCTATGGTGGATGGATTAGGGAATCTCACACCAGCTGCCCTGCTAAGAGACCTTACAAGTGTGCCTGAAATGGGGGTGTACACTGTGCCTGCCCTTGGGGAGTGTGGGAGGTATGCTTTGCGGCGGAAAATGACAGTTTATTCAAGTGATCAACATGGAGAGGAAAGGCAAGGAAGAAGTCTGCCTTCTGTTCCCTGCTCGTTTGCTGGCTGGCACCATGCTCTGTGCAGGGTGATTGCATGTACATATGCATTTGGGAGAACCAGCTTTGTGGAGGGAGCTGTGAAGCAGGTCAGTGCTGGTGAGCCTGGCTTTGGAGACTGGTATTTCATACAAGTGGCTTTTTTAACCTTCAGAGTGAATTCCCTTCTAAGGGTAACAACAAAAATGCCCCTAAGACTTCTGGCAAAGCTTGTGCTTTTGTGACTATAAATCACATTCTTTTTTGGCACTGTGCATTTCCTTAAAACATGCACCAAATATTCAGTGTTGCTTTCAGTTTGCCAGCTTCCAGACCAATTCTCCTACAATGATAAGTTTTAAGTTTATATATCTCCAGTCACATCCATGACTTTTACATGAACAGCAACTTGAAGAGAATCTCTTCCCCCCTCCCCCCCCCTTTTTTTTTGTTGTTGTTTAGTTTTATTTGAGTGTTTCATGTATTTGTGGAAATATGCTATTGTTGGAAACGTGGCATAACTATAAAGTGGTATTTCTGCTCAGGATAATTCTAGTTTCCTTCTCTTTCTTGACTGTATGCTTTAGCTTCCTAACCTCCAGTGGAGTGACTGGTTAAAAAATGAAGCTCCCCGTCAAACTACATTTTTTCTGTAAAACAGTTTCTCCACTATGACCTGGCTGTACACAGGGGTAGCGCGCTGCTGAAGGCAGACCCACTGCAGTGAAATGAGAAGACAGAACATAACTGTTAGGGAAGGGGGGTTGTACCTGGCCAAAGGGACAGTTTAAGATGTTTTTATTTCAAGCTTAAGTAAACTTGAAGTTGTGGTTAGCTACATTCTGATGAGAGAGTAAAAACACAGCTTTTTTTAAAACAAAATTACAATTTGTCTATATACTAAAACTTCTCAGTTTTCTATGGGTGTCATAGCACCAGTGAGTCTTTAAATGGATTTTGGTCCTGATCAGCAGATGTGTCTGCCCTTCAGCTTTAGGTGCCTGGCTTAGAAGTGAGCCCTCAGCACGGCAATGGTCTTCCAAGCCTCAGCCTCATTTCACCAAGCACCTTTTTTTATATGATTCAAACACCATTAGCATCAGTGATGTACAAAGATATAAAGGAAATGAGAAGCTAACTCATCATGAGATTAGATATTATGTGTTTATGATATGTCTCAAGGCTAATTTAAATAAGAGAAAGTCTTTCCTTTGTCTTCAGTGAATTTTAACTCAGGAAATCACTGTGAAACCAGGTAAAGATGAGAAATCCATAACTAACAGTCTCTTGATCCTCTGCCTGAATGTTGAAATGAGTCTTCTTATTTTCTTTCTAGAATAATTTGATTAATTTATCTTTTGGAACTGAGCCACTAATTCAGGGAACAAGTGATGAATTTAGTTTTCTATTTATGGATGGTCCTTTGAGATAAGATAATGCTTTCACACAGCTTATCAGTTGTTTTTAGAGTGTGGGTTTTTTTCCACTTGTTTCACTCTTTTCCTGCTGAATGGCTTGTTGTCATTATTTGGTAGTCAATATTTAACATTCAAGTCTTGTGGGCTCATTGTGATAAGTCACACAATGCTGCAACTGTCTCCGTACTGAATAAACATAGCGCAGGAGAAGAGGCTGAAGCTGTCCCTGGGACTGTGAAAGTCTCAAGGAGAAACAGCAACTTAGAAAAGAGAAAGGGACATTTAGAAAATGTTTAAACTATTTTATTGGCTTCACTAGACAGGCCTTGCCTAAAGCATAATTCCTTGAAAACTTCCTGCTGTAAGTTTTATTGGAAGGGTGCGGAGTTCATCTATAATTTTCACTCTTGCAATGTACACGGTAATTGCTTTGGGTGTGAAATACTCATGAATGTATAGCAGTCAGGTTTTAATCTGGTTCGTTTAATTTCTGGCATGGTTCTAGCACAGGCTTTTTGGAACAGCGTACCCACAACCTTTCCTGAAGCTCTGGAGAGCATGTCGCATGTGTACAGTGACCATATCCAGTTCGGTGCCCAGCTGCACCGGCCACGTGTGTGCATGCAGTGTGTCCAGCCACCCCTGAAGAATTGTTTTCACTCTGCCTGCCCACAGACACTTGTTTCTTGTAACAGTGCCTTTGACAAAATAGAAGAAAAAAAAAAAAAAGCAGCTCACAATAGACACCTGTATTGTGGTGCACTCGGTTGTGTGACCTTCTCTTATTTGGACTCTTAAAAGAAGGAGTGACAAAGGCATAAATATGGATTTGTATGCAAACACTGTTGACAACAGAATCGATAGAAGTCACGTTCTTAAATGTGGAAAATCTTACATTTCCTTTATGAATAAATACTGTTGTAATGAGTATTATGCCAAATGGCAACCATTACACTATTTTACGCTTTGCAGAGATAGGATGACTTGAATATTGTTATCATCCTTTCAACGAGAACAATACCGCACCATAAAAATTAAACACATGTCATTCCTAAGTTGCTAGAAATGATTGAAGTATCCATGTTCTGAAAGCATAAATGTATTTCCTTCTCCATTTTCATCCTCCCCAGAAATTAAGAAATGATCTCTCAGTCACTGAGAGTATTTTCAGCAATGGGCCAATTTGTAGGTGTTAAGTTTTAAAAACTCCCTGCCAAAATGTAGAAATAATTTCAGAACACAAGGTGGCTTGAAAGTGGCAAACTGACATGATAAAATTAAATATATTGACATTGTTTTATTGTGTGCCCTTTGAGACAAGTTGAGAATACCAGATACCTGCTTGTAATCATTGGCAGTATCCAAGTGCATTTTAAAAGGAGTGGATGGTAGAGGCATCAGGATTTAATTACAGCCTTGTTTAAGAAGAAGCTCTAGCCTAATGGCAGTGTTAGACTGTGGGGAAACTTCCAGTGTGGTAGAAGTGCTATATCTGTAAGTACAGGATTTTTTTTTTTCTTCTTTTCAGGAATGTTAAGTGTGTAATACAGGGAAAAGAGGTGAGGAGATATCATCACTGAATCATCTACTCATTTCCAATCTTCTTGAATTACCGTTTCTTTTCAAACACAGCAGCACTCTACAGGGGCAGACTTCTTTTCAGGAATGCTAAATAGAACAAAGGAAAATAAAAAGTAATGTTTTAAGATACACTGTCAGGCTACCAATTGTGTGATGTGGGTTTTGGCCCTGAAATAGAGGAATTATAATGATGATAATTTTTAATCTGTTCAAAACCCAATATTCTTGGTAAATATTCCTAGTTAGATGGAGCAAAAATGTGTTGCTTTTAATCCAGCTCTTTGTGTTTATATGTTATATAAAAGTACAGTGGTAAATGTGATAATAATAGTGTAGAAGACTCCACTTTCTTGTATGATACAATTGACTGAATACTCATTATATTCAAACACATATTCATTTGGCCTGATGTTAAGCCTTAGCATTGCTTAGAAGAAGTATTATTTGTCTTAAAAAGAAGACATCAGTTCTCTCACGCTACCATAAAACCCACCCCTGTTCCATAAACTTTTAAATGCTAGTCATGTTTGTACATCTCACTGCTCTGTGATTTGTATAGCATCTTATTATTTCCTTTGTCTATTCAGAGTATAATGTCTCTAAAGTCTTATTTTTAGTCTATGTAAAAATAAAAAACCAAACTCCCCCCCTGCAGAAACATAAATAATAATGGTAATCCTCTTTAGAAGACACCTCAGATACAAAACTCTGTGCCAAAGTTTCTCTTCCTACTTGCTCTCACAGGTTTAGGACATGAAGTTTTATGTCCTATATTATTTATATATATATATATTATATTATGTCCTATATATATTATCTAGCAAATTTAAGGCTAGATTTAATCTAGCCCTAAGACCTAAGGACATGGGTAGCTCTGTATTAGTCTGTATGCATATATCTACAAGTGTGTATTAATAGATGTATGTCTCGTTGTAGAAAGGACAAGGGTATGCAACATCAGGAATGGTACCTGAACAAGTGTATGGGATTGACACGTCTCAGGTGACCTTGGCTTTATTCATGTTTCAACCTTTGAATGCCTTATTTCACAGCTTTGACTGACATTTTTGTGTCGAAAGTTTAGCTGCCTATTTAGGAAAGCATATACCTAATTTCATTTTAGATTTAAGTTTTTGTTTTTTCTTTCCAAAAGGTGGGGGGAGAGAATCTGGAGGCAGTTAGCATTGGTTATACTCTCTAATGGAAATGCATGTATAAATTAGATTAATTTTTGCAAATTATATGAAGTCATATATTTTAAGGCTTTTTGCTTTCTTCCAGTGCTTTTGAACACTCTGAGTTTCTTTTGAATGTTTGACTTTTTGATCGTTTGCAGTTCTGTGTAATTTATTAATTTTACCTAAACTTTTCAAAAGTTATGGTTTTTTTCCAAATCCACACTTTTATCAACAAGTTGAATGTGCAGGGTAAGATTACAGTCATTTGAGATCTACAGATTGGGAAGTGCCATAGATGGCTTTATTGCCCTGTGTGTGGTAGGCTCTATGTGAAACATCTGATGTTTTTGCTGCTTCTCTGATCTGCATTTCTGCCTGCTAATGTGCCATTAGGCCTTTTCAGCTAAAAAATGGTAATGAATTGTTTGTATGGACACGTGGATTTGCATAATACTAATTAACAACAGTATGGACTAAAGAACTTGAAGAGCATCAACCTGTTGAGTCACTTGGGGCATATGTGCAAGGAGATTTAGGCAACTAAAACAATTTCTGTGGATCTGAGCCTTTGTGGACAAAACCAGTGTCATGTCTTAAGAAGTACATTCAAGTAATTAGAATATCACCTACTTTTTTTCAATCCATTTCCACTCCTGTCTTTTCCTGTGTTTGTTTCAAATAAGAAGATGGAAGTGTTTACTATTCTCCCAGTAATCCGGGAGAATTTGTGACTGTGGGCAGAGCCCGTCTTGTGAGACTGCTGAGGATTCAGGATCACTTCTCACATGCTCCATCCTTTTTCATTCTAAGTTGTGTGTATACTGTAGACTAGAGGTCATCAATGTTTTGCAAAAAATAATTCATACAAGAAACGGGCTCTATTCTGTTTCCTGAATCTCTGCAAAGGGATGGCCATTTACTCGTAGAAATTCACTGAATCTTTTGCAGGGTTTTTTTGGTTGTTAGTATTAGTGGCACAGCATATCTCATAGGGCAAGGCAGTCAAATTATCGTTCTAATGCTAATACTCCCTAAGTTTCCTTATTGAATTTGACACAGTGACAGAGTCGTTAACCACAGTCAACTTGATTTTGGTAGTTTACTGAAAGTAGTTTTTGTGGTTTACTTCTCATGCATAATATTTGAATGTTATACAGAATTACTTGGCATGCTTAATAATAATATTTCAATACATTTATGTAATGGCTGTTGCTAAAATACATGTATTGGCAACTTTTACTGGTACCTACTCTATTCTCATCTCCCTGAAATAAAGTGTTTTATTTATTCGCAACACCTGGAGAGCTATGAGAAGGGTATTGCAAAAGCCCATCTGGGCAAGTTAGCAGTAGAAATATAAATTACAGCGCTGAAAGGCCATATGCATGAAGTAAAACTGGAGGAGCTTTTGGGTATTTGGCCATATATTTTATAAAGATGTCCTTTTGCCTGCCTTGAAACAATAATGTTGCTAGGTTGGGTGTATAAATGGTATGCGGTTCAGAAATGTAGCTCCTGAAATTTTTCATTTTTTGTTTCACTCAAATGTTTTATTCTGCAGATGGTTTGATCCTGCTGTTAACAAAAGATAAGTACTGATTCTTAAATTTTTACCCATGACTGAATATCATGGGTAGTAATCTGCCTACTCCTAAAACGTCATTTAGCATTTCCTCGGTCTCTTTGTCCTCAAGTTGCAAGATCAGATCCACATGGGTGTGGTGAATGGCAGCTGCCTTCCATAGGTTTTGGTGCCAGCAGTGTTTTATTCTGCCTTTCTTCCTTGGCTCCTCATTTCTCAAGGTCATCTCATCCCCTGCTCATCTGCCAGCAGAACCAACTGCGATCTTTGGTCCTCAATTCAATGATAACACTGTTTTTCTGAGAATTCTGATCTGAATCCACATTGGTTAGTTGGGTTTTATCCCTCAAATCCATATGGTTCCATTGAATGATTGGGTTTTTTATAACTTTTTCCCCTGGATTTTAGGACAGCCTTTGGGTAATGCCAGCACATATTTCTTATATAGTGGGTTTTTTTCAATCCATTTCCACTCTTGTCTTTTCCTGTTTTCCAGCTGGCAAACATTCTAAATCCTGGGTGACTACCGAAACCAGGCATGGTGATCGTGTTTATGTGATTTTTCAAACACAGAATATCTCAGAAATTACATTTCTAAGCTCCCTGCTTCTGTGTGGAAAATGTTGTGCTTCAGCAAAGGTCTGTGAAGATGTATCAGTATAAGGCGTGGAGAGTACTTCCAAACAGCCAAAGCCTTATCAATACTTGACCCAAATACTTGAGCCACAGGAATAATTATCCACGCACCCAGCACACCACTTGAAAGTATGTTAACTCAGGGAATTATAAACTCCAGAAGAACAAAATTGGCAAAGAAACCTACTGTCAGAAAGTAAGAAGGAAAGAGAAAATTATTGAAATGCCAAAAAAGATCCTGTCTAAACCCCGAGATATTCTTAACTTCCTGCTTTTAACTACAGCTGTGTCTTCCTGCTGCACAGAAGAGAGGGTATTTTTTTTTTCCTTTGGAAGAAAAAAATACTTTAAAAAGATCTCCCACATGAGCTTTTTAATTTTATAATCTGCCTAAGAATATCTTGCTTCCTCCTGTAATTTTTCAGCTGATTAGAAGCTAACCCATGTGTTCTTTACCAGCATACAGGATTTGTATTAATAGAAGCAGCAGCAGATCCTGTTGTAATGAAGGAACACAGAGGTGCAGAAATCTTTCTGGCGTCATTTAATTGCTTTGAGAGTTGGAGGCGGGGGTTACTTTTATATGTATATAAAAGTTGCAGCCAAGGCCAACCACCACAAAACTAACACAGCCAATAAAATGTCGCACCAACAATTGAATTTCTGTAGCTAGATAACGTCCTGGATTTCAGTGCCAAAACAAACATTGTCTTCTGGTTTCTGTTCCCCAGACAGCCTCATCTCCAGTGCTCCATTCTTGTCATTGCTCGAACAGATGCTGAATGTAGATATCTGCTGCTTTGGGTACGTTTAAAAAAGAATATGCCTACACGACTACTTTCAGAATGTTTCAGACTTCCTGAAGACAGAGTGAGTTAATTTTTTCCTTTGCATATTTTTCCTCTGTTCCTTTTGCAGTTGCCCATTCTTTGGTGTATATTTTGTCAAGGTGGTTGTGTTTCTTTCCGTTTCCCCAGCACCTGCATCGTAAAAAATAATGGTGCTAAGAATGGTGCAGGTTGGTTTCCTACTCTGAGCTCCTCCTGGAGGCCTTTTGATCCAAATGAGTGATGAAAGCTGAGAGCAGTGGTTTCAGGAGCTGTACTCCTGATGTATTCCCACCTGTCCTAAACTAAGGACTTTGTATATCACCAGAACGGTGATTCTTTCCTTTGTTCGTTCAGGGTCCCATTGGTATGTCTTTAACTCAAGAGCATAGCCAAGGTCTCAGGCAAACCTTGAATGTTCGAACAGGTCATCCCTAAACAAAGCAGCTAAAGGATTTGTGAAATATGTGTCACTGGTGAGAGCCTACGTTAAGACCCACTGAATTTAACAAAAGATTTAGTTAGTAACTTCTGTTAGTTTTGGGCCTTCAACTTTTACATCACTAACTGCTTGGTTAGATTTCTAAGAGCTTTAACAGAAAATGAAAGCCTTTTTTTTTACTACCTTGCTATTTGGTGCCATTAAAAAGGTAAGGTTCTGCGATCTCCTTGCTATGCTGACTACACATACGTTTTCACTCAGCAAACTGGCACAGATTTCTTTACATTTTTTTACTTTCCTCCCTCCCGACTGAGTGAACTTTGCAGTCACCAAGTTTCTAGGTATATCAAGACCAATGGTAGGTGAACACTATCTTGCTAAGAGCTTTTAGTGTGTAATCACATTGAGTTGGCTTGGGCACTCTTGGCCATAGCAGTGCTGATTTCAGAGCAAGCCAGCAATCTAAATATTTGCTCGGCTTTTTAGAAGGCTTTTTGCAGTCCAGACTGAGCTTTTTTTCCCTTGTAGCTATACTGCTCTCAGCTACATAACTGAAGGCTGGGACAGGCACATCTAGCCAGGCTTCAGTCTCAGCAGAGGCTGTAGCATGAGCAAGACACGGATTTGACTTTCAAAATTATGATCATGAATTTGGATTTATGTCATTTACCACCTTCAGGATTACGTGTGAACTCAGTTTTCGTTAGTTCACTAAAGTCCAAATGGAGCGACCTTTAACTACCCTGTATTTTTTAGAAGAAGATATTGTTGAAAAATTCTTAGTGTCATTTGGGAGGCTTTTCTATTAATTTAGAAATACTTCTTTTGAAAGGTCTTTTTGGTAGGCTTTGAACAACAGTAAGAAACAAGATGACATTTACCGTTTTAACTTTTCCTTGAGTACGTGCCTGTTCATTTCTTGGTTGTGATCTCTTTGAACTCCTGCATTGTTCTGCTGCTTTCTGCATAGCCAGGGAAGCGTTTGTGCGAGCGTTCAGCCTCAGAGTGCTCGATGACAAGGTGTTTGCTATCAACAAGATATGGAACTTAGCAGAGACAGTCAAATTTGCAAGGCAGATTCACTAGCCAAACAGAGAAGGTTTGAGGAGACAAGGGAATGGTAAAAAACCCCTCTATATCTTCATCCTTTTTGTTAGCTTCTGGGTGGCTGAAGTAATCAGAAGGAAATGAAATTTCAGGTTGACGGTTTCCCTTTAAAATCCCTTAAAATGCCCTGTGCATCAGTGCTGAATGTGAACAGCATTTTAAATTTTTTTCTTTTTTTTTTTTTTTTAAACAGAAATATCTATTAATAGAACTCTGTAACAACAATTGCTTACCAGTTTATGCTTATGGCTTATCAGAAAACCATTCAGGAGGACTTGTAAAAACTGTGAAGTTTATATAATTGCAACTAGAGGCAAAGCTTTGCTTCAGGGTCTGCTACACTATCAAACTCTGCAAGAACAAAAAATAATGACATAATTCCAGTGACTTGTTCTAAGGGGCTGGGTGATCTTGCTTGACCCAACAAGACACTCACTTTGGCAAGCAACGTAGCTTTGCATCAGAGCTCGTGATTAATTCAGTGCTCTCGCTGGTCTATACTGCAATGATCTTTTGATCTTAGTTGTGTATTTTCAGTGGGATGTGATAAATACATTAAAACTAAATATTTTAACTTTTGTGTGTGTGTGTTATCTGCAGTTATATTTGTGCAAGTGTTCCAATGTAATATCATGGAAAATTACCACAGTGACTTAACAGCAACATCCCGTATTATTACCTTGTGTGATGGGATTTCAAGTAAACTAGAACTCTTCACAGTTTAGGAGAGCTGCCAGTCCCCTTGAAATTACCATTTTAATTGAATTGATCATAAACACTTTGCTCTGGCAAATCTACTTAGCCATAGTTTGGGGAAAGAGTGACCTTTCAGCCAGTTTTGTCATAACTGAAAGATTACTCATTTTTCTGACTGGAACTTGAAGCAATGAAATGTGCTGTGAAATT
Source organism: Falco rusticolus (assembly GCF_015220075.1). NCBI lineage: Eukaryota > Metazoa > Chordata > Aves > Falconiformes > Falconidae > Falco > Falco rusticolus. The sequence goes on from NC_051199.1 coordinate 22,665,187, forward strand.
GTAATATTGCAAACGGTACTTCTGTTTAAATATGTAAATACAGTTCGTAAATAAACATTTATGTATTATTATCACTTTTATCATTAAGTCATATTCATCTGAAATTATTATATTTTATTTAAAATGAATCAGTTTGGAAGGTTTTATTATTAATATTGGGGGAAATGCAAATGGTTGAAACACACATACAAAATCAACTTGCTTTTAAAGGAATAAAGTGCTGTGTCTTAAAATAGCAAGTATCTTCTGGCCTCAAAATTTCCAGAGCCAATTCTTTTTTCTCTGAATTCTTTTTTTCTTAAAATTGCCAGCAGCCTAAACATTGTATAAGACCTTTTTGTCCTGCTGGCTTGCCCATCTTTTACAGTACTCTTTGCTGCCTGTGGTCTTCATCAGCTCAAGCACAATGGAGAGCCCAAGCTGTTTCCTTCAGTCTAATTAACCTCAGACCATTACAGGCATAGTTGGTGTCATACTTGCAACCTTTGCAACCTTTTCTTCTTTTGATATTTAAACGAATAACTTTATTTCAGGATTTTTGTCATATTGACACTCTCAGATAACGTGGTACTAGTCATTACAACAACTTGCTTTCACATCTTTTCCCTTTTGTGGTTGACCTGTTGTGGGAAGAATTCTGTACTTTTTTCCTGCCATTTTTAATAAGTTTAATAGTTTTTTGCTTGGGTGGAAAGACAGTCCTAGTTGAAATGCAGAATGCAATTCTGGCATTTCTTTTCAGTGTCCTTCTAAGTACAAACCTAGTAGAAGCTTAAGCAGTGGAAAACAGGGGAAAAATTAATGCTTTGCTACTTTTCTCAACAGCTTTCTTAGGTCAATTGATTTAGCAGGTATGCCTGCAAACAGAAGATGCAGTGATTTGACAGTTCCAGAGAAGTTTTCTCTTTGTTCCCATAAATGGCAATGGTGTACTTTCTGCCTTCTTCCCTCCCCCCCCCCCCCCCCCCCCCCCATCTAGAAAGATAGAAGATAGGAAATGATGGCAAATACATTTCTTTAAAGATTTCTGTTATTGACAGAAGTATTTAAGAGGAATAAAGCATGCACAAAAAGATCTAGGCTCTTCAGATTCAGATATTATACTCCTTTGAATTTTCTTTCTTCTTCTAAAATACAATGCAAGTCAGCAATACTTCATTGACATTGAAGCTTAGACCATAGCTTGGACCGTATGAGCATCATAATTGTGATTGATCATGTGCTGCAGCAAGCCGCCTTCTTGGACTGGAGATCAGCCATACAAAGCGTAAATACAGCCCTCTTCACTCCACAAATCATAGTGTAGAGATCTGGGAAAGAGTGGGCAGTGTCGGGCATGCTGATCCTGTTACTCCCCAAATATTTCTTCTGCTCTTACATATGCCAACAAGAGGTTTCAGAACTGTGTGGTGACTGTATGGATAAGCATGAGGGAGACTCTCCTTCTGGGTACAAAGCTGTTCAAAATGGATTGCCATCAAGGCTTCAAGAAGTAATTAAATCTTATGTCTCAAATGAGAAGACAGTAGCAGAGAGGGTTAACTGTATCTTCCAAAAAGTTACACGATATCTGGAAAAACTATTGGATGAGTTCCCTCTGATTGCTAATTGCATACACTATTAAGCCATAATTTTCTTTCCTTTCTCATTTGCTCTGTGCTTCAAGGTAAAAGATGGAACATGGGATTATGACAAATTCTCTTCTGGGATCTATGCAGTGGGGCTTGACTTTGATCTTCCTTTTCTCCTGCCCTTGGAGACCACAGGCATTTTTGCATATGGCAAATGAACAGAATTGTGAGGCTTAGAAGTACAGTGCTGATCAGAGAGAAGTTCCCTGAAAGGTCGTGTTCTACATTATGGAAACATTAAAAAGTGGAGTGCAGGCTGTTTGGGACTTACAGAAGATGTGGCTTTGTATCCTGGCCTGTAGGGTATGAATCTGGCATGGGCTGAAAGGTCAGATAGCCTCAAGTTCAAATGTGACCTGTGCTCTTGAGTCAGAGGAGACAGTTAATTTTTTCCCCTCTTTTATTGTGTCCATTACCCACGCAAGAACTAGTGGCTAATATGGGAGTTCCCAGCAATTTTTGAAAGCTGTGCTTTCCTGATAACTGTTCACAATGTCTGCTATTGAATTAAGGCTATAGTGGGCATAGATTTCAAACAGATTTCTATTACAGAAGCCAATCCTGTCAAGCGGAAGAGACTGACAGCTAAGACTGCACATCAAGGACCCCAGCTTACAGTTACAGAGTCTCTCTAAAGCAAAGTCGGTATCAGGCTTTGCTGGGTCAACAGTATAAAAAAACAGCAGTGCTGAGCTATGTGCTTTAGAGATAAAATGAAATTAGGGCTCTTCTGTAGAACAGTTAGCTTACTGAAACTACTATGTACTGGATTTCTTGGAGCTGCTATATTTATCATATTCTCTGCAAGGTGTCTTAACCCTCTTTGAAAGTTGTGCAGTTGTGGAAAAGCCCAGCAGGATGGTGCTGAGAAAAATACAGAAATAGGAGGGGTGTGTTTGGGACATCTTCTATGTATGGTTGTGAACAAAATAGGGTTTCTTCCACTACAAAATGACCTGAAGATCTACTAATTGTTTATCTTGGATGCTTCTTGTGTAATTGAGTTGAGTAAAGGTATATTTGGGAAAGACAGGGCTTTGCTTTCAGCTGCAAACTTGCCCCGTGGGATTTTCTTTATTTCCCTGAGCCAGTGTTCTTCCATAACAATTCTTTTTTTTTTCTTTTTGACTAGGGTAGAGGAAGGAAAAGGGGACCTGAGGATACTTTTTATTATAAGTATTACATCTAAGCAATGAGACCTTGTATTCACTGAAGCTTGCGGGTGCTATTGTGATGAAAAGAAAAAGTATAGTCTCATTTGTAAGAGCCAACAAATAGATGGTACTTTAAGTTTTCAGTTTGCTTCTAAGAAAGCCCAATAATTGAATAGGCTTTTTTGTACAGAAAACAACTACCAATACCTCTTTTGATCAATTTCTTTTTCATTTCCCATCTTTTTCTCTCCACAGATTTCTTATTTTTTCCCTTCTGATTCCTTCATTTTGGTGCTTGGAGTGGTAGTGTGTTTTTCCAGGAGGAATGGCTCTTATCATCATGAATATCACCTTTTGATACAGTTCAGGTAGGCCATCAAATGTAAAAAATTTTTTTTAGGTGGCACTGGAAAAACCAAGTTGTTAAAAATAGCCTGTATTTTCTCTAAAAAAGGACACAAACACATAAGTTATCCTGACTTCCCAAAATAAAAGCAATTCCTATTAATATATCAAGAAAATTCTTAGGCCAAACAACTTCACAGGATACATTTGCTTTTCAATGCATGTGTCATTCCCTGATCCAATTATTACTGAAAGTTTCAGAGGCAAAATTAATTAGCAGTCTGCCACAGTTCCCCCGACTCCTGGAGTTCCAGTAATGACTTGATTTTTGTAGAACTGAGCTTATTACATGCAATAGACAAGTCTGGACAAAACAACTTACTTGGTGCAGCTCCTGAAAACTTATTACTATTATCAGCATCTTCTCTGCAGCTGAAAAGCTGCCAGATTTTAGGACTGTAAGCACAGGATGCAGAATTCAGGTGACAAATGTAAGACCTTCTCCCAAACAACCGTGTATAACCTGTCTCCAGCAGTTATCATAGTACCAAAAAGAATAATGGAGATCTTTCAGATTAAATAAAAATTAGTTATGAGGGGAAGTCCACATCTGAAGCACAAGCTTGTGTTAGAATTTAATTTTCAAGTTTGACAGCTTCACTCTGCAGAGGGGTGTTCAGCTTTTCATACGTTACGGGAAATACTGATAGGCTTTTTTTCTCTTTAGTCACACAATAGCCTTATGTATGGGTTTAGTAGTCTCTCTAGCTAAATAATGAAGATTTTTCCCTTTTTCAGTATGTATCAGCATCTGATATTTTCCCTAAAGTAAAAAAAAAGTATTATTTCTCAGACCTGTCCAGTACTTCTATTTTCCAGGCCCACATAATACAATTGCCTCTGCAGCAAAGCTAAAAGATCTCCATCTGCGGACTCCAGCCTTCTTCCAACTCTCTTCAAAATATCATGTTTTCCATGACAGGAGGATTTTTGGAAAGCTCATGACATGTGGGCCACCAATAGGTACTTGCCTTCACCTACGTATTGCAGCACCCTGGAAGTATTGGAGACAGACTCCTCTTGATCTGAGGTGGAGCACGGTGTGAACATCTGAGCAGAAGTGGTAAGGGTAGTATAAATTCTAAAGCAGAAGACCAACAAGCCTCACGCAAGAAGCAAGAGTTCATCATCCATCTCTCCTCATTGAGGATTCCCTGCTCAAATTCCTCCAACCACACGGACAGCTTTCTAACTGATATCATCAAACACCTTTGAGAATCGGATACCTTTGATGTTGCGATGGGAATGGAATCCTTTGCAGAAATGATACATAGAGAATAATTTATACAAGAAGTTTTACCTTCCTAGTTTTGTGAATTTGACCGTGTTTTTCTAGGTATCCAGTCATACTTGACAGTTTTGTTCTTTCTCCAAACTGTAAATAATTACTTACAAAATATAGTAGTTGGGTAAATATTTTCAAAAGAAAAGAGAAGGGGACAGTGTTACAGCATGAGGAAGTTTTTGCCACAAAAGAACTTTTTCTCACATGTTTATTTGCAACTTCTAGTCGCAAGTATAATTTGAAAAGCAAGGAATTACTTAGAAAATCTTGGGGGAAATTACTCTGATTAGTCACCGTATATATCAGCATAGGCTGGTTTGTATATCTTATGCCAGACTGGCAGATCCCGTAGTACTGGCTTGAGAAATTGAGCTGCATTTGCTGAGGCTCTAACTCAAATTTCAGGATGGGGCATGATGCTTAAAAAGGCCTCTTTCCAAAGAATATTAACTGGGACTTCTCTGAGGAGCCTGTGTTCTGTTTTTGGCCATGCTGAGTCCTGACACTCTGATCCAAAGCAGGAACTGAACATTTATTTCAAAGAATTGCTCTTTAGTCTTTGGTAGTGTAAGGGTATGTGCTGCATAAAACTCTTACAAAATGTTTGTAGCCCCACGAAACATCTAAACACATTCAGTACGTGCAAATAAATGAAAAAAATGCAAGAAAATAAAAAAAATAAGCACTTTAACTTAGGCTAAATATTTAGTATCAAGATACAGCATGTTGTTAACTGCTTATATAGAGTGAAGTCTCATTTTTTAGGCTCTAGGTAATAATCCAGGACAACAATATATTATTTTTTCAGTTACTTGGTGAGAAATAAGAATGCACCATAGAAGTATATTGATAGCTATATATTATTCCTTCTTTTGTAATATTAATTAACTTCATCAAAAGCAGTTATCAATGTGTCCATTGCCCAATGCGATTAGCAGCATGAATTTCGAATAGTGGAAGGATCTAAGAAAATAATGTGTTTCTGAGCTGTGGTTTACAAATTGAATCAATATCGGTATATCCTATGAAAACCCAATCTGTTATATCTCAGTTAGTGCAAACTGGTTTGTACTTTGTGTTCATCATAAATGCAGACTTCACTTATCTGGAACACAGTATCTCATATTCACATCACTTTGGTGGTGCACAAGCATGCTTCAGGTAAAGCATGACAACAGATGTTTGTGTTGTGTGGGTGAGGGATTAAAATTTTCTCCATAATAATCCTTTGAAATTTTACTGCCCTAGTACTTCTTTCAGTACAAAATATAGTAACACTCACGTGTGATTTAGTTGCTTAAAGATAAGCATCTAATACCTTTTTTTGTGCTGTACTGTATCCCATAGGATCTTCTGCTGATGATTCAGAAGGGCAGGGGTCTGCTTGCAAACCTTACATCACAACTGTGGGCTGTATGCAGATGTCTTGGTACTCCAGAGCACCTAAAACCACACTGGATCCCTATCTTCAGACAGTTTGCATCCTGTCCTACAAGCACGCACACACACACGTGCACATAGAGACTCAGTCTCCAAGCCTGGAAGGTGAGACCATATAATTCATTTGGAATACTGCAGATCCCATATTTTATTATGATTTCTCATGAGTGTCTAGACTGTTATTAGAAGTCACCTTTATTGCATACAAGCTTTAGCAGTGGTTACTTAACACCAGCGTGCTGCTCTTGAGCGTGTGTTTTACCAGCCCTGCTGCAAGGGGCGCGTCTGGGAAGCCCCTTGTTTTGCTTGGCAGCGTGATGGTAGACTCCAGTGCCTGCCTTCCCCTTGCACAACAGCAGCTCTTGGGGAAGAATAAAAGAAACCTTATTCTCTCTTTCTGTTGTAACCTTAACTAGCTTGTCAGAAACTCTTGGCACTGTAAAATCTACTTGTAACATATCCTGAAAAATTCTAGGGATTCTTCTTTTCAGCATCTGGTCCTGGACATGTGAACCTAATATTGCAGTTCAACTACCTTAAGCTAATTTTTTTGGAAGATCATGATAAAATATAGAGAAGGAATATCCTCCAGCTTGTGCTTAGGAGATCAGCTATGGTTTATGTTTTGTTTCTGTGACGCAGCTGTAATTCTCAAGGAGTCTATGGGTCCTGTCTGTTAGAACATTGCTGTTTTTAGAGGTGGTTTGAATGAAAAGCCTTTCCAACACCCAACCATGGTGGCCCAAATGTTAATGTTACTTTGTGTCTTGACAGTAGTGACCAGTCTCCAATTTTCATATCCTCCTGTGACATTTTTCATTCATTTTCTCATTGAATTTATTACTGCAGTGGTGTCAATATTCTTAATAATTATGATTTTTTTTTTTTTTTTAAAGATAGACTTATTTATCTTTGCCCTCTGCTTTCTAGTTCTTGCAGAGTAGTTTATATTTTCTGGCTTTCTTCTCTACTGAGGAGTGCAGAGGTGGATTATGAACTGTGTTAGTATGTACTCTGACAGGTGCTGCCATATTACAGACCTGTGCTCTGTTAGCGTAATGTGTTTTGGACAGAAGTCTTTGTAAATTGTTTATTTAATCTTAAAGCAGATAGTAACACGTATTTTGTATGCACTTAGTGTTCGTAAGGCATCCCTGTAGGCAAATACGGTAACACCGATTCTGCGGTGGGAAAGGACTCTGTTGTACAGTCTCTGTTGCAGAGACAGTGGCAAACATCAACTTCCACTGACATGTCTCCAGTGATGCTAGACCTTCTTGCTTGCTTTTCCACAGCTAGAACTTTTACCTGTTTTGTCTTTTATGCTTGACAGGAATTTACATTAACTATACCTTCATTCCTCATTTATTCTCATCTTTCACTGGAAAGTTTGTTCTTTTTATTGGGAGAACTTTACTAGTGAACTTTCCAATTTTGAAATAAAATGTAAGTTACTAGGATGATCAGATGTATCTAATGTAAAGCTTTGCTTAGAAACCTGGGAAGTTTGACATGATTAAAAAAAAAAATCAAACTCTCTCGATGATAATTTGAAATCATTAGGTAGTGGCCATGATCACTTTTTGAAGTGGTGTTGGACTCAAAGTAAATTGTGGTAGCTTTGGAAAGCAGATAGCAGTAACACATGTTTGCATTTTGGAGCAGGCATTCCACACATCTAGTTATGTGTTACATATCTACCCCCTTCCAGCATGCATCAAAAGTGATATTCATCACTCTTCCACAACAGGCATAAAATGACTTAATCAGCCAAAGTTTCTCTCTGTTTTAACTGCTTGCTCCTATTTGAGGGAAGGAAAGGCTGTCTGTCACTGTGCAGTGGCGTTGTATGTCTTTGTTAAATAGATACTGAGCTTTTCTGTTTGCTGTCTCTCCTTTTACATCCTATCATCTTCTTGCTCCCTCCTGACTCAATAAATAAAATAAGCTCAGACCAGACAAAGCTGGTAAGTTGCACCCAGGCGGGGAGGGATGGAGGCTGTCTTTGGAGTCGTGAACCAGGCTTTCCACTGATGTGATGGTACTGAAGACACTCAAACATCAGAAGAGATCAATTACTGAGCTTTTGAGGCCTCTTGCTTCACAAACACACAAAACAAAAGTGCTGATACGTTACCTGGAGTAAAAGCCAAGTCAACAATAAAAAGATAAAGTAAGTAATAAGGAGAGGAGAGATTGATGGACACCACAGTAGCTCATCTTACATGTATATTTAATGCTGGTTGAAAGTGTGCATGGGAACTAATGAATTGCAGGCTTATGTATGTTGTGTGCCCAGTAAAACGGAATGGTTTAAATTATGCAGGACATGTCATCCTGTTGCCAAATTTTTAACACCGTTCCTACAGAAGAGAGGCAGCTCAGGGGATCCTTATTTAAACATTAGTAATCAAATCCTTTTCTCATCATGGCAAACTCTTTTGCTTAATTTCTGCCTTCCACATCTAGAACTTGCACACAAACTAATTTGCAAAGAGGCGACCCGGTGTTGGTTGACAACTTAGTGCTTCAACAACAATTTGTGCTGTACCATAACTGTGTGAGTGAGTAAAACCAGGTCTGTCTGGATCACCATTTGCTGATTATAATTGTTGTCTGTGTCTGTATATTTTACAGTGACTTGCGATTATTTGCTAGAGAAAATTACCCATTCTGACTCAAAAAGAAAAATGTTGGAAATGCAAATATTTTCCACAAGATGAAAGTCACCCAGAGCTCCTCATAGCTCTTCTGAAAGTAATGCTTTCGGCACAAACTGGCTGATCTGTCTAATGGGTATAAATTGTTCCTGCCTGAAATGAATTTTATTTGAAATTCAGTGTCTTTCAAAATTTATCGTTACTAGTCTGTAGAATTTTTTGCTTCTGTAAAATGCACAAAGAGAGCTAACCTTGTGCAACGTGCCCCCTTAAGAGTTAATAATTATTTTACTTTTATTCTGGTCCTATTTTCATGTCCTAAGAGGTGGTACACTGTGCCAACCCCTCTGTGTTTTGCCCAGCTGAGTGCATTTGGGTGCTGACAACTTAATAAGCATGGAAAGGAAAAAAAAAAAAAGATAAAGAACAGCAGTGAAAACCTTAGGCAGCCAGCAGCTTTGATAGTAGCAGATGAAGTTTCAGTGGGAATTACAAATGAGGAGATAGAGCAGAATTTGTAATAAAGATCCACGATGCAGTGCAAGTAACTGAACTTCCACCTACATATTTCAAACTTATTTCCACAGTGCTTGAAATTCCATAATGTTAATGCTGACCTTTAGTACAGAGGAACATTGAAGATATGTCTTGCTATATTGTGAGGGCAAAAAATTTGGAAGAGCTTGAAAGCATGACGGGAAGCTTTAGAAACTAATGGGAAGAGAATAATTAGTCTCCTCTATAAAGTCTGCTATGTGTTTGATGTATGAGTTATAAGACTGGATTCCATAATTAAACCACTAAAAAATTTAATATGTTGTTTTGCCATTTTGTTAAAATTTTGAATAGAAATTACTGAGATTACAATGGGAATGTATAGGTTAAAAGTATTATGGTCGTTTTATGGTTTTATCTATCTGGCAGATTTTTAAACCTAGAAGTTCAGGAGAGGAGATGCATAACATACACAGAAAAGCAACCCAAGTTCTGAAAACATTACTGGAAGCAAATCTGCCTCTGAAGTAGTAAAATCTAGACTCTTGTATCTGATAGTTTGTTTCAGTAGAGAACTTTACAAGAAAAGTAAAGCTATTAGTGGTCTTCCTGTTGGTTGCTGATACAGGGCATCATAGAGAATCTAATGCTGTATACTGTACTGAGCATTATGTAATGTTTAGAGAATATATCATTGAGATAAATACCGAGCATTCTTTTCCCAGAATAGAGCCTTCAGGCTTCTGTCCACTCTGCTTCAGGGATTACATGAGCTAATGGCAGCAACAGTGACTTGATGACAACTGTGTCTGTCCTCTATTAATTTTAATAATTCTTTTTTGTTCTTTGAATGATTTTCACCTTCTAATCATTAGTAACTTATTTGTGCTTTAAGATTGAAAAGTTATTCCCATTTTCTTTTTCCTTTTTAATTTCAGGCCTCATGTTACATTGCTTTCCTTCCCCAGCATTTCTGTCCTTTGCTTGATGCCTCATTTGCTTTGTTTTCTGAAGGGCAGATATATATGAATGAAATGTTCTTTTTTACCTTTGAAGAAAATGGCTTTGGGTCAGTGACTAGACCTCTTCCCTCCTGTCATTTCTCCTATCTGGTCCTTCCCACACTGTGCCCGACATATTACCCCTTCTTGTCTACTTGCTGTACCTCGTTCTTAACAGCTGCTTTTCCTTGCTCTCATTGTTTCCCATTCTTTGCTTTGGTCTTTCATTTTTTTTCTTTTCCATCCTATTCATTTCGAACAACTTTTCTCTTGCTATAATTCCACACTTACTTAGTTCGTTTCACGTTTGATAAAGAATCAAGCCTCTTAAACCTCATGTGCTGATACGTTGGCTCTAATTTGCTACAGAAGCAGTGTGCACTGCTATTTGCCCCAGAACTTTCTTCCTTTATCCATCTCCTTTGCCATGATTCCAGCCCTGCATGGTAAGGCTGGTGTTTGCACAAAAGCCTGGTGAATGGGATAGAAGCTTGTCACCCAGCTCCTCTTGATATCTTGGTGATGAAGCCCCAGATAACCAATGTTCTGAATTGCCAGCTGTGTACAAATCTGAAAAACTGTGCTTTTTAAGAAGTAGCCTTTCCTACCACTAGACATTCCAATTTTACTTGAGATTTATTCAAATTCTAGCTGTAAGGTGACATCTATGATAAAGTTACATGGAAAGAAAGGCGGACAGACAAGGGGAGCTGCCTGAGATCCAGCACAAGGGCTTAGAAACCAAGACATGTGCAACTTTTCAAATGACTTTTTCTTGTCCTACATTTGGTTGAAAATTTGATCCAGTCAAATGGGACCATGTTGGGATCTGCATCTTGCAATAACAATATGGCACCAGTGGCTGTCCCCCAGTGGCAAAAGCAGAGATAAAGTTTCCGATGATTTGCACATATTTCTTAATCTAAACTGAAGTACATCCAGTGGTCTCTGGAATACTTTATCATTTGTTCTTCAGGGACAGAAAGTATTGCAGGATGAAGCCCAAGCCCCTGCTGTGCAGTAGAATAGTTTCGACTTACTGGTAATGAGAGTAGAATTAAGCCCATTCTACCTAGTGGGTGTGAAATTAGCTCATTTGGTGTGACGCTATTGGATTTTCTAGAGAGTATAAGAAAAAAAATCTAGTTGAGAGAGACTGTGAAGATAGAAGTGGTCAATAGAAGGTTTCCTGAAAGAAATAAACTTGATTTTTGTTTCAAAAATGCCCAGCATGTGACAGTACCAACTAAAGTACCACATATATTGGTCCTTGGCTTGAAACTAAACTGTTAATTGGTTATAATGTGGTGTTGATAGAGGTTAGAAGGCTGAAGGTGGATGGAGAATATTCATTTTAATCACCAGACATTTTCCTTCTGCTCTTATAATAGAGTGAAGCTTTAGCTCTTTCAATACTTTCCAGCATCTCTCCTTTCACTTTTGAGTTTACATACTTCCATGCTTTATGTGGAATTAGATAAAATAATTTCAGTAGTTGTATGTTGGCAACTTTATTCACATGGCAAGTGAATAAGTATGAGATTGATTTCACCTGAAACTAAAAAGCAGATTGCAAAGAATCTCTGCTTTTATAAAGAGATTAATCCATACTGAGATACTCATGTAAGGATGTTTTCACTCCATTTTTTCTCTAAAATATAACATTTTTCTATATCTGTACTCTGCTGCAAAGATCATGCTCAGAACAATCAGCATCTTGTCTTTGTACCATATTTGCTTGTTAACTCAGGAATAAGCAATGTCAAATAGGAGAAGAATCTTTGCAGAAGTCTTGACCAGTGTATAAATTAACCCATAAATAAATATAGTGTTGCAGAAGCTCTGGGAAAGAGCTGCTGTTGCTGTCTGGGTTGCTTAACTGCAAGGAGATACTCCTGTTAGAAGTAGAACAGATAAGGCATTTATTTGCAGAACTCTTGCACAGCCAAACAACACTTCCTTCAAATGGTACGAGGCCTTCTTCTCTGTAACCTGCTCTCCATGTGCAGCTAACTTTCAAAATCACTGTATGCCTAAATGTGTGTTATTTTAATTTATCTTCCGAATTCTGAAATTTTCAGTAATGGTGAGGCCATTTTCAAACTTTCCTTCTTTGCAGAGTGCAGAGGTACTTCTTTTTCTAATGAAGGTTGAGATTTTTTACTGTGAAACTACTTGGAAGATGAACCCTTAAAAGAAATGAAGTATTAGTGGCCTGATGATGAAGATTTCAGCTCTTTGCAGCACTCCTTACCCCCACAAAATCAACCCCTTTTTTAGATTCAGATGAGGATCAATTTCCATGTGAATGTGCAAGGTAACTTTTTTCCTTCATATATACTGTGGAAGAATAAAAGTCCTTGTGACACAAAAACCACCCCAAACCCCCCCCAAAAAACCCAAACCCAAACAACCCACCACCACCACCAACAACAAAAAAACACAGAAAAAGAAATGAGATGCTTTCTAGAAAGACTTCTTTTCTTCCCCCCTTTCTTCTGTCATCAGATACTGCCATGCTCAATGATCAGGAACGAGTCACATCAGGACTGAAGTGCGTTGCTAACATAAGAAAAGATTTATGGGTGACCCTCCTTCTCTTCTTACCTGTGGTCTTGGGTGAGGAAGAGACATGCTATGGATCTCCAGCTGCCTGTGTTTTCAGTGCTGGTGGGTGTAGGGCTACCCACAGATGCTCATCTGCAGTAGGAAACTACTAATGGCTCCCCTTAAAATATAATGCATCAGGACCCAAAGGATATGCAGAGTAGGAGGGAACAGGAAAATCCCTCCCTTTTCTGAAAAATTCCCTGTTTTTTCATATGTGGCATGTGCTCTGCTGGCCTCCCAAATGCTATAGTATTTTAAACCAAGACAGTGTAGCTGGTTCAATGGAGCAATCTTGTGTGTAAGTGCAGGCAAATGATTTGCACTTGAAGAGAAGCTGTAAGTCATTAGGGTAAGACTGGTCACTACCTGGCCCCAACAACTCTGAAGAAAAAAAGAAACTGTGCAAGTGGATTAATATCCATGGGGTTTTGTTGCGTTCTGACATTCAATCATGACTCAAATGATTTTCTGAACAGGTATTTCTACCTTTTGGGGAAATAAGTATCTATTCCTCAACCTGTCATGCTTAGTTTTGAAATTGTATATTATTGTTGCTTTGCCTGGGAGTATGAGCAGCAGAAGATATTAAATTCTATTTAATTATGTGCATACATACATATTGCACATTTCACCCCAAACCTGGGCATGTACCAGCCATCAGAAAAGGCAGGAATATCCGTTTATCACAGACAGTGCTGAGGCAAAAGTGCCTGTTAAATTCAATGAGTCACCTTCCACTGATTTTAAAGAGCCTGCTGTGGCCCTGCCTTTCTTTGAACCTTGGATATTATTTTTTATTGTGATTGTATTTTCTCGTTACACAGGTGGTCTCAATTACTTTTGCTTTCTGAGCACAGCTTAATGAAGGGAGATTTCTGGGACCTCTGACCATAACTTGCACGCTGCAAATCACCTTTTCACCAGAAAGACATCAGAAACCTGTAATACTGTGCTGAATTTCTTTTGACCAGATACTGCACATTCAGGTAACAAACCAATTATTTTGCATTTAGAAAATAACCCCCTGAAAATCCAACCTATAAGGTGCTGTTAAGTGGAAAGGCCATGGGTGTCTGATGGCTCGTGCACTTCCATGCTAGCAAGATGCTCTACCAAGGACACATGGAGTGAAGGACTCTGGGATGCTTTGGGGTGTGTTGCTAAGGAAACCTGTGCTTTTGATGAAATGTGCTGGGAAGGGCTGGTTTTGGAGAGTGTCTCTTCGCTGCCAGCACTGCCAAAAGAGAACAGAAGCCCTAAGCAGCTGTTGTAAAATTTTTACATGATCACATGTTTCTTTTTAATATAAACAAAGGAAGGAAATGGGAAGCTTCCTTTAGAAGAACTAAAGGGAGAATGAGGAGAAGTGATAACGTTTTGAGAGGACTATATTTCAGTCGGGGATCCCTGGTGCCTGATGGACCAGCCACACGTGCCTGTGGGGGGTTGTGCTCTTTTGGTGGCCAAGCCCATAGCTCATATCCTCCCTGCATCCGTGCAAAAGCTGTTCTGAGTTAATAAAGAACAAAAAGAAATGTTGAATTTTGAGTTAAAAATGCTTGCAGGTTTTAATCTGACCTTCTGCTAAACTCAAGATTAAATGTTTGCCTCAGTCTTAATTTGTTGAGAATATTTCCCTCAGCTCTTGTTTTTTCATGTTGAGAGTGCTGCTCACAATGTGCAAGTGCATAAATGTGAAGAATGATGTTGAAGCTCGATGAATTCCAAGTCAGTTTTCCATGTGTAGATTAGAAACGTAAAGAATCTACTGAAAATTCTGTAAGGTCTCCAAAGACCACAAACAAAAGGGCAAAGTGCCTTCAATCAGACAGCATCTTGTAGCTCTTAGCATCATATTATGGCTTATACTTGACAGCTGAGGTCTTGGCCGGCACAGTTGGGGTTGTTGTTCCTCTAGAGTTATGTACTAGGTAAGGTGCTACATTGAGTCATGGCTAAGGTGTGTGCAGCAGTTGGATTCTTTCTCTGAAGTAAAAACTGTAGGGTTTTTTTGAGGCAGCACAACTTCAAATCACAGTAAAGACATTTTATTATAGTACATCTGTGAACAGGATGTTTAATGTTTGACATGTTTATTAAAAAAACTGAACACAGCACATTATCCATCTGCTGTGATTACTGTATAGGTAGGCAGTTGGGACTTTGAATTTAAAAATCTATGTGCTTCTGTGCAGCCCATCACTGCTGCCTCCAAAAACTCTCAATAATAGATCTTCACAGCGAGGCTTCTACTGTACTTCAAGGTGCTGTCGGCTTTTCCCTCCTTCTTAATTAAAGGGAGCCATTTGACATCTTGGCCTGAACCTGCTTGATAAAGTCTCTCATGTCTATCAGATTTTCTGTGTGCTTTGGAATATAAATTATCACAAAGATCTGTAGCTTGTGAGCTCATTTATGCAGGAAAACTGTAGCTGGCTTTCAGGATTAGGAGTGGATTTTAGCTGATGACAATTTTGGCTGCTGGTTCAGCCAAGTCTTTTTCTGTTGGTGGTCTTCAAGAGTGAGCTCTCCTAATTTCTAGAAGTATTACATTTCGGAATAAAAGTGCTCAATAGAAGCATTAGATACCTTAGCCTGCCCAGTGTTGGTTCCCCAAGAATGCAGTAAAGACCTGAAGTCCATCACTAGCTTCCTGCTTCGCTCTGTCATACCAGATGTTTTCTCTTGGATCTGTCTTCAGAATTTTATCATAAAACACAGAACTGGAAATGTTCCACCTTAAGCGTATTTTTTTATTGTTTAGGCTTTGTTTGAACTAATGACTGTATTTTTATCCTTTTGCTGTGCACCAAGACTGCTTGTTGAAATAGTAGACCTAACACGGCACAGTCCCTTTGTAATTGTCTTAACTCCCATTACATCCAACTGGTGTTATGCAATATCAAAGATTCAAGTAAAAAGCATCAAAAAATGTTCAGGTTTTGTGTAGCTAAAGCAGAAGTAAAAGCTAAAAGCTGCAAGAAGATTAATGAGATTACTTATTTAGTAGTCCAGAATGCAAAGAGTATTCCTTAGACTATCATCCATCATTTCTGTTGCCTCAGGCAAAAAGGATGCTTCAAGCTTGCTTCTAATTTTACTGAGTGTATTCAGTTTCCTGTGTAGCTTAAGATCATTACTTGTTTCATTAATTCATTGTGACTAAAAAGTAAAAATCATAAAAAATTAAAACTTTGTTTTCAGCTGCGGGGTTGTGTCTCGTATCAGTTGAGCTGTCATTCAAATAATTTTTCTGGGCATTTTTGGTCTTGTTCAGCTACAGCTGTGAAGGAAGAAGTCAGTATTTTCTCCTAATTTGTATCTCAAACTTTCTGATTATCTTCAAATACTATCACTTTTTCTTTGATCTTTCCTAGAGAAAAATGTTCTCCTGTGATTTTTTTTGATCAATGTCTATCTTCATTCTTTCCCTTTCCTGTATTTAAATTCTGTAATTCAGGTTAAAATGTTGAAAGCAAGGTTAGATTAAGTTATAGTATCCCCATACTGGTGTTCTGTAGCAGTCTTTATTTCAGATTTCTTTTGGTTACACAGCATTAAATTAGATATATGCTCTTTGCCACAACAAATTTTACAGGTGAGGTCCCAGGATAGTCATGGCAGCATGAAGTACTTGCAGTGAGCATCGTGGGAAAATGCACGAGAATCAAGTAGAGAGTAGCGTGTGAATTGGACTTACGTTTTTCATTTCAAACTGAAACTACTGCACTGTTATAGCAGTTTAATAGAATCAAATAGTGAAGTATTCGCTCTGTGAGTTTTTGTTTTCTTGGGTTTTGTTGTGGGGTTTTTTTTACTCTTACACAGAAGGAGTTCTGCATATAGACAGTCAGGGCTTAACGCTTTTTGTCCCTTAGTTGCTACAATGCTCAAGAGACCTTTATTAAAGCAGAATCTTAATTTTTCAGAGATCCTCAACTAGTTGTCTGTCTTCCCTCTGAAGACATGGAAGGAAGTTCATGGCATTGCTCTGATACAAGAGCAAATATGATTTGCTCTAATGAGGGGAAAAATGTATCTTTATAATGCATTAGTAGATTCTGCAAGTCAAGTTTGAACTGAAAATGGTGTTGGAAAGGAGTCATGTTAGGAAATGTGAAGGAATGAAACTTAAGTCCCATCTACTGAGCTGCCTAAATATTTACTTACTGTACTTCAAAGAAGCTTTTTTTTAGAAATTATGATGGAATGCTTTTCAGTGCAATCTCCCAAGGGTCTTAACGGTAAAAGTAGAGTCTTCCTCTGATGTATTACAGAGTGGCCTTTCTTGTCTGTGGAAATCTGATGCCTGTTTCTGTAAACATAGACGAAAATAGGGATCTGATGAAAATAAGCTGGATGACACTATTAAAGAGGGAAAATCTGTCTTGGAAAACCTCCTTTTAGATATTCAACCAAACTTTTTACTTACTGATTCAAACATGATTGTACATAATGTATTTCTCTTTGTGTCTCTTGGACCTAGACTTGCAAAGCTCTCATGTTATGGTATCTAAATTAGCATACGTGTTTATATATGCTCAGACAGTTATATGGAAGACTTTTGCAGTTTGAAAGATGGTTGCGGTTTGTGATTTATCCTCTCACTGTCTCATGGGGACATTCTGTGGAATGAGCAGACACTTTCAAAATGGTCCCTGAATTTAATTCTACATGACAATAACATTTGTTCGTTGTATTGTCTTTCCTTACATCCAAGTCTCTACAACTGATTTGCAAATGAAGTATTACCTCCTGGACAGGGAAGCTAAGGTACTGTAAAGGTGTGGTGAGAGATCACAGAGTGGGTGTGGCACAGCTGGCGTATCTCATGATCTTGATATATGTTGCTCTGTTCTACCCATTAGATGTGCTCCTTTTAAAAACTCGCTGTGCTGACAGAAAAGAAGTAGTATTATATCACAAAAAACTAGTGCCTTAGGTGGAGGAGGATGCTTTTATAACTGAAATAACATAAGCACTGCATAAGTGATACGCTATTAATAGTCCTAAGTACAATTTAACAACTTCAGCAATGACAATTTTTTTCATTTTTTCACTAGTTTTGTATAACCATAATAAATTTTTAGACACTACCTTTATTAGTCCAGCATTATTTACATTATCTTATATGTGTATTTACCTTAGACCTGATTCGCCTGACAGTTACACTTTTACTGAAGACAGTGAAATTATTTCCAAACTAGAATTAATGAAGGATCTGTAAGCTTTGAATCTCTATTTCTCTTACAGTACAGCCCATTAATGCCTCTATAACCCATGCAATTACATGAATTGATGCAATGAATAAGAACATCTCACTGTTGAAACTACAAAGGTTGTCTTTGATTATTATTGAACTTCTGTGGCTGATGAGATAAGTCATAGTGTAAGAAATATGTTGCCTGGAAATCATGGCACTGAATATTTTCTTTACTAGCAATGCACTGTAAAAGGACTAAATCTTTAATCAGAAGTGTTAAACAATATGGTTTTGATTGCAATACATTAGGCAGCAAGGCTCAGAAGCTGATGCAATAAACAAGCTCGCTACCTTGCAGCAGGTAGTAACCAGTTACTGAAATATACAGATGTGCTGAAATATACAGGCTTCAAGTAGCTGTATAATGTGATTTCCCTTCTTCCATACAACCCAACCCCTTTTCATTAAAGCATGAAGAATTTGTTGTATGAAGAATTTTGGTTTATCCCTACACTGGCAGCAAAAAATACATTGCTTTTTATCTTAGAAGATGGCAGCTTTTTATGACATCTTTTTGAATCCCATTCTCGCATTATGTGAATACCAGACTTGTCATTCCTCTCCCTTTCCTGGAAAGCAGTGGCAAGACATGCTGGAATGGGAAAACTGCAATCCAGTTTAATGCTACAGGTAAAATCATTGTTCATGCTTACAGTGAATTTTGTCAATATATTATAGGAAAGGGAATAAATAATACATTTGTGAAACAGAAACAGAATCTCCTTTTTAAATCCTGTTATATGTAAAGGCTGAGTATTCTAAATCAGAACAAGACAGGATTTTAAAAAGAACTCATATTTGGACTATCTGTGATCTTTTAACAACCGTCTCCTCTCTTTCAACACTTTCTTCATATAGCTGTAAATTCTGAGACTATAACATGTGCAGCTGAGGTTATTAAAATGATATATCAATGTGAGACCAAAGTCTGACCTTAAGTTATCTAATGTTTTATAATCTGTCTTCACACTGCTATAGATGGTGTCGTCCTGTTCTGATCTTTTCAGGATTATCTCTCCTATCTGTTCTTCCTTGTCCTTCTGACTTAATTGTTGCAACTTCCTCATGTTTTTTCAAAGTTGACGGATAGACAATTAGTGATTAGTGGAAACAGTTTAAATCAGCCTTCAACTGTTTCTGTAAGCATCTCTCATATTTTGTTTAGATGTAATCCCCAAATAAAAAGCTGTGTATGGGAAACATTAAAGTTGGTTTTCTATATTGCGTTGACCAAATATGTGAGAAAGACATATGAAAAAGCTTTCAACTTTTGCTGTGCTGACAGCTGCTTGCAGTGGAGGTCAAAGCCTTCAGTGATCTGCCACTCTACAATAACTGTTCAAAGTGCTGCAAAGACTGCCAGTTGAGCGCCCATTTAGCAGTAAATGTTAGTCTCATTCTTGATTCGCTGAACTCAGGAAAAAACATTCTTTTATGGAATAGGAGCAGACTATGACCTAAATACCCAAATCAAAAATTGATCTTTCGGAGTATTTTTTTGCAGTTGGTTGCTTTAGATCGTATCTATATATATCCCTTAATAAATTCACTATCCTGGTGTATAATCCAGACCTGACTGAAGAGCTGAATAAGAACTGGAACTCAGTTTGCTTTAAGATTCTGGTGGTTTGAAATACTCATTCCTCCTATGTGCAGGCTTCCGCAGCATGTTTCTGTAGCGAGAAAATTCAGGTGCATTATTCCTTTTATGTATTTGACTCTCTGCTCTGCATTATGTCATGCGGTAAGGCGTAGTGTGAAACGGCCCGGCACAGTGTAGCAACATAAAGCAATCACGTTCTGAAATTCAGGCCAAGAAGTCCTGTGAGTATTTATAGCAGATGTTAACCCCCTGACCTACTGGCCTCTCTTCACCGTGGAGTTGCATGAAATCTGATGTGCTCTCTGGAGCTCTTCACATCAGCTGAGGGAGCTGGCTCTTCAGACAAAGGGATGAGACAAAAGGAACGGCTTTCAGGCAGGGTGTACTCTGTGTAGTGCAGATCCTTACTGTGTATGTCATTGACTTAAATTTCCTAACCGCCTTTAGATGTGGAAAGGCTTAAAGAGACACCAGGCATTTGAGGGAGAGCAATACAAAGGATCAGCTGCCAGAAACATTTAGATCTGTCTTTGACTCCTTTGGCCTAGCTCTTGTGATTTGGCTTTTAAATCTTCATTGTGCAGAGGTGATAAGTCTAGATAAGTCTAGGTGATAATCACAGTTTTAAAAAACCTGCTTTGTCATTACTTACTTGGCAGCGTAATCCAAAATACAGCAGTATTTCTCTGTAATCTAATGGTAAATGTTGACTTTATCCAAGCTTACAATTACAAATCCTCATTTACACTTAACAGAAGATTACTACAAAGGGAAAGCTAGAGACCTTAAAGTTTTATACTCTAAGCATATATAACTGGCTGCCTCTATTTTGGTGTGATTTCTGTCTACGAAAACAGCTACACTCAGTGTCTCTTTCATTGCATTTAATAAATTATGACTGGTAACCCTTACGTATGTCCATGCAATCCTACAGGCCGGGGCAGAGTGGCTGGGAACTGCGCGGCGGGAAAGGGCCAGGGGGGCGGCTGACGGCCGGCTGAACGTGACCCCCAGGGTGCCAGGTGGCCAAGGAGGCCAGCAGCATCCTGGCTCGTGCCAGCAGCAGCGTGGCCAGCAGGAGCGGGGCAGTGCCCGTCCCCCTGTGCTGGGCACTGGTGGGGCCGCCCCTCGCACCCTGGGCTCAGTGTTGGGCCCCTCAGCGCAGGAGGGACCCTGAGGGGCTGGAGCGTGTCCAGAGCCGGGCAGGGGCTGGGGCACCAGCCTGGCGGGGGGCGGCTGGGGGGGCTCAGCCTGCAGAAAAGGGGCTCAGGGGAGACCTTCTCGCTCTCTGCAGCTGCCTGGAAGGAGGCTGGAGCGAGGTGCAGGTCCGTCTCTTCTCCCAAGTAACAAGCAACAGGACAAGAGGAAATGGCCTCAGGTTGCACCAGAGGAGGTTTAGGTTGGGTATCAGGAAAAATGTCTTCACCAAAGGGTGGTCAAGCACTGGCACAGGCTGCACAAGGAAGTGGTGGAGTCACCACCCCTGGAGGTATTTAAAAAATGTGTAGACATGGCATTTGGGGACACAGTTTAGTGGTGGGCTTGGCAGTGCTGGGTTCATGGTGGGACTCAATGACCTTAAAGGTCTTTTCCAACCTAAATGATTCTATGATTGTATGATATATACATGGCATTTCTCGCTATTGTTACATAAATTGCCTCAACATTTTTTGTGCTATCACTGATTTCTGACTGCTTCCTTATTAAGTGCTGCTGATGGCAATCTGTCAAGGAATTGCATGATAGTGGTGTGACTTTACAGGGGTGAACTGACATAATTCTTCTAAAATTGTACCAACTAAGTATCTGTCTAGTCATTTTTAGTGCAGCAAGACCATTTCAGACAACCATTTTTCAGCTGAGTGTGGAACTTGCACTATTTAAGGAGGAATAAACTCAAACCACACTCAGGTTCAGTAATTACCTGTTCTTTGCAGTATTAACTGTCCATTTTTCCACAGAGAAGGGCAAAATCAAGCTATTTAGATACTTGGAGGATGGCAGCAGTTTGCAGTTGGTGTTCTGAAAGGCTACATATAGGAAAGTGGCCTTTGATTAAAGTAGAGCATGGATATTCAGACCTAAATTTAGGGCTCATTGCTGGTTAAAAAAAAATAAAAAATCAAACACCACTAACATTTCTGCAAGTAAGAGACAAATCCTGCTCTGTAAAGTTTTGGGAGGAATTATATGGAAATGTAGTCAGTTGTATGCTATCCTCTTCCCATCGAACACATGTACATCGCATTGTTCGTGTATGTGTTTCTGTTCTTCTTGTAGTGACTGGACTTTTTGGATGTCTGTAAAATATAAGCCAGAATTCTGCTGTTTTCAGTGTTGAAAACTTTGAAAGACTTCAGATTTCTTTAGAAACAGAAATGCTTTCTCTGTAAGAATTGCTGACATCTTGATATTAGTTTTCTTTAAAAGCAAGTGAAAAGTTTTTGAATATTAAAAAGACATAGAAAAAACATCTTTGGGAGTATCAGAACAAAATTTCAACGGAAGCAAACCTCTTATTTGAAGCTAGTATATCTACTTTGAATTAGGATTTTGAAGCAACGGCTTTCATTTTGAACTTTCTTATTGAAAAAATTTGAGCATCATTTATGTTGTGGATTACAGATTTTTTTTTGTGTGTGTGTGTAAGATTTTCACACAAAGCATTTCTGGATGCTTTACCAGAGACTGAAAAGCAACAGGATAGGTGCCCAGTTCCACTTAAGCACGGAGCCTAGAGTGTTTGAATGTGTATAATTTTAGGCATAGAAATAGATATGTGCAGGTAGACACTGAGGTAGGGATTTCCTTCATCTCCTAGTGTGAAGGACATATGGCTTTGAAACTTTATTCCACAAATATGCATTAATTTAAAATAAACTAATTTCTTTTAGATTAAATTCTAATGAACAAGACTGAGGCATGTGCAATTTTTGTTTCACACACAAGCCAGACTGTACCTAAGAAAAAGAAAGAATAATTGAAATAGATTATTATGGGAAGTAATCTCTTGATGTTTTAATAGATTGTTTTGTAAATGGAAGAATATGAAATTTTTTAATTCTCTGATAACATATCTGTGTCAAAGAGTTTAATGTAGTCAGACAATGACGCAAATGTACCATATTCATATGACAGAGTTTATATTGGGTTTATATTTTTTCTTTGACTTCTAACCCAAACAGTTTCTGCTTAAATCCAATGACAGTTTACAAGAATTATCTTTTGTAACAGAAGTACAAAAGTACCTGTAGATCATTGGTTTGATTTCAAAATTATTATCAGCCTTCTTGTTCTGTGTTTTCCTTTTGGATAATGCAAAAAAACTTCGAGTTAAAAGACTATTTGTGATTAATTTTTTTGTAACTGAAGGGAATCCAAGAAACAAATTCCCATTTAAAAGTGGCTATCATCACAAATAGAGAAGTAATAATTATTATTCATGACTTTTTGACCTGTTTAATCAAGTCCCTACTGTTAGGGAAAAGATCTCATTTTTGACTTGCACTTTTCTTTATTTATCTCTTATGTCTTTATCGGGTGATTAATGTCAAATATGTATCTTATTCCTCCTTAAAGAAAAGCAATATTGATTTTATTCACAGGATAATTTAATTTCCTTCAGTATTTTAATGTCAATAGAATCAGAATTTTTCCTGAGGAATAGAAAGAAATACTACTTATAGGAAATGAAGTTTTGCTATTGATGAAACAGGAAGTGCCACACATTTCACTTTCATAGCAGATTTAACTGCAGTATCACAATTACTCTGGATCAGACTTTAAATTCATGCCAAAATTTATAAGAAGCTATGGTAATTAATGTATTATAATTAGATATCTTTTAAGTCCGGTTTTTGGGTGGGGTTTGGTTGGTTTTTTTTGTAGGTGAATGGGAAAATGCTTCAGCTAATCTTAAAATGTAAGAAACAGTATACAGGCTACAGAGACACAATGTGTCAACCTCTTCAATTACTTTTTGCTATAAAGAACTTTGAGTTGTTTAATTTCTTAAGTGTATGCTACCGAAACCTTGAACAGTAATGATTTCTTTTAGAAGGTGACTTTTGTGTGTATTCTTATAGATACTTAGCAGGATGTTACAAGGATAGCTGAGCGGGCGGGATAATTGACAGTGTTGAATGTTTGCATTGATGATGCAGCTTTTAACACATGTCTCTCCCTCACAGGAGATATTGCATGACAGTCAAGGCAGCCTAAAAAATTGTGACCATCTGGGTGTGTTAGAAATGGAGCTCCCCACCATAGAAGAGGAAGCACATGGTGTGAGAGACATGTGTTGCTGGAACACAGCTCTGAAAAGGATTCCCTCTTCAATATAATTCTTCCTAAGTAAGTAATTTTTACAGGTAAACTTCACATAGGTTTGCTACATTCCTGAAGTCTTTTTCCGTATTTTTCCTTCCCTTCTTTAGCACAAAAGTTTCCTTCTACCCTGGTGCTTTTATCTTAGAAAGAATATCTCCCATTGATCAAATCTCCCTAAATTTAAATAGCCAGGTTGGAATTTGTATTTGTTTTCGATAAGAGCCACCTAATCTGAGTAGAAAATTGTGAACGATACTGAACAAAACCGGCATCATGCTGCCAGGTGAATCGTCATGTTGCCTCAGTCTGTGGAGCTGCACAATTTTGAAAGAGGTAAAACTCAGGGGAAATCTGCATTAGAAAAGTTATGTAATCTTCAAAAAAGGAAGAAACCCTCTTGTTTTGCAAAAAGTGTAGAAAATGTCTGGTCTTGTATTCCAGGAAATAAGTGGCTTTCTACAAGAATGAGGGAAGGGAACCGATTTTTACTCTTATACTCCAAAGATTCTGTGCCTGTAGATTAAAATGTGATTGATTTCTTAATATTTCATTTGTTAGGATGTTTGACAGACATGCTGAGTTTCACATCTCCTTGAATGCCTTATTCCATGAGCACTTATCAGCAATTGCTGTCTCTAAAATGTATTAGGTATGCCTGTTAATACCCTGACAGTTAATAAGCTCTCAGTTAGTTCAGGAACTAGAAGTATTTGTTCATGTTTGAAGATTAATAGTAGGTTAAGTTTATCATTTAAAAGGAAAAGGAATCTCTTCTTCCCAGTTTATTCCAATCTCCAAACATAATTCACTCCCTTGTGTGTGATAGTTTTAAAGTTTTACTTTATAATTTTAAAGAGTGTTTAGAAATAGCTGCAAAGGTTTAATAATTGAATCAATTTAACCTATATTTAACAACTGATTGTGATTCAGACTGTAGCTGCACACCCTGCTGCAGCACACTATTTGGAGAGGTGATGTACCTGTAAGTGGCCCCAGAAAGCAGTACAGAGCTTTATGTTTGGTGAACTGGCCTCTGCAAACACCCTTGCTGCAGCGGCTTAAAACCTGCTGGTACCCGTGCAAGGTGGCAGAGAGCTGCATTGTGTACTGACAGTGCTTGACTGCACTAAGGGGGTTTGTTGCATCCCCCTGGCCTTAGACCTGGGTCATAAATGCAGTGGTGCTCCAGGCTGTTGGCTACCACGTGCCATCCGTGTGACCCAGTCATGGGTGGTGGATGCTGTTGTTGGTCAGTTGTGGAGTAAGGATGAGGAGCAGGGGAACATGGGCACTGGTTCGTCATTTGTATAATTCCTGAGATGGCTTACACTCATGTGGTCACTTCCCTGGTGGCACAGAGCTTGAGATCTGTGACTTTATAACTCATCAATGCTTGCTAAAGGAGACTCTTAGCCCAAGAACCTCAGTGTTAAAGATACTTGTAAAACTAGGCACTGCCTTCAGCAAGAGAGGTTACTATTATACAAGGAAAAGCTATCACTAGGCTTGTTTATCTCTTACAATAATACAGGATTTTATACAACTCAGTGTGTTTTCAGCAAAAGTTGTGAAGAAGGGAGTTGGGGAAGAGTGACCTTTTAAAGCAGAGACAATTCCTAGCCTATTAGCAGTAGATGTACAGTGGTTTAGGTCCTCCTCCTCCTAACAGTTGTTTGTGCTAAATAGTTTGTCTACCCTTTTTTGCTACACAGCAAGGTGAAACCTCTGGAAACAGACTGAATTTGGTGGGGCAGGGCAAGAAGTTTAGACATAAAGAAAGTAGAGAGGGGATCTTTGACAGTAGCAATGAAAGGTTTAACTGATGTCTCTTTGTGAAATTGGTCATTGATAAGATTGTGGCTTATTAGGCTGATCTAAAATTATGTCTTTCATTTTAAAATGGCAATGTTAAATGAGGGTGATCAAACAAGTCTCATTCTGATGTCTGTTTGTTGAGTGATGCCTCTGATCTTCCTGCATCAATGTGTGTAATTCTTTTTAGTAAACAATGAACATTACGAAATTATTTTAATAGAAATCTGTGGACACATGAGATTTGAGAAAAAGTAGTGCCCAATATCATGTGAAAAAATTGTCAAGTAAAGTGTTGCCCAGGACCAGACCTTATAATACTTCCGATAATAAACAAGTGTCTATCTGCAACTCATGACTCAAAACCAGCTCCATGTACTTGCAGAAGTGAGGACTGTGAGCGGCCCTCCTTGGGGTATTTCTGAGCAAATGAGATGGGGCAGCTCTGGAAATGAGGGGAAAGCTTTCTGCTCTCTATATGCAATCTATACTCAAATGGAGGATCAGTGAGTTTAGTCAAGTGTTTGAAATGAATGAGAAGTACCTAGATTCTTTCAGTGAGACATCTAATCCTCTTCAAAAATTTGTCAATTAATTTTTAATGTCATCTGCCTCCTCACCCACTTTGCTGTATGATGAGATGGCTCAACAGATTCACATTTTTTCTAAATGCCCATCTCCTGATTCCTACCCTTCATGTCCTGTTCTCCTTTTTGTTTCATCTCTGCTATGGGTCTTTTCATCTCTCCCTGCTGTCTTAGTCTTCAAAACTGCTGTCACGTCTCTCTTATAAACTGCTGCTCCCATCGTCTGTCAGGTTTCTTGAACAAAGCTAGTGGAAGCAGCTTAGCTCACCTCTGTGTTTTAAATGAATTTAGTTCTAAAGCTAAGTTTACTCCACAGTCATTGACAGAGGTAGATTATTAAACATAGTTGTACAGAATTGGAATCCAGGAGACATGAATTTATTCAGAAAACTGAAATCTTCTGACATTTAATGATATGCTTGTGTATTAAATTATATTATAATATTTATAATAATAAATTATATTCTATAATTTATTTAATTATATTAGAATCATACAATCATAGAATCATTTGGGTTGGAAAAGACCTTCAAGGTCATTGAGTCCCACCATGAACCCAGCACTGCCAAGCCCACCACTAAACTGTGTCCCCAAATGCCATGTCTACACATTTTTTAAATACCTCCAGGGGCGGTGACTCCACCACTTCCTTGTGCAGCCTGTGCCAGTGCTTGACCACCCTTTTGGTGAAGACATTTTTCCTGATACCCAACCTAAACTTCCCCTGGCACAACTGGAGGCCGTTTCCTCTTGTCCTGTTGCTTGTTACCTGGGAGAAGAGACCGACCCCCGCCTTGCTCCAGCCTCCTTTCAGGTAGTTGTAGAGAGCGAGGTCTTCCCCCCAGCCTCATTTTCTCCAGGCTTAATACCTCCAGTTCCCTCAAGCCATGTCTTGTAAGACACGTGCTCCAGCCCCTTCACCAGCTTCATTGTCCTTCTTTGGACACACTCCAGCACCTCCATTCCCCAATTAGTTTTTCTTTCTTTAGGTTATAAGCTGCTCATTTCATTCTTATCTGCTCATTTACAGAGGATTCCTCATGTCAGAAATCTACTGTATTTAAAAACAGCCACCAGTGTTGAACATTGCCTGTTGCCTTGGCAATCCCATTGCATGGGTATTTCATGATTATCTGTGTTGGAGACTTGCATTGTTCATACTGTACTGCCACTGCTATGTTTGATGGTAACCAGGAAATTTTCTTCTGTTCTCAGCTTTGTCATTTTCTTCAGAAGAGTTTGTGAGGTCAGTAACATCTACAAAATATTCTGTAATTCTGTGTCAGGATCTTACTACCTTTCATCCCATTTCTACTGAACTAGGTGACACAGAAAGAGGAATACCTATTTAATTCTGCAATGCAGTTTTAAAGTTTGAAATTAGAAGTAATAGGGTGAGCTTGCACTGCTCATTCTGAGCTGGTAGGAGAGGTATTCTTGTAGGAGGAGATCTCATCAGGTGGGCAGTACCCCATAATGAACGTATTTAACACTGTGTATGCTGTAGATGTTGAATAGGAGCAAAATTGTCTTTCTCCCCTAAAATAGCTGTCATCACCCTCAATATGCTTGTGTCAGGGAATATCAGTGCACAACTCTCAGAAGTTATCCCTGCCTATTCATACATTTAATTCATCTTTCAACTTCATATAGACACTCTGCATGTGTATAGATAAACAGAAAAGAAATAACTCCTTGACCCAATGCCTGTGCCCATAACCTCCTTTCCCCATGGAGTATCAGCACACTCTGAGCTCAGGTGGTCCTGTTCCCTGTTTAAAGGTGGCTTCAGGCTCTGCATTTCACAGGTCCCTCCAGGACTGTACTGAACCTGGTAGGTACAAATGTATCATTCCAGCACTGGTAGTATAAAAAAGAGTGTCTGACACTGCAGCTTTCTGGTCTTTCCTGTCTCTCAGATTTTGTTAAAGTTGATGCATTCTTCCTTATATGCCTCTAGAGAAACAAACATGGGTCTGGCAATATCTAGAATTATCTCAGTTGCTTAACTGTTATGTCACATTGCATATGACGCAGCTTACTGCTTTCTGGGATTCAAATTACCATCAGTATGCTTTCAAATAGATTGGGTTCTCCAGATGAGCTTACTTCCTGAATGAATTATATTGAATGTATGTAGTTAGTATAAGCAAAAGTAGTCACTGAACTTAATCTGTTGGCGAAAAATAAGGATATGAGTAAGGCTCCTTATTTGTACAGTAATACAGATGCTAGCAGTAGCCTTTTGTGACTCATAACAAAATGAGTTATGATTTCAGGAATTGACTAAAAGCTGTGGCTCGGTCCCAGAGGTTTAAGTTTTCCCATCTCTGCATATCCCCACATGAAGCCATCTTTAATCTTTTAGTATAAGTGATGGAAGAGCAAATTGTGCAACTCTGTCGCTTCAGAATGGAATGCACTTAATGATACCTTGACCTATGGTCTCTGGGATGGAAGAAAAATTAGGTTAATTATTAATTTATGTGTTTCTTTCCTTGAGGAGTGACAAAAAAATTCCCTCTTTAAGTTGTTTGAATTTTTTCCTTTTGGTAATACCTCCAGTGTTAAATGAAAGAAATAATTTGACCCATTGGTTTTCCATTTCTGATCAAAAGTAAATGTTAATGTGGATTGATTTTGACTTACATAAGGAAAGCACAGCATTCCATTATTTACTCAAAGCTTTTTTAATTTTTGTCATGCAAGATTAAGTAAACATTAAAGTTTGGTTTTAGATTTAAAACATAATTTTATATATAACTATTGTTTTAGTCTCAACTTTACAACTATATTTTGCAGCTTTATTTTCCTATTAATATTCTGAAAAGGAATCAGACATAAAGTAGTTTTCACACAGGCAAAGCAAGCCTACTTACAGATTTTTATTAAGAGATTCTAAAAAGTCTATCAAAACTCAAGCTATATCCTTTTACAAATATTTAATTTTACTCAATAAAATACAAGGAATACTCGAGTTGAGAATAAAACCAGGAAAAAAAATAGAGACATATTACAAGATTGCTAAGGTAGTATGTCAGGTTAAAAAGACTTCTTTTGCAACAACAGAATGCTCAAATAGCAATGACCAACGAACCCCCAGAACCCTTAAAGAAATATTGTTTTTCAAGGTAATGTAAGAAAACATGTTATAGCTTTTAATTATGACAATGAATTCCATTATTATTTGAGCAACTATTTTCAGAATAGCATTTTTTAGGATGGTCACAGATGAACAAGGGAGTGTAGGAGCGTACTGACATGCAAATATTTTGGAGAGGGGTTAGGGGGGTGGGAGTTGATTGCTTAATATATTTTCTGACAACATCCTTGATTGGCAGCAAAAGATTACAACACACTCCACAACATTAATTTCTTCTTAGTTGGGAAGTGGGCTTATATAATTTAATGGGCATCTCAGCTAACCAGTCTGTACCAAGCAGATTGGAACTAGCTGGTAACCACAGATGGATCTCAAATAACAGAATGAGGAAACTATCCAGACAGTGGGGTTTTCTTTCCTCTCTTGAAAAAGTCAGTGTTCTTTTGCTATATCTTTTCTTCCCAGTGTTGACCATTTAACACATTTATGATGTTAGGAAGGCAGTAACCAAATTAATTTAATCCAGTGAGTTTGGCCTAGGGACAACTTCTGCAAGGAGTTCCAGATCAGTCTTACAGTCACCAGGTGTGCTTATGGATAGCTAGTCAAAGTACATCTCACCTTTTTGTAAAGAATTTTTGTAATGAAAAGAAACAATCTTTATGTCACTTTAAATTTATGCATGACACAGCCCAGTCATGAAAGAACGTGGAGGGCATTCCTCTACTCAGTCCCTTCCCCTGAGAAGCTCACCACCTTTCTCCTTCTTTGCTTATTGCAGAAATATTTTAATTCAGCTTCTGATTCTCCAGGTCCCCTACAACTTTCTGAGAGTAACGCCCTTATTTCTGGTATTACTTGGTGAAGACATCAGGGTAAGGCTTTTATGGCCATAAGAAGCATCTTGTGAATCTCAGACATAACCTGCACAAGACTATGTCCGAAAAGCCAGTGCATTGACCATCAACATAGAACATAGCCAGTGCTTTATGTACATAAATTAAAACCTTCCATTAGAGGTTGTTGTATGTCTTCTAACATGCAAAGCCACTGGCAGTTGTGGGCTGGCTGTGCAACTCATCTCATAAGCTCTGCTTTGGAGAGGAATTTTATAATTTCTGTCTCCTGTTCATGCTGTAGGTATTTTTCTTCCAGCTATGAATAACAAAAAATGTTCAACCTATCTTATGTGCTACCTTTGACAACTTAAACTTCCTTGACTAGTAAGACAGGGGTGAGGATCTCATCTGAGCTCACTGTGAGTACTTGCAATTTTTTTCTCGTAGGTGCCATAACTTCCCTTATCCATTTTAATTTAAGACATGGAGCATTCATTCTTTCCTTCGTTTTTAAAGAAGCACGTTTTCGTGTCTCACTTCAGGGAAAAAAATGTGGAAGGGTGAATACTCTGTATTTTAACAATGGCTGTGAGGAAGAAATATTTAGTCCCTTTTTTCCCCTTCCTATAAGCAAAATATGCAAAACAAAATAAAAAACAGTCATCGGATGAAATGTATGTTAATTTGAGTCATAACTGTAAAACACGCAAGCACTTCTTTTCCCTTGATGACTGAAATAATTGACTTTGCTAAAATGAATATTCACAGATAAGTGGTTGTTGCTGCTGGATATTTAGTTCAATTATGGCCCTAAAGCAGGAGACCAAGAGGTAAAGTGTACTGGGTTTAATAGGTCACTGTTTTCATCCCTCCCTCACTTCATCATAAGCACAAGATATCAGAGAACTGGGGCACTACCTAACACAGTTTTTTAAATTATAGCTTTGTGTTTGGAAATTTTGAGCAGCTTCTTTCTCCAAGGCTAGGGCTTTACACTTTATAATGAGCTCACAACAAAACCGAAACCTGTGGCTATACCTGTTGCAGATCTAATATGTGATTTTTATATGCTTTGATTCATTTCTCAGAGCCAGGGTTCAGCTGTGATGATATTTATCTCCTATTTAATCGAAAAATATGTTGGGGACAGGAAAACATAACCTTGTGCTAACAGTCATTTGCAGAGGTCAACACTTTGGCCCAGTGGAAAGGCATGTATCCTCCAGATAGAAGGGTGGGTTGGTTGGTTGGTGTTTTGGCACCCAGCAGAATTATCTAAGCTGAACAGATCAAAGGGTAGAAACTGAGCAAAGAAGTTCTGCTGTTAAGCAACTGATGGATGGCTTCATTCGCCTACAAAAAAGCAGTCCTTCAGAGAGCACGGCAGGGAAGTCATTCCAGTACAGTGTGAAAATCCGACAGCATTACGGAATGAATGGCCCTTTTACAGTTGTGGGATCTAAAATAAAACCTACAGCTGTGCAGCCAGGAACTTCACTGTATAGCAGCAAGAAACACAGGACAATTCAGGGCATCGTTCCACACTGGGCTTAATCCAGTCTAACTGTGGACTCTCACCCTTGTATCTCTCCTCCAAATAAATTACTTTCCCATCGGATCAGTGAGTCATATTCCAGCAACACAGTGAATGACTAAATCTTGTATGAGGAAGGGTGAGGAACACGTCAATGGAGTTAAGAGGGGGAAGGAGACAGAATTAAACCATCACTTTTGGCAGCGACACACAGTTTGATGAAATTAAGCACAACATGAAACTGTGCCTCCAGAGAGCTTGGGTGAATTGGAGATATTTTAGAGAAAAATAATCTAAAGCCTCTTGCTATAAGGAGTACATAGTACAGTGTGGGTCTGAGGTATTTCTACCAAAGAGAGAAACATTTTATGATGTTTTTTATGAAGAATTAAGTCTCTGGAAAGATAAAAATTTACCTGTATCAGGCTAGAACTTTTATTTTTCCAGTCAGATCTTTACAAACACCTGACCTATTCAAGCAGTTTAGCTCTCATTTCCTGTCAGTTGAGGCTGACCCTGGCACACACCTGCAATAGCTGTTCCTGAATTTTTTCAAACTGAGTTTACTAACGTGAGCGTTAACTCATTTCAGTTGCAAATAGGCTGAGGCACCAGCTCATACAATATTTAATGTCCTGTCTGCAGTCCTTTTTTCGTCTTCCCCATTCATTGCCTTTTCCTGCAGCTCTTGCTCTCTGAAAGACCATCATTGCTTAATTCTTGTGCCATCTTTTTTTCATGGCGCTGTAGGGTAGCAAGGATTTTTATAATTCAGGGTTTTTTTTCCTGCAGAGGGACAGTGCAATCTATTTGAGGCTCACATCCATCTGGTGTGGCACATACAGTAACTGACATTGGGGCAGGCTTATAAGTAGAGCACTGAGAGCAATTAGCATTTGAATTAAAGCTACCTGTGGATAACAACAGGTGATTACCCTATTTAACAGCTGCTAAGTGGTGTTATTTGCTAGCTATAGACCACAGACTGAGTGAATTGTATGCATACAAATGGAAGTTTCTGTGCATATAAATGAATGACATTAATTAAATAATATTTTTTGATTTGCAATTATGGTATGTGGATGTTGCTTCAAAACAGGTAACCAGTAGCAAAAGAAAGGTTTTTGGAAATATTTTAGAATGCAGGACAGCACCAGCAGAAAGGTTAAAACCTTATGTTTTGGCAGTCAGTGTTTTGTTTTAGAAGCAGAAAAATAAAGCTTGCTATTTACACTGATTCAGCTTCTGGCAAAAAAAAAGAAAATAGTAAGAAACTAAAGCACATAAGATTATTTTCTCCTTCTGTTTTATCTCTGCGTTTCCAACAAGGCTTAATCAACCTCAGTGTTCTTTGGAAAGTACAACATTGTTCCTGCTGTACATGCCTACTTGCCTCCTCGCATATGTGGGAGAAGCTGCTTCGCTAACTTGCTCCCTTCTGTGCTGGGGGAGGATGAATGTCTTTTTTGAACATTTGCTTAGCATATGGCTGTGCAACATCCTCTTAAATCCATGTGGGGTCTGTACCACGGTTCTGCTTCGTGCATTGCTGCAGAATATCTTACTGAGGCTGGCTGCACCTTTTTCAGTGCACATTCTCATTTGCTGAAAAGTTTTTCCTGTGAACCTCTTCTCCAAGGGCATAGAATTTCAATGACCTTTTTTAAGACCTCCCAAGGCATATGAAGGGAAACCATCCTCCGAGAACTGCTGATTAGATTTCTGCTTTGAGTATTTGCTTGCACTCTAAAAACTAAATTATTTTATTAACGATGATTGCTCTCATTGCTACTCCAGAGCTGCCCGAGTCTTGTGTAAGTGCAACTGTCACAGATTACAAGATGAACTTAACTTTTTCCCTGTGGCATAATTATCCGTTCAGTTAAAAAGCTCCTGTGATTTGTGCATGTGTGCATTTTCATTGAAGTAGTATGAATAGGGATGTTCAATTCATATACATACAGATGCAGACATTCAGTGCTCACTTCCAGAGTGCTGTAACGTAGGGTAAATACTGCAGTTTAGAAGGGACGGCTGTTGGTTTTTATTAATGACAGCTGCCTGCTTAAAGCATTTACCATGCTAGGTATTTGAACTGAAATTAAATACACATTAGCCTTCTGATGCTAGCCAATTGTATGCTACATCCAGCCAAACAATCATTATGCTGACAATCATAGTTAACTGGAATTTGATGTGGGTCAGAACTGGATCAGTCTGCTATTAAGAGGCTCATAATGACTTGAAATTCAAGTTAAGGCAGCATACCCTTTACTCATAGTGACATTGCAGAAGGCTTGGACTGTTCACAGCTAAGCCCTGTGCCATCAGAAGAGTTACTTGGATAAAGTTCAGTAAAAGCTGGTGATATAAACACCTGCAGTTACGTCTTTTCTGTAGGGTTACCCAGGGCTCATGGTTGCAGTGACAGTGGCATTCACCCATTCTTCTCCCCTGAGTTTAGGCTGGAGACAGTTGCTGTATTTGTGGGCAGGCTCTCTTTATACAGAAGAATGTCTATCACTCATCTTTATTCTTTTGATGTCAAACAGGAAATTACATATTCTTTGTAGATAGTTTCCTGTCACAAGTACATTGAAAAGTTGCAGACATTTTCTGCCAACCAACCGATATTTTCTAAAGCCACCAGTCCTAAAATAGTGCCATTTTCTACATTGGTACAGGCCCCTGTTCAGAACATCCTAAGCTTTTGTGCTAGCCAAGCTTAAA
This sequence comes from Falco rusticolus, assembly GCF_015220075.1. NCBI lineage: Eukaryota > Metazoa > Chordata > Aves > Falconiformes > Falconidae > Falco > Falco rusticolus. The sequence continues at coordinate 22,699,668 of NC_051199.1, forward strand.
TAGCTTGCTTTATTTTAAAACTGCCGGATTCTTACCACTGTGTGTGCAGTAGTATCCTTGCTATTTGCGGCCGGGCATCTTATCATGCTGATCTTGAAACAAGTTAAGCAACATGTATCTTTTTTCCTTTTGCATCCCACGTTGGGTGATGACTATCTTGGATGAACAGGAAGACTTGTGGTGTAGAAAGAGCAGTAGTATAATGAAAAAAGGTGGGTATATAGCACATAATGACCAGCTGAGTAAGGGAGAGTGCAAGACACAGTGGCCCCACACCTGAAAAAGAAAAGCCCCAGGAAAGTGTTACTAAAGCAGCTCTCCATGGAGAGCATGTGGCACGTGGCAGTTCCTCCCTAAGGCACTGGCGAGATCAGGGGAATTCATCTTGCCTTTCTGATGCCTTCTTCCTGCTAATCTATATCTTGCAGGATTATTTCACACAATAAAAATCCAAATGGCTATTTAAAGATAACCACCTGAAGTAAAAATATATATAGAGCGAGCTCCAGATATTTTTTAAAATTAAAAAAGAATAGTTTAAAGTGCAGAGAGGATAACAGTGTGTTCTTGACCAGTGACAGGCTTTAGCTTTGATATCTGATGAATCACAGTGTTTGAAGTTAGAATTTGGCAATGTGGTGTAGACTTAAAGCTGTTCCCTATCCAGGACAAAAAGTCATATGTCTCTAAGTCATGAGATAAAGGACCCCTCAAATTCACTTTGATGTAGAGCAAAATTATTTAAATCCTTTTTAGGGGTATAGGATTTTAACAGCGTGACTGATTACAGCTCTTATGAAGATTGTAGTTTATGCAAACTGCACATCCACATGACCTGCAAACATGCAAAACTGGTCTATAAACTTGGTTACTTAATTATGACATTAAGCTGCAAAGGGAATTATAGTATGTTGTAAATATTTTTAGTTTGCTTTCTGTTTTTGTGTTTGGTAATGACGTACCAATCTATCAAGACCAAAATATAGAAAATGCAAATGCATATTAACTAACAGATTACTAATGCATGAAAGAAATATGGCAATTGTGGTACTTTATTGGAGCAGCAAATCTTATTTTTTATTATTGTGGCTCAAAAACCTAATAAATAAAGGATGAAAGAAACTTCATCTAATTAAGTTACTGCATTGTAATGCTGGCACTACTGATAGAATAGCTATTTAACAGCATAGTAAAGAATGTTCAGTTGTCACAGCTTGCAAGGTGTTAGGCAGTGGTTTAATATGCTATATCTTTTCTTACCATTGCTTTTAACCGCTTCTTAATAACAATCATGTTTTTGTTCAGTTTTTCCAATCTTTTACAGAAAAAAAGAATGCTAAAACGTACGTTTTCATTATTTAAGATTTACCACCCTGATCAGTTTAAAAGGTGAGTAAAATAAACGTCATTAAGCTACTGGGTTTTTTCCCACAATGCTTATAATAAATATTTCTTGCAATAAATAAACTAAACTCTATTAGTAAATAATAAAGTAAAAGCTAAAGTAAATGCATCAGGCTGAGAAGGATTATATGTTCCTTTTGAAAAGAGACAGTCTTCAATGTTCAGATGCCCAGGGGTAATATTTAATTAACCCACTCAGTTATAAATTCATGCAGACTTTTCTTCATCATAATAAACCCCATAGTAGAAAATGCCTCAGAAATTATTCTCTCTTAGACACCAGCTAATATTAATTTACCAATAGTTTAACCAGAAAACCATTGCAAAGAGATATAGTGAAGGGTTCTGGTGGCCCTTGGCATTTTTTTATGTTCATTTGTCGCTGGTCTGTGTTTTCAGGCAAAAGTGTCATCTTGTCCAAACTCACAGATTAGTTCTAGATAGATGTTAGTGCTCCTCACATCTCTACTACAAATGTTTCCTTCCCATTGTTTGCTTACTCTGCATGTGGTGCCCTACACTTGCTCTGCCCAAATGAGCCCATCAGTGAGGCATTTGCTATTGATACTTGTACTAGATGTGGCCATCAGTGCAGATCTTTGCCAAAAAAGCACAAACTGGGGACACAACTATGAAGCAGCCATGCCTTGGCCATTCAGTTTATTTCTGACATGCAGGACTACACCAAAGTCATTAACATCACTTATGATTTGCATAGTGTGAGCTAAACAAGTTCATATGATGTGTAACATGACTCTCATTATAGTGGGTTTGTACGGGAATAAGGTAGATGGAAAGGGAAGATCTCTCACTTGTCCAGCTATTACTTTCCTGAACTCGTCAGAGTATACTGTTTAAAGAAAATCTAGTGCAAACTGGACAAAGTGCGCTTGGTGTTCCCTGTTGAAACCTTCCAGAATCCTTAAACCATCAGCTTTTGTGGTTCACTGACTACCTGAATGAATTATTTTCAACTGATTTGGCACATCTTCAAAGGAACAGATGGTTCCGTCTTTAATGCAAAAACAATAACTGCAGCAACAACAAAATAATCCGTGATTCTGCCTGGAAACTAGGAGAATATAAGGGAGAACTCAATGACCATCCTACGTTCCTGACAATTACCTCAAGGAAGAAATTTATTTCTCAAGAAAATCACATTATAATTTAGTAAGCAAAGCATCGCTTCCATGGAGCAGTTGTCTGAAGTTGCAGGGAGACTAAACCGTTCTGCATGAATTTCTAATAGGAACTCCCCAGCAATACAGCAGCTGGAAGGAGAGAGATTATGAAAATCTGATGTTCAGAGACTTCTTTATCAAAGCTAAAAATAAACTAATATATGTTACAAAGAAAATCATAGAAGGATAAAATGGGAACTAAGCTCACAGAAGCACAAATGATGTGATTAGGAATATGCAGCAAAAGCATGAGAGATTTCAAATAACCAAAAATTGTCCAGGTTACTATCTGGTTTCTTTTAGAGAATGTTTTTAGTCGTCATGGTCTAGGAGTTCTTGTTATAAAGCAGTATCTAGTGTATCTTTGGGATGGAATTCTCCTGAATTTGCCTTTTAGTTTCTAATATTTCAGCATAGGAAAAGAAATATAATTGACAAGGTAATTTTCTTTAATTATTGAGAAAGAAGTGATCAGGTATACAAGACCAACAACAAGAACAAACCAATAAATAGTGGTCATTGTATGAACTACCTACTGTTGTGCAATTTTAGGGGTAATATAAAAAAAGTGACATTCATTGAAAGGAAAACCTTTCCCTGGAGACATTAGCTTCCATATATTAATATTAAATCTGTTGTTTGTTTGTTTTTTAATTTCTATTTTTAATTTCCAAGTAAATTCTCTGGGATGCTAGGGTATATTACAGAAGAGAGACTCTCCTGCATACAAGACCTATGCTAGTGTCAGTTTTCTGTCTTTTATATAGGCAATTCTAATTATTGGGAGTGTACTACAGGAGAAATATTTGGAGAGTTACTTTAGCTCAGACAGGGCTTGAACATCTAGTTGCTGTGCCTTTGGCTTTTCTGCTGTTCTCTGCCTATGCTGTCCCTTCTGTTCAGCTGGTGAATAGGGTGCAGTGAGGCTCCTGCTTAAAATCACATTCCCTGTGGACTTGGTCTTCTGGTCATTTTTCAGCTAGATTTGCTTCGTGATCCAATTCACTGCCTGAATCTGATGACGAGACTGCTGTGGGGGGGTAGAAGCAAGTCCTAATGAGCACAGACTCTGCAGTCTAGCTCTGCCACCCAGTAAATACACATCAGGCTATGGCTGGCATGAACAAATGTGTTTCTCTGCTTTTGAGTCAGGGAGAGCCAGGCTCCATGAAGGAAATCTCTGCTTGAGGCTGATAGATGTGCATCTGCACTGACAGAGTACCTTCAGGGGAAGTGGTCTAGATGTCGAGGTGGTTCTCTGGGGCAGATTATTCCTACAAGCAGGCTGACAGGTCAGGCAATTCCTTCAGCCTGGCACGACTCTTAGGTGGTAATGTGGTCTATTCCCTCACCAAGGTACAGCTGGTATTTAACTGAAGGGTTCAAGGACCCTGAACATCTGTCAGAGAAGGCGAACAGGTGGAATCCAGCTGTGGCCACAGTTGCTCTTACAATTCATGGATTATACTAAATCCTATGAGACACTCCTTAGATTCCTTACAAGAAGCACTCTACTTGCAGGTTAACATATTACCCTCAGCCTGCAGCCTGGGTCCCTGCCCAGTTAGGGTTTCATTTTCTGTTTACATGCTAGAAGCGATAACAAGGAAACATGGAAGCATCCTTAGGTCCTAAATAATTATATTTGCTAAGTATATATCAAGAGCTTGGCTGCAGTCTCACCATTGATCTGACTGATTCCTGGCAGCTGCTTTACCCTGATGCACTGAGATCATGGTTGGAGATCTCACAGGATGTGTACCGGGTTATTTCTTTTTCCTGTGTGATAAAAATGACGGTAACAATTAGCAATCAGCAAACAGCCTATGGCTTGATTACAGACACAGGTAGTTTTTAAAATATTTTGTGTGTTGAACAGAGTGATTTTATTTTGCTTAAGTGCTACTTGCATATTCCTTATGTTCAAACATTTCAAAGGGAAAAAAAAAGCCACTATATGAGAAAAAGGTTCAGGCTGTTCCTAGTAATACAGCTCATCTGTTTACATGGTTCTAAGTAGGATATGTTGAGTAAAATACCTTGGGGAAAAGTTCTTTTAGTGAATATTGAATGTTAGGACTTCTTTTTCATAATTAGTCATATTTAATGACGATGTCATGAGGCCTGTATTTAATCTTACTTTAAGAATCTTTTTTTTCTATGGATTATTGAAGAAAGACCAAAGGTATTTGATGCACATGACTTGAGCAAAATGTTTTTTTCCAGTACATAATAAAGAAGGTGAAGCAAAATAAAATGTCATTTTTTCTCTCCTTTCATATTCAGTGGTTGACAGTTCTTAGATTTTTTTACTCTGCATCTTCTATTTTTTGTCATTTTTCTCATGTCTCTAAATGACTTGTAACTTTCAACCATTTTGTTGTCCATCAAAATCAGAAAACAGAGAAATCTCACACACTGAAAACTTTAGATTTTCAGTTCTGCCTGTTCTGTCATTCTTAGTTCAGCCTCAAATTTAGGATATCTCAGTGGGAGAAGATGGACCTTTGGTGAAGACTGACTTTATCACAGCTTGACAGCACTTTATTATCTGCCTTAGTTTGATAGGCTTTGATGTTTCATGTATATTTAGCTGAAAATTGAAAATAAGTTGAAAATTCAAACCAAGTTGCAATCAGAGCTGTAGGACTGCTTTGTTGTGGACTGCTGTGCATTTTAAACCCTTTTTACTAAATTAACCTTTTTTTTTTAAAAAAAAAAAAAAAAAAAGCTTTGAACATTTCACCTAGATGCTAATTATGGTGATGGACTTGAGGCTGTAACTGCTTTGCTGAGGACACCGGAAAAATACACATGGACAGTTAAACTGAATGGCCAAAAGAGTCATCCTGTCTACAGGGTTTTGCTGAATCTCTGTGGAAAGCGAATCTTTGACTGTGCTGAAAGATATCTTCATAGCAGTGCTCTCTCCAAAGAGGTCGCCTCCCTGAGAAGTTAGGCAACGAAGTGAGCTGTGCCACAGAGCCAGAAAGCTACGGGGAATCGGCTGCGTAGGTGCAAGGGGTTTCCATTTTGCTTTGTATATAAGCCATTCCCTCTAAAAAAGTGCAGGGTTCAAGAGTATGATTCATAGCCAACGAGTGTTGGAGGAAAGGATTTTACCTAGAAAGGCTTTGCATCAGCAGCAGAGCTCAGAGAAAGACTGTGCTGGCTGATGTCCTATGGCTGGAGAGACTTACCTGTACAGATGTGAAAATTCCTGCTGTGTCTTTGGATGCTGCTGCTTCACTTTTGGATCACTCTGGGTGGCTCTTCACTTAACTCTTAGTTGAGAGGGCTGTTCCCGAAGAGCTAGTAGAGGGTTAGGTTAAACTGCATTTTCAGGCTGCTGTAGCCAGTATCTGTGGGCTAGCTTTTTAATGAAAGTGCGTGTCAGTCACTTAATGAGGGCCAATTCAATCAAACAGAGAAAGGTTCAAGAAGAGAAACAGACATGTAGATCTCTGGAATCACATAAAAGTATAAATTTTTTACAAGTGATCTTTTTTTCTGTTTGAAAGTGACAAGGACTTACTGTTGTTTTGATCAGGGATAGCTCAGTGCTAAAAGAAAAGTCTAACAATTTTCTTTTTTTTCTGTTATCTATTCCACATCTCATAGTTCAAGTTGTACAGGCTTTTCAATGTTCAGAGTTCTTTCATGTCTTCTGCATGTTTCTGTTAAAGCGTTATGATGTAGGATTGTGTTTAGCTGATAACCTTGGACAATTCAATTTGCTGTTTGGTATTTTACCTAGATATAGAATGGGACAACGACATGGCAAGTACATGGCAGGTAAAGTTTGAAGATTTGTTGCTAATTATCTGCAAGAAGCTTTGGGAACCTCATATGAAGTTTATGTTTAATATTTACTGTCTTGAAGATTGCTGAAGGAAATAGAGGGGACTAGAGAGAAGGGTAAGAAGGTGAGAATTTCTGTGATGGATACTGATGCTTCACCGGTCTCTGCTCGCTTTGTGTCTTGCCTAATTAGCTTGTTTTTAATCTCTTGGAGCAAAGGTTTTCCTACTACATGTTTGCCCACAACAAGCACAGTGATATCCCACTAGAGGACTGTTCCAACAGTGCTAACTGCTGGTTTCAGTGTCTCAAGTCTTTTTTTTCTTTCTTTTTTTTTTTTTTTTTGAAAATGAGTAAATTAAAGACTATAACCAAGACGTTTACAGTTGCAACATGGTGAACAAACAGATAAAGCAATTTTACCCCTTCTGCTAGTTACCAAAGCAACACTATAAAGATCCATTTAATTTAGTTTAGTGCTGTGAAGATTAAAGCTTAATTAAAATGCTGATATTAAAAAAAAATTTAAACCCTGAAACGGCATAGGAAAAATAGGCATAATTATGGTCCAGTAAGTGCTTATCACTCTTTATGAAGTTTTAGAGAAGATGTATTTTTTTCTCTCAGTTGAGAATAATTTTATTCTGATCATAAATTTGAATGACCAGAACAACCTAGGATCATAGCTGTTTATAAATTAATAAGGATGGTTGGGAGGAATGTGTTATTCTGCTCATAAAATACAGGACAGTATGGTTTTCTTTGCTGGTCTACTTCCTCAAAAAGCTCTCTTGCATACCCGCCAGGGAGAAAGGCTTTACAAAGACAAAAAAAATTTGCTCTATTCCAGTGTTTCACATGGCTTGCATAGAAAATCAGCTATTTAATATTTTAAAATCTCTTACTTTCAAATTAATTAATAAACATACCCTACTGTGAATTTGGAAGGGGTCAGATTTTTTGAGTGGTACTAACTGGCATAGTTTCCTTTTATCAACAGACCTACACTAATTTGTACAGGGTGATAAGATATGTGGAAGACTCAGTGTGATACAATTATTAGAAATTCCTCCAGGAATGAGACTTTTATCACTTTTTGTTGGCTAGTTAAATGTTTGTTGCTTTGCCAGATTAATCTTAAGGAGTTTAAAATCATTGTGGAGAAACCATGTTTGCCCAGTAGAAGGCAAACCAAGATGCAAGACAACGTTCTTTCACTGCAAAACTCCAAGTAGTGATTTCTGTCCATGACAACACAGGAGTGCGAGAGAAAGAGTAGCTTCAGGTTGTTAGCTTTGTTGATAGCTGTCTTGCTAATTTCTTTAAGAACTTAGCTGGCAAGATCCAATAGCTATTACCCTGGAGGAGTAACTTTAAAGACTGCTGAACTAAAAATGCCCTTTTTACCAACTTCTTCTGTTCATCTTACTCAAGCATTTTAAAACTGTCTTTAACCATATATCACACATTACTTCTGCGCACAGAATCATTAGTATAATTAGACATTTAAGCCTTTCATCAAAGCAACGTTACATTTATTACAATATTGTCATGACTGCTGTTGATACAGCTCAGCCTGGTAGCTGAACTGTGATCTCTTCCCCTAGGGTGCTGTGAAAACTGAGAGGTTACTGGACTTCAAGGACAAGCTCATGGAAATAAATCTGCTGAAGCTGCTGAAACTGTGCCTGGCCCAGGACATCTGTGAACCATGACTGGAGGATGGGGGAGCACATAGGTGAGGTATGTTGTCAAAGCTTGCCCTGTTCTTAGACTCTTTCCTTATACCTTGTTTTGCCCGTTGTTGGAGACAGGATCACAGGATGACTGAATGGTCGGGGTTGGAAGGGACCTCTGGAGATCATCCCGCCCAACCCCCTGCTAAAGCCAGTTCACCTACAGCAGGTTGCACAGAGTTGTGTCCAGGCGGGTTTTGAATGTCTCCAGAGAAGGAGACTCCCCAACCTCTCTGAGGATGTTACATTACCTGGAGCTTTGGTCAGGCCCTGCACAACACTCTTATGTTACCAAACAATTCTGGCAAACCAAAATTTCAACTTTAAAAATATTGCCTTTATTTTTCTAATCAAGATACAAATTAATTTCCTGGCTTCCAGGCTATCGTGTGTGTGTGTGTATATATATATATGTATGTGTATATATATATGATCTCTACACATCTACAACTCAGTTAGTTACTGCAGGATACATTTCTGATTTTGTTAACTAAGCTGTTAAGAAACCTCATGGTATAAATCTCTCTGGTGGTGTTCCTGCAAAACTTAAAAAACCCCTTCAACGAGGCAGTACTGCAGGAAACTCTCCCACACCCACCAGCCTGGATCACTGTCTTTGAGAAACCATAGATTATGAGCACATGAAGGGCTATATAATTTAATATCATCCAGGAGCAAGTGTAGTTAAAAATTATAATTGCCATCTTAAAAAAAGTGAAGTATTTTTGTTCACAAAGAATTATTAGTGTCTAATATCTGCTTACAGAAAAAAAAAAAAAAAAAAAGCCATGTAAATTTTGTTCTAGAATGCCATTGTACAATTTACCCTGCCAGGGGCTCAGGCTATTTATGTTTTTGACTGCATCGTCTTCACTAAACTTAAAAAAAAAAAAAAAATATTTCCATGGTAACCACTGCATCACACAACAAAGACATGTATATGCCACTTAGATCTTTAAAGAGGCAGAGTCTGGAATGAAATTATAGCCTGCATTTTTTTACAAAATAGTATTCTTCTTAGTAAATGCTTGCTTTGTTGTTTTTTTTCCAATAAATTATAATTTTACATTAAAAAGCAGCATATAAAATAGTGCATCTAAAATAGCATAGTTCTGTCGTAAACCCGTTAGCTTTCTGAGAGCCATTCACGTGGATGAGATCACTGGGCTGTAAGAGAAGAGAGGGAATGGGTGTGAGATGGTGGTACTCTTTAGTTCTGTCTTTCTGTAATTTCTATGAGACATTATACTTCTGTTTTTCAGTTTTTATTGCAGTACAGTGATAAGGTCACAGTGGCAACATATATAGCTGTTTACCATATATATATACATATATCTAAAAAATATATGGTTACATTTTCAAACTGATTTTTACATGTACTGTCCTGTGTAAAGAAGTGGAGGCCATTATGTTTGTCTTTGACTTTTTCATGAACCTCCATATATTCATGTGAGAGCATATAACCCTTTAATAATGCTTCTCATTTTCCACCCTTCAGTTCCCATGCAGCATCCTAGATCCCAGATCTGTGCTGTCTGCAGGTAGGCTGCATTGCAGAGAGCTCATGTAGGAAAGCTTGGAGGCAGAGCCAGGCTGGTTTGCCTGGTTGCTGCTTTGGGCTCCAGTTCCTACCAGGGCTGTTAAACAGTCCCAGAATGTCCCAGCTGAATGTTCGTGTCCAATCATACAGCAGCATCAAACAGCAGGAGATCTGTGCTGGGTAACATCAGTGGGTTATGAAATGATTTTTGGGGTTCAAAATAGGTCTAAGGCAAAAAGCAAGTATTGTATCTGAAATCTGGGGAGGAGTCTGCGTTTTGATTTTGTCTCATGGATTCCAGTGAAGTGCTTCTGGACCAAGGAGCTAGGTACTGCGCCTGTGGCTTTAGCGTGTGGCTACGGGGCCTTCTGGCATAGCATGCCAGGCTTCTGGCAAAGGCTACATGTCGGTATAGCCCCGCTCATGTTGGAATCACTTTCCCACTGGAATAAGCAGAGTCTGAGGCTCCCTTGCTCCCTCCGGACTCTGGAAAGCCTTCATTTTTTTGGCGAGTGGAGCTGCTTGCCAATATTTAGCCCTCAGCAATTTTTTATGATTGAGTTATAAAACCTGAAAATATGAGCTTATAATGAAAATGCCAGCACCACATTAAAAATAGCAGGAGCAGCGGGCACTGCTGTAATGTTGTTCTTGCTTTCGTTTTAATCCCTTCTCCAAACCAGCTCTGCTCCCTGCAGCCCTGGAAGTAAGAGATGCTCCCGGCACCTGGTGCTCTGGGCGCACCACGCGTGGGTGTACGGTGTGCAGGCTGCCGGGTGGGCTGCCTCAGCACACAGCCAAATTTTGGGCTGTGCTACACCATACCAGGAGGGAGAGGAGAGGCAATAAGCAAGGGGATGGGATATAGTTTTCATGGGATTAAGTGCTTGCTTTCTGTAGTTGATCTTATAGCTAGGAAATTCCAATAATTTGACTTGACTAATTGTTTACACCCATATGCCCAATTAAGTAAGGGAAGACCAGACTTGTGTTTTCTTGGGAAAAGGAAATAGCTTTCCCATTGCTCCTGGTACCAGCAGCCTTGAGATTATTCTACATCCCTCTTCAGTGCTGTTTGCCTGTTGGAGTCATTCGAGAATGTCTCGGCTTCTATCTATTGAAGAACCTTTTCAAACCTAATGGACATAGTATAAAAACCTGCAACTTGAAATGCTTCCAACAAACTCTAATTTTTGGACTTACAATAGAGGCATCTGGCTGGAGCTTAACAGCCTGGGACAGGGTGGAGGGCAGAGCAGCTGCTAGGAACAATGCCTTTGGGAGGGCACGTTGGAAATGCTGACAGCTTCACTTCACACTTTATTCTGCTTCTGTCCCTTTACACTTCCCATTTCTCCCCTCCTTTCATCTGCGTGTGCCTTCCTTCTGTCAGGAGCTTATCTGACTGAATGCTGGAGTGGAAGATTAGGAAATTAGTAAATTAACTTTATTTCAATATCTGTTATAATAGAGCATCACGTATCCAAACACAGGGTTGAGATTTCATTGCACTAGCCATTGATTCTGAATGTGCAGTGGATCACTATGTCCATCAAAGCAATCCTCTACAATTAGTCATTCTTGACTGAAAGTTATTATCATGATAGCTGCTAATGAATTAATTTTTGAAAGTAATTTTGGTGTCACAGTGCTGGGGGCTGCGAAAGTAAAGGCAAAGTTTACCATAATGAAACAGGAAAGACAATAGTAAAGTCAGAGGAAATAAAATACCTGTGGATTAAGCTGGATGATAAGTGGTAGTGCATGTAAAATGAAGGAAGACTGTAAACTGAAAGGAGTATTGAAAAGTTGAGACAAAGAAAGACAAGCTGTAGGCTGAGGAAAGAGAGGTAGTTACATTTTTTCAACAAAACTTCCTAAAACTTTCAAAGTGGGGAGGGAATGGAAGGACCTGTTTGCATTAAGATGCTGCTGCTTAGAGCCTGGGCTATGTAATTTCTCCCAGCATTAGAAACGTATTTTAAATAACAGTTTGCATTACTATGGAAACCATGTAGACTAGCCACTTCTTTGTTGTACTCACAAAATAAAAAAGCATAAAATCCAAGAACATTTTTTTGCATCTCGTATAGCCCTACACCCCACCAATGGATTAGCTCATGATGGTTACATTTAAGAGTTTGTCTCATTGGCCCTTGCCACTTGTGCATTCTACTTTTGTTTTTCACCTGAAATATGTCCTTCAGAGGCAGGACCTCATTAATAACTGTCTTTCCTAGTAATATAGCTCTACTGATTTTCAGAGATTACCTGTAGCATGTAAGCAACACATTGATGAATGAGCCTTTGAAATTCCATGTTCAACCTCTGTGGTAAAATGCTATTTCTGTTAATATTGCTGTTTCTTCACTTTAGATAATTGCATCTTTCTTGATTGTCATATACTCAGTGAATTAAGTGGGAAGGGAAGAATGACTGTAACTGAATCATTTGTGAAATGACATCCCCTTTCTCCTCCTCCTCCCCAATTACACCATCTTTATGACACAACATAGAGAAAAGGATGCTCTCCTATCCAGGAGAGATGAGCAAGTTGATTGGTGTAAGGTTGACATTCACAACTTCAGTACCTGAAAGCTAAGCACATGAGCTAGAGCAAGCCACAATCCCGATGTGGCATGGTCTTAGAAGTATTTTCAAAATAAGTAAGAATATATTGTATGTGTCCTTTGAAAAAGTATTAAAAAGCAGTAGGTTTGTAACCAGCCAGCATGTTTTCTTTTGCACAGGCCTGTGTTTCCTCTGGTCAGCCCATGCCCACGATTGTAACTGGTGAAGCTAAAACGATTCTTTGTGGTTGATACTATAACTTAATAACAGTGTTACATGTCCATACTTCTTTTAAAAGATGGACCTCTTCCTATAAAATACATGTTTATATTTACACAGCTACTGAATCTTTTATAAGCAATTTCTGTGAAAATGCTGTCTCCTGACTGGTAGCTTGTCAGCTCCTGTGGTATGCAATTAAACCAGGGCAGTGCAAGCAAGCAGGAGCACTCTAGGTTTTTCAGATATAATCTTTGTAAGAAAAGGAATTTGAGATGTGAGGAGTAATGCACTGTGGTGCAGCAGTGCATAAGCAGTATTTTTTTGTTTGTTTGTTTTTGTCTTGATTAGTTGCTTCAGTGATCAGTGAGGTAACAGTCTAAAGAACCAACTCATTATATGGAACGATTCTGTCTGCTGTGATACTTAAAATCATCTTGCGCCACTCTGGAGCTCAATGCATAAAATATTAGCTTGGTAAGTAACACAACTGCTGGATAGAGCCTTTTTCTTTCAGAAGTTAACCTACAGATATGAGAAATCTGTCCTTGCATATAGTTTCTGATCCAGTGCCAGTGCCTAAGGATGTCCTTGGAAAGATTCCCATCTTTAAACACTGGATCAGGGTCCATGGTGTAGTAGCTTGAATTGGTAGTAATAAAATATAGCATTACTGTTTTAAAGCTGGAAAAAGGCTGTAAGAACAGAGGTTGACAGTGAAATACTGACAAGAAAGAGCGAGAGCTGTGTGAAGGCAGAAAAGGGGAATTTATAGAGGAAAAACTTGGGAATCATCAAGATTAAAATAATAGGTGTTTTTACTGGTTTTTTCACATCTGTTTCAACATATATACAAGGGGAAAACAAAGCATTTTTCTCTACTCAGATGGGTAAATATTAGACCTGTTTCAAAGATGTGAAGGATAGGACACAGGGATACATCACACAGTGGAGTCGAGGGTGATTGTTGTGGAATAGCCAATGTACAAATTATGAAATGCCCTGTGCTAGATCCCCAGGCTGGCATAATTACAGGGCTGCAAGATCAGATATCTTTTGCCCAGAATTATGGAATACGGTGGGAACTAGCAGGACAACAGATGATATTGAAGACAGACTCAGCTGGGAAAGAGATGATCCCTGCAGGGAGCTGTAGTAGGTTTTCTAAGGTTTTTGTCCTCATATTTACCAGCCTGAAAGACAACAGACTCATCTCTAACTTACACTGGTAGGACAGTAAGCAAAGCGTGGAGCAGATGTTTGGGTGATAAGCTCAAGATCACGTGTACTGTTTTGTTAATCCATTAAGTAAAAAGGTTTTTTGCTCATATATTTGCACAACATTATGTGTGATTAGCTTTTGATCCATGTATCCTTGTAGCTCTGTAACTGTATTGCAGTTGAACAACAGCATGTTATTAAAGCTGACATTAGAATTTATGAGGCCCCAGTGCCCAGTCATGTGCTTTAAAGAATAAAGCATGCATAAGCAAATTAACAAAACCAGTAACCTCTTTGGACATGCAAGAACCGTGATATTCTGCATTGTGCTGTAGCAGTGCTAGAAGCCAACAAAGGGACTGGTTTCTTTCCCAGAGCTATAGTGAATTTGATGGCATTGCACAGACTTGGACATATATTAAACAGAGCCATGTTTACTTGTGCTGCATAAGAATCACAGGGGGAAGCAAAATCAATGTTTTCCAAATGGAATAGAAAGAAGCCATGAGGAAAAGAAATGGTATTTTCAAGCTTCTTTGAAAGGTAACACAAACAACGCACAGAGTAAAAGAAATCTTTGAAGAAAAAGCACTTGCCATTGTCTTCTTCACCCTATATTAACCGTGCTTTGGAGGGTTAAGGCATGGTAGGTCTTTAGTATTATTTTAAAAGGGGAGGGGGGCAGTGCATGTGTGTATAAGTAGGCTTTCAAATTGATGTTTTGAATTGGAAGCTGCACAATGCATCTGTACATCTTGACAGCACAGAAGACACGCAGATTTTAGAGGGGCACTGGGATGACACTGAGAGTGCATGATGCAGTGGTGTAATGAAACAGAGATCAATGTTAAAATGAATGTAACACCACTGAAGAGTACACACAGATCAATACACTTGTAAGCCATAGAGTATAATCCTGCTATAAAGGTCTTGTTGGATAGTACAGTCAATTCTATGAAGACACATTTTTCTGCACTTCTCAAATGTACCTCTGACTTATCTGTCCTAAAGACTGTATTAAAATGTCCTTCTTTTAGAACGCAAAGGGTTGAATCTTTGTATTCTCACCCATGTATGCAAAGGATAATAGGCAGTGCCTAACAGTAAACTCCCAGCCTTCAAAAATGTGGCATAGCAAGATCAGATGGACAGTCAGCAATGATCTGTCTTACATTAAATCTGTGAAATGTTGTTTTATCGCTGTCCCCCCTTACTGCCTACTCCTTTTCTTTAAGGAATATATTTAGAACAATTACTGAACACACAGTCTCGAGAGAAAGGGGGAGGTCAGTCTTGCAGCCCTCACTTATAGTGTGCAAAGAACTTGCTTACGGTTATTTTCCACCTCCTGATTTTTAGAGCTTAAAACCATTAAAAGAAAGATCAGAGAGTTTCTCTCCTTTCTTGATGCGTGGATAGCCTTGGAAATAGAAGGTGGTTACTAGTGTAGACTGAGGTGCTCTCTCTCTCTCTCATATATATGTGTTTGTATATGTATGTATATTCCCTAAAGATTTCAGGCTATCTGCATGTCTTCTCAGTCCGCTGCAAATTTAATGTCTCTGAGACTCCTTGTGTTTTCAGTTTTATAGTTGGATGATTTGTAGGAACTGGTGACAGTCAATCTGCGGTTAATGACTCCAGCATCCCAAGTCAAACTGTGTCCTGTAAGGAAGTAGCCAATGTAAATGTAAGAGTCAAAGTTTATTTCCTCCTTGACAGGAAATTTAGCACGGGAAGAAGTGAAAATGATAGCATCTTGAACGTGCCTTAAGCTGATCCCCTTGTGCTGGTTCTAACGTGGTGCAAGTGACAGGTAAGCGTTATAATGCAGGTGCTGTCAGCTAAGTAGGGATCAGCAAGGGCATGAACCTGCACCAGCAGCAGCACTTGGTACAGTTGTCCTGCATGCGTTTGATTCTCAATGTCATTGAACCTTCATTTTCTGTCTGAAGTTTGCCGGCCCAAGGTAGCACTGCCCAGAATGTATATTGCTGGCTGGTTTGATATTGTAAAATATTTTTTCTTGGACAGGAGCTGATTGAGGAGTGAACGGGTCTATGGACATTGCAAATAGAATGGCATCTAGCTCTGTGCCTCAAAGACCACATGTCTATTCACTGTAGCTACATAAACCAGTGCTTGTGACTACGGTTTCTTTGATTGATCTTACATTTTGCTGCCTGAAATGCTTTAGTCATTCCTTCCAGTTATAATCTGCCCCTTGATACATGTTGTATTGCTGTACTTGCTACAGGTCAAAGACAGAGGGATGTTCCAGTTCTGTCATGTTTTAGAGCAACCTTGGCTGCCAAACCACTCATCTAGGATCAGACTTATGCTGCACTCCAGCTTTGATCTTTCAGTCCTGCAAGGGAATGGGAGGTAAGAGAAGCACGTTCTGTCATGTGTCTCGTGGAAATCTGGTACTTTATCACAGACAGGGCAGCGGGAATTGCATTCCTTCTCCATTTCTGTTCTAGCTTGTTTTAAGGCCAGGTTTCCTTGAGAGGCCTATACTCTTCTCAGCCCTTAGAGTGAGCAGGTCCTTGATTTAATTTCTGACTGCCATCCTCTGTAGAAAGGGTAATGTATCTCAGCTTATAATTTGCATTTGTCTCCTCCTTTTTCCTAATGCAGGCATTTCTATTTTTCCTTGTAATTTCCAAAGGAAGCCACTAGTTCTACCCCTCTGTTGCTATAGCTCAGATGTTTTTACCCTTCTCCTCATTGAGATGACTTTAATTTGAACTTCTTTGAAATAGGAAGAGTGCATATTTTAAAAGAGTGGAGAACAGTTAAAGCAAATAACAATAAATTAATAAATACATAATTACAGTGTTGCTTCAGGGAAAAGTTTCTAGGCATAATCTAATAACAATGACTGGAGATACAATTAGCATTGTGTGTTGATTCCAGATCCCCTGGGAGAGTGTAATAATTAAGCTTGTGTTTTCCAGTCCCTTTTGGCCTTAATAGCTATTATGATCATTAAGTGTAACCTGCTGTAGACTCTGCTTTCTAAATGCCTTTGTGAGTCCAAGATCAAGTCTGTGTTCCCTGGTGAAGGAACCAGGTTGATGAGAAAAAAAAAGTGTTCTCGTTAGTCCCTCAAGACGTTGTTCTCACTTTTGTTCCCAAGCTCTTCTTTCCTTCCAGGTATCTACAGCCAGCAACTTTTTGCAGCTCTTTCTGAGCTTCAGTTAATCTTTACTCTTTCTGACACTATGGCAGCTGTAAAATGCCATTGCATTTGCCCACATTTATCATCCTCTTTTTCAGTGTTTGTGATTGACCCCATTCACTGCAGTCTTGGCTATGTGGCTGCTAGGCTGAAAGAAACAAACTGAATTGTCACCACCACGAAGGCTGCTCTTAAGTAGATGCTCTTCATGATGCAGCTATGGCTTCAGAAAGTTTAGTGTAACCAGAAAACCTTCTAGCCCTCATTTCTCCCAGAATATTACAAACATGCCTTCTGCTTCCATGGGAAAAAGCAAAAACCTGTTAAAAGGGTTGTTCCCCGTTTCCAATATTAATTGGCAACGCTGGCATGGATACGCAGCTGCAAGTAAAGGAATGCGCTTCCTCTGTTGCAGAGAGAAGCATTGCAAAAGCAATACACAATCAAAGCAAGGCACATGACTAATCTGTCACTCCTTGCTGAACTTGGCTGAAATTTATTGCCAGTTAGACAGCATTTCTCTCTGTTTACTGATTTGATTGAAAGGATGATTTATCAAGGTTCAGCATCACATTGAATGCTGCACTCTGGTCCGAAGGGTAATGAGTTGTAGCCACATCTCATTCTCCTTCCCCACGTGACTGGGACCTTGCAGGGCAAGGCAAGTATTTGCAGGCTTTGGTGTGACACATGGGTAGCTGTGCTGGGGAGGGGGTTGTTCATGCTGCCTGCAGGGTCAGCCCACTTCTTGCCCCTCCAAGCAGGAGAGGACATAGATTGTTTATCAGGAGGTTTCAGATTGCTGCACAATGCATCGACGAGAGAGAGCAGAATGGGAAATGACAGTGGGAAGGACAATGAAAATAGCAACAAAATAAAAGGATTAAAAATACCAGAAATTGAAATGACAGTTTACTGCTGTCACCGCTGTTATCCCTAGCGTTGTTTCATAGTGTGGCTTAACGCTGTTTGACATTGTCTTGGCTGACTAGCGTAGCACAGTCCTGTCACAATACTAACGCCTTCCCTCTGCATGTACATTTGGTTTGGTTATGGTGAATTTTTCTTAAGCAGCCCTGGTATTTGTTTCAATCACAACAATACCCATCGTCTCACCTAAATTTACGGAGTCATAACTAGCAGTATTTCTTTTCAGCATAAAGAGTGCATTGGAACAATTGCCACTATTTATCAACTGTAACGCAGTCCTTTATAAAGGTCTTATGTGAGCAAAGAATAAAAATGCAATGATAGTCTCACAATAAATACCCTAAATCCTTTATTGCCTATTTATGGTGTAATCTCTCTACAGTTGTACAATATATGACTGTTTAGAAAAAGCTCCAGAATACAGTTATATGGTTTATTTACCAGGAGATGGCAATGGTGATCTACTGCAGTATTAACTTATATACAAGGCCCATATAATTCTTCTGCAACACCACAAACTTCAGTATGAATGAAACCAAAGTATTCCAATACTGCCTTCCTCATTTCTAACTTTTTTTAAGTTGCTGCTATTCATTGTTAAGAAAGTAATTTTTTTTCTCCCATTTTTGATTGAAATTGCTGTCACTACATTTTTTAAAGATGTCTAAATACAATCATACTGGTATTCTGGAAAACAGAATATTATTTAAAAACAGAGCAGCCAATACCATTGAATAAGATATGCCACGTGTCGGAAAAATCAAATGATTGATGAAAGTAAAATCTTAAAAAATGCATTTAGTTTTACAGTATCAGAAGTGAACTTGAGTAGTTAATGAAAAATAAATTATAGGTTCTCTATTAAAAATCATGTTATAACTTTCTGTTAAGCTGCTAGAAGTATGGTCTTAAAGTATGTAGTTGCCAACTATTTTACACAACCTGAGATTAACTGTGGTGTGCGGTGCTGTCTGAGCCTACAGTAAGGCATGCACCTTTCCTACATGAATTAGTGCAGCGCTGGTATTCACATGTAGAAGATTGCTGCCATAAGCACTGGAAGCAAAAGTTTGGCTTCTTACAGGATTGTTCTATGTTCCTTTATATCCTTTTCCACCTAACTGCCCATTTCTTGCTTTTCTCCCCAGAAAGCTTGTATAAGTTGACAAGCTGGTTTGTGCACATTTACTAGATATTTGGCATTTTTCAAACCGAAGTACCTGGTGAGCCTTACTTGGATTGCACCAAGAGGGCAATGTCTGCAAGGAGTGAACCAGGGATACAGCGGGCTAGCTAAACCAGCTCTGGAGATCTTGGTCCAGGTAGAGCATTGACCACGTCTTACCAGGGAATTATTCTTTTCCTTTGGCATTCTGAGATACACAGTCCGTGTCTTACAGCTGTCAGCATATGGCTCTCAGTCAGGAGGGTTACCCACCCTCAAGTTAAATAAATGCTTTAACTGCACCTGCTCTTTGCAACATTAAATGCCAGCATTATTGCCTTTCCACTGTTATTACTTTAACGTTCCCAAAGAAACTGGCCAGGACAGTAGAAGTGTGAAAGGAACATGGAATAGGTAAGGAGTGCTTATCTGTAACAACAGATGACAGGAGGAGAAAAAAACATTGTTCTATTCATGTAAAGATCTCAATTTTCTACCGTTTCAATTGCATTCAGCTTTCTAAAGCCCTTCTTCACCACAGTGTCTACCTTTCTGCCACTACAATATCTTTCCTTCCTTTCCGCTGTTTTGCATTAAGTGGTACTCAATCAAACCCCATCTGTACAAGGAAGAAAAAGCAACTCTCGAGCATACGCACGGTATTTCCCTTAATGCTGCATTCTCCACAGCTTTCTATCAGACAACTTCTGTGTTGGGCTCTGCCTGCTCAGCACACGATATACGTTCTAGGGAGACAGTTGGCTCCACCTAATCGGCAACGGGGGATACCTGTACACAACAGCAATCACACATCGTATGTCTGCAATATCTTACTGCTCGCTGATCCCACAGGGTATGACAGAAGGACAGAGGTAAGAGAGACCTTTAACAGTCTTTTTCTCCAATATGGAAATCGATCCATGGTGCAAAAATGAACTGACTCAGTGAAAGCAGCAGAAGGAAATAGGGAGTAGGGTTTGGAGTCCTTTGGCTGCTTGTGCCTTGTTATGTTAGCCAAGCAAATGGTCTTTCCCTTTCACATTTTTTTACCTCTTTATGGTCCTTTAGAAAACAGCACAAAGGTAATCAATACATTCAGTTCTGCCACCTCCCTGGGCACCAGGGCAGCCATGTTCCACCTTATGGCGAAGTTCTCCAGCAGCTTCAACATCTAACAGGGCTGTGAACCATGCTGGTGGCATTCATGTCTCTTCAAAGGGCAAATCTGCAGAAAGGGCAAAATGATGTTCAGACTGACGGTCACTCACACAAAATGTCCTGTCTTCTCTGCTGGATCTTTTGCTGTGAGTACCACGTTCATGCCAGCGGTGTGAAGGGAGGAACGATGAGCTTCCCTTTTCCCATCACTTACTTAGCACCCACTCCTACCTCCCTTGCCTTACCGACTTAGATTGTGCTTACGCCCCAGTACAGAGTAGAGGTATGGATGTAGCTTGAAATGAATTAACTCAACCATCTCTTTACTTTGCTAAAATCTGTCCTGTAAACATACCAGACTGCAGGCTTTTGAGAGTGGGACTATTTACAGCCTTGTTTTTACATTATTTATTACAACAGGGCCAAAGCAGAGAGGCTCTGGGTGCCACCATAGTGCAGATAATTTTCACAGTGACCCAGAGGGAGAAGCAAGGCGAGACTCAGAGGTTAGCAGTTCATAATGGGTAAAGAGAAGTTTAAATTTCTGAATTATAAAGTTGTAAAAAAGATTCAAAGGGAAGTGAGGGCATCCTCGGCCCACTCTTTGATAGTACAATACATAAAAACCAGATTTTGTAGGAGTATAATAAAAGATTGTATAGGAGTATAATAAAACCCAGACACAAGTCTGAAAAATTCATTAGTTTCTGCCATGACTAAAATAAGCACTGTCTATGAAAACTACTTTGCAATGGTAATGAAAAGCGAGTGGAAAAGCAAGTGTTAGCACCAGTGCTGCGACGTGAAATAATTTCTGTATACTCAGATCCATCATTGTGAACAATGTTGTTGATTATAAACCACATCAAATTCCCAGTCCCCCAAAACATGTATTTTATTTTGCAGTTTTTCTAGTAATTATGAAATCAACAGAATACTATCAAGTTTTACCACAATTAAGCTAAATACATACTTAAATGGTATAACATACTCGGTAATTGTAATATCTCTGTAACAGTAACTTCCTTCCCAGGAACAATTGGCAACGTTTCTCGAGCATTTTTCAGGGGTGGCATCTAATGATAATGGCTATACTCAGTGCGCTCATAATTGTATAATTTAAAAGGTACTTGGATGCAATTTAGAATCAAGATTTGACCTGCAGAGCTTCATTTCTTGTAAGTTGATAAGAGGAGTCTCCTAGACTCAGATGGGTTTTATAGCCCCTTCAGTGTATGTGGGTTTGATGGAAGAGATGATGACACAGACTTACAGCAGTGTGAGGCGTTCTCTGAAAACAGGTCTATATCTAGTCACTTGTGAGATAGTGTTCATTTGTAAAGCTATTACCATGTAATTGTGCTGAAGACCTTTGGGCTCAAGGAAATCAAAATGCTTGTCTTAGGCCCTCAGTGAGTGAATGGCCACATGGTATTTTGCTTCAAGTGATTGCCACTTGCTCAGGGCAGAAGGTCTGCCCAGAGTGTTGTGAGACTGTTGTGTCTGTGGTGGGCCTGGGAGGCGGGAGTTTTATTCCAGTACTTTTCTCAATTTTTGCCAGATGCACGCATAGCTCAAGAGACAGCTCAATATTCTCTGCCAAACTGGGAATGTCTCTGCTTTGGCAGTTTGTGTTCCTGCAGCCACAGAGCTGGCTGGTCACTGCCATTCTGGCCACCGGAATTAAGTGTATACTCCAGACTTATGTTTACATATACTGAAATATACTGAAATAAAAGCTCTGACTCGGTAAGAAAAGGCAAGACAACCTCATTTGTACTTGTACCATTAACTTAACATTTATTTATACAGAAAAATAAAAAAAAAGTAGGAAACAGAAACCTTGCTATTTAATACTAGGTAGCCAGTGACACAAGTATAAACTCAAGAATTGAAAGTGGCCACTAATTTAATGATAAAATTGGTTCACAAATAATTCATTGGCTAGAACATCTTACATCAAATGTTTGCATCCCTTTGCTATCCAATACCAAATTGGATAAACCTTTGCTGTACAATAAATTATTTATAGATGCATAATTTTGAACAATGAACACATGAATGTAAAACTTAGATGGACTGGTTAAACTTCCCCTACTGCTCAGTTGGCTGGCAATGGTCAGTGGGAGCTTCCCGCCGATTTCATTTGGGCCTTGGAAAATCTCATCCTTCACTGGTTATTTGTAGATTGAGATAATTCTTCTCACCTGGTTTTGAAGATCCCATTTGACCTTCCTTACGCCGTATGATGCCATTTGCCTGAGAAGTAGGTTTCTTCTGTCTAATTGAATGCTATGTTTTTTCATAATTTTGTTCAATAATTGACTTTTTTTTTTTCCATGTCAGTGAAAGGCAAAGATCAGACAAAACAGTGATAGCTCACACGTATTTCGAATACTATTTGGCTAACCAGTTAGAAGTTATGATTAGTATTGCATAAAGAAACTATTATGACCATATTTTAAATGGTGTTTCTTTACTGAAATAGACAGAATTTACAAGTAAATGAGTTTATATAAAAGAATGTAGAGTTTTTAAAGTTTCTAGCCTTATGAATGTAATGAGCCAGATTTTTTTTAATGTTAAGTAATATGCATGTTGATATATTTTGAAACGTGCGATAACATGTTCAAATTCCTTCTAGAATATAAACTTGTCACCAGAATTTTAAAAGTAGCTTTCACAGGCCCAAAACCATTGGAAAATAAAACTTGGGGAAAAGTGTACTGAAAGGAAAACAAGTGTTTCCTCAAAGACTTTTAAACAACAGTAAAGAAAAGCAAAACCATATAATCTTTCACTTTTTTTTATGCAGTCTGAAAGCACAACATCCTCCTATTTATCTACAAGTTGATGGATATAGAGAATATATTTGCCTTTTGCCTTTTTCCTGCTAAGTGCAGTTAGAGGGTGGTTAGGTCACCTGGCTATATGATATGGTGAACACAAGACCAAGAAACCTTTTGTTTTCTTTTTTCTTTAGAAAACAGTGAGTTCTCTGTTTTCCCAATCGCCTTCATGAAACTCTGCATGGGATGACTACGTTAAAGAAACAAGAACAACTAATAGGAAAAAAGGTAATTACAAGAAAAAGTGAATTGCTAGCTCTATGCAGATGTACATTTATGGTAGTGGATGTGTATTTTTTACAACCTACATGAGATAAAGTTTTCTGAGCTTAATTGCATGAAAGACATTATTTTTATGTCTGTTGAAAGATTTTTATTTTCATTGGACTTTCTGATTAGCCTGGTACGTTCCCTGGGTGGCTAGTTACTGATGCATTTCTGTACTGAGGGCTCAGCTGTCATAGCCTGTGCATGTCCAAGCACCTCTCCCTTGATCAAGAGTAGACAAGTCTATATTTTGTCCATTACTGGCATGCACAGACAAAGCTGAGGCTCAGGGTTTTTGTGCCTCCACCATTATGAAAGTTCAGTGTAAACACAGCCTAGGTTTTAAATCAGCTAGAGCAACACTGAGTTCATCATAGGCTAACCCCCTTGTTTTTTTAGCTTTCTGAAAGAATTTTGCAGCTTGATCTGTGTGCTCTGTGCTTCTGAAGACAGACTGCTGCCATTGCCCAACGTGGCTGGTTTACACATGGTTTGGCTACATCCCTGTTGTGCTGCAGACACACACTGCTGTACAGACACAGTGTAAGAAAAGGCACACTGAGAGTACAAATACCCATAATTATGATTAACAGCCTCTTTGGAGACTTAATGATCAATTGTGGTGATTACCTTTCATGGACCTGTCTAAACCCAGTGCTATAGCACTATACTTGCAACCCCCAACCCCCCCCTCCCCAGCTTAATATTGTTCAAGAAAAATCATAACATATTGCATATGTAGTAGAAACTATTTAGGAAGTCAGAACCTGAGACTTTGAAATCTTACCCAGCCAGTATAAGCCAGGACTGCCCCAGACAAACCACCTGAGTTTGTGCTGTGCTGTCCCTCATATGGGACTATTTCTCTCATGAACCAAATAATCTTTAATGTTTCATCCATTTGCTTTACAATAGCGATTATTCTGTGTAAGTAGCAAGTAAACGAAGCGAGCCTCTTCCTTCGCTGTCTCGCGCAATATACAGCTACCAATGTATCTGCAAACTTTAAAATGATATCACCAGGGTAAACAGACATTTTTGTTATTGTACCATTTTATAGGCGCAGACACAAGTAGCTGACAATTCCTGGTGAATTTATTTTCTTCCTCGGGAGAAGTAAGCTAGCTAGAGTGTGTTCAGAAACACTGAGACACTGGCTCAGGGGGGAGGTTTCTGCCTGTTACATTCTATATTAAGATACTGACTAGGGCAGCAAGAGCCTTTGTACAACTTTCTGCTTTGCATTTCTCAAGAGCAGGGTTTTTCAACCCAAGGATTCACCATTTAGTCAGAGCAGACACTATGCCTGTCATATCCAACACCAGGGTCTTGCTTGCCTCATATGTATCGTTCCTGCCTTTCTCACAAGTTATTAGAAAGAGCTAAATAAGAGAAAAAATTGAGGAAAGAGAATCTCAGTGGGAACAGTTCAGCTACTTCAATTTTACTGACAGCTTAAAGAAATGCGGGTGTCAATATGAGGGGTAAGTTAGTGAAAAATCAACGTGATTATGATCTTTGTCAACTGGAAGAAGTCAGGGGTAGGTCCTGAAAAATCAAAAGGGCGAGATGGGTCCAATACGTTTGCATTTAGTGTGACTGTATAACTGTAAAATAACGGGAATTCCTAAAGGAAACATCTTTTGTCACATAAACATAGAGCCACTGTGAACAAATCTGGCAATGCTGAGGATCTGGCTCCCCGGGCTGAGCATTGGAATACCATGAATAATATCAAGAGGCAGCAGCGGGGCTGTCAGGTACTGCTGCTGTCATTGACCTAACGCTGCAAATATCCATGAATTTTACCAGTTTACAGAAACTGTCAATGGATATTTTAATCCATAAGTGCAGAAAACACAACTATTTTACCATATAATCGTTGAAGCTGATCTGGCTTTGACAAGGTCATCGTTTACACTCCTTCCCTTGTAACCCCCCACGCGCACATGCAGAGTAAGTCTCTGAAGCTTAATCTTGCCGATGCTGAAAATTAGACTTTTATGCAAACTGATAAAAATTCTTTGTTTGATTTATCTGTAAACCAAAATAGTCTGGTAGTTTGCCTTGAAGTTAAAAGAAAAAACATACTCTGTCAAATCCTATGTATTCCTTTTTATGTATTTTGTCATTTCCCCTCTATTAACTCTGTCCTAAGGTTGAAAAGAAGAGTGCACTCTAGCTTCCATTTACATACTGTACTTTAGCTTTGACTTTTTTGGTTGCAGCCTGTTAAATTTATTGACTATAAGCCCCTTGAGCTATTGAAGAGTATGCGGCTTACATTGTATATCTTTTGAAAGATGCTACTGGTAGCCTGTTTTAATATGTTTACTCTCCCCAGATACAATTTGTCTTACATATTCATTGGGTTTTAGTGCCAGGACCAGTTTCTTCGTTGTAGCTATTGTTTGGAAGTCTTGCACAGATATTAAGGCTTAGTAATTTTTCAGTGCTGCTCAAGGGATCTCGGTGTCAAATGAAATAACGAGTGGGAAATTGGGCACTGAAAACCCCTAAGCAGCTAGCTTTGGAGAGCTCAATAAAAAAAAAAATAAAAAAAATAAAAAAAATTGAGATGGAATGAAAGGCACTTTGAGAAGTCTTGGATATTTTATATGTACAAATAGAGCTGGCCAAAAAATAGTGCTTTCCATTCATTGACAATTACATTTCCTTTTAATTTTAAGATTTCATATAGCCCAAAAGTCAGAGAAAATTTCATTTGCGAAACACTAGCACATGGAGCTGGGAAAACGAAATATGTTCCCCTGCATACTGCGGCTGCTTTTTCTAGTGGCGGAGCTGACCAGAATACTGATTTCATTAAGCAAGGGCTCGGGATGGAAAGGATCTCTTTTCAGATTACAGTCAGGGCTTTCAGGCACCCAGTTTTTCGGACTCTCTCCTGTGAGCCTTGAAAGCGATGGTTGCTTATGATTGCAAGCTCTGGGATCTTGGGGTCTCTGGCTCACCCGTCAGACTGGTCTGGAGTGTGGGAACGTAACATTGTGTATCCTGTGGCTCTGGCTTTTGCTAACAGGAATCCCAGTCCTTCCCCATGCCCTGATGTAGAGGTGTGCCTCAGAGGATCTTCTGCTCTGCAGCACAGGCATTGGTATGTAGGCTACTGATGCTAACTTTAAAGCTAACCAGGCAGGATACCTACAGATCTAAAAGTACAGACCAAATACAGAAAGCTGTGGATTGCGAATCCCACCAAGGTACTCTCAGATTTGTGCTGCTGTAGCTATCCCATATGGTTAAAAGTTATCCAGAATATATCTACATCAGTAGCCAACATGACAAAATCTGTTGTGCATCTGTGACAGAACTTAGACTTTGGTTCAGATCATCTGCATGCGGCTCTAAATGCAATCATTTGAGGTTTGACCCTGAGAGACAAACCTGCAGTGGTGTATTTTCATTTCTAGTAAATCTATACCTTAAGTCAAACTCCTTTCTCCCTGGGAACGCCATGGGTGCTGCAGTCCATGCTCAGTGCCATTACCAGCTCGGTGCTGGGCTTCCAGTTATTCCACCCAGATGCTTGTACCGTCAAAACTGTTTTTAGTGAGGAACATAAGTGGCCCCAACACGTATGGAAAAAGAAAGATCAGTCAGTCAAGGTTTCACATGCCAAACGTTACTAATTGTATTTTGACTTTCAGTGAAAAGGACATGGGGAGGTCATGGTATCCCTCATCCCACTGCCTGGCTTAGACCCTCCGTGGCCCCAGCTTCAACATGGAAGTGATCTCTCCTTGCAGGTAAGCCAGGACACCTGTAATATTTCCTTGTCATTGCTTCATAGCATCTTAAAGCTTTCACAGGCAGAGAAGTTGCAACTGTTAATTAAATAAATGTGGTTTAAGTGACATTTACTCTATAGAGGGAGTATGTGTTGTGGAAGAGGGGTATATTTTTGGCTTATAGCGTACGTGTCAAACAAATACAATTATCTATTTCTGAATCTTTATAGCTCCCATCATCACAATTAGCTTAAGTGAAGCTGCATTTAGCTTACATATAGTTTCAATTTGCTGTAAAGTAAATCACCAAATAAATCAATAATTTACAACCTAGCAAACAGTGCAGACTTTTCCAAATGAAAAAAACAAACAACCCATTATTCCTGGGCATTTCTGAATGCAGCACAACTCCTTGCCTAGCTTCTCTGAGCTAGATGTGACAATTTCCAGCACCAGACCTTTTCATTCAAGCAAGCAGGAAACTTGTAATACCAAACAAATAATGACACGGAATAAACCCTTTGATTAGGAGTCTGTGAATGATGATCCTTTTCACATATTCAGCGTCTAGAATGTTTAACATGTCTTACATTTAGAAAGAACCAAGCAAGTTCCGCTGATTAGATTTCAGTATTGAGAGAAACACACTTTATTAGAGAGGGAGCTTGTCAGGGCTTGGTGCCAGTCGGCTGCAACTGGTTATGTTGCAAACACATCCAACACCCTCATTCGGAGAAGTGCAAGAGGGAACATGTTTCATATTTTCCTCTTTCCTGCTTTGTTCTCCTACAAATTCATAAGAGTGAAGTGCTAGTTCTCTTTAGGTTCCCACAGAAAAAACAAAACAAAACAAAGACAAAAACAAACAAAAATATCAAACAAACTTTTCCATGGCACGAGTAAATCACAGATTTACATTGTTGAAAATTACTGTTGGGTTTCGATGCTTTTGTACAGGTTATTACTATGAAGACTGTATTAATTGGTTGCATTCTCAAGTGGTAGTAGGTAATATTCAGTGAATTCAAAAGGTGGAAAAAAGTAATTTTCATGTAAGTTAAATTAGTTTGTATTTTTTATTGCCAGAAATATAACAGGGACCAAAAGCATAGCAAAAGTCTAAAACTTGGGGATATTTTGAATAAAGAGAACATCCACAGGTGAATTATTTAGAATTAGTTTGGGGACCAGGGGCTGTTAATTCCAATTTTGGAAAGGAATATAACTCCCTCATGTTTCACAGCACAAGCCAAATATTTTCCTGAGAAATATTGGAAAGGCACTTTAAACTGTGGCCATTTAACTACACTTTTTTTCATGAAGATTTTGCATCTTTGTCTAGAAGATCTGGTTCTGGCTAGCAGTGGAGATTGATTATTGGAAGAGATGAACCACTACCCTGGTATGTCCTTTCCTTTGTAGGAAGGATGTTATGATGGCTTCTGCACATTACTGGTTGGTATCCTTTGTGTAACACTCAATGTATTTGCTGCAAACAACTCCTTAACGTACGTCTGGGATACTGTTACATTTATCCTGAAGTCACATGTAGTATGACAGTAATTATTGTGCTTTTAGCATTTAAATATTTTACAGTGTATCAATGTGAAAATATATTTTTATATATGCGTACAAGCAATTAAAAGGTATCCTTTAGAATACGACACATGGTTTAATTAATGGTTTTCTGCACTAAATGTTAATGTGCAGAAAAATGGTAGTTGCATGCAACCTCCCAAATTCTGAAGTAGGAATATAACTATATATCAGAAGCTGAAAATTCTCCTCTAAGATTAAAATTGCACTTTATTTCTATAGCTAGAGACATTCGTATTTCATTAAATAAAAAGGCTTTCTTGTTTCTCAACACTTCAGAAAAGAAATGACTACTGTGTTTGGTTGGGGATGAATGAATATAATCTCAAATCTTTTGTTTGCATCACTGTGCAATGTGCCATTTTCTCAAATGAAAGCTCGGTGTATTTGCAGAGCAGACAGCAGAAATATGTATGATTACCTCACTGTTTCTTTGTGGCGAGCATAGATGGAGGCAAATTAGAACTCATCAGCAGGAGGGGTTTTTGTTTTCTTCCCAAACAAATCATCAAAGAATCCCAGAGCACGGTTTAAACTATTCAGACTGAAAATAGACTGATTTTTGTCTGTCTGATTCCAGTAAATACTTGTGTATTACCTTTAGTGAGATTCTTTCAGGAGAGATGCTGGAAACTGTAAACACCCATGCAGAAAATAATGCTCAGTAACCAGTCTCAGGCCTTTCATACAGCAGAAAGCTTTCCTGAGTAGGACTGTAAGAAAACTGCTATGATGACAAAAGCCAGGTATAGATACAGTTATACAGGCGAAAGAATGTAGTGCCAATACATTTTCTTTCTGTTTAGAGATTTATAATAAGAGGTATTTTCCAATATAGCTCCTTTGCCTGCCGCATTTCCAGTCTGTGCCAGTGCAGCTCTACCTGCAGACATAACATTTTAAATATGAATAAAGCAAATGATGGCTAATTAATTAGACTGCATGTCTTGGAGCATTAAAGTTCGGTGTTCCTTATCGCTCCTGGGATGGACGTTACTGATACTGAAAGATTCAGTTCTGATTCTGCAATTTTAATTCGTGTTGTGTACATGTCACTAAGCCATGTTGCTGATGCCAGTTAAATTGCACCGCCTAAAGCTGACCCTCAGAGCAAAGAGAGCTTGAAGAAAGTGAAAAGAAACAGACAGAGTTAGTGCTGGCAGCAGGCAGTGTAGAGCAAGCTGCTCCGAACACTCAGTGAAACTAGATTTAGGTAGATGCACTATCTGGCTTCACGCTTGCTGTGCACCAGCCCTTTGCTACGCCTGGGCCCCCACGCTGCATTGCCTGCACGGGAGGCGGGCGGGAGGCGCAGCAGACAGTCATTCTTGGTTTCTGCTGATGGTTATGGTCGGCTTGACACTTTCTGGCATTTTATGCCAGAAATCTGTCCCCTGGAAAAATTTTGGGCAGCTCTAATTAAAAAGTGATAGCTTAGCACCTCCCAAGACCCTGTTTTCAATTGCAGAGGTATTATCTTGCCTGTGGCTATAGTCACTGCTGTCCGCTACAGGTCACTGAAACACTCATTTCCAGCAGAAACACATTGCTCCAGACAGAACTTTTGCCAGAAAGCACTCCTCTCCTTTAGCATGAGATGTAAGGGAGGAGAGAGAAAGAGAGACAGGGATGTGAAAACAAACAAGAACTCGGTGGCACAGGCTACTCTTCTAGAAAGCCAAGCACTGGTTCAGGTCTTTGGTGTGACTTGAACAGAGCAGGGATTTGAGACCCCAGCTCCTGCGTTCTGGTCATCTCCCTCCCCACCGGGCTCTTGGCCCGACATCTTGGGTGATATCTATGGCTATTTCAGGATGGGTAATACCTCGTTCTCCTCTTTTTTGTTTGCTTGGTTAGTTGGATTTTGTGTTTTGGTTTGGTTTGTTTTTTGTTGTTTTTTTTTTTTTCCCTTGAGTTGTTGGCAACCTCCTGATACAGGCCAGGAGTATTTTGTGTCTTTAAGAACTGTTGCATGCAGGAACTTGTGCTGTCTCACAGTGGCAACCTCACTCCTGTTTTATTAGAAATCTGCCTATTCTCTGTGTCACTTCTGTACTGTAATGAGTATTTCGGTGTGACATATAACAAAATTTGTTACCGCTTTTTGCAGCTGTGTCGGGCTGGAAGCTCCTGTTTGACATATGTTTCTGTGGAATTAGCTGAATTGTGCAGCAAACAGGTTTTATGTTTCTGCTTAGTGTAGCGGGGAAGGTAAAGGTTGTCACCTCCACAGGACGCGGGGAGGAGTGGTCACCCCTCCAAGCTGCCTCTGTAGCTGTGCTGATGGTGTTTGGTGAAGCAAATCTGCTGCAAATTACAGCATGTGGTTATAGATCAATTTATGCTTCTGCCTGCTGCCAACAACGTGCTGTGCACGAATAGAGCTAACTTGGTAAACATGCACTCTAGTAACAGAAAATAACCAAGTGTTGTTGAAAGGAATAATTAATTAATGTTTGTAAAGCACTTAGAAACTGAAAAGCACCTTATTAGTGCTAAGTGTTCAGGGACCTAGCTTTCTCATCAGAAGTTAAAGTCGTCGTCTTTGTTAGCCTTTAACTGAACAAAACATTAAGGGTATAAAGCCTTTGTATCTAATGTCCTCAATCAGGTGTTTTTGTGCCTGGCAGTCATTAAGATGCAGTAAGTAAACAAGAAGAAACTATAAATGGCATGAATGAGCTCATTTCCACCGATGCCAGCAGAATCAAGTTGATTTACATTAGCTGAAGATCAACAACGGAGAACCCAGAGCACAGCTCCTCTTCTTGCCTGTCAGGCTCAGTCAGAGCCAGCGACTGGTTTATTCGCTGCAGCTCCCACTGTTTGTGAGCCCGGCTGCCAGGAATGAACACAAAAACTATATTAGGGCCCAGGCCTCCCTGCGCAGTGAGGTGGACAAATTGGATGGCTCAGATTTGCTACCTGGGGCAGCCCGCATGCTAAATGAACAGCCCGCTGGCGCAGGAGAGCAGGAATCCTATTTATCAGGTGTGCGACGTGGGGCCATAAGGTGACATCTATGGCTGACCCCGGCTGAAGGGTTCAGGAACATGGAGAATAAGCATCTGTGCCTTTACTTTCAAAGAGCTTTGGGTCCCTCAAAAAAAAAAAGCACTAAGTCATCATGATGTGGGGGTCACTAGCTGAAGTGTGGATTTACTTGGGAGGCTAAAAGAGGTATGAGCCACCCACAGCAGAACTATCTGGAGAGACATGAATGATCCTGGCAATGCAACACAGCCCCAGCCAGCCCTCTACTCACACCACTGCGGCACGTGGCTTTGCACCTTCTCTGCAGTCTTCTAAAGGCTGATCTGCTCCTCTGGGAAGTTTGCAGTCCGCAGTCTATTATTATCTGCCTAAGAGGGTGCTACTCCACGTTTCACTCTGTAAATAGTACCTACATCCTAGAAGTTGCAGGACCAGGAGAAGGCGGAGAAGAGGGGAGACAATCTTACGGAAAACAGGGCATGGCAGAAAAGAGTTTAGGACTAATTGGCCGGAGACCACAGGAGAAAAGTATTGCACTGTCCTGCCCATCAGAACACCCACTTTCAAGGTTATCATATGCTCTTACCGCACAAATTCCCTTCCTTCAGCCAGAAGTTCTGTCAGGCCGAGTTTAGTGATGCTGGGCATCTGTTCCATACGTATGAATGTCCAGCATCTCAGTAGCTCATGCTGAGCTTCCAGATCAATCGAAATCCCAGTGATGTGCCCACTTCAATGGTACAGTGCATGAGCATTATGCCCAAGTATACATCACATGTAGTCAGTGGCAGGAATGCTGGGAGAGTGAATTCAGTCTTTGACCTCTTAGGTGTTTCTTCTAACAGGAGATCAGTGGCTTCTTTTTTTTTTTTTTTTTTCCCTGCTGGATTAATTGGCAGAGTGAGAAAGGTTATCTGCCAAGAAAATCCAATTATTCAGCCGTTGCTGTTTTTGAATAAAGCTCCATGGTTGATAAGGGGTTGCAGTAAGAGAGAATTAAAATAAACCATCAGGAAAACAGATATTCTGGTTTTTCAATCTCTGCACCAGCCTAGGGCAGAGTATGTTTGGCTCATTTCATTTGCAGTGCTGGAACGCAGTGTGCCAGAATACCTCTTCATGACATTTCTGAAAGAGCAAAGTGTTACTAAGATTGGTTAATAGTTATCTTTGTAATTGGCCATCTGTTATAGATCCATTTATTGAATTTGAGAGGGGCCAGAACCCTTGCATGTTCTCCTTGCTTCTAACTTTGCTTGAGTTCATCACAGGGAGCTTTGTGCAAAATCCATAAAGAACTAAAAAATGCTTCTTTGAAAGAGCAGTTCATTAAAAAAAAGATGTGGTTGCCCCATAGATGGTAAAAGTCATAATAATTTATCTTCATCAACAGCACAGGCTTTGTAGCACTCAAGAATCTTTTTGGAGGTTGGAGTAGGAAACTAAGAGGTCTCTCAGAGGTCCAGCCAAGACTTCATGGAGCTGCTCACTTGAAACAGAATTGGCAGTACTCACTCATAGACCCACTACACTTGATGTTCCAATATTGTCTCATATAATCAAAGCTGGTACCTGAGACTTTTCAGATCAGCCAGAGGTAGAGAGCACATGAAATGGAAGTTAAACTATCATTACTTTCTACCCCATAGTTATTTGAATGCGTGTCAGGAACAACTGAAAGAAGTAGGCAAGTGTTTAAATTGTGCTAGATCCCTAAATGTTTAGAATAGCAGCCTGCAGTAATCCTGCTTGTAGGCAAACACAAACATTTTCAACTGTGTGTAATTTGTTCTTTCAGATTCACACATACTACAGATATTGATAAACACACACACAAACATACACGTATGTATTTTATCATATTAGATTTTCAGTCTTCTCTGTGATTTCATGAAAAATTGTTATGATCTGTATAGATCCTAGTAACCTCCTGTCCCACGTATCCGTAGCTATGGGAGGGAAAAGTCCATCTTACATCCTTAGATACCCTACATCTGTTGTCAGCAAAATTAAAGAAACTGAGAAATTTAAGAGCACCAAAGGCTTTGTTACTATAGGTTTCTGAATCCAGAGGCCAGAGCTGAAGCAATTTGGGAGAAATACTCAAAGAATGCAGCACAGGTAAATGACCCAACAGAAAGTTCCACAGATGTCAAGGCAGAAGGTGAATGTATGATAATTAATTCTTTCTCCTGGAATATACGCTGCTAATTGACTTGGCGGCAGTATCATTATCATGATTCATAGGCTCATAGATTTTAGGCCAGAAGCAACCATTATGATAATCTAGTCCTACTATCTGCATAGCAAAGACCAGAGAACCTCACCCAGTGGTTGCTGCAGCAGCCCTCTAATTTCTGCTTGAATTACCATGTTTTTTCAGAAAGCCATCCAATGCTTATTAAAAGACTGTGTGATAGAAAACCTACCAGGTACTTGAGTAAGTAGCTCTAAAGGTAATCTTTTCTTTGAAATTTGCAGATTATTTTTGGTATCCTATATACACTGATATTGCCATAGGATTATTTTTTTTTTTGTCTAAACGTACCCCAGAAACATTAAGAAAACTATCAGCCAGACTGTTCTTTTTTCTTTCCTCTTTTTTTTCTGGAGTTAAAAGCATGTGTAGAGTTTATGGTAATCTTTCTACTGCATTACTAATATCTAGTGAATTTCTGAAGCTTTATCTTCTTTTTTTCCTTCATTCTATCCTCATTTTTCTCTCCTTCCACCCCCATCCCCCCAAAAAACCCAACCAAAAACCCACCCAAAAGAAACCAACAAGGGGTGGGCGGGAGTGGGATAAAAAAGGGAGGAGATGGCAGACAAAATTCACAATTCAACTGAGGAATTTTAAAATATGCAGTATGTTCCTGGACACATCTAATGGTGGGCAGATACTGACATTCCTGCAGTCCTGTACAAAATGTGTGGGGTTTTTTTGGTTTATGGTCCCACCTGTTCCCTCTAACACGTCTTCCTCCTCCTCTTGTTCCTTAATATTCCCCCTGAGTCCAATTTATCTGATTTATAGAACGTGTGAGGATTGCTTGGGTAGATCATATCAATGACGACAAAGTGACACAAACTAGACAGGGCCTCACACTGCTTTTTTGGCAGGATAGAATTTGCCTTTTTTACAGGCAATATTTCAACAAGTCAGAAGTGCTACAGGAGCTGTACCCCCTCCCCACTCCATAACCATCATCGAATGCTCTAAGACAAACACTTACCATTCTTTGCTGGTCTGAGTATCCTTTTACCCCACAGAATAATTTCATTGATTTAAACAGGAACTAAACTATCAAAAAATCAGCCAAAATCTGACACACCTTTTGCCACTAACCAAATCCCTATCCTGTGAAGACAGTGTCAAAACATCCATGGGTTGTTCCCAAATGCACATTTTGCTGAAGTGATGTTGTCTGTACATTGCTATGAATTACTTATGATATATTTATAGTACTTTAACAAAAGTTCATCAAAACACGAGACTTTTCAAATTAATCAGAAATAGACTCAGTGTACAAAATAGAACAGTTTAGCTCTCAAGTATAATTATAATACAGGTATCCAGATGAGCCAGTAGTAAAGATGTTATTTCCTCATTATCTTATAATCATATCATGTATCTGTCTAATCTATGAATAAAGAATTAACTGCTATGCACTTTCAAAACTGGGAGAAAACATGGTGAGTTCCCAAAGGTGCAAGTGGACTTGTTTGTATTTATAAGTAAGTCAACAAGCTGATGTGATTAAACAGTTACTCCATCAGTGACTTGGCCCTGTTCTTTTCTCCATCTGGTAGGTAGGCAGGCAAATTAGATTTATGCCATGTGTTTATTTTTCCTGTAAAAAAAATGAGTTGCGTTTATATTTCTAGTCACTATGAGGTGGTAACAACCTTACAAAATATACTGATTAAAGTTAAAATGAGGAGTTAGCAGGAACTCAAGTACATGCCACCCAATGTATAATATTTTGTTTAAAGGAAGTGGCAGTACACCACATTTTTTATTAAAAAAGTTCAATTACAGACCTTAAAGAAAATTAAATTTATAGTTGAGCCTCAGAGTTTTGAAGCTACCAGTTGTTTCCTGGAAGTGACTTTGAAATGAGTTTTGGGAAATCATTTTAGTATTGACTTGGGCCGTAATGGTTGGCTGTTGCTTTTTTGTATAAGATTGATTAAATTACTCTGAACAAGCTCCAAGTCCATGTCCTTCTCTGAGGCCAATTGTGAATATGACCATACTACAGTCTCTAAAAAATATTTCAGAAAGTAAATAACGTCTAAACCTGGAAGCATGTCATTGTGCTCTTACAAGAATAAGCAAACACATTTGGTTCCTTGTCTCAACGTACATCGCTTCTTTCTTTTATACCGCACACTTTCTCTGGTTTCCAAATGCTGAGATTATTTGCTAGGTTTCTTCTATACGCTGCAATAGGAGATAATTTTGACTATGTCTTAAAGAAAGAACTAGCTAAGAAATAAGTGTATTGGCAGTAATAAGAATTGGCAGTGGTACTACTGATTTCAGCTTTTATCTGCCTTTCTGAAATATAGGACCTCTCTAGTTGTTTCTTCATACTTCAGTAAACTCAAGTGAAATCAGGACCATGTCCTATCAGATTCTGTACAAGCACATAGGAATGAATGCTCTTAATCTAAAAGATCTTTGACAATAAATGCCAAATCTGCAAAGAGTCCATAAACAGAGAGGTGACACCTGCTGAACGTGCCTGGGCTGGAGGGAGAAGCAGAACCCAGCTCCTTCAGAGACCCATGCTGGTGTCCTATCTGGTGAGTTCTGCTGCTTCTTGGTTACCTGAGTTGAAATAGCTCCCAAAGCACTGGCTGCTCTGAATTTTTATGAAAATGATGGTATGTACTTCCAAAGACAAAATTAAAAGCCAGTGAGATACATCCCCAGGAAGCCACCAAGAGGCGACTGGTGCATGTTTCCCACAAAGCCAGAAGCAAGGCAGACAAGAAACAGTGAAGGAATAGGAGCAAGAAAACAATAGTTTTGAGAGGAATTTAGCATAAGCAGCTGCACAGAAAGTGTCTTGATCAGTGACATGCACTCTGCAGGCATCATACAGAGAAAGGCCAACAGTTTGTGCGGTACCACCTACTCTACAGGTGGTCTTCTTTAGATCGTTAGATTAGAAAGAATACTACTTTGCTCCCTAAACTGATAAAAACACAAGGGATTATTTAGTTGAGTGAATGTAGAAAGAAGTGGCAGCCTGTGTCAGAATTTTCTTGTTTATATTTATTTATTTTTTTGTGCTGAGTTTCTACCTTAGGTAGAGCGAAAAAAAATCTTACGATTTACTGCCTCAAATTTGAGCTGTAATAGACTTTTTTTCTTTCTTTCTTCGACCCCTCCCCCCAGCTTTGCTTTCTTATTTCTTTGAGCTTCAGAGAGGACAACAAATTTTCTCCCGGTAAGTGTGCTGGTTCATTTTGTATTAATTTGAATACCTTACCTATAAACTGAATTTACTGCTGGTGCCCCACAAACAAGGTAGATATGAATGGTCCCTCTTGCAAATGTTTCCTTGACGAAATTTTAAATGTAGTTTGCTATAAATGGGATCTCAGTTAAAGCAATAATTAGTATTTCAATCTCTTTAAAATAACACTTTAATTTTTTTGTAGTAATTCTAAGGATTGAAGACTATTTCTTCAGGTATTACAATGTTACTTTGGATGTTCTGCTTAAATACTTAAAATTCACATTATTCACTAGCATTCCCTTCTCAGTGGGGTGGCATTTAAGCTCTTGGTGGTGTTAATATATTTTTTAAACCACAGAAATGGAGAAGATACAAAATAAAGGCAAAAGAAGCAGTCAATTAACTCCTAATTTATCAGCTAGTATCTCATTTCACATTATTTGAATGGTGCTATAGCAAAGCTGGTACCTAAGACAGGACAGCACTCTGAAAAGCTGATGTCCAAACTGGTTAGAGCAGAAGCAGGTGAACATACAAGGAGAATCCTGGACATATGGCACTGAAGCTTCAGTTGACCAAGGGGAAGAAAATAAACACCATGCAAACACTGGGCCAAATACTGCCATATCATAGGTTAAGTCAAGTTTGCATGTGCCATTGGCCAGAGCTGAGAACAGAATTAGTTTCAGCCACTACGACTTCCCCCCACCATCCTTTCACAGGATAGAAGTGGAAATGGCCAGCAGAACTTGCTAGACTCAAAAAGATGAGTTTGAAAAAAATTCATGGTGAGTGAACATGCATTAAAACAAAACCAATTCTGATTGCTTCAGGTAAGGCATGGGCAGTCTCGTTGCTAGTGCTGGTGGTGATTTGTATTCAGAAAACATCCTCATTTTCTTTGCCTCGTGCAGGGGCTGTCACTGTATGTGTGCTGTGAAGTTTATGGCTGTGGGGGTTTCCTAACTGTAAGCATCTCTGACAGCCCAGTTGCACTGGTTCTTTCTCTGGTTCAACAGCAGGTCTTTTTTCAGTAGATGGTGTGAAAAGAATTGTTTACAATTCTTCTTGGCCTCCCTTTCTTTCTGCAGATTATGACTTAATTAGACTAATTAACAAGACCAAGTGGCACGTTTTCTATAGGAAAAGCTTTGAGGTGAGACAAGATTGTTATATCCTGTTCAAAACCTTCTGCCAGGAGAAATTTGACCAACACATGGAGGCTTTGAAGAAGTAGAGAAAGGGTACCTGTTTTTGTAGAGAAGGGTGGGGGTGGGGGTTGGCAAAAAATATTACTGTGGTTTTGTTAAAAAATATCTGCTTTGCTTTTTGCAGTGTACTTTGCCCACAAATATTGCTGTGAAGAAACCCCTGTATTATGGTCAGGTCTACTCTATAGTGGTCCAGATAAGAAAGACAGATGCTTCAATGGCATTCTTTAGACGTATTTTTTAGTTACTGGGGAGCCATATAAATAGAGATAGTGCAATATGTAGCATGCTTTGCTTAGAGCCTGTGCCTGCCATGGGAGATCACCCAGCTCTGTGACTGTGGAGAGACAACAGAAAAGCAAAAGGAACAGAAATAAGAGGAGGAAAGAGGATAAATGTAGGCAAGAAATGCTCTGGAGAGGCATTTTCAGTTCTTTAAGGGATTTCTAGTCGTTTAAGGCATTTCCAGCCTACATTGTGTAGAAAATTTTCATCCACATCCAAACTGGGCAGAAACACCTTTCAGGAACTGTCATCACTAACCTGTAAGCAGCTGGCATCAGCAGCATTCTCCAGGCTGCACCAGAGGCTGGGGTCAGACTTAAATAACACAGAAACCCTTAATTTGAGGAAGGACCCACAGAAGACTCCCAGGTCTGAATACCTTATGTTTTAGTGCACCTGGCAGTGCCCTGGTAATGAAGTGTGCATAGCACACATAGCATAAAATATCACCATGCCCAGCACAAATGTTGCTTGAACCTTTCTCTTGATGGAAGAAGCACATAAATGATAGCAGTTTAATTTCTGGTTAAACTATAGCTTTTTCATGGGCAGAAAAAGCAAGCAAGTGTATTTCACATGATAGCTGTGAATGTATCCTATGCTTCTATTCTCTCTTACCATGGAGTCATTCATTCTTCGACCTTTCCCTGTAACATCTTATTATTTTATTTCCCTAGGCAACAATCTGTGATCCTAGCCAGAGTTGCTCCCTGACATTCTCTTTTCTCTTCAGAATTTTCCTTTTTCTGGGCAAGTGCTTCCCAATCTTACTTTCTGTTTTATAACCAACAGCATGCCACTCGCTTGAAGTTGGGCAAAACCAAGGTTGCAAAGAATACTCATTTCACATTTAGCTTTTTGAAAAGCTGAATTAGGAAGGACCACAAAGCTGCTTAGCCCAAGCAGCCACTGTATAAACCATTGAGACACCCAGGAGAAGTTTTTCAACAATTCTACAAAAAGCTAGAGATATTTCCAAACAAATGGCAGAGAGGTTGTTAACCCCATAGTTTTTTAAGATCAGAATACCTAAATGCTATTTGTATCCTTTGAATGCCTTCTGCCTTAGCACTCGTCAGCTATGACAACTGCTAAAAAAGATCTATGCTTAATGTTTTGCTCCTAAATCTGATTTAAGTCCAATTATGAGAGCCCGTAGGAATGATGTTCTTAAATTTGCTTAGATCTAAAGATGGATACCATCTCCATTTCCACCCCTGAGGGTACAGGCTTTCCAATCTTTAGTCAATGCCAGTATTAAATATAAAAATCACACATTTTTGAAAAAAAGAAAAAAACCCCAAACCACCCTGTAACGTTAGCTCAGGCATTTTTTCAGATCTAGTGCTGACTGCTCGGCTTTATTAACTGTGACTGCAAATGCCTTAAAATATGTCAACAGAGTTACTTTGTTATTGCGGTTAACAGCATTACATGGGATTCAGCATCTAAATCTCTTAGCCTATATTGTGTGTCAGAAGTGTGGGAAAGAATGGCTGGAGAGAATTGTGTGGAGCTTATCGTTGTAGGAGGGTGGATGCAATCATAATTCTTGTGCCTTGTCCTTAGCAGTAATGAGAGAGGTTTTGTAGGCTGAGTCGTGAAAAAGAAAGAAGAATAGGCTTTGCTTGAATATTATGGCAAGTGTCAAACCTGGTGAATAATGTAGATAATTTTTTTGACATTTGAAGTGGAGAATAATATATGATTAATGTCAGTTCCACTGTTTAGCTTCCTTGTTGCTCTGTACAAGTGCCATGACATTTTTCAGAAGTAGAAAATGGTACAGAACTACGTCTTGAGCAAGGACTGGATTATGGTTTTTGTCTTGCATTTGTTGCTGTTTATTTTTAAAACCAGTTATAAGTACTTTCTAAGCAAAATAAACATGTTGCTATCTTCAGTCTTTGGGGGTAGGTTTGTCCCCAGTTGCATCTTTAGATACTTCATGGAGTATAGATTACAAACATATATGGTTATATACTCTCAATATTGCAAAGTGTCCTTGTCCCTTAGAAATGTCTGTTGGATTTACCTCAGGACGATTACATTCACTGGTTTCACTTTAGGTTATAGATTGCAAGGTATGCTTTGATCTGTGTATGTGATCACTGAATAATTGGAAAAACCTCAAAAACAAAGCTCATCAAATCACCTTGTATTGAGAAAGTATTTGGAATACTTTGATTAAAGTTATGTTTGTTTAACCTTGCGTTTACCTCAAATTAAAGAAAGTGTGCCCAGCATGTCATCTTTTGGTGAGCAGTGAGATGGATCTCAGGGCATCGGTACCTGCATTGGGTACTCTCATCTGCTGCTGTGGCAGTACCAGTATCTTCCATCTTCCCGGCACTGTCTCACCTGGGAAGTGCTGGAGGTGCCAGTGTTAAGGTAAGTGGGAGCTGGAAGGGCCAAAGCCTCTTCCCTCGCCTCCACTTGTCCTTCTCTGTGTATATGCAGAACTTACAGATCTGTACAACCTCATCAAATTATTGTATTTAAAAATTAAAAGATTAAAAATAACTTTTTGCATCAGACTTCCCTTGGCTATTCCCTCCTGGTTAGACATGGACACCAGGGAGCCACCCCATCACTGCCACATGCCTTTCCCGGACAGAGGAGCCCTCTAACCCATCATACACATTCCATATTTTGTCTGTCCATTGACTCAATAACCATGAAAATGTTTGCTAATTTCTAAGCGTAAACTTTTCAAAAACCACAGTAATATTGCCTTTTTTTTTTTTCCTCCTGCAGGTGGTGGAACGCAGAAGACAGTGCCTGATTGTAACACCTTCCACACACCGGCAGGCAGTGCTCATGCTTGCCCCAGCACCAGCCCTTGCCTGCCTGCCTCTGTCTGTCTCCTTCTCTCCCTCTCTGTTTCTTTGT
The DNA here is from genome assembly GCF_015220075.1 of Falco rusticolus. NCBI lineage: Eukaryota > Metazoa > Chordata > Aves > Falconiformes > Falconidae > Falco > Falco rusticolus. The sequence continues at coordinate 22,741,095 of NC_051199.1, forward strand.
TTCTGCCCCTCTCTCTCTCTCTTTTTTTTTCTTTTTTTTCAAATTAAAAAGCTCCAATGTGTTCAATCTTTTCTCAGACATGTTTATTTAAACTCCTGTTGTTCTTGATGCCTCTCAGCTCCTGCCAAGTAACCTATTTTTTTTTGTTGTTGTTGTCAAAATACAATAGCCCTGGATGAAGTTCTCTGGACCAGACTTCAGCAGTGCCAGGTTCCAAAGAGTAATTTATTTTCCATGTTTCATATGTGACATTGCTGTTAACATACAACTAGATGAGATTTTCACTTCTGCCACAGTGCTACACCACTGACAGGCACTGTAGCTCAGGTCTTCTCTTGTGACACTAGATAGTACATTGCCACTTGCCCACTTTGAATGTCATCTTATTGAATCTTGACCATCTTTCCAATTTATCAGGATCATTTTGAATCTTAATTCTGGCTTCAAGAATGCTGTTACCCTTGATAGTTTAATGTACGATGCAAATTTTACATGAGCACAGTCTTCCATCATTTAAGTAAATGAAAGCACTGACAGACCTCTGTCTGAAATACCTTTCCAGCTTTAAAGCAAAGTACTAAATCTTCTAGGAAAATATATTTTCAGCAACTTTGGAAGTACTGTTGATTAATGCTAGTACATATTTCCTCACCTTGCTTATATGGATGCTATATAGCTTCACCAGGGCAAATATAGATGCCCCTTCTGCATCTCTTATTCACTAAGCAATTATTCTGTCAAAGAACATATTGAAGCATTTGTGGGTTTTGGTTTTTTGGTGGTGTTTTATTAGCTTTTCCTCTTCAGGTGTTAGAGCATTTTAACAAAATCACAATGTATTTTTATTTCAAAGTTTCCTCTCTAATTTCTCTGCCATGGTTACAGCAAGTCAGATGGAGGACTTGAGGATTTTATTGTGCCACTGTAGGTGATTGTAGATATGAACAAGAAGAATTTCCAAAGCGTCTGTATAACCATCCACAGAAAAGGTATTTTGCATTCACTTAACCTGGTTTTCTGAAAATTGATTTATATTTTTTATATTTGAGACTGTTACAAGAAAAGGTATTTTTATCATTGTTTTTAATGCAGTAATTTGGTGAGATCGTAAGGACTTACTTTGGAAGGAATTATAATAAACATCTGCATATACAGAAAGTATCATTCCAAAAGCCTAAAATTTATATCTGTTTGTCCTCCGTAATGTTATATGAAGGACAGAAAAATCACATAGCAATTTGAGACTTTGGGTCTCTTCTCTCCCAGCTTTGTGGCTGCTAATAAAAAATTTCAGTGGAAAATCTATGAAGAAGGGAGAAGAACCCAGGTCTATTTAACAAGCAAGAATTTCATTATAGAAAATTCTGGATTCCATACACTGTGTTAAACTTCCTTTTGCCCTTTCCATGTTCATTTATATTCTACACTGTCCTAGATAAGAGATCTTTCCTTCAAACTGTCTTCAATAATACAGAACATTGTTTGAGGGAAGATTTTTCTTCTTTCTTTCCGTTGAATGTATGATGAAAAAGTTGAATAACCCTCAAGCAAATGCATTTTAAGGAAAATCTTAAGGGGGTGGGAGGAACAAACACTGGAACGGCTGCTGAGTCACTTGCTCCTACCATGCAAGGTGTCTCCGGGATCCCAGAAAGCCTGAAAAAGTCAAAACCATGCTTCACTGGTATAGCACATCTATCTGGGATATCATCAGAAGGCCTCCTGACAAATCTTTGGGGGGAAGACAAGATAATTAAGGAACTGACTTTAGAATGTGAGCTGTTATCTTGCACACTGAGCTCAGTGGAGCAGGCAACTTGTAAATGTCACCGTCAAACCAGATATTAGTTTGAACTGACACACTCTAACTTCCCAGTAAGTAGTGAGAAAATATTCCCTGTCACTTGAGACATTTAAAACTGCAGCAGATTGAACACGGCCTGAAAAAATGTTCTTTTGAGCTGAATGCTCTTATGGCAGCTAGGGGAATTATGAGATGAACACTTCTGGTCTTGTCCCCCTGCTTTCCTGTCACCACCTCCAAGGTGCTGATGGTTGTTCCTGTAATCAAAATTGTTTCCAGAGTGCTATAGGGTAAGTGGGCAACATGACTTACACAGTAATGAGTACATGGAGAACTGGATGACCTAGTGGCCATAGTGTAAAATAATGGAAACACTTTTAAAAAAAATAATTTACTTTTTCCCCCTCCTTGTTTACCAGCTATAGACTGTGCTGTGAGAGAAACCAATCACAGACTCATTCCCAAACTGTCCAGATGAGAAAGACCTGTAGGCTACTTTGCTTATTGCCATAACTCTCTGGAATTGCTTCCTGCCATATATTTGAGTACTATATTCAGGCTAATTTGCCATAACTTTCCACTAGAAACCTATTCCATACCCTGATAAATCTTCTCTCTAACTCTTCATGCAACTCCCATCCTGAAAAAACTCAGTCCATATTTTCCTTTGTCCATTTTCATTCTGAATCTGAGGTGCTTGCTTGAAATCTTTAAAGGCTAAGGACCTCAACAGGCACAGAGAATGTTGTCAAGGCTTTCTCTGACATTTTCTTTGCTCTGTGGAGGATCTGGCATTGTGATAAAAAAATTCAGACAGGCAAGCAAAAATGATCCATATGACAGGACTATCTCCTACCCTTACCTCCCGGTGATAAGGACCTTGTTACCTACAGCTTGGGAAAGTTTTATTTAACAAGCCTGAAGGAAGAAGTGCCTTGTGTAACACTGTTGGTTCTACCATACTGAATTACAAAAATACCTTTATAGAATATAGAGAAGGTATAGAATTATAAAGTAACCATCTCAAATGATCCATTCAGGCACATAGACTTACACAGAACCCAGCACAGACTCATTTATCCCACTTCTTGGGTGTTGTGCTGATGCAGTGTCACTGCACAGTGCACTGTCTCGATGCAGGGCAGTCTGTATAAGGCTGATGTGGGTATATTATATAGTATGTTGTAATGACCTCAAAGGAGATGGTCCCAGCTAGGGTAGGGTGTGGCCTGATGAACATCGTTCTCCAGGTGCTCAGTATTCCCATAGGGCACTATGTATTACCATATCATACATTTGCGAATTGTGAATGCTCATACCTGATCATATAAATGCTCACTCACCTGTTTGACCTTGCCCATGACACCTCACTTAGCTCCCATTGAAACCAATAGAAAGTCTTCTGTCCTTTACAAGGAAACTGGATCAGACTCAACTGGAAGACAAAATGAAATTCAGATTCAAAGTTATTACAGATACGAGCATAAAAATCCTAGGTTAGAAGATGGTTTGGAATTTCCTCTTCCATTTCAGCATTAATTGTATATTGAAATGAAAACATTTTGATATTCTTATCCGGGTCTTTGAGATAGTATTAGTGCAGTTCATCAGCTAATTTTCAAATACTGTAGCCTTAATACAGGTACTGAATCTTGATGATACATCTTTTAACAGGAATCCTTGTTAGTGTCACTGAAATATAAAGCAAGCACTATTTCCCTAAGCAAGTGGTGCTGACGGTGTGTTGTGTTGGGAAAAACAGCACTCTTTGTCTGTGTATTATCACTTTTGAGCCCTCTTTTGGTTATCTCTCTTTATTCCACACAAGCATGGTATTGTAGCCTGCAGCAATCTCCATGTGCCCTTTCAATCAGAAAAACGTCTTGATTTGTATACTTATATAGCACAGGCCAAGCTGAAGTGAGAATTTATTTCCTGAAGAAAACAGATTTAATGTGAAAGGTGATCCTCAAATGTTTCACAGTTTCAGCTGCCTTGGATAAGCACCAAGAAATGTAGCTGCTTATTCAAGTGGGTCTATCATGCATCTGAGAGCTTCAAAGTCACGGACGGCAGGGAGGGAATGTTCTGCACACAAGTCCCTTTCTTCAAGGCTGGCATACATTTTAGAAGTATTAAAGTAGGACTAATATGATAACCATCAAACCCTCACTTTTGGGCTCTGCATTGTTTTGTGGTCCAGAAGTCTGCCTGGTTCGGCACCTTCAACTCTTGCCCCTCAATAGTTATGTGCCCCCTTCACCTATCTTAGACTTTGCAGTCTTCCAGTTCTGAAGTCACCCCCAGACTCTTCTGAACTTTATTGTGTGCACAGAAAAAAAAACCAAACCAAAACCAAAACAAAAAAAACAAAAAGAAAAAGGAAAAAAAAGGAAAAAAAGAGAAAGAAAAAACCAATGTTAACAAAATATTTACCAGTCTTTTAGAACACTAAAAAATATTATGACAACAAAAATGTTTATTGCAAAGTTAAGAGTCATCTTTAGTTTTCCTGGTTATACATTTGTTCTTAATCTTAATTAATACAGTTCCTGAACTCAGTACAAAAATAGACAGAGGACACAGTGAGTAAGTAGCATGGTCAGCAGCTCATTGTTTGGAGTGCTGAGAGCTGCCTAAAAGGATGCTGCTGCTTTGAGAATACTTTGCAACATGAAAAAGAGACCCACAGGAAAACAGCTTATTATCTCAAGTAATTTTCAGCAAAAAGGATGTGTCTATGAAAAAACTTTTGGAGATCTTTGGTAATTCAATACCTCAACCTTTGATCACCAAGCTACTAGATCAGAAAAGAAATGTTCATAAGGCCTTTTGAAATACCATTCTTCCATAACAACTGTACGCTAAAATGTATGGTGTATGGCAAACGAAGGATGGATTAGTACACGACCTAATGATTATATGAACAAAAGAGAGGAAAAAACATTGCACCACCATTCTGTAAGTTCCATTTATCCATGAAATAACATTTGCACTCATATTTGCATTTCCATTATAGAGAATAGCCTACCTTCTGGCTTACCAGCACGATGGTATTGTTTTATTTATTTAAGCTGGATGGTTTGCTTTTCGTGGTATGACCAGCTGGTAGAAAAATAGGATTCAATAATGCGAACATTTCACAGTAAATAAATTGCATTAATACAACAATATAAAAGCTGTGCTCAGCAGTTTCTCTAGGACAAGGTCTGTTCTAGAACTATGCACTTCGAGAACTATGAAGGTTATATCTCATTATATGAAATAATAGAAAAAGATGTTGAATTTCCACTTAGGATTTTGTTTACTCACTTCTCCCCATTAAAAAGAGTTAGATGTTTAATTGGCTGCTTTCAAGCAGAACATTTTTGTGGCTCTATTTCTTGCTCATATTCACTATTGCAGGCTTCTGCATAAAATCTTGCAATGACTAAAGACTACACAAGGAATAGAAAAGCATAGCCATTAGCTCAATTTCAAAGTCACTCTGTGCAGAGATCACTCACACCCTCTCCCCACCCCCACCCCCCCCAAAAAAAAAAAAAAAAAAAAAAAAAGGAAAAAGAAAAGAAAAGAAAAGGATTCAGAAAGGTTCTTTTGGTGTCTTGATTGCCTGGCAGATTTAGCAGCCTCTGTGCAGAATTCCTTCTGTTCTGTTGGTTGGTATAGAGGATAAACGGAGGATAAACGTTCTTTGAGCTGTCAGGGACAATGCCCCCCTCCCCCCCCCCCCCCCCCAGTTTTCTTTGGTCTGTTATGGGTTATCCACAGTCTTTCTTAAGAAAACCCTTTTTGTAGTTTGCTATGGAAGAAATGAACAAAACCTCTGCTTCTACAGGCTAAACAGATCCTATTCGAAGAACACGTACTAAATCTCTATTCAATAGTCCGTCATCTTTCCTACTGACGAACCATTTACAAAGGAGCTACAAACAGCTGAAAATAAACAAGGAGACACTCCACTGGTGTCATGACTGTTGTTCCTTATGTCAAGTGACATGAATTGACAACAATTGCTACTGTATGGCTCTGAATTCGATACAATAGTCAATGGCTGCCTTGTGGCAAGTGGGCACTTCCATAATGTGTTCCTTTGACTTTGTACCTTCTCTGTCTCTCATGCAGTGCTTCCAATTCGTGGCCCAGTTTGACACCAGCCATTCATTTCTTGTATTTTTCAGGCAATAAATACCATCTGTGCAAAACCCATGCTAGTGAGCAATGATAACGTCCATCAGGGAGAGCCAGTGCATTATTTTGCTGGCACGCAGACTTGCTCGGCCTTTAAAAGACAATGCATTTTTTTATATATTGCTTAAAGAATTATTTTAGTATTTTGTTTGGGTTTCATAGAAACACTGGATTCTGTTGGTATGAATGGAACATCATTTTTAAAGGAAAGAACGTAGTGAGGTCATGTCTTAGTTTGAAGGGTAACAAAACAAAAGTGAAAATAAAAACACTTGCCTGCTTTTAATGCTCCCACTTGTCCTCTTTCTCCTTGACTCTTTTGTAATAACCACGATCTTTTTATTTCTGATCCAGCACTGAAGAAAAAGAAAAGCCTCTTGAAAATGTAGTGCTTGAATATAGGTAAGTATGTATTTTTCTTCAGAAATTACATAAGTATTTGCATGTTCATAAAAGCACCTCAAACACTTAAGGTAGCTAGAAGAAAAAAAGAAAAAAAGATTGTGTTTTTAAGTCTCTGTATTATTCATTATTACAATGGGGTAGTTTAGGACGGTGAAACCAAATGGCCCAAGTGCTCCAGGTCTGTTCGCATATTCCTGGATTGGTGTTTCTGGCGTCTGTAGCTTGGGAGTGCATGAGCAGTAATAGTGGGCATCAGGCCTGGCCACCTACCCCGGGACTCCAAAGAAGTTCCTCCATTGCGAGACTGGTCACTCTCCGCTCACATAGCCCTGCCGATTTCACATTGACCGCGTTTCAGTCTGCAGCATTCCAGCCTGTGGGTCTGTTGGGAATAAAATTACATAAGAAGGCAAAACGCATTTCCAGACCCTTACGGCCTTTGATAGGATCAGAAGTACCACGCAAGTATGTTCATTATGGTTATGTTTTTGTCCTGTTTGTCACTATCCTGTTTTCTGTGATATAGCTACAATGGATATGCACTGTCCCAAAAGAAAAGGCGTTCTAGAAACAACTTGATAGATTTATTGTCTCATATGTTCCCCAGATTCTAGTCTAAATTCATTATGTACTAATACAGATAAAACGTTACCTGTACTTATGTATAGGTGTAACAGCATTTTATTATGAAGCATTCAAGCTGACCTCTTTTCTTATAGATAGTGGTTATCATGACTGAATGTGTAAAAGAATTAACATTTAAATCAGGCCACTTCTGTCTTTTTGGAGAATATGCTTCTGCATGCTTACATAAGCATCTGGAGCCATAACAAAGCCTGTAGCAGAAAGCGATGGAAAACACTTTTATATTTTATCTCTCAACACCACCACCCCCCGCCCCCAAAATGTACATTCTACACCCCCCCATTTCGACAGTGCATGCACACCAACAAGCTCCTGTTGTACTCTCTTTAGAGATACACTTGGCATGGAGTACATACAGGGTGAAATAAATAAATCTTATGAAAACCACTGTTGCTATATTTGTATTTATCATTAGCAAGACAACTAAAGCCTGCATTCTGTGCTGATTACAATTAATATGAAAGGGTAGAAATTATAACAAACAATTTTTTTTCTCACATTATGCATGAGCATCGAGCTGATTTTATTCTAATGTTCCACGACATTCACACAGTAGTCAGAAGGCTTGAAACAATTAAGGATAATAAAGATCTAAATATGTAATTTTTCTTTTTAAGCCACTGCTAAATTATAACTTTAAAACATTGGTGCCACTGTTCATTATTCATAAAAACCCAGAAATTAACATATATAGTTTTAATTATACATGGTCTTTAATTCTATTTTTAAGCATATTTGTCACCTCTTCTGCAAGGGTGAAATGCGGAGTTTCCTCATTGTATTGTCTTTAAACATCATTAAAGTCAAAGCAGAATGGGTGCTGTAGAAGACCCTTCAGCAGTGTAAGAGATTTCATCTAAAAGACCAGCAAGCCCTGGGCTGGCCTGGCTGTGCTTCCATAACAGTTACTGAAATTGCAATAAGTATCTTTAGGTGAGGACCTGGCTTCCAGTTTTTGAGCAAGAAGTAGCTACAACACAACAAAAGTTGTAAAGCATTCACTTTGAAAATCTGAGACCTGCAACAAACACTTGGGTTTTTTCCCTGTCACAGTATCCTCCTGCCTGATGACTCTTCTGCTGACAGTAAACTAAATATTGAACACCCCTTCGAGGGATTTCTGAGCTTTTCAAAGAAACTGATAAAATGTCTAATTATTTGAATAAGCAAGGCAATGAATATTTGATCACTAACATCAAAGATGCAGACATAATTCAAGAGTTGATGAGGTATGTGCTTAATATTGCATTACTTGTAACACAAAGAAAATTATAATTTCCTTGAAAATGTGTTTGTTAAAGGTATTTTTCCTCTGCCTTTTGGATCAATAGAATGGCAAAATACTGGGAATTAATTGGCCTATATTTATTTAATTATCCAAAACTTGTCATTGTGTCATTTGATAAGCTGCCGGACAAAACAAATTGGTGGTTGATTGAGGAAAATAGCCTCTATTTTGGACACACTTTGCAGTTCCAGTAACGGTCTGAAGTCATGGGGATTAATACTAGTTGCTGCATAAGCATGGAGGTGGGATTATCCAGTGTTAATGAAGTAATTTTGTTTCTGGTTTTGAGTGAGAGACACTGATAAGCAAATACAGGACATAATCGCGGCGCTCCCTGAGAGTTTCTTCTTGCCTTTCCCTTCCCAGCATTTAGGCAATACACCAGTTTAGTCCCAAGCCCCCTTTCCCGTTTCATCCCTCAAGGCTCAGCATCACGGCTAACACTGATCATTAACAGCTAGACTTTGACGTGACCTAATGTTCAAGCTGGAGCTAGCCAGAAGACAAACCAACCATTTCTCCTTTAATATTTCAGACACACCTTAAGCAGTTCAGGGACCATCCATCAAAAACGGTTGCTACCTAGAGAGACACTGTCAACTTTACAAAGCCCTGTGCATTTACCTGCCCTGACAAGCTGCTCACATCAAGATGCCATGTTGTTTTGGTTGCAGATAATTAAAATTATTAACTACTATCTAGTAAGAAATAGGGAATTGCAAAGGCAGAAAGGTCACTTAATTGAGCCTGAACTGATGTAGGAATGTGGGTTTGGACCCTTAATTCTCCTCGACTTGGCAGTTCCTGGAACAAATCTCCATTACACCAGACCAAACACAGGTTCGCTCACTCAGTTTTCTCGAAGCCCGGTGTTTCAGGACTGGGTTTGCCACCCAGATCCCTTTACCGAGGCAGAATAGTACATGGCAAATGCAACACTGCACAGACATCGCCATCGCTAGCCAAGCAACATACCATGAGAGCAAAATCCAGTTCACAATCCTCCTTTATATCCATTTAATCGGTTTCTTATTCATTTTACTGTGTGTAGTCCTACTGATTATACCTCCAGTCATGCATCTCCCACTTACCTTTAATCTCCTTTGTTAATTAACCAATACACTGAGCTTGACTCCAAACTTCATCTATTTGCAAAAATCTTATGTATTTTTAGCATCCCGTTTCAAATTTTTTCTGGTCTCAATATCCACACTGTGCAGTACCATCTCAGGTGTCTGAGTGATTGCTGATGCTCTTTAGTGGACTGCAGACATCCTGCTCATTAATCTAAGTAACTGCTTACCCGCCATATTCTCAAGTACCCCATCACTTCTGGTGCATGGTAACAATATTTGGGCTTTCTACTTCCTTAAAGCAATATAGCAATACTTCAAACCATGTACTAATACAGATCCTCAAGCAGAAAATATATCTAGTCAGCTGCATTTATGTAAAGGTATTTATAGGTTATGTTATCACAATACTCCATTATTTAGTAGAGCTGGTTGTAAAATAAGAAAAATATGGTTCTTATATAATATTTTAAGCTCTCACTCTAGAACTTTTTAAAAATGGTTACATATTACCTAAACCTGTTTGGATCTCCTCTTCGCTGGCAAACTTGATTTCTTTATATTTTTTTTTAACCATAGTTGAGTTTAAAAATAAATAATAATAAAAAAAAACCCACAATTTTTTTTTAAATTACTTGCATTCATTTTGTTTAAATAAATTTTAACTGAAATGGAAATTCATAGCCCCCTTGAGAAGATAAATCTTCCCAAGGCTTCCACAAATATACAGCTAGATGGAGAAAAGGAGTTAATAGCCTCATTGCTCTTAAGGAAATCAGTACAGTAGCCTGTGGCAGGTTGTTTGGCCACCACCCCCACTCACTAACTTTTATTCACTAACTGAATGAGAAAGAAGGAAAAATGCCACCTGTGTTATGTTGACGTCATCATCAATTAAAAAAGTGAAATATTGCAGGGTTTTCATCTCTATTATTATATCTATAATGAAGAAACAATCCAAGTGGAAGGATAAAGAGATTAAAAGAAGGATCATTTACCCAAAGAACTCTCCAATTTCTCGATGGTAGAATTCTTCACTGGAAAAAAAAAGAACAACCAACCCTATATCTGACGAACAATAGCTCAAATTGCAGATATTCACTAGCAGAGACAGAACTTGCTTTAAAGAAAGGCAACACAACTACTATTTTAATTTCTGCTGTTAAGAAATAATTGCAAATTGTACTCATGCCTGGACCTGCACTTGGAGATCAAAGACCAACTGTAATAAGAAATCATCTCTTAAGAAGAAGAGGCCCCACTCTAAGGAATCCTAAAATAGAAGTGGGCAGTCCAGACAAAAAGTGTGCATGCAGTCAGCTATTGTACGGGAGCAAGAGCCACACTGTGGCTTCTTACAGTGCCCTGCTGCGGCTGTTCACTTTTATCTTACCATACCTTAACAGTACCCTTTTTTTCCTGTCTATGCCAGTGCTGCCACAGCAGGAGCTCAGTGGGAGTCCTTACGGAGTGATCCAGCAGCTGCCTTTGGACAACACAGTGCTCTGAGCCCACCGATGGCAGGCGAGAGGGTGGTAGTGGTGAGAAGGGAAACAAGCTACAGCATTAACAAAACTCCCAACCCTCCCAACCATAGAATCTGTAGCACTAACATGAGAAAAAAAATAATATTCAAGATCGTTTAGATATAGCTCGGCTGAAACATGAGGCAGGGAAAGCAGCCAACAGATATTTTAAGGATGTGTTTGCATGGGAAATACTTAGAACTGAAATACAAAGAACTATGAGGCATTATGTAAATGAGAGACAAAATCAAGTGAAAATAAAAAAAAATTACTTGACAGCAAGTGCTGTGTGATTGCTTCGTTATGGTTTCCCAAGGGAAACAGTCAAACCTGTTTCACTGCAAACAGTAAAACACAAAATAAGCTGGACAAAAGCACAAGGAAATGTACTGCTGAGCAAGTGCAGTGCTCGGAGGTGGTGCACGAGAGCATTTCCATCCCTGAATTACCTGGTTTCTGGCTGACGTTTGTTTCACCATGATCCTTTTTTCCTCCCTCTGGAACTACTAACCCCCCACCATACAGTGATCCCAGGGGATGGTGCACACTTCCACAGACCTGCCTGGGAGGCTGTAACCTACCAGTCCTGCCATTCAGCACTGTCCAATCCTGCCCCTGGAAAGAGCCAGCAGCTAGGGTTACATCCTGCTATCACAAAAGACATAGCGAGAAATCAACTGCCCTATGAAAAGACATAAAAACATCATCCAATCTTGAAAGTGTGTCATAATTTCCCTGGTCTATTTTTATAATTGAATGGAAAAATCTTTAACATTTCACAGAGATTATTAGAGAACACTTAATTTATGCTGCTAAGTACTGCCTTAAAATACCTTTACTGGAGTCTTCAAAATGACAAGCACCTGTCTTACAACTCAGACCAAGAATAGGTTTCCACCACAGACCATAATAACAAAATGATAATTTGTGAGGTTCTGTAAGAAGATGGGACTAGTAAAAGTCATCATGTAATTGACTTTTTAATATCCCAAGATCACTGTCACTTAATAAGACTGAGACTTGGAGAATGAAATTAAAGCATAAATCCCTTGAAGAGACTTTCATGAGCCTAACATGCAATTATTAAGTTAAAAAAAAAAATAAATCAGCTTTAAGGTTCTAAATGTCTCTCTGTCAATAGAAATGCAAGCACACACTGTTAGAAACAAGAGCAGCTCAGCACTGGAGATGTCTAGGAAATTGAATTCTCTAATAGTGTTCAAGTCCAAAATTGTTCTGCCCAGCAGTGTGGTTTTACAAAAAAGGCTCAAATTAGAAAATTGCTGGTACAATCAAATTTTGCTCCATGATGATATGGAAGGAGTAAACCATGTTTTTAAGGCGCACTCCAAAATCCTGAGCAGCTCAGACAGACTGTGCAAGAACTTTCCAGAGATTTCTCAGCTTTGCAGACCTGAGACACCACAGTTGGCCCCAGAATGGTCAAAAATTCTGCTGTGTTCCTGCACGTGGCTTTCAGGTTCTCAATGCAGGGGGAACACCAGTATGCAAAAAAAAGTATTAATATATAAATTGATGATATAAAAATCCTAAAACCTAAAAAAAATAATTGGTGAGCATCCCCCCTGCTGTTGCACAGCCACACAGACGGTTCCAGCGGGTGGGGGCTCTGGCAGCAGCCCTTGGCAGAGGTGACCCGCAGGCAGGGCTGCCCACAGGCTTTGGGGAACTCCTCGCGGAGGCACCTCAAGGCAGAAGCTGCCTCAGGGCCAGAAGTGCTTCAAAGCCTTTCCCAGGGCTGACAGATTCTCCCCTAGAAGGCAGTCTAGATGCTCAATGAATCTTGGCTCAGATGCAGGGATGGTTTTCATGAACTATTTCAACTTCTGGGAAATAGCAGGGTGAGGTTTTTTTCAGCAGAAGACTATTTTGTCTAATAAGGTCTGACCAGCCTGTTTACTGCCTCATTCCTATAGGAGAGAACTTAGCACTTGTGATTTTTTTTTTTTTATTTTTAAAAGTGAACATTAAAAAAAGAAATAAAAATAAATAAAGCTTCTACTTAAAAAAAAAATAAGATATTGCATAGCTGGAAACAACATGGTTGTGTAACAAATGTGAGGAAGTTTCTGACAGTAAGTGCCCTAGAAGTCTACGTACCATGGCATGGAAAGAGGCTCTCACTGCAGCTGCTGTGGTTCCAGTGTGGCAAGAGCTCCTGCAGCTTCACCAGTTTATGTGCACAGCAAAACTGGGGCAGGAGACACACGGTTGTTTGATCCTCACTGTTGTGTTTGGCCTGGACTGCTAAGTCTAATTCAGAGTAACCTGGATGTTACTGTACTGGCTGGTAGGTCCAAAGGTGCAAATTGCAGCAAAAGCTACTCGGTCTGGAGAGGTAAAAAGATATTTCTAGCCCAAACCTCTCTTCCTGTGGTGGGCTGTGAACACCTGCCCAGTAAGTGAACTCCTGCCGAGTTCACTGATGGCTCCAGGCTTCGGATCACATTTGTGCAGCTGATAAGCAGAAAGTCGAAACCTGCCTGTTCAAACCACACAGATACTGCAAGGTGAGATGCCATAGTTTCAATTACCTTCCTTAAATTCCACGCGTGTAAGAGAGGGAGCAAAGAAAACAGAACTGCTGTTATTCTGAAGACACCTTGAGAACCAGGAAGGTAGAGGAAGATCAGATGCGACAGGGACTCCCTGGAGGGCCTTGCAGGAGCTAGGGAGAAGAGAACATTTATTTTATTTCTTTTTTAACCCCAGCACATCTGAAACTGAGAACCTGAGGCAATAAAGGAACAGCATTTGTTTAATAAAAGATAATTTAATTCTTAATTTATCTGAGAAAGGAACTGGTGAACTATTTAAAGCACAGCAGAACATTATACAAATAATACTTCCTTGTACAACAAAGGGAAAGTGAGGCATCTCTAACGTGAGAGAGGAAATTGCTGGAGAAGCTCAGACAATATTGTAGCCTTTTGTTGACTTTTTTAATAGTGGCTACAATGGCAGAACAGGTCTATGTGCTTTGAATAGGTGCAATGAATAAAATTCAGGTATCTTGCTAGTCAATTTTTCTTACCAATACATACCCCAGAAAACATTCAGTTGTGTGGCAAGTAATATTCTATCTAATGCACTTTGTACAGCTGATGGAATTACAATAATGATTCATCACAGGTTCAGTTGTACGTGCATTTAATATCCCTAACTGTCGTTAGGCACCTAACATTAGCAGTGTAACAGCGGCTCAGCCAGAGGAAAGATGAAGCCAAAACCCAGCTGGAAAAGAGGCGTGTTGGCACAGAGGCCATAGGAATCTCTGATCTGAAGCCCACAGCCACACCAGAGTTCTCTCCCAGCTGGAAGAAGTGGATGCGGAGCAGAATCTCATAGCTTTTGGACTTTCCAAGATGAAACAGGAGAAGCGGATCCTGTTTAACATCAGAGACAATACTTGGTGACTTTTAGTGGCATATTTACCTCAAATTTACCTGTTAATGCCACATAAGACTGACTTTGGATAGCATCAACAAAATTTGGTTCAGTTGATAGTCTAAGTAATGTTTCTGTTCAGTTCTTACTGTGCTCAAAGACCTTCATTTCTCCAAGAAACATCTGGGCAGTTTCACGTTGCACGGTTCCCAAATGAAAGGGGGAACACACCAATCTTTCTTGACATGACTTGACTGTGAATTTATTTCATGGTGTTGGATTCGACACAAGTAACTATCTTGTGGTCCTATCCAGTTGAGTTATGGCTTAATCTGAGCTGAAATCTAAGAAACCAGAGGTGCGAGATGAGGATTTAAAGAACATTATTTTGGAGAAGGAGTCTGACTAAAACTAATCCCCTGCCTTGGTTTAGTAGAATCACATCTGGCGAACTGCCCTTCTTATCTAAGCTTTACCAGGAGGCAAGATGGAGCAGTTGCTGAATGTTGCTCCTTGGAAAACCACGCAGGTTTTTCAAATAGAATTTCTAATAGTTGATACCTTAAGGCAATGAAAACTCTTTTGAAGAGCTTTTTTTTTCTTTTCTTTTCTTTTTGTATTTTTTTCTTTTCCTAAGGTCCTTCCTTTTTTGTCATAGTTGGGTAAAAATATATACAGATTGATCCTCAGTATAAATCTGCATAGCTCACCTGACTTCAGTGGGTTCCTGACAGCTGAAGTGAATTGAATTTCTAGCCTTGTAATTCAGAGCATGAGAAGAGTCACGTCAGGTGTGGTCTAGACCATTAGCCACTCTCCGGCAGTGACCAACAGTGTATACCTAGGAAAAAATACAATAATAAGAATTTGCAGCCAAGGCACAGATTATATCTTCTAAGTCTTCGATGGATTTTTTTTTTTCTTCCATCAGTTTGGCTGTTGGCCTTTTTACCTCAAACATATTTCTAGTTCATAGCCATGAATTTGACTAGATGTTTAACTAGTTTAACTAAATTAATCATTTAACTAGATGTTGGGAAATTATCTTCTGATTATTTTGAACCTGTTACCTAATCAATCCATTTGTTGTCCTTTAGTTCTTCTATTTTGAGAAAAAAGAACAATTTTCTCTATTAACATCTTCATTCGTGACTGCACAGACCTGTGTCACACCAACTTCAGTTACCTCTTTTCCAGCTCTAGGCTTACTTGGATTTTTTTCTTGACAAAGTTATTCAATATGTTTGGTCATCCTTCTCCCTGATTCGAGTTCTTTTAGTTCCTGTTTCAGGATGGGAGCAGATCTAAGTAAAAACTACCCAAAGACCCTTTACTTTCTTTGAAGACTGCAGTGATTTTTTTAATAGAGCTGCGTAAAAATGAAATATGTGAAATACAATTAAATTTGTTGGAGACTTCCAACACTGAATATTAAGTAAATATGATTTTACTCTATATACTAAATCTGCTGATGAAGAAGCTAAGTTCTCATCAGCAGCAGTTACAGTAACTAGCTTGCCTGCTTTTCTCATGCTGGAGATAATCCTGCCTTGGAGATGTTACTTGTTGGTACCTTTTTTCCACGACAGATGTTTAAGCTGATACTTCCTTACATGACAAGAGTGAAAATAGACCTAACAGCAGTTAACATTTGATGGAAACCCCCTAACATCAATAGAACTGGTACAGACACCAAGTCCTTTATCTTACCTCTCAGACAGTATTTTGGCAGCCCTATATATGATAATGTAAGAATAATTGCTTATTACATTTCTGCTGTAACATACAAGCATTGTGTAATTCAGCATTAAGGCCTGACAACCCAGCTGTCATCTTTCCAAAAATACTTGCTGTCTAACTACTATAACTGCTACTGCTTCTACTTCAAACCAAAGGAAGCGATTCTGCTCCGGGGCATTTTGACAGGGTGTTATCTTTTGAAAAGACAGAAGCTTGTGCTGGAACTGTCTGGTGGTTTTAAGACTTATGCACATGTTTCAATAAGTACGTGCTAAATTACTTTCCAGGTCCTGAGTTAACGTTCAGACTGGGACATCTCCTAGAGAAATATTCCAGTGACACACAAAACTAAGAGCAGCATGTTCACAAAGAAAGTTTCAAATCACCTTTGAAACAACATGGAAAGCCAAAAAGCTCTGGCTTATGGGCTTCTATATGTGAAAGGACACCGAGAAGGCATGAAATAGATGGAGGTGTCATTCTCTGCCCTTCTCTGTTCCATTTCCCAAGAGAAATACTTCAGAGGGAGGGCAAATAATTCCTCACCTTATAAGGGATTTTATTATTTGAAGTAGTAAGATAGTCCTTATTGACCCAACTTTGATTTGTAAGCTGATGATGAAATTAATTTGGCCTTTGGTATAACCACAATTAACTTCTCCAGAAGGGAGGTGATACGATGTCTTCCAGTAAAAAAGGTCTTTTTGCAAGGAGCAGCACGGGGCCTTATGTGTGGTTTGAGGCTTCAATAGACTTACGTCAGGCTGAAGTGGTTTGCCTGCCACCGGCTGGTCCTCTGCACAGGGTGGAATTTCACCTTGAAGAATAAATTATGGAAATTCTTTCGTATCAGAATGACTGACTATTATCTGATGTGGGAGTTTAATTCCTCGTTCAGATTCCAGATAATGGACCAAACAAAGAACTGGAGGATGGTGCTGATTGAACAGTGTTTAATATTCTTTGTTTAGAAAGTCTGGTTAACCTGTCACTGCTAAATGAATATGTTAGGTCTCTGTGTACTTTAGACTCTGTCGTATTAATAAATGGAAGTAGCATAAACTACTCAAGCTTTAAAACTACTTACAAGGGAATACATGAAACACTCCCTTCCCTCTTTTAATCTGGTAATTATTTCTTGAATGAAAGGGTGGGGAGAAAGAAAGAGAAAATATAAGCAAATTTTTTTTATTATTTTCTGGGGGTTTTCTGTATTTTTTAAAAAACGTTTTTTTTTAATATTATGAAAGTTTGTCTTCAGCTATTAAATCAACAGAACACAAATCTGAGGACTCTCATTATGGGAAACTAGCTCAATAGGATCACTTTAAATAATTCTGGGATTACACATAAGAAAACATAGGACAAATAATTCAGAAAATTAATATGAAATGCGGGGAGGCAGTTGAATAAAAGAAAACTACAATGCCATTTACATAACGAAATGAATAAATAAATATCTGTATGTCTATATATACAAAAACCTTATGAAACCTCAAATTTGCAAGCTGTTCTATACAAAGATTTTACACCTATATAATCTAGTTCTTGGGACAAAAAAAGACCACTTTAAGTGGAACAGCTTTGCAAGTTAGTATTTCTCCTTATGCCAACTGGTCCATCCTGTTCAGTTAACCACATGCTTAATTTTAAGTTTGGACAATATGAAAATAAGATTCACGAAAAAAGCTCAGTTGCTGTGCTGGAGCTCTGATACAGTCTGATCCTCTCTGCCTTGTTAGAAGCTGGAGAGGGTCATGGGCATTGGCAACTGCTCATTGATTCCAGATACTAGAACCAAATTTTATTGGAACAACTTTGATTTTCTTTGCCAAAATAAGATTTTTCCACATGAAAATTACATTTATCCTTTCCCTTGTCTTCTTTGAATCATACTCCTCTCACCGTACCTCCTCCCCAGCTGAAAAACCTGAAGCAAAGAATCTTTAGCTGCTGGCTTGGAGACTCCTGCAAATGCCAACTTCTATGCACGTGCCAAGGGCTACACACTTCTTACATACTGCTTTAGGTTTTTTCATAATTGTTTGTGCAAGGCATCAACAAGAGATAGTCAGCAGGGCAGCAGAGGAGCTATTAGTAGATGGAGTTTTTACTTCCTCCTCTTCCTTTCAGGTATTCAAAGCAGTATGAAAAGCTGTAAGTATTCCGGGGGGATCAAAAAGGAAAAAAAAAAAAAGCAGAAAGAACCAAAGCATTTCATTAAAACACTTTGACTTCTTTCTTTGTTTTAAAAATAAAAATTTCATTTTAAAATGTCCTGTATGTGTTTTTTCAGACCTCATACTGGTTTAAAGTAAAGGAAAAAAAAATATGTTTATTTAATTTTAATTAGATGGGCACCTTTGAAGCAATTCTTACTAGTTTCCTCACTTACTGTGCATGGGCTTGCTTGCAAAATCCTCCCTAAGTGTGTGAAGCAGATTCCTTTTGTATGAGCCTGAACTGGAGGATGCACACTGAGATCACACATACACAGGCAACGCGCTCCACTCACCAAGGGGTCTGAAATGATCAGACCCGACCTAATGCAGGCTAAGCCCTAAACATGCAGGATACAGACCTCAGCACCAACTGTTCCGCTCTGCAGATTCACTCCTATTGCAATAAAAACCCTGGCCTGTCTCACCTGTGCTCTCCCATGGGCAGGGTTTACCTCCAGCTACCAGTTTGCAGAGGCCGAGCAGCTCAGTGGACGCCGTGGAGGTACGGCTGCTGGACAAACACGAACATTAAAAAGTTGATGCTATATTTGTCTTTGAAATTCCAACAATAGTGACATTTTGAGAGAACATTGGCTTTTGAATTTCTTCAGTGCAATCTGCAAAGTAGCTGTACGTCAGAGGAGTTGCTAACAGCTGGAGATATTTGAAAATGCACCTCTTACTTTTGTTAAGAAAGAATTGGCCTGTAGCCCCTGCAGTATTGCAGAGATTTGAGATAATCTTGGAGCAGATATGTGCTTGCTTTGCACATATGTTCCAATTCCAGAATAAACTGCAGCAGGTGATGTGCTCTCCAGCTCCACTCCTCCCTTTTTTTTTTTCTGAGGATTTGGCTTTCTTAGTGGGTACAAAGAAAGATGTGTATCCTAAGAATGACAAGCACCAGGTGGCTTGTCCCAGGCAACAGCTATATGCAGGTTATGCATATGCAGGGCTGCTGTTAAAGCTGACAGGCTCAAGAAGAATCAAGCACACTGCATATGCGATTCAGACTCCTTCGCCTGCCCTCCGTTGTGGCGCAGACGATACACAGACTTTTGCTGCTCGTGAGGGAATTTCGGCTGAGCCAGGCACTCCGAGGCAGCCTCCGTAACTCCTCTGCAGGCGGCTTGCTGTGCGGGCTGTGCGTGTGCCGCTTGCCATCGCCTTCTCCAGGGAGCCCTACAGCTTCTTCAGGGAGCGTGAGTGACAGTGCCCCAACAGTAATTCTTAATTATTATCCAGCTTGGACAATTAATAACTAATAAGTCCTACCTAATCAAATGGGATTTCAAGTCCATGGTCTAAACTCAATTTACTGTACTTTCATAACAGTAGTTCTCCTTTTCCTTTCCCTGAAGGCACCCTCTTCCTTGAATTCTGGGAGGTGAAGATTAAGCTGACAGATGGCATCAGCAGAAGAATGATTATGAGTTTTAAAAACCTTGATATTTTGGCTTAGTACACCATTTTTCATGCAAATACTGACACGGATATTAACATCCAATTAAGAAACTATAAAACTATGCTATTCTGTTACAGTTTACGTTACAATCTAATGTTTCATTAAAAATACCAAGAAAGACTGCTCTGAAAGGAATAAAAATCAATGATGTATATGCCACCTCTGCTGCTTTGCTGTTCTGGTACCATGTGGCAGTGAAAAGGGGCTTTATATCTCTCTTGAAATTATTCTGTTGAGCTGTGTTGCTGTCCCCATTTTTGAGTCCATCCTTACCAAAAGGATCATTTTACATGATGACACGCTACCTGGAGTTAAGGTAGCGTTAGTAAAGTAGTTAAGTGTTTACTCCTCTGGAATTGCCCTCTAAGTGTCTTCATAGAGTACTTCCACGTGGTTAAGCTTGAAAGGCTTGGGATGAACCAGACTGATCTATTTCTATAGGTATCTCTAAATGTATACCACTTGTAAGCTGGATAAGGACTATCTGTGATATGTGCTAGCCAGTGGTTTAAACACCAAAACCAAATGATGACCTACATGAAAACATTTTTAACGTCCTTTCTTAATTCCAGTGCATCAGAGTAAAGAAACTAAGGAAACAAAGTCCACTCAGAGAAGCCTGAGGAAGAGTCATGGGTAGGTAGAAAGAAAATCAAAGCTGACCAAACCTTTATTTCTGGTCATGGTGGTGGCTGATGATGAAATTTCTTGGTGGCACGCTTCACTTTCATGAGATGTTTGTGCTATCTGTGGAGCAGGAAACAACTTTTTAAATTAAAACATTAGAACGTAAAAATTTAAAAGTCTACTTTTTTGGCCAAAGAAGAGAGAACACTGTAAAGTCATGCTAGTCAATCTACAAAAAAAAAAAAAAAAAAAAAGAAAAGAAAAAAAAAAAGAACATTGCCTGTCTTTTGCAATATAGATTTGCCTGTCTTTTGCAATATAGTGGCTCTTGTGATGCATAGCAGTGGCTATGGAAAAGGAAAGACTGAAATATCCAGGGAACTGCAACGCAGACAGAGAATCCATAGGCAAGAACAAAAGGCATCCATCGCACTAACACAGACACATAGATGATGCAATCTTCCAATATTATCTTTGTAGAAAATATTTTCAGAAAAGGCAAGATTAGCAGATATCAAGATTTGGGTTTTGCTTGCTTGTTTGGTTGGGTTTTTTTCCCCTGGGAAAAAAAAAAACCAACATTCTCTCAACAATTCCTTTTAAAATTAAACTCTCTGGTATTGGAAGTAATGCTCTGACTTATTTTAGCATCACTACTTTCACATCACTTTTTAAAAATAAGGAATAAATTTAAGGAATTTTCCCAATCTCACACTGATGTGAAGTCATGTTTATTGTAATAACCTCAAACTCTTTCATGTGATTTGAGTATTTCTCCCTAGCATTACCTAGTTAGCTTAAAACTAAAATCAAGTTCATGCTTTGGAATGTCCTTAAAACAGTTTTCTAATTAAATGCCTTGATAATTTTGAAATATTTTCCAAAGTGGTTTTGAGTCAAAAAATTTCAAGACACTATTTTTCATAAACGTCAGGGTTTTAATACAGTAGATTTTGTTATATTAATGAAGAAAGGTGTAATTCAAAATGTGTTGACCCACTATAGCTATTTTAATTTACCTCTTTCTTGTAGACAGGCAAAACAAATAAATGTGTTCCTTTTCATCACATCTATGATCAGAGAACAAAATATAATAAGGAAAATTATTCAAATATCATTAAATGCTGTTTTCCAGAGAAACTTTTAAAAGTTTGGACATGCAAGCACATTATTTAGCAAAGTAGTTAAACATTACATGATGGATAAGCCAAGGGCAAGCTAGTACATGCTGCTAACAGACAAAATAACGCAACTTAACCTTCTCATCACAGACTGCACTAACTCACATTAGCTGACACTTTCCTCAGCTTGAGAGCAAGCACTTCGACAAGTGTCGGGGTTGGGGGGGCTGCCATACCAAACCGTAACTTGATCAGCAAAATGAGCCTGCAATTGCTAGGCTAAGAAATTTGTGCCACCTCTCCTGGCTTTCTGTTTTTTTCCTTTCTATGAAATGTGGACATGGAACCTGACTCCCTGTCTCCCGCAGCTTCTGACACACTACAAAGCAGCTGTTGGACATAGGAAGGATGACTAACCTGTACGGATCAGTCTGTAAACACGGTAGTGCAGGATATGAGTGGCAAAAAAGAAGCAGCACTGCCATCCAAACCATGTTGCACTGTAAATAGCAATGGCTGGGTTTGCAAGTATTGCTTGCAGGTTTTCTTCTTTATTCAGAGGTATCAAAAACCTCCAGTGGGCAGTTCATCACCCCTCTATAATCCTATTAGCAGTAATGGAAAAACGCCAAGCTATTTTCCACAATTCTTCATTAGCTCTCTTTAAATTCATATAGCAACCAAGATTAGAGTGCAACCTTAGTCAAAGAACATCAACTGGCTGTTAGTCAACCAAAAAAATCCAGCCCAGTGTTAAAGAGGTGTTGCCAATTCTACTTCTAAAGCCCAAGGACAACAGAATATCAAAGATTTTTATTTGGAGATGTTAAAGCTTATTTGTGTTATTTTATTTGCACATGGATTTGTAACAAGACCGTACTTCGAATCCACGTTACAAAGGCAAGCTTTACAGTGACTCCTAAAAGCCATTACCTTTGACTGTATCAAAAGCTACTTGTAAATGCTTCACGATTTGAACACTGTTATAATAACAAGTAGCTTGGCTGATTTTGCAAACTCCTTTTGTAAAATTTTCTGAGACTGATGTACGTTTTTATGGTTGGTATAGGGGACAGGAAAAAGTGTAATTTCATGCAATGGCTAAAAGCTAATGCTAGACAAATTCAAATTCAAAGGAGCATATTATAGACAGGTAGCCAACAGGACAATTTACCTAGGGAAGCACTGGATACTTAGACACATAAAATCCCTATAGGGATTAGTCATTTCATTCGAAGAGAAATATAGGAAATCTTTTCTTCCAAAAAGTAAAAATACTACCATGACAAAAAGAATAAAAAATCAGAACATTTTTTCTTAAGTGAAATATTTTGACATCTTTTTGAAACTTTACTTCAGACTTTTTACTAGGTCCTGTGATGTACCATGCTTACATCATTCCAGGAGGAGTCATGTGGGAACATGTTGTGGACAATGTAAAAAAAAAACCAAACCAAACCAAAACAGCTGTGTACTCTGTAGAAAATACGGAAAAGGAATTTGGGGATTCATGCTATAAAGTTTAAGGCCCCTTGTGTGTTTTATTCTTCAAATATAAGTCAGCAGTCTGATGATATCACTCAGTCCGAAGTTACCTGTTCTTTTCCGGAGGGATTCAACAACACAGGATATAGATGGGGCTATTCGTCAGTTTGGAGATAAGGATGCAAGTGAATACTCTGCTGGATCAGCCCAGTGCTGGAAGAAAGAATTGAGCAATGAATGAAAACTTCTAGAGTCTGTTCACTGATGTGCTTGCCATTTATCTCACACTGTATTCTGGCAAACAAAACTCAAGGGAGCATGCATTAGAGATAATCAGACTAATGATCTGCAGAGATTCTTATGTTAATGTTATCTCTTTATACTAAAAGTATGCTTTTAGCTAAATGCCTTTTCAGTTCCCTTCCTGGGCACCTAAATGAATAAAAGGGTGATAATGGCGCTTTCGTTATTTTAGGAACATATTTACACCTTAATGAAAGAGCTCTTGGGGGGCACAAAAGACAAAGATGCAAGTGCTTAAACTAATAGAAAAATGTTTTGTGGATTATGTAAGAAATGAAAACATAAACTACTCACCATGCTATCATCTTCATCTTAAAGAAAAAAGCCCAAACAAATAGCAATGAAATTTATAAAACAGCAGGCAAACTTTATCCTATCACTGTACCATACAGTCTGTTTCTGTTAAGTTATGAGGAAAAAACTGCAGTAAAGTTTCTTGTACAACCAGGAACTGAGAAATTTGTTTCCATCCATGAAATCACATTGCTTTCTTTTGTGACAAATATAATCTCCTAAAACAACAACTGACTAGTCTTCAAATACGTGTAGCCATCAACAGTCTTTTAAAAATGTGGGGGTCTCCGATCTTAACTGTTTTAAAGGCATGCATTTTTAAGGAAAATTTAAATACAGTTTATCCTTTGTGGTATATTAAATTTACTTAGGAATTTACGGGATGGCCATTTTCTGGTCTCTTATTCTTCTGGACAGTTCTCAGGTCAGTAACCAGCAAGATGCGACATCTCAAGTCTAACAGATGAATACAGTAAGATTTTTCCCTTCATATGGCCCCCCTTAATTTGGCATTTGGTAATAGAAAAGAAAACACACAAAAAAGAAAACCGGGGATGAAAACTAAAGTAAGAATTTAAATGAATGCAAAACACTGAAATATGCCAGTATTTGATCTAAAAAGCCTACAGAATTAGCATCGTAATCATAAGTTCATGTTCAAAGATAACAGACATTTTTGATAGCCCTCCCAAAACTTAGTTCATCTCTAATTTACATATTTAAATGTTCTTCATTCTGAATTACTTAAATCAGGGTCACCTTCATCATTTGTACAGAAATATACACACAGCTTTCATTTATATGAATGTTTAACTACAAATATTGCACTTCAATTTTTACACAGTAAATCTTTATCAAATTGCTCATTTTCTTATCCAGTAATTTTTGTAATGTATAATTATATATTCTTTCCCTGTGTATGTGTCAAAACTCTGTCTGCATAAATGATATTTAAATCTCGTTCCCCCACATCAGAGTTCACTAATTGTTGGATTTCTTTTCTCTCTCCTCCATAATCTTCTCTTTCAAACTCCTCAGCAAAGTCCATCCTGGACAGGAGCAATCTAGCTGGTTTAAAGTTTTTATCAGAACTTGTATATTTCCATGAATAATCAGGGAACATTGTAGTTCTTCTAGCACAAGCTAAGAACAATGTTAAACATTTCTGACTAGCTCATGTATTTGCCATGACTAAGGACCGTTTGGTCTGGACAGACCAATGGGGTGATCTAATTGCATAAATTCCATTAATTCCATTAAAAGCATTGGTAAATGCCTAAAAATGCCCAATCACAAAATTGTCTTAAAGCATTGTGGAAGATTCTTGAAAATGCAGATGTCTCTTTTTTTCTTGTTATGTATGGTACTCACAGGAGCCATGGTTTTCATGGGAACCACATAGGAACATTCACAATTTTACCTATAAAGAACCAATTTTAAAAGTCATGCCTTCCTAAGCACTACTTGTGGTTAATGATGATGAATAAGCGAGGCCTGAGAACATTTTACTGAATGTAACATTTAAACTGTGGCCATTTCTGTCTGGTGTTTGGCTAAACCACAAAGCTATATATCCGAGCTGGCCTTTGCTGTGGACACACTCCCATCCAGAGCTCGCTACCCTTCTGGCTCACTCACAGCTCCAGCTGCACGACTGACTTGGAAGATAACACCCGACTGGAAGCAGGGCCTGACAGTGCTCTGTACATATCTAAATCCTTCTCGTAACTCATGGGAAAAGTATCTTCTCCCTTTAGATTTTTTTTTCCTTTGCTAAAGCAAGCCCTGATTAGGCTCTTAAAGTCAAAATTCCACAGGTATCACAGATTCATTTCTCTCAATGGGTAGATCTCGTGGAATTTGTATTAGAGAAAGCTGGACCTCTAATCAGGTCCAGTCTGGAGCTGTACTTGCTTTCCACATGTAATTATCTTCTGCAGTCCAGGGAAACTTGCCAGAGGTACTACTATAGCCTTTTACAGCAGGTTAGGTACTTGCATTTTATATATGAATCTCTAAAGATACCTCAGGGCCATGCTGGAGAAGCAAACTGCGTTAGTTGCTGTGCCATTGGATATGCAGCTTTCATGGTTTCAAACAATGTTTTCTCTTTATTGGGAAGTTTAAAAATCCTGTATCTGTTTTTATATTTTAGCTACACTATTAAAAGCAAACAAAATATAGCATGGTGTTAGAAAGCATACATTAGTTCTGTTATCATTCATGCTCTTGGTTAACTAAATCCCTAAGGTCGTTTGTCAGTGTTACGAAGCACCCACAGCGAGTGCAACCAACCGTACCATCCCGTGTGCTGAGCGCTCTGTATACCTCCATTCCCAGAAAGGCTTGGGGCATCGGAGGCTCATTGTGACTATAGGGTTAAATAAGCATTTTAAGGCTTTTTGCTGTTTTCATACTCAGTCCTTTGCACTGGCTTCTGGAGGCATTTCCCTACTGCCAGGTGCGAACGGACATTTATTTGATTCTTTCCCACTATGAATATTAGAAAACACAGCAAAGTATTACGAAGTGTTGTACAGCAAAGTATTACCAAGTGTTGTGATACTAACTGCGCCTTCTGTACATGAAATAACTGGGCTTTCAGAAGAATAAAATGATCCCTCAATTCTTTTCCACTCACTGCAGCTCCTGGTCCCCCCACTGGCAGAGCTACAGTTGAAGTTGCTCACCTCACAGCAAAAACTGCCGCAGGAGGTGCTTGGTAATTAGTAGGTGTTCTGGTTTTGGCTGGGATAGTTAATTTTCTTCTTAGTAGCTAAGTGCAGTGCTGTGTTTTGGATTTGGTGTGAGAACAATGTTTGATAACACACTGATGTTTTTAGACGTTGCTAAGTAATGCTTATTCTAAGTCGAGGATTTTTCAGTTTCTCAGGCCCTGCCAGGGAGAGGGCTGGAGGGGCACAAGAAATTGGGAGGGGACACGGCCAGGACAGCTGGCCTGAACTAGCCAAAGGGATGTTCCATACCTTAGAACGTCATGCTGGGTATATAAACTGGGGGGTTGGCCAGTGCCTGCCATTCACTGCTCAGGGACCGGCTAGGCATCGGTCAGCGGGTGGGAGCAGTTGTATTGCACATAGTTTGTTTTTTCTCCCTTCCCTTTAGATTTCATTCCTCTCCCTCTCTCCCTCCCTTTCATGATTACTGTTACTGTTATTATTGTTCTTTTGGTTTTATTTTATTTTGGTTATTAAATTTTTCATATCTCAAACTTCAAGGAGAATCAATCCCTTTCTGATTCTCCTCCCCATGCCCCTGGGTGAGTGGGGAGTGAGCGACTGGCTGCGTGGCACTGGGGTTAAACTAGGACAGTAGGTTTCAGTCCTGTAATCTGCTCCCTTTCCACAGGGCTCAGGACTTTCTTCTCTTTCACTTTGCCTTAAGGCCGTGTTCTCTGTTACCCACCTCTTCCTCCAAAAGATGGAACTCACACGTATGGCCATTCTCGCCTTGAGGTGAGAGCCGCGGGGCCATCCAGAGGAGAGCAGCGTCACAGACCGTGCTGTCACTGACACTTCACCCAGGAATTGCTGCCTTGGCTGCAAGGAGAGGCAGGAGCAGAGAGAAAGGCACATCAGGGCTGGAAGAGCACAAGGTCCATACTCAGCTACCTGGGAAGGTACATGTGCGAGTTCCAGACTATATGGCACAGCTATCAGAGAGGGAAATTTTTGACATCAGGGCGTACTGAACAGCATTATATATTCATCAGCTCTACAAGCAATGGTTTGAGAAGGCAACATCATTAAGACAAGAGGTTTGGACTCAAATGAATGCTGTAAATTTTAAAAGTGGCACCAGCGAGATAGACTTCAAGTACTGCACTGAGAATGGGTTAAAATTTAACTGGTACTATAAAAGTTAGGACTTCATCAGACTCTGATATTCTGAAAAAAACTCCCTCTCGCTTTATATTTATCTTCTCAGTCCTTGAGAAAGGGACTAGCAAATATTTGGGTTAAAATGACATAGAAACAATGTTTGGCTTTTACTACTGAAGAATGAATATATCCAAAAAGGAGTAAATATACTCTTTCAAATGTAATATTTAGTTGATTTCTACCAAATGGAATGAATCATTTATCAAATCAGTGTTTTTAGCGCTGAAGAAAATACCTTGTTTTTATGAATGTCACTCAGTGGATTAAAAAAGCCCACTTTGCTGGCAGTGTGGATGAAGGCCAGACTATTTATTTTTTTAATGTGCACATATGTTTATTAACATTTTTGAAAAATAAAATTGTTACCCCAGATCTCTATGTACATGGAAAGTTCATTTTCTTATGACAAATATTCATTATTCACAGAAAACAGAGCATCCTGTGGTTTATGTAAAACAAAAATTTCCAGCTCTGTAGACAACTTAAAAAATAGCAATCTGCATGGTTTCCCATTACGAAATCTTCCTTCATATTAGATTTATACAAAACCCCTCCAACCCCCACCAAGCAAAGAAAAAAAAAATCTGAAGTATTAAATTATTGTTTGGCCTAGTTATCATTTCCATTTTATGACAAAGCTGTTGCCATACCACTGTGTGCCATCCCTAGGTCTGAAACCATGAAGTCAATCTGGAGACAACTGTCTTCAGTGTTGTAGGAAAAGGATGGTATGATATAGATTGTGAGTTGTGGCACGGAACTTTCTTTGCTGTCCGGAAATATGGTGAAGTGAGAGATCTTGGTGAGTGATCATGATTTAGGTTTTCAGAAAGAGTAAAGTCACTTATATGAGTTAGGTCTTATAACAAATTTGACATACACCCAAAGGAAAATAAGTTTCAAGTTTAATCCCTAACAAATTAAGCTATGCTAAATCGATTATTAAAATGAACTAATCCTTTGCAATGTTATTATTATAGAAGTTAATTTTCCATCAGTTTGGAAATCAAACATTTTTTTCATCAAATTGGGGAGTTCCTGCTTCTTGCAGCAGTAGGATTGGAGAAAGACAAATATACCTAGAATTGTATGGATATGTCTAGAAAACATTAGCAATTTCAATCAGTTATTTCAGTTCTTCCTAAAAGGAATTTATTCAAAATTAAAATTGGGACAATTAAAATTATATCTATAACTTAGACTTGATGAAAGCTCTCCCATGAAACTTTCCAGAGCTACAGAATTTAAGGTAGTAAAGGTAGTTGTGGATGCCATAATATAGCATGAACGAAAGAAGTCCAGAAGCAACGATAAAAAGGATCCCTAGTAAAACCTTACTAAAATGCATTCAGTGATTAAAAAACACCAAATCAAATACCCAACATATAATGCATAACAACTATACTCGAGTCCTGGATAATGACCTTCTCAGATTGCTATTAAATTGGTATATGGCACAGGAAAACAGCACATAAAGTTATGGATTATTTTTTTTTATATAATCTCAAATACAATAAAAATGAAATATTCCCAAGTTTCCTGTGTTTGTATAAAAAAAAAACAAAACAACAACCTCATCATTTTAAAAACAAAGACCTATACCTGAGTTCCACTTTTCCAAGAAGGCTTCAAATCTTAGAAGTGTAAAATACCAAAAAATTATTTCACAACAAAAAGAACTGCCTTTTATTTGTTTCCTTATTCACTCATGTCCAAAAGCCTACTGATGTTTCATTCATCTGCATCAAATTAAGTTTGGGTGGGAGGGTTTATTTACTTTGTTTTCTCCTAGGAAATCTGACCTTGTTATTGAACTTGTTTCTGTGGTTAAAACCTAAAATATAACCTCCTTGGTGCTGCTGTTTTCCCGAGGCATTCACAAATTGCACGGTTCCGCTTTCCTAGGTTATCAAAATGTGCTTATAGGAAAGCCTTAAATGGAAAAATGAAGTTAAAGAACAGCCTTTCTATGATTCCTATACTATGAAGACTAATTTAACTTATTCTATAATCTGACAAATAAGCAAATATTTATTGCATATGTAGTCATTAAATTGTCAAATAATTAGATATTGGGCTTAACTAGTTGCCTTCATTTGTCTACCAGCCTTCACTTATCTACAAGAGTATATCATACTTTCCATCCTTCACCTTCTAAATATTAGCCACTTTGATAATTGCCTGGTGCCACCCTATGTTCAATATGCAGTTTTATTACAGAAGGATGAAACGGGCTTTGCAAATATAAAATCTTCCAGGTTGCCTTCAGATAAGTATAATCTTAAAGGTAAGAGTTATTGTAATGAAACTGATAATCAAAACATAACAAAAGAAAATATGGAGGATGGCAAAAGAGTACGCTGCACCATAGTTGCATGTATTAGCCACAATGGGATCAAAAGGTTAACTCTTGTCTCACTGAATTCAATGGCAGATTTGCCACAGCAAGGTGATGAACAGGCAGCTGCTTTCCTGCCTCTTCCTCTAGTTACTAGCTCCTCTATAAACACTAACAGTCAGACTAACTTCAAAGTTGGCTTTTTCAAGCCTTAAATATATGTTTATGCAAACAGCCACCATTTCCTGCACTAGGTGGGAAGTGCTGCAAATGTTCATCAGTTGAAAAAATAGGGAAAGCTCTTGCAGTTGCACCAGCAATAAAGACACATTTCAGCAGGCGTCTGATGTAGCTTTCACATCTCGTTGCTCTATTTCCATGCTTTGTGGTTCCAGCAAAGTGATCAAAATATGTGTATTTCCTTACTTAAAAACAAAACAAACCAAACAAAAAAAAGGACTAAATATATTGAATACTTTGCATTCAGAGCAAATTATGATTCATGATATTCCTCACTTTGTTTTGTTCATTATCTGGCTTCTGTAAGCATGATGCTGCCTCAGAAATATTTACAGCACATGGTAAAACTGACTTCTGTGTGATCAAAATCCTTAATTTTTTACTTGCTTGTTTGTTTTTAAGCACAATACTGCTCTTCTGTTAGGCTGCATAATAGAAGTGTATAATAATAGCAACTTCTCGGTTGTGTTCTTTGTACCACTGACACTTAGAAAATGAATTTAAAATAACACAATGCTTTCACAGGCTGTTTTCAATAGTAGTAGACGGTCAGAGTTTCACTCCTAGCTAGTTATTTCTGGAGCATTATTTTTTTCCCAGAAAGACTTTGTAAGAGTTAATTAGAAGGTTATAGCAATTGGAATATGTACTTAAATGCCTTGACAGTAAACTACCGTTCACTAAGAAATGAGTATTTTTGTCCAGTAAGTCTTTTGGTGAAGGAGAAATGAAAGATCTGGAGTCTGGGTATATGACAATTGTAAGGTGGTTTATCCACAAATATATGTATCAGACAAAGGCCACAGGTGATGAGATGGCTTAGAGCATGTCCTGAGTCTACCACAAGGTTTTAGATGACAGAAATAAGTTTTGCCATGAGAATTGTTTCTGATCATGAATGCTGACCCAGAATAAATTCTAAGGCTGTTCATTTAGAATTTTGCATGACAAAGCTAGATTAAAAAATATTTTCCCAAAGTTGCGAATTTTACTTGCTTGATCAGGAAAAGTAACAGGCTGTGCGTGCTGCTTTTGGCTGGGATAGCGTTAATTTTCTTCATAGAAGCTAATACGGGGCTATGTTTTGGATTTCTACTGAAAATGCTGTTGATAATATAGGGATATTTTAGTTATTGCTGAGCAGCACTTACACAGTCAAGGGGTTTTCTGCTTCTCACCCCACCTCACCAGCAAGGACCCTGGGGGTGCACAAGAAGCTGGGAGGAGAGACAGCCAGGAGACAGTTGACCCCAGGTGACCCAAGGGATATAGCATCATAGAATGGTTTGGGTTGGCAGGGACCTTAAAGGTCATCTAGTTCCAAACCCCACAGCGGGTGAGGGAGTGAGCGGGCGGCTCTGCAGGGCTCAGCTGCCAGCTGGGGTTAAACCATGATACTGTGTAAAAGCGATCATTTCTTGAAACACAGCATGAGTATTTTCATTATCTGTAAAAGGGGCAAGATCAATAGTTAATTACCTCATGAGGCAGTTGGGAGAACTGCCTAACGACTCCCTGTAAAAGGCTACTGAACAGTTAGAGATCAAATTCTGTTCTTATTTAAGATGCGTCAGCACCTCAATACGAAGGTGTGACTTGTGCAACTAGGCATGCCAGACATCTCCCCTGGGCAACAAAAACAGCGGTTACGAAGTGACACTTTGCTATGGCCTTGCACAACTTCACAAAAGGTGCAAAGCATGAGGCATGTGCGTGGTGCTACCCCATGCTTCAGTCTGCACCGCAGCATCGGTGCTATCATTATTAAGCCTGCCTGGGCTGCTGCTGATAGAAATACCATGAGTTACTCAAGACTATTGTTGTATCTTCATTCTGCTGCCAAGACTTACCTCTAAATGACTTTTTGGAATTATTCCAGATATATCATAGTGTAATGCACGTAAGAATTGGAAACAAAGCATTTATTGAACTACATGGTTTATATATTACTTTGTGTCCACAAAGTGAATGAATCATTACTTATCTGCTAAAAAATGTTTAGTACGTCTTGGATGCTATATATACAGAACAGGAAGACATTATTTTAAAAAAAATGAAGCTTGGGCATCTGAAGTATCAAAATATTTATATATATCATATTTATATACATTTTGAATTTATTCTCTTCCTTCTTTGAAATTATGTTTTATATTTGCAGTTGAATCATGATGCTAAATTCTCCTTGGCACACAAACTCATATCTTTTTACAAGTCAGTTGTCTGCTTTACAGTGCATCACTGTATTTGGAAAACCACAGCTGGTGAGAACTGACACATCATGGAAAAATACAGAGCATATCAGATATTTTAGGTTCTGAAGTGGGCAGTTGGGGAAGACAGTGGAGAAGCCTTGTGAAACAAAAAGTGCATATGCAGAAATTACTCTGTGCCAAGAAACTCGGGACACCATAAGAATGCTGTCTGCAGACAGTGTACTTTAAACTCCCCATAATAAAGCAGTCTGAAATACAGTCACATCTGAAGAAAGGTCTCACCTTGGCATGTAGTGATCATACTTCTGCCCTCTGTTCAGCTCAAGTCATTGTGAAGGCTCCAAGGCTCTTCCAAGGCCTGTGGCACACTTAGGGGCACACTCCACGTGCACCGATGGGCAGATCGACAGCCTCAGTGCATTTCATAACAGGTGGAAATGGCAGTTGTAACGTCTAACAGGAGATACAGTGGTTACCAGTGCCTCGAGAACCTGAAACAAGTGACAAAGCAAAAAATGAGCCAAAGTCTGATCAGAAGTTTAAAAGCTAAAACAAAGAAAGTAGGCATTAAGTCTGCATTGTAAGAAATTAGCACTCTCTATTGCTGTTTCTTAGTGGCAATTGTCTGTTGAGCCGTGATTGGAACAGAGGTCTGAAAATATAAAATGTGTTAGAAAAAAAAAAAGCCATTTGTAGTGCTGGCTGTTGATACTTCTAGTCCTGTTCTTCCTACAGCCAGCAGTGACGCTACCATCTCCAGATGGCAAAAGTCATGATTCCAGCAATGCAGTCTAGAAAGACTGAGCTGGTTGCATCTATATAAGAAGCGTTGTAAGACCAAGGGCTCAATTCATTTATCAATTCTGGAGAAGACAGCTTCATTCGCACTATACCTGATAGTCACTATACAGATCCACAGAAGGACACATTGTCAGGGAATTTGGACTCCTTCCCCAGAAAACTTATGGTTTGAAGCCACTAGGATTTATGATGATGCCTTAATTAAATTTGGGCTGAGTTTATTCTAAAACCAGCTCTCTTTGAGATTGCTAAGCGGTAAAGCAAAACTTCATTACTATTAAAGGTAAATTGCAGTAGTGCCCAGGTGGCCAAGGAGGCCAGCAGCATCCTGGCTCGTGCCAGCAGCAGCGTGGCCAGCAGGAGCGGGGCAGTGCCCGTCCCCCTGTGCTGGGCACTGGTGGGGCCGCCCCTCGCACCCTGGGCTCAGTGTTGGGCCCCTCAGCACAGGAGGGACCCTGAGGGGCTGGAGCGTGTCCAGAGCCGGGCAGGGGCTGGGGCACCAGCCTGGCGGGGGGCGGCTGGGGGGGCTCAGCCTGCAGAAAAGGGGCTGGGGGGGGATCTTACCGCTCTCTGCAGCTGCCTGGAAGGAGGCCGTAGGCAGGTGTGGGGGGTCAGCCTCTTCTCCCAGATAACTAGCAACAGGACCAGAGGAACAGCCTCAAGTTCCACCAGGGGAGGTTTAGATTGGATATGAGGAAACATTTCTTCATGGAAAGGGTGGCCAAGCATTGGCACAGGCTGCCCAGGGAAGTGATTGAAACACCATCTCGGGAGTTATTTAAATGACCTGTAGATGTGGTACTTAGGGACATGGTGTAGCAGTGGATTTGGCAGTGCTGCGTTTAGAGTTGGACTTGATGACCTTAAGGGTCTTTTCCAATCTAACTGATTCTATGATCTTGTTTAAATTTAGATGTTCACAAAATATACCTGCCTCCATCTGAACTAGTTTTCTGGGTTCCTGTTCTAGTCGACGGAAATCTAGCCGATCCATTCAGCGGGTGCTAGGGTACTACACTTCATCTGCCCAAATGCAGGCACCTGCTTTAGGGTGATACAAAGGACACTTTAAACAGCAATGGCTGTTTAAATATTTGGTATGAGAAAGACCATAAAACATCTTAATCACTTGCATATGCCTATGTTATATTGCTTATATAGCCACCTGAATCCCATTGTAAAGGACCAATACAGTTTAGAGACATCCACAGGTAGAAAAAAATACTATTTTACATAACTTCCTGCTTTAAGATCATAAGCCAGTCACCTTAAGGACAAGTAATGGCCCCCAAAGAAACAATATCCTTTACTGCCTCTGACAGAGTTTGTAACAGCTTTGTACAGACAACAGGGTAAGGACGCTGGTGCAACTGTTTAGGTATAGTCATGTTTAGTCCTGTTGAGCATACAGAGCATTTTAATATGGAAAGCCATTCCTTCAGTGGAAAAGGACCTGAAAATAGAAATGTTCATGTGGACCATTCATTTTTAGAACAGTTCATCATATTTGATCCTTACACAATGAATGCTAAATAAGAGTTATTATTAATAATGAATAATAAGAAGGAATTATAATGGTGTGTTTATTAGGCTATCAATAATTAACAGGGATTTGCCATTTATTGTAAATACTGTTGCTGTTTCTGTTGCAGCTTTGGATGGTGCAATTTATATGGTAATTTTATATGAAACAGCGCCAATTACAGCATGGCTATTACAATAGAGTAGAAGCAAATGATGACTTTATCAGTTTTGTTAACTTTTTCATTTTATTCATTGTTAGCACAGCCTGCAATGTAAACATAATGTAGTGAAAGGAATAAAGAAGTTTTGTGCAAGTCTAATAACTTTGGCTAGTAACCTAACTTCCCTTAGGCAATCACGTGACAGAAATAAATATAATGGGTTAGAAATAAAGGCAGGCAGGTCAGCATCAGGATGGAGCGGAAAAAAGGGTATTAGTGTTTGTTAACTATTAATGCCTGCTGAAAGTGCCACTGAAAGGAAGAAGAGGCAGAGTAACATCACCACAGAGAATAGCAGCAGACGTGACAATAGAGGGACAAAGCAGAGCAAGACACCTCCACATGATCAAATCATTTTGGTAATGCCAGGGCTGGATTTAACAGCAGTGAGTCTGGAGATACGCACGTACCCAGCCTCACACCTCCTGCAGCAGGTGATCCGGGCGGCACTGGCAGGGGGTGTAGGGCAGTGATAGTGTGTATCTTTTAAGCTTGTTGATTCAGAGCCTGTTTGAGCTTGTGCTATCAACAGAAATACAAAATTATCAGACTATGGGAAAAACTAACCAGAAAGACACACATGATGACTTTCACAGCAGGAAAATTCAGCATAACCACCTTGTATTACAGTATAGCTTCTATTAAAGTCTAAATCTGTATTTTCCTGGAGAAATAGCCTACAATATATGATCACAACTGCTTTGGAAAAAACCCCAACAAACACGTTTTCCTTGTAACAGTGAAGATCTTGTGTTTCAACTGTACCTATTAAATGCCAAAATATTATTGAATGAACACACACAGGAGTTATATTGGCTGGCATAAAAAAAACCAAACCCAAACCTAAAAGGCTGAAATAAGATTTCAAGATAAAGGACGTGGAAATATTTAAACATTCCAAAGCTTGGAAAACTTGTCATGCACATCAGTAATCTGTCTGAATGTTGACATTATAGACTGCAGCTAATTTCAAATGAAAAACATTTCCAATATGTGTTCCAAACATAATAATTTGTGAATAAAATGGAAGTTATATGATAGAGATAAGCAGTTAAAATAAATGCACTCTAGTTAAAAAAAAAAAGTTTGGATTTTTAGCCATTGTATTACTTCAAGTGAATTGCTACTGATTTGTCCACAACATTTAACAGTCTTGACAATTGTATGAAAACAAGCCCATCTTTTGAAATATTTTATATAATTCTACAATCTTGTCAGAACCTGCAACTTTGATACTAATAATCAGTGTTTTCAGAACTGCCTTAGATGAACCTGCATGACACACAGATGGCAAGTCATTTACATGAGAAAAATGAGAACTGGCCCATCTATGGATCCCTAGAGAGTGCCATGACCCATTAGCAGAGGAAAGATGACCTTTACTGAATAATAATTGAGAACTATTACTAAGATAATTACAAAACCAATTGACTGCCAGAAGGCCTAGACCTTGGATCCTCAATTTATATAGCACCTGCTTGTGATCTGTAGAGAAAAAAAAAAGGTGCTTAGGGTTCACAAACACCATAACCTCAACATCTGCCTGCCATCTAAAGATAATGATCTGGTATTAATTAATTTGAACAGTGCAGTCATTGCAGAGGTAGACTGCATCACAAATCAGACACTTAACATAACCTGAAGTTATCGTGGTTTTGTCCAGCCTGTATTAACAAAGCAGAATACTATAAGGTAAATTAAACTGTTGCAGGTCACAACATGAAAATAAATTAACTTAATTCTTTTTAACAGGGAGCATGACGGAAAATCTGCACTGGATTTTGTACTGGTAAACATGATAAAAGCTCTTCTTAAAAGGGTTTTGCAAAATGCTTTTTTCACAACATTTTCTAATGCATACATCTTCAACAGCTTTTTCAGATTCCTTCCTCTACAGCAAAGAGGAGGGAGAAGTTACCAGACATTGGATGAGAACATTTTCATGCGGGTTTTTCTGTTGTGTGTTTGTTTTCCAAAGAGGAGCTTCCAGGAACAAAACTGTTGAAGGGTGTCCCGTTGTGAGATACCACTAATCATCTGTGGGTAAAATCCTGGACAGCACTAAAAATCAATGAAAGTTTCTCCTGAGCTTCTCCCATGTCTTCTGCAGGGATATGATGTATAAGAAATACAGCTGGCATGCCATATGTGTTGCTGATTGGATTTCCAAAATTATCCTTCCTTACATGTAAAGGATATTTTGAAGAAGATTTCAAAAGCAGGATGATATAACAACTTAGTGCCAAGCTACACACCTGGGAATTGATATTTAGGAATGTAGAACATCAGAAATACCCTGCACTCTAAAAAAATCATAGCTAGTCTTCCTTGTTAGGAAGGAAACAGCTGAAATTACTGTGAAAAAATGCTTTGGATAAAATGTTTTTTCACCTAAAACCGGCTTCTTGATTTTTAACTCCACTACTGAGTCCCATAGTTGGGATTCTTTGAGGACTCTCCACTGAAAGGAGTGCTACAGGTAGTCATTCTTCAACAGAGACAATTTAAGTCACAGCAGGAAATTTATATAAAATTCAATTCACATTTGAGACACGTAGTAAAAAAAGACCTGCTAACACTGACAAAACGCTTGATCTGCGTGACAGAAATGCTAATAGACACAATTTCTGACCCAAGAAGTACCTATATAATAGGATGTAGCGGAAAGAGGAAATAATGCGTTCAGTTTACAACAGGATGCACAAGCTAGGATTCAAATTCATGAAGAGTTAAAAAAAATTAACTGCACTTTCAGGTGAACTATCTACCCCTAAATACAAATATGCAAGCCAACCGGGACCAGAGGACACCGTGATTCTTGCACTGAACCTCAGGCATCCCACTAGCTGGCAGGTCAAACCACAAAATGGATTGGGCTGGGCTTGAAGGTTTAGATCAGTCAGGATTCATAGGTTGATTTTTTTTTTTTTTTTTCAAGTCTGCCTTCCAAGGGGAAGACTTTGGGGGGAAGTAAAAGCACTGCTGGCCTTTCTGTTGGAAATCACTCCTCATCCCATTGTCCTGGCTGTAACAAAATCTAGATCATAAGCAATGAGAGCATGGAGGCAGGGCTGATAACAATATCACCCATGAAAAGGTCTTTACAGACAGACAGGAGTTGGGACAAGCCAATTGTCAGCAATATATCTGTGTTCAAGTTTGCAGTAACCTGAGCATTGCATTCTCAACAACTGTCACAACAGCTTAGACAGTAAAGTTTTATGCTGGTATACTTCATTTGTTTACAAGGACCAAAGCTTAGAAGACAGCACAATTTTCTTAAAAATCTCTAACAATTTATTCCAGTGAACAGTCACAGTCAGTTATTTATTGTATTTTTCTCCTGACCTGATATTAATAAAATCTGAAAAAAACCCCCAAAAACCCCACCCAACCATCAACTGAATGAATATATCTTCTGGGCAAAAGGACTTCAGTGACAATCAGAAATAGGAAGAAGATAAATACCCAGTGAGACAAAGTGAATCAAAACAAAAGTGTTTGAAAGCCAGAATCACTTGCACTCTGGTAGTAAGAGCTGAGGAAGATAAATACAGCAAGGCATAATAAAAAAAGCGGGAATTAGGGCAGAATAGGTGCACACATTTTTGTATTAAATCAGTGATGCAACAGTAGCTGACACTCATCTCAGAAAATAATCCTCTAAGTTCCTTGATAGAGCACTTTGGACATGGCTAGTGTATGGCTTAACCCCATCCCACCAATTCCCATGAACACTCTCGCTGTCATACATCCAGTACAATCTCAGTGCAGTTTCTGACTTGCTCAGCCAGAATATGGAAAACTTAAATAAAAATATACACAGTGTTCTTGGAATCAAGAGAGCACCTTGCTCTGGAAGTGGAGCTGTTGCAACTGTCTGGTGGCACCTTCTACCCCATCCTTTGTGGGGAACCTAGCCTTGGAGGTTCACACTAAAGACAGCCCATTCTCTGTGGATTACACCTTTGTGCTGTAATGCATCCTAGGAAGGTTTTCTTTTAAAAAAAATTCTGGCAATCACCCCGTGTCCATCAATAGTCCCTACAATACAGCATGTTTTCAATCAGTCTTTCCTTGAGAGATTTAAGCTGTAGGATGGCACTTACTCAGCTTTTGACTGTTGTAATTGTAGTAGAGATCAACAAAATTGGATACTGTTCTGTCATCCTTGACTGGGCTCCTGGTGCTAATCAGGAGTTGGAAATTGCACATTCAGATGGATTTAGAGACATATAGTATGTGACAATTCAGCAAGCAGTAAAGAACATTGTTTTAAATTCTTAAAGGTTAGTGATGCAAGCTACAGCGCCTAAAATTTTTTGAGCCCTGAAAGAAAACCGATTAAGTATAGGAAACAAACACATTCTAGTAATGTAATCTATATTTTCATACATTTAAGGCCAGGAGAAGATATTAGTTCATCTACACTGAGTTTTGTTTCACAGATACTTAAATTCTATTCAATTATCTCTGATATTGAGCCCCCATAACTTGCGTTCAGCCAAAAAATAACTTTTAGAAAGTAGACAGACTGTATCTGAAAGCCTCCAGAGATGACGTCTACCATTTTCTACTGCAGTGTAGCCTGGTCCAAAGTTTAATTACTATCTCTGTGAAACAGAGAAAAAAAGCATGTGCTTGATTTCTAATTTGAAATTCCCTTGCTTTAGCTCCCAGCTACTGGTTCTTGCTATATGTTTCTTTAGTAAATTAAAGAACCCTGTGGTATTTCGTATTTTCTTCACAGAAAGGTGTTTATACAGGCCTGACATTCTTTTTTATAAGTTCAACAGAAATGCCTCACTGGAATGCATTTCATCTGCCCTCCAAAACTTTCCTGTACTTCTACTTTGTACATATCCCTTTTTTTTGTTTTTTTGTTTGTTTGTTTGTTTTTGGGTTTTTTTTTTCTTTTTCTGAAGCACAGATAGTAGCAGGAACATTCCCAATATTCTACTACTCATCTGTAACAGTTAGAGACTTCAAAATCACCACACTACTTTAAATTCTGTTTCTATCCAGAACTGTAGTGGAAACTTTACCATAATGAAAACTGAGCAAATTTTGTCATCAAAATCATGAGGGAAAAGAGATGAGGCATTAAATGCAAGCAAGTGTACTGAAGGAAGCAAAAATAATGGGTCAGATTTAGAGCCCAATAGGCTAACTGGCAGAGCGAGCTGTATAAGCAACCCACACATTACAATTTTTTTCTCCATAGTACTGGAAAAAAAGCATTGACTTCTTACATAAAAAAGCATGCATAGATTTCCAACAAATCATATTTTGGAAAGATCTAGAAAGGGAGAAGGAAAAAAAACCAACACAGTTTAACTTATTACAGCCATGATGGAACTTTGGTTTTGCATTTGCTATTATAGTAATGATCATGTCTTTCTAACATCCCAAGTGTTTCATGGAGACCCAAATAAATATACTGTTCCACAACAGCCTAATACAGATTTGGAAGGTGACCACAGTATGACAGTCAATTAATCCTTTACTAAGGCTGATTAAAAACATGTATAGTTCAGCTTTTCCTTCTGCTAGTCTCCATAAATGGTTAAAACGTAAAATCACTGGGAGCAAAGGTAGGGAATTCATGGAAACGGAACAAATTCAGAAGCCTATGATATCGCAGCATAATTTTCATGGAATACAGCCAATTAAATAAATGCCACAAACACAAAAAACAATGCAAGTTACAAATCTTATTAGCTACAAATATGCTTACGCACTTGTTAAGATGACCTTGGTTTGTATGACACACACTGGGCACCAGATGGACAACAGCCTGAGGGAATTATTTTTTTTGCCCAAGTACCAATATTCAAGTTAATTGTCATAGTTGCATTTTCTTGTTCTCCTTTTTATGAATTTATACTAACATGAGTTTTCCTTTATTTTTCGTAATCACCTTTCTCCCTGAGTATCCTTATGATACTGGTCTCTCTCTGTGCAATGATCTGTGTTTTCATGATTTCTGTGGTTTTATTATTCTTAAAAGAATCAGCATTAGTTCTGCAAATTTCAAGCCTCAGCTCTGTTAAAAATATTAAATATCTCTGTATATTTCTTATGGATTATCTGTCACAGTCCACAGTTTTAATTCTGAGCTTATCAAAAATAAAGAGATGTGTGACATGCAAACATGATACTTACAAAATATTTTTAAAAGATCCTTAGTCTATTTTTATAACATATAACTGCACTTGTAGCTAAGCACAGCTGCCAGTCAAAGACTTAAATGTTTGGTTTTATTCCTAGAATGGTCAATAACATAATTGTTAAGTGAAAGCAAACTGGGACAAATCTAGTATCTCCCCAAATCTGGCTCAGATTAAACAAACAAACAAAACCATAAGAATTAGAGATCACTTCAGGCTGTATTCAGAACACAATCAAAGTTCAAACAACATTACCTCTCAGCCAGTCTGCTGCTATGAGATCCTTTATCTGAGGAAAATAATTTTCTGCACATCCAAATAAATGGAGTCTACATGAGTGTAGCCCAAGCATCTTTTACAAGCAAGTAACAACTGGGAGATGCTGAAGGTGAGGAAATGTAAGTTTTAGCAATAGCACAGGTACAGTATGAAATATACCCTTTCATTTAAGATAATAAAATCATGTTTAGAAAAAATACTGAAAAAAAAAGATGGCTAAAAAGGCAACAGCAGCTCTGGCAATGTCAAGTAATGCACAAATTTAATTTGTTTGTTTGTTCAGGTGTACAGTAAAAAAAAAGGATCACCACCAAGCCAACCCCCAGGGCAACTGCCTCATTCTTCTCAGGGTGCTTTAGAAACCTGTTTCCATGAAGAAAGTGTGACTCACTTTTTCTTTGGAATTTTTTATGCCTTTGCTGTATAAAAATACTGATTTTAGTGATTGTTCATATGACAGTCTGAGTTTTTGAAATCAATCTTTTCTTATGAAATCCAATAACAGCCTTCCCCAGTGGGCATATTTAATTTTACCAAATCCCACATCAGTGGAGCTTATTTCTGTCCACATACAAAACCTAACAAAGACAAATTTCTTATTTTGTGTTCTGATTTGTGTATTGAGACCATGTCTCTCCTTTGACAAAAGAAGTGAAAACAGAAGTAGAGTATGTAGGCAAGTCCCTTTTTTCTTTTTCTTCTTTTCTTCATTAAATTGACCCCAAAACTGCCTAAGCACTAAAACAGCTTGTAGAGATTTGGCCAATGAAACCTGAACAAAGAAGTTAATTTGTATTAAGTACTGATAAAAAATGTGTATTTAAAAAAAACCACCAATACACAGCATCTGCAAGCTCCTATGCTTTTGTTGTTTGCATGTCTACAGAGAGTATTCAGGTGCTGAGATGAGCTTCTATGCTTGCTCAGGGCAGAGCTCTCCTGCGTGCATTCATGTTTCTGGGGAATTAAATACACATACACATAGTAGTGGACATACCCAGGCTAGAGTAACCTGCACTCAACAGCTGGAGGACCACGGCTCTGAACTATAAAGATGGAGAAACCACTGGTAATTCATGTTTGTCTTTAGGCAATAGCTGAGGTAAATATAACCCTGTATCATCAAATCTCCGAGGTATTGTAACAGCAAAGGGAATCACCTAGCACTGGCTCACAGTGCAAGGTGTCCCCACCTCTTTCTGCTTGCCCCTGCCTTCTGCGCCACTGAGCAGCCCTGAGTTCAGGCTGATCGTGCAGGAGGTTGCTTTTTGCCCTAGGAGACTCCTAGTTTAAAAACGATGCAGCTAGTCTTTGCTCAGTTTATGGCAAAAGAGAGACATCTATAGTATGCAAAACCTCCAAGAACTATACAAAAGCAATCATTAATGTTTTTATTTTACATTTCAAATTGTATGGATTGGATTGGACTGTGTTATTGGTTACCATTTGGTTTCTGTAAGAAAGCAGTTGGAAGGTAGCTAATATTGAGTGATTTTTTTTCAGTAACTTCTCATTTCACAGTTTCTGAGCGTGAAATCAAGCCATTACACAAAAGAAAAGAACTGACGATAAAACCCACTTAAAACCACCTTCTGTCTTACAGAAGCAACTGTTGAAAGTAATTAAACCAAACCACCCACCTTTTGACAGACTAAGTCAATGACCTCTCAAATTCTGGTTCTAGCGTGCACAAGAAGCAGCAGATTTCAGAGCCCTGCTCCGCTGCTTGGATGCAGAAGTCAGTCCCTAGTACCAACATGAGGTATAAAGCACAAGGTTTGACGCTCTTATGATGGGATTTAACATGAAAGGAAAGCTCTCAGGTACTTCTGGTTGCTATGAAACCATTGACATTTTCTGTTGGAAAGTAATTTGTCCTTAGTATAGTACTAAATTAGAAAGTAAGTAAAAGGTATCTCTGCAATATTGAGGACACTAATCACTTTTGAATGGAAGATAGCACTACCGGAGCAGACCGCTTTATGCTAGTCGTGGCTGGAAAAGCTTAACGTTGCATCTCCTATGGTCTAACAGCAATGCTGACTCTAAGATGGCCAGCCTGGGACAGGAACTCCGTGTACAGTAAAGCTGCCTACTATGCATCAATGCCATTTTTCACCAAACGAGAATCTGGCCTAGTCACATTATCAAGCACCACCATGTAAAC
Source organism: Falco rusticolus (assembly GCF_015220075.1). Taxonomy (NCBI): domain Eukaryota; kingdom Metazoa; phylum Chordata; class Aves; order Falconiformes; family Falconidae; genus Falco; species Falco rusticolus. Next base: position 22,784,547 of record NC_051199.1, read on the forward strand.
TATGCGGTAGGGAAACAAAGACTTCAATGATCTTCCAGGCACCCAGCAAGGCGAGGCCGAGAGGTTCCTCAGAAATACTTCGGGTCCACTACTGCTCGCTACTGCGCTAGGAGGAAGGAGCAGGCTGGCAGGTAAACAAGGGCAGGAAGCCGAACAGAGCCTTCAGTTCAGACAGGACTGCTTCTGGGACTGAGCTAAGGAAGCTTTGTTCCAACTTCACCCTGAAAGCCAATACCATCAGCACAAAAACGGCTTTCAAAAAGACTCTTGAGAGTCCAGCATAATCACTTCCTTAACAGAAGTATTATTTTATTTGCATAGTCCTCTATAATAAGCGAATAACTTAGACTAGAACTAACAGTTCAGGTCACAGACCTGAGTGTAAGAATGATCCTTTCCCCAAATTAGTTATCGGCTGCTTGGATGTCAGAGCAAAATCAAATGATAGAGGTAATCAGGACAATTACATACCAAGTTTTCCTGTGAGCAACAGGGCAGCAAGGTGTGTTTGGACATTAAGAACTGCACAGTTGAAGAATATTATTGGGTCATAAATGTAACAGGACAGGGAGATTTTGAAAGCTTGCTTGTTTTTATATGAATAATAATATAGTGTGTTCTTTTGTATTTCTTCGTGCATTGAATTTGGTGTGTGTACTTCTACATGAATAATGCAATATAGCAAAATTGATGGCACAGTTCTTTTGTTAAAGCAGTTATGAAATGAGAAAACAAAATCTACAAGGAAAAGTTATGAAAAAAACAACATTTCTCTAACAATAAAAAGATGAAGTTGCCTGGCCGTTTGCATTTGTCTCCTGTGTCATGAATATTAGATCAGATTCTTTTTATTAATCCATTGATAGTTCCATAAGGCAACTCATTTTTGATAAACTCTGTCAGGACTGCTGTAAATACAAAAAAGATTTATGAATTAATTTTCATACGTAAATGACAAAATCCTCTGATACCTTTGAAATATCTGCCTCACAGTTAAAATAAAGATATATGTGCGTGCATGCATATGTATTAATTTAACATTCAGATCAGCCTATTCTTTTAGAACATAGCTCAATGTCAACTGCCTTTTTCTGCAGAAAAGAACAGTAAACTACAAAGATAATTGAGGACATACTACAATTGAAAGAAATGGACAACTTGTGATAAGGAAAGTGAGCTGGATTAAAGGTGTGGCGGATTTTACTTCAAAAGCATTTTTGTTTTCATGTATCGATGGGTAGGGTATATACACGTGCTGTAAAACCACAGCTACCACAGCTATTTACAACTCATTACTATTATTACTTGAATTGTGTTTATAGCTGCAAGTCCCAGTCATGAACCTATTAGGCTAAACATAGCACAAAAAGCATAAGCTCTAAATAAGTCTGCAGTTGAAGTGTATGTGGATAACTCACCACAGCCCTGAATATCTGTGTAAAACCAGAAGCACCTCTAAGCTCCACTTTTTCTGGCAGCAGTAGATTGCAGAGCTGGTTCAACCCCTCCATTTCCCATCATTTGCCAGCAAGACCGGGACTGCGATGGACCTGCCAGGGCTGTCATTGCTGTACAGCCAGCACATGCTGTAAAGGCAATGAGCTGCAATCAATTTTTTCTTCATTTCCCTTCTAACACAGCGGTGACCTATGTACCCATGCATCCATGCTAACACTGCGGAATCGCAGCATCTCCCTCTTGCTCTGCAGCTTTTAGGCATTTTACAAAGGAAACTCAGAACCATTCTTTTTATTTTGCAGATGGGAGAACCAAGGTACAAAAACACGTAGTGAATTGCTACAGAAGGATAAGTCGACTCTTTTTAATAGACCATTAGCTATACAATACAAGTTTGCATAGGCCCTTGACATGAGCATTTTTAGGTTCTACAAGGGAAAGACAGAATTAACCAGTTCATTGCTAGACAGGAAACGAGGCAGGTATGAGCGCCATGAAGATTAGTTCTCAATTATCTTCTTCCAATCAAATTACCTATTTGGCACTTTGCTGTACACTCTGTTTGTGGTGTGCTCTTTTGATGTGCTGTGTAAGTTCCCTGGAACAGGGGCTGCATACTGTGGTACCATCCACAGTAACTAGTGATTAATTCGTTATAATCACAGATTAAAAAAAAAATATGCAATATCCTGTGAGAAGACATAAACCAGACTGACCTTCATAATCGCTGCATTCTTAAACCTCATCGTGAGTTATACCTGAATAACTTGCAAAAGCACAGGAAGCAATTGAGTGACCCGATCTGATCTGTAGCATGTCCTCACATTCTCTACACAAGGACACACTTTGTGCTATACAGTATCATGTTCTAACAGTGTTTTGACTTAGTTTTAACATACCTATAACCTGTTTGTTAGTGTAGAGGGGTCAGGCTGAAGGCCAGCATGGTAATAGGATTTGTAATTCTTAAAGGATCTTGTTTGATAGTATGAAACTGAGCTTCACAATCTCCTGCTTAGCAATCTGCAGTCATATACTTGAAAGTGTAATAATACCTGAGGGTGATGTAAACCAACTTCACCTGCACTAATTCTGGGGTTACACTTATTGATGTAACAGCTATGTATTCTTTTACGTAACAGCATAGCACCTTTGTTATGTTCTACTGAAGATCAGAAATACTCTTGTACATGAAGAGAAAACGATACACTTAATGAAAAAGTTTCTTAAACAAGCAAGCCAACATAAAAACAAATAGTTGAGGTAAACTTTTTCCCATTCAAAGACGGAGTTTAGATGTACTAATTCAAATTCAAGCATACTTCCTTTCTAGAGGAAGATGATATTTTATATTAGCTTGACTTTATCCTGAAGGCAGACTAGAAATCTATCAATAAACACATTTGTCACGTGTCTACAAAATACACCCCCCAACCATATTTGGATTACACTAAGGCCTTTTAAAGTTACACAGAAATGTGGCATGGGTAGGAAGACATATTGGGAATCCATGCCCTGAATATATTTATTTAGAAGTAAATAAGGGAAAAGATAAGTGCAAAGAAGGACGTGGTTCATCCAAGTTCACGCAGTGTGTCAGGGAGCATAAAGGATCTCTTAGTACTAACAACATAAACAAGTATATCATTATGACTTCTCATTATTTTCCAACTATGATATTAGACTCTTTTGATCTGAAATATATCAGCTTACTTTCTTTTAGTTGTAAAGCATACTTTACTGACATTATAGATCTCCTGTTTATTTACCTCATTATTCATTTATGTATGTTACACTTTTTCAAGTTAGTTTGACTTACATTAATAATTTTACTATAAAATTGTCTGACCCTATTGCACCAAACCCTGTCAAAACCTACTCTTGCACTTGGTTTTGAAAACTAGGTAAGAAAATGTTAGTTCAAATCAAAACACTCCATAACACAAGAGACATTAAAAACTAGTAGAGTATATGTTAGCTTAATTATTAGATGAAGACAGTGAGGCTTGCAAAATCATAACCTCTTAACAGACAATAATAAGGAAAACTACCAATACATAAATAACAAATAATAAAATACACATCGATACATCAGTGACTTGGTGTTATCAGGAAAAATTGCTACAGGTTTATAAGGAAAAAGAAATTATGAGAAACCGGAAAAGCTGTAACTTATTAAAATAATTTAAATAAATCTTGGTTTCTTATTTTTATAATATGGAAATATTTTTGTTAGCAGTCAACCAATAAATCAGCCTCATATTTTGTTGATGTCAGTGAAACTATTTGGGCTATCTTCTGGTTTAGTCCACCTCAGAATGTCGCCCACCATCAACTTCAGCAAGACTGAAGATAGCTATCTTGGGTGATTAAACTCAACATGTGCAATATCCTTAGGACATTATATCACCTGCAACCAATGTCTAAGAGATGGAAGAGGAAAAAGTAATGGCTCTAATAAGAGCTGAGCAGAGTGGGCATTCACCACATCTCACAAAGTAGTTTCATTCTGTGTTTCACTACAATGTTAAGAAATACACAAAAAAGCACACTGCTGCATTACAAAATGCATCTGTCCTCTGTTCACACGTTATTTCTTTTGCTGCTGAAAGAGCTCTAAAAGGAGCACAGAGAAGGGACTGAGAGAGCTAGAACACTTCTATTAACCTATTAACTCACGGCCCCTGAGGGCTTGTTCATCATGGTGCCTATCAAAGTGTCGGTCTTTTCTATTACCTTTTCCTTCAGAAGATGTCTGTCTATCATTGTCATGCTCTTCTAGTAGGATTATCCATCATTTTGGGTGAAGCCAAATCATTCATTTTCATGGCTGTCTCTGTAAGCGAGTCAGGATGGAAAAAACGTGTTCTACTCAACAAAAGAAAAATGATGGAATTGCCCTCTTAATCATTTTCTTTTATTACTTAATCCAAAAGGTTGGGAGGAGGCTCTGCAGTTTATTATACTGGCAGTCACCGACGTCATTTATATTTCAGGGTGTAGCAGTACGTTCTGCTTTTCAGCAGCTTATAAAACTACCCATAAACATTAACTCCAGGCAAGAGTCTGTCATATTGTACTATGGCTCTTGAATCAGAGCACTAGTTGACTCATATGGTTAGTACTCTGGTACCCCTTCCAGGTATCCAGATCACACTTGAGGCAGGGTAGGCTGAGATAACTAGAAATCACAATGGGTTGTGATGAACTGCAGCCTTGCCCTCCTGTAGCTGCAGGCTGCTGGATCAAGCATGAGTTGAGATATTGTAGATTTCGCAAATGCTGGTTTTGCCTAAATGTTAGGCTCAGAGCACCTTGATCTACATAATAATGTAGATCATTATTATGGTATTAATTATGTCTTTGAGTAGCAAGACTACACAGGACACACTCAGCACTAAAATTTGCAAGATTAAACATTAAAAGCAAAATAATCATACTGTTAAGCCTCATCAGCTTCATCCCTACGATAAGGTGAATAGAACAATACTAGGTTAATCTTCTAGAAGTTTGGACAAGATTTAATTGGTTATGACTGCTTACTGTCCTAACACACTTTTTGTTATCCCCATAGCTACTAAAGTTATCAGAAAAATCTCCATAATGAAATATGTAGATGTTTCAGAAAATATATTAAATAAGGCAAAAGGCCAAATTTTACACTCTATTCCATGGTAATGCCCTGTAAAAGTCAGACTCAGCTTTTGAGAATTTAGAAAGTTAACTGACTTGGGTAAAGCAAAATTATGAAGTTTGTGTTTTTGCAAAGTTGTGAATTTGGCTTACTGCAGGTTGAATAAATCCTCATTAGCTGTGGTGTTTTTTTGGTTTGTTTGTTTGTTTGTTTGTTTTCCCTATGAGCATCTTCATGTTGATGTTCTTATCACAGGGAACTGAGCTCCTATTGTCACTATACCTTTACTGATAAGCACGGCGTTTACATCTCTTCCTCACCTCTACCTTGGATGCCTATTTTCTTAAAAGCTTTAGCAACTTAACAACTTTGAGATCATCTCTGCCTTATTAGTTTTTGTAAAAACTGACTGCACGTTCAGAATTTATTAACCACAAGTAGGCAACCAGGTTAAAACAGATTAAAAATAGTCATGGGTGAAAGAAATACTTAAAGTGGGGCAATAATTGCAGTTGCTGTAATCACAGGAAAAAGGTAAAGTATTTTAGCAAGAAAGAAAACATCAGAGACACAGCAAGGATAAACTCAACCTATAGTCAGGCTTGTGAATGAATGTTTTGTAGCAGCAAACTCTAGTACTGGGGAAAATACCTTCTACAGTACACTGATTGAAAGACTAATGAGGTAGATGGGAATCTTTCTTTTGACTTTAATAGGATTTGGATTAAGCTGTTGGGAAGAGAAAGAGACACTGAATAAGTCTACTGGATAAACCTACATTGTGTTTGATGTAAACTCTCATCACACGCCCAGCCAGCTGGGCACAAGTCAGCTGCAGAGCAGAGCCACAGTTAGCATGGCACGGAGCCCAAGCTAATAAGGCCTGTGGAAAGGCAGAGTATATTATCTTGAGCTCAGAACTGTATTGCTGCAGCCATAAGGCTCCTGGCCAGCTTGGCACTTCAACCAAATAAACATCACATCTGCCTGGCAAAGTGCTCCAACATCTGCCTGAAAAATCCCACATAAATGCACCCATGGCTGAGCAGTTACAATCATGGTATGCTCCTTACAATCCAAAATGTAACAGCACTACAAAAAACCCCTAAATATTTGTACAGAACTAGAGATCAAGAAATAATTACTCGGCTAATTCTTGACAGTCTGGAGATAATGTTTTATTACTCTACAATGTCAATTGCTCAAGTACTACTAAAGAAGACACTTCAGACACATGGAGTGTCTGCTCACAATCATGCTCCCAAGAGCTGTATTTGTCAGTGATGTCCATAAATGGTTTCAGGATAATTGTGCTAACCTAATAAAACCGTATGTGAAATTCCACAGAACCATTGAAAATCAACTGGCACTTTTAAAATGCAAAATTTGGATGGTTGGATGGATACATGTACTTTTTACCTTTGCAGGTTCCCTTCCCTGACCAAGCATGTGTATATTTAATATGAATATTCATTCTATAACATTCTTAAAATATCCATAGTGATTATTTTGAAGGTGCTGATTTTACAGACTGCAATTTCAGAGTCCTGGTCCCTTCATGTTTCTCTCAGCAGATAGTAAGGGGTTTCCTTTTTCTAAAGATATCCGCTGGTACCTGAAGGAATCCAGCCTATGCTTTTGGACCCAATGAACACCATAAATCTGCAGTTTAGTACTAGGTATTTTCCAGGAGGAAGACCACTGATTTCTGTCTTCATTCTGGAACATGCTTTTATTTTCTATTGCTCTATCATCTACAAATTTCTGTCTTGGTAACTGGATATTTGAACATCAACATGCTAATCCAGACAGGGTCTTATTAATTTTTCTCTCCATGCATAATATGGTTTTCCAATATGAATTCAGTTAAAAGATTGAGCTAATACACACATTCCAAAGAATCCCTAAATATTCAGTAGAGTTCTCCATAATCCTCCCTTTTCTAATAATTATTATATTTTTTTTCTAATAGATTGTGGGAAGATTTGGAATGCTTCCTTTGACTCTTTCAAAATTCCTTATGTTTCCCTTATTTTTACCTGCCAAGATCTCAATAATATCTACACAATAAAAAAGTTCACTGAATTGATTATCCAATTTTGACATTACAATCAAGGACAATAAGGCAAAATACTACAGAAGCTAGATTAAACACACTTCCATTCAATCAGCAGGTGAACCACGCCCCTGACAACAAGTAGAAAGCGAAGATTCCTCTAAATTCTCCAAAAATATTGCCAATCCTGCCTAAAAACGTGTCATTGCCAGCTTCAACTTTGGGCTGACAATTTCAGAAACAGGGTTCTACCATATGGTACTATGATCTAGCCTACTCTTAGGTAATACGTTAAAAAAACTTATAAAAGTAATAATGTGTGCTCACTGATGCACAAAAAACCAGAAACAGTGTGGGATAAAAGCTCAGTGAAATGTTAGTAGCCAACCTGGCCCACATACAGTCAGTTCCAGCATCTGTGCACAGGATTTTCCCACGGTTCTAGTTCTAGCCTCGGCACACTCAGGGACAGCTCAGATTCAGCCACAATTACCTTACATACATGACACGTGCAACAAAACCCGTTTTGCTCTCCATTTTAACCTCACATAAAAAAAGAGATATATCAGTTTTTCTAGGAATATAATTTTCAAATTTTTTTTTGCCAGTGAAGTAGTAGGTATTGGACTGCAACTGGGATAAATATTAGGAAACTTTTCCCAAAAATTTTCATATGCACTGTTCAGTTCTCTCTAAAATTGCGGGAGGGGGGGGAACAACATCTTAAGAAAAGCTGCCTTGAGTCAGGGTCATATACTAGCCCTCACATTTGGAGGGCACCAAGTCTACCGCACAGTACTATGGTTCTACAGCATCTTGAAAAAAATCAACTGCCCAGCAAAAAGGAATTCCCATCTGCAGCCACAGCAAAACAGAAAACTGTTACGCCTGGGTTTACCAGCCACATGTCCCACACATATGAAGATCACAGACGGTACAGTTCCAACCAAATATAGGTGTTCTGTGTATTTGCTGCTACAGAGTAAACAAAATTCATATTAAACTGATATTAAAGGCTGATATCTAAGGTATTAAACTTGAGCAAAACCAGCAATGATGATACAAATGGATGCAGGCTCTGATTTTCTGGATTAATTCAGTGTTCCTATAACCCAGGGGGAAAAAAACAACAACTGAAAAACCAAAACAAACCACAAAACAAAAAAGAAGCTGCAATTTGTGAATAGCTTCAAAAGGCACTCTGTCTATAAAGAAAAATAGGGAGCTTTAACTACAGATCATAAAAAGAAAGAGACTATATTATAAATTCAATCATTTTTTGAAACCACTGGTTAGAATGATAGCAGAGATGGATATGGCCAGGAGGGTCTAACTAATTTAAATAATAGTTAAAAGAAATCAAGACTTAGTTCTCCTAAGCAGATGGGAAGTCTTTTCCTCTTGATGCCTCTTATTTTAAGTGAAGATTCAGTCAAGATCATGAAAAACAGGCAGCTGAACTAGCAAACTTTTTCTGTAATTGTAAGTACAAACTCAGTGCTTCACTGCCAGAAATTTAATTAGTTACACTGAACATGAGTGGACCATCATTTTTCTCTACTTTTCTAAACAGATCTAATAGAGGAAGACGAACCAGTATTTTACAAATACGCCTAAAACTGAGTTTGCCCTTTGGGCCTGATCAAAAAATGAGACTTGATCTCCTGTCTCATCACCACCTCACCCCATCACTCAAAAGGGCTAAATTAAAAAATGGAGATCAGAGGAAACACCGCTTTGAGCCACAAGCCTCATTCTCTTATTCCCTGATTTAGGTGACACAGGACCATGTATGTGCCTTTTTTTCAGGTCCGACAAAATGTAACGGCCTCTGTAGAAACTGATGTCCTCATGGGTGGGTCTCAAGGAGGAGAAGGTAACATTTTCTCCTGCCTTTAATTTATCAGCCCAAAAAGCAGCAATTAGGATACAACACCAAGACAAGTAAATTTCTAGCGTTTAAGTAAATGAGAGGAACAATTATTGAACAGACTGTAAAGAAGTTATAAAAGCACAATCAGAACAATTAAATGCCTGATCTGGCACACAGGATGTGGTATCAGTACACACTTATCACTGCACACCTGAGCAACCACGCTCCCATCTTTGACAAATTACCCTTCACTAAGCAGTGACAACATTTGACCTACTCATGCTGACAATGGGGGTTGGAAAATTATGCCTCAGGGAGTCAGCTCCTGAGTAGATTGTGAAAAATACCTATAAAAATCAAGAGAAGGGAGGGAGCTCTGTGAGAACTGTGTTCCTTCAGCTTCTCCAAAGCAAATTAGAGCTCTTGCTCCGTGCCTTCAAAGGAGTTTTGCTCTTCTGTTGCAAACTTCCTCTGTGTTAGTCTCAAAAGCATAGTTCTTTGAAGAAGGCTCTAAAACACTGCCCTTTTAAAAGTGGAAATATAAAGCTCTATATTAAATTATTTTCAACCCCAAACCCATCTTAGCACAGTCTTTTCCTTCTCACTGTCACATTCTGCTTTCTTCTTAATAGCATCTAGTTTTATTTCTTTTACCCTGCTTTAAACTATTTTGTTTCTATAGTGTTGCTATACAGTAATCCTAGTTATATTTTACTGTCATTCCTTTTTACTACATTGTATAACACTCTACAAAATCATTTTATACAACACTTGGATGTATCTACATATAATACTTAGATGATGTTTTTCCTCTCATTTGGTATTCTGCCTTGAGCACTGTGCAATGCACAGTGATTGTCAGTGGGAGGATTTCCAGTGACTTAACTGAGATCTGGATAATGCCTTTCACTGCTGGGTATGAGCTTTACTGTGGTATTTTACCCAACTCTACAGAATTTGACTTAAAAAAAAAAACCCAAACAACCAACAGACTCCCTCTACTCTAAGTGTAATTTTTTATTTTAAAAGGATAGATTTACTTTCTCTGTTGTTAATGTACTGATGGCAAGGAAGGATTAAAAAAAAAAAAATGCCTCTTTCTCTCCCACCTCCCTCCCACTCATTTCATGAACAGGTAGCAACAGTTGTACATTTCTGTCATTTTTCAAGTAACTGGAACAGCAAATCCTGGGAACCATTTAGTTAGTTCCAGTAGTGACATCTCTTGTGTTTCATTTTGGAGACCTCCAATTTAATAATCATTGACAAACATGCCTGGTCTTTTTGATCACTGTACATTACATGTCTGTAGATAAATCTGTGTGTCTGTATGTACGTACTTATGGCTGTGTGCATACACAGACATATTTATATGCATGTCCATTTATACATTTTTACCTGAGCGTCAAACAAATTTAAACTGTTTACATTGTCCTATTACTTCTTTTCACTTGTTCAAAAAAGCAGTAAAAAGGTAGTTGCCAAAATAGTTTACAATAAAAGGAGGAGACATAATAGCTACAGTAATCATCTAAGTTGGGACCAGCTTTTAGAGTAAAAAAATAGACTTTTTCAGACTTCTTTTTACTATAAGTATGACTTACAGCTAAGAACATTTTCTAGCTGTCAGACTTCAGCCTGTTATTTGCTACTATGGAGAATTTTTCTGTCAGCCTCCCAGTATGCTTTTCAGGGGGTTACTAAAGGAAGGTGGAATGGGAGGCAAGACAAACCCTTACCTTTGTAAAATAAGTTATTTTTCATAATTCTAAAATAAAAGTCCACCCTAAGATAGACACTTGATTGTCTCCATCTCAACTGCAGTTGAGAATTATGCAGTCGTGTGCCAGCAATACCCTAACATTGTAACACCACAGTAAAAGCCAGATTCACAGACTTGATATGCAAAGACCTACAGAAATCCTGATATATGCACTTTTTTGGCCATGACAAGATAGCTGTGACTGCAGTGACAAAAGCAAATACAGAAGGTAGAGAGTAAAGGGTAGATCTGCTTCCTGTGATCAGAAGGACCGAGCCACTATCAGAGACAAAAAGCAGAAGAAAGAACTAGTTGAAGTCTAACTTTTGAGTGTCTTGCCGAATTGTACAAATAGGATGTATTTGTATGGAAGAATGGTATATGACCTAGCAGTGGTATGGGAAAAAATAAACCAACACCAGGATCTGACAGCTTGTAAGGGCACGGCAGGAGGAAGAGGATCAGTAACAGATGGTCTTTCAACTGATGAGATGGTGTTAAGAGCAGCATCTAGGTGTATTAAAGCTGAAATATAGCTAATGTGCACAGATAGACAAGAAAAAAAAAGTGTGTCTAATGGCCTTTGCCTTATCTTCCAATATATTTCACACATACTATTCACAGCAACACACCCTTCTGCTGTAGCTCAACAGGTAAAAAAAAAACAACCCAAACAAAAAAAACCACAAAAAAACCCAACCCTATATGAACTAATCAATAAAGAAGTAACTATGAGTAGACCTCCATGCCACCAAACAGCACATCATGACACAGAGCCAGCGCACAGGAACACGTGTCTTCCGCAGAGCTTTACACTGGGAGGGTCAAGAAGCAGCTCCACTAACGGAGCGGCAATCTGGGCGTGCTTAGCTTTTTGCTTCTTGAAACAGGGACCTCTGTAGCCATGAGAGAGATCACTTTCTGCCTTGCAATCATGCAGGGTCACATGAAGATAACTCACTCATATCCATCAGTATTCTCTGACTTCATGGACCGCTAGAGAAAGTAGACCAGGTTGAAATTAGGATACTAGAGTGGTTCCTGTGCACCCACTGTGATTTAGCCTACAAAGTAAATACAAAACACTGCAAAGGGGAAAAAGTATAGAATTAAAAATCACAACCTTATGCTTTGAACAAGCCTTACAGATAAAAAGCAGACAACTTTTGGATAATGAAAACCCCCCTGTTCCTTCATTAACCTTTATACTCTTTTTTTATTAGCTGTCTTGGCACCATGACTCTGAGCTGAGCCCAGCAGGCTGCCCAGGCAGTGACATTTCAGAGACTGACAAAACAGCACAGCCCATGTCAGTTTAACACTATCTTGAGTTTTTGTCCTTCCCAGCAGGAAGAAAGCTGGACAGTTCCTTTTCTACTTTTGAGAGGAAGCTGAATAAAAAAAAGGTAGCGCAGGGTGAGAGGGCAGCAGGGAGATAGGGAACTTGGTTAGAAAGAGGAAAAAGGCAGAAAAATATTCTATTGGCAGTTTGATAATCTGGGAAACTGCATCACTTCATAGGCAAAACATTAGTTTACACATTTTCTCTCTAGTCAACAGGCTCAGCATGGAGACTATAGGAAAATAAGTTAGAAGTTTTTGGATGCTGCAGCTTCCTCTTTTTATGAAGAGCATTAGAGAAGACTATGACAGGGTATTTCAGACACAGATAGGCACGGGACAGGAAAGGACCACACAAATTCTTTCAGTTCATCCCTTTGCCCCAAGACTAGATTGATCATTGAATGCCATTTTTTGACTAGTCTGTCTATATATTGGTTGGTTCTCACTGGCGAACCCACCATGAAGAATACTTAACTGTCTCTAAAGCGCACATCCCATACTACTGAGACCTCTGTATTCAACAGGAGCCAAGTCCTCTATTAGAAGGCTAGGGACATTCAACATATAACTTCTAGTTTGGGTTTTTGACTGTTCTGTTAGAAATAGCTCTACAGTAATGAGCATTACATTTGTGTTTCAGAAACAAGACATTGATCCCAAGAACCACGGACTGCAAATGAGATGATCCCTGGTGCTTGCAGTTTATGGTCAAGACTAGGGAGAAAAGGCTGAGTGGAAAACAGGACTTTTCTTCAACAAAAGGGTTTGTCTCAGGTGTATAAATTTAGCAACTTTACATGAACAAACAAGAAATCTGAGTCAACATCAAGAATTCAATTCAGATCTTGTGAAGTTCCAGGACAGTTACTTCCTTAATGCTAGTGCATAAATGAATAATAAAAAGCCCCGTGCAGGTATGTTTCATATAAAGATTAAATGAGAGCTGTTACGGCTGGAAATACATCTGTCAAGACAAGCTGTGGTGCCTGTTGTCTGCAACATGAAAACTACTAACTATATTTTAAAATATTAAGAATATTAAGTTAATTTGGACTGTTGTTATGTCCTATAAACTCATTACAGTAAAGAGAAAATAGCAAGGAGGGGGGAGACAAAATGAAAGGTTTCATTCAATCAAATCCAATGTTAGGGAGAGAAAGTCTTTCTGTTAAGGGCTCTATTTAAGGTCATCAGATCTCACTTATGGAAGACAATATGAGATGATGAAGCCAAGGTGGAAGACACTGTCAATAGTGAGATCAAAATGAAAAAGAGTGGATAAAATATAATATCAATGATTTATAAGCATTTATTTAAATAATTATTTTAATATCAACAGACATAAACTTGCAAGGTTGAAGAAAATGTCACTCATATAATGCATCATTCAAAGCTCAAGTGGTAGCCATGTCATTTTCCAAACACGTTTGCACTATGAATGGAAAATTATTGCTTTTAACAGAATTATTTGTGTAGCTTTGCATGTTTTCATTTTAATTGATAGTCCAGTACTATGGCTGGTTTCCCCCATTCTTCCATAACAGAATTGCTTAAGCAGACACAAGTTAAGCTCAGTTCCTTTGATTAGCGAAAGCCATTGCCTCCAGTGTTAACTAACTGTTTGCTTGTAATGCTGAGAAGGAAGCATCTCTCTTTGTATCTAAGTGTTTTAGCATATTTAATGCTCAAAGTGAAATTTTAGTATATTTTCAGAAAACACTACAGAAATAAGGTATTTTCCATCTATGGAATTTACACATATTTGATATATTATAAATTTTAGACCTAAGAAGGGTTTCTGTAGCACTGTTGACCTAGAACAGAGAGAACCCACGCAAGGATCTTGTGCAAGATGTCACGCTCCAAAAAACAGCTGCAAAAAATGAGACAAAACATAAGCCAAAACTTTTATAAGGGAGTCTTAGTGAACTGTTAAATTTATATGGCTGTTACATAGGCACTATTTTCCAAATACTTTCAGCAACTGCTGAATGATAGCAGCGATAGGCTCATTAGTAAGATAAACAGATATGTCCTTAACTGCTCTGACAGTGAGTACAATTAAATGCCTTGAGAGAAGGAAAGAGAACTGTTATTTGAATAACACTATTTATTAAGCCTGAGTTGATGTAGCAGGGTAACACTGAATTGTTCTCATTTCTTGTTTATTTCCCATGACATTTCAATAGGAGTGTTGTGCTGTATTAAAAACCAAACCAAACCCAACCAAACCAAAAAACCTCTAAGTTTAGGTATGAACTAGTGGCCCTGGGAGCAAGCACCTGTAGGCTGAAGGGACTGAACACTCACCACAGTTAACGCTGACTCAGTGCAAGATCTAATGTTGCAACAGTCTTTGCTGCATCTTATTTTTGGGGAGACAAACTCTGTATATAAACCAGAAAGGTGATGAAATGATCAGGTGCCGATTCTGAACAACTCAAGTACCAGGACTGTAAAGTGTGCTGCAGCCTGCACCTATTTCATCTAGATGCAACATGACAATCTGGATTTATGCTGAGGACTGGGTAAGGAATAGCCTATTGAGTCTGCTGAATCTCAAGCCAGGATTTATTAAGCAGTGGGCAGAACTGGCCATAAGATTTTTCCACTGTTTTTTCCCTGCATAAGTAAAGAAAGAAAAAAAAATATACACCACCTCATTGGTTAGAAGGCTCATATGCGAATATTAGAGGGAATTGTTCTTTCAATGACTTTGATCTGCTTGAAAAGCATGCGTTCATCCCAGACTCTAAGCTCTCTATTTTCTCTTATCTGTCAAAGGATATTTCTTGTTAAAGTTTATTTGCAGTTCACCAATAATTTTTCCTTGCAACAGAAAGGATGACTGCACTTCCACAAAATGAGAAACATTCTTTTTAGAGGGATAACAGATTTCATTCCCATCTTCTCCTTCAAAATTCAGAAATGGAAATGCAGAATTGCTTTTCCTGAGGGTTGTCTAATGGTGCAGTGAGGATGTAAATGAAGAGCCATATCTCTTAATTGTCCTGAACATGCCAGCTACAACTCCATTTTCTACTCCGATACCCAAATTACAGCCTTCTAGAAGCCATGTTGTGATAACACCTCCTCCTTTCCTGTGGGCTAAGCAAAATAAGCCATATACCAGCAAACTGCCAGACCAGTGCTTCACAGATAGACAAAAAGACTACCAAAAGACACCTCATGCTATTAGGCTATGCTGACAATGCCAACTACCAAGGTGGTTGTAATTACTGCATTGCTTCTTCATACTACCTTAATTTGTCTTTCTATTGGTTTTTTCCTGCTTGTACTAGATCACATCTCCTCTAGGATGAATGCCACCTGCTCACTCCCATCTCAGCAGGACAGAAGCTGGACCCCAGTGAGGACTTGCAACCATGAAGCTTCAGGAAGCAGCATATATTTAGAGACAAACGTTTTAGAAAAGGCAACGGTTTCAGTATAGATGAAGAACTGACAGCTGATACAGGGAGAAAAGCCTGTAAAAAAACAGAAGACACTTGAGAGGAATTCAAATGATGAACCTGAACCAGCACACAAACCCTGACCCAAACTCTTGTGGTATTGACAATGATAGCTCCTGTCATCACCAGGCTGCAGACAAAGAATGCAGAAGACACAGCTGGATTCAGTAAGGCTGTAAAGCCTTTTAAAAATACTTCTTCTGGCAGGAAGGAAACAAAACAAAACAAAAATCAACATCATTAACAACTGATTAGGGATTGCAGGGTTTATATAGAAAGCCCACCTACATGGGGACATTTCTTACTTCTTGTCTTTGACACTTAATATTGCCTTTCATATATCAATAAATCCCCCCTGTACACACATAAAAATCACTGAAATCATTAGGAGAATCTTTAAATAGACTGAAACCTCTGCTGAGCTGTTAAGGCAGAAATAACAATGGAAGCTCTTACTTTTGCTAGACAAAGCAAACCATCCATTTGTAGGAAAAAGCACCTTCACTTTATATGAAGGGAGGACAACGAGAGAAAGGAGCAAATGCAACTTGTCTGAGAGCCCAGAACACACGCACAGGATGTGGTTAGCCACATCTGAACACTAAACACTACTTCGCGCTGCAGTACACAGGGTCTTTTCTCAATTTAAAACTACAGGACAAACAGGCTGAATTGTAAGAGTCCAGAGTGACAATACACTTGATCTGCAATACAGAAGAAATAGAGGAACATGAAATAAATATTTCAATTGCTAACTAAGAGAAGCAAAAGCCAGTCTGAAAAGATAAATTTTCCTTTATCATTCTTTGAGTGATTTTTTAACCAAGTTGCCTAGCTTGTTACCTAGAGCATCCTTGCCCTCAAATTTTCTATCTTTAGGGAGAAAAAAAAAGAAGTTTTGTACTCAAGTTATGAAACGAAGATGTCAGTTGCTTTCATTTCTCTTGGTTTCTAAACATGCCTGCTTTTGTAAATATTTCATGGTTAGGTCTGAATAAGCCTCTTAGCTGTAGACCAGTTTCACGAGCCACAGTTCTGCAAGTCATCCCCAATGTGATTTCCCCCCCTTCCGCCTCCCCCCCCCGCCCCCCGGAAAACATTAATGCTAAAGGCTTGCATGTTACCAGTTTCTATGAGAAAGATGAACGTGTTTGGGCCCTTGCATTGCTTTACCTAACTGAGAAGTAAAGACCAGCTGTGACACTTTTCAAATGACATCTGCTTGTTCTTCTCTAGTGCTGATGGGGCTAGAGGTCTGCTTTGTCAAGGCACACTGCCTCAGTTCCTCCAGCCTACCTCTCTTGTCACTGCCTGTGCTTTGCATTTAAGGTATCAAGTCAAGTAAGTTGTTTTTCCATTTGTAAATCCTCTTGAAAGTGTTCAATCTGAAACAGGAGCAAGGCATTTACCTGTCTTGATCTTGTGTGGGATAGTCTCCAAACTGACAGATGGTGCTGTCTCATCCATCTGCTCTGTCGACAGCTCCTGGGAGGACAGTGTGTGGATGGAGTACTTCAGCCCATCAAGTGGCCAACAAAAAGCTGCATCAATTTATTTACTGCTTTAAGCATATAAAAACCACAGAGATAGACTCAGGCTTTCTCTAAACTTTACTCCATGAAAATACAGTAAAAGCACGGTCAATGGGAACCCCTTGGGAGCGCTCTTCACACACTGCTGTATGACCCACCTGTTTATCTGCTAACAATCTGTGTATTTCTACAGTAAGCACAACATCAGTCTCTATGGGGTGCAAAAGAAGAGACTCCTCTGGTGCATCTACAGACTTGGCTACAGTCCACCTCTTTTTTCCGGAGATGCACGAGACACAGATGATGGATTCAGCAAAAGGAGTATCAGTTGACAATGAAACCTCTGTTTCCAGAAAGATTCCTGCAGACAAAATCCTGCTTATAAAAACCCACTACAAAAAATACACTTTGTGGAAACTTTCTTTGTGTGTGCTCAAGGATACAGACTACTTCACCATGTAAACACAATACAGCAGTTTGTGCACATATTTGCAGATATTGAGGTGTAATGTCCCAAAGCCTTTGAGTCTGGAGCTCCTGTTCCACCAAAACTGACAAAAATGATGACCCTTAGTGAATCTGTGACTTCTAATTCACTTATACAGATGGTCTTGAAAATTCAGTTCCCTGAACATGATATAATATCAATGATAAATGTTTCAAAGAATTCTCTCCAAATCAGAAGTCAACACTTGTGCTGCCCAAACTGCAGTTGATAGCTATGGAAATCCAACTGCAAGGACTCAATTTGAGAGGAAGGAGAAGGGAAATATACTGGTTTGGATTCTGAAAGTACAGTAGTTCTTTTTTTATTTACGTAAATTTGAACTGCAGATATATTTTCTAAATATTATCATATACTTGTCCCATATTTACTGCTACTTATTCCCTTTAGAGATTTTGGTAATTCAGTTCTTCTTGTGAACATACCTTTAACTTTTTTGCTAACTTTAAAATAAGTGAATGAATGACAGAGGAATATGCTCAGGTTGGTAGAATACGCAGTTGTTTGTTTCCCCAAAGCAAGGATTTGTAGTGCTAGCAGAAACTAAATAAATGAGACTGAAGGATGGAGAGTCCTTAGACCTGTTGTAACTAATTTCCAAGTAGGCTCCATGTTAGAAGCTGGGTTTCCAGGAAAATAAGCATCCTACCACAATACCAGGTTATTTTTCTGGTTTCAAATGGAATATTTACAAAGTGTTAGTTATAAGTACAAATTATGTAAGTTAAAAAATAAATATAAATACATCTGTGCATATTATTTTAGAAGCCAATGAAAGTCAGTAGCTCAGATTATGTTCAACACAGACAGAAAGTATTTCAGTAAATAAACTTAAACTTTCCAGTGCACAAAATTGCCTTCATCTAAAAATCACCCATTCCATACAGAGACTGTACAAGGCAAGTCACATCTCAAAGGCTACTGCTGAGTATGTGGCAAGTGCTCCTGCACAGAGCCACATTTTAAAACAGAAGTAGTAATAATTCTATAAATATCTTACAGGCATGCACAACCTTGCAGGGTACCTTCCAGACCCACTTCCCTTACTGTCACAAAGGACTGTATACAATCCATCTACAGATATCTTCTACAGAGTGAAAAGAGCCTCAGCCCATCATTTACTAAAACACTCCTCTCTTTGGAGAAGAGGAACATGACAAGAGCCATTCATAGGAGGAGGAAAATGCAACTCCTAAGGAAAGGAAATAAAGGTAGAGATTATACCTCTAGCAAGAAAATCCCAAGCAGGAGACTATCAGTAACAGAGAGTGCACTGAAAGATAGTTGGTAGAACCTAAACTGTGCAAATTGATATTAAAATAATACTTATTTAGCCAAACCCAAATTGATTGGAAAATGCAATCTGTGAATATGTGACTAAGCCTGTTTGCAGTTTCTGAGAATTGGTTGGATTACCTGGTACCGATGAACAAGGTTAGAAGCTCAAGATGTCTGTATAGCCTTTGGCAAGAGGGAAGAACTTCCAGGAATGAAAAGAGAAGTTTATAGCAAGGAGAAGAAGAAAACCAACTCTTTAAAAGCCAAATATGGCTTATCTTTTAAAATACATCAGACATAACGGACTGAAAGCAAATACTACAGGATGAGATCCTGTGACTCCAGCGTGCAGGAGATCTGACTAACCTGTCCTGTCAGCCTTCTCTGGCCTTAACATCTGTGTGTGCATGAATTTACCAATTTAACAGTAAGAATAACTCTCCTTTAAAAAGTCTCTGTGGAACTTTTTAATTAGTTTGGTCTTACAGCTTGTCTAAAATGCTTCTGCTAGCGCAGTGTACAATAAAGTAGTGTTACGAATGCCTAAAAATATAAAATCTAATTATGGTAGCTGTGCAACTGGAGTAATGAGAAGCAAGTGTGACTGATAAGAAGTGAGACAGCAGGCTAACAAGCTGAACCTCTGTAGTTCAAAGGACTAACAGAGGTCTAAATGAAACACCTGTGGTATTGCTTGGAGGAAGATGTATGGACTAGGAAATACGAACATACAGCATTTAAAAATGTATGGTATGAATTGAATACACAGCAATGCTAATTATTAGAGCAGGTATTCAATATACAGATAAAATAAATAGCTAATAAGAATGTACAAGACTGAAGTTGATTGCCAAGAGAAATACACCTGATGTAGTGAATAAGAAATTACCTGCTGTATGAAAGAGAAAGCTGTGACTCCAATTTTTTGGATTCATGCTGCTGGACACTGAGACCTCACCGAATGCTACATGGTCACTGGTAGACAGCGTTGCCTTTGGTTATTATTCTGCCCAAGCAATTGCACTTGCAACACGCTGAGTGGCCAGTGAGATGGATCCGCCAGTATCAAAGACAAGGAAAGAGAAGTCAAGGCAGACATCCTCTGGTATGAATGAGAAAGAGGAACACAGGGACACAACTGATGATTCTGCCTTCCTTTACTGTAAAGAATATCCACTATCAAATCAGCTAATGCATCCACAACCGTAATGCACAACCCATCTAGACTGTCAGCATCTGACTTGACCCTTTGCAGAAATTCTTGCCACCGGCCAAGACTATTTCCCAGTGAAATACCAATGAATTTTCTGTATTCCACTGGACTTTCCCAAGATCATCAATTACTGACCAATTTATTATACTCTGTGTGAACCAAAAAAAAAATAATATACATTTATGGTTCTACTGTAAATCAGAATTGCTGTAGAAGAAAGTGCTACTATATTATACAGAATATGGCAATAGGGCAGCAATGTTCCCACCATGCTGCTTCACCCAACATATCACATCAAGTTGCGTGGGGCTGCATGTTTGGGCCTAAGCAAGACACCACATAGCTTTACTCTCTCTTCCACCGTTGTGTTGTATCTGTGGGGTTATAATACATAAGCAAGGGGAACTATTTTCTATGTACATACAGCACAGGGACGGAGGGAAAGAAACATGCACGAGCTAACATTTAATCTTATCAAGGATACTTTTTTGCTCAGATTCTTCAAGTTACATTAACAATAATGCTTTTCCCTGGGTTTACCGGTCTCTAAATATTTCTTACAAGTTATATAATCAAGTAATAAACAGTCCATATATATATTTTTTTTTAATTCTCAGTTTGCAATGCTGAAGTTCTTGACCTTATCAAGTACTGAAGCTGCAGAGCAAGTCCTATTTAACAGTATTCACTAACTTACCCTGCTGCCTCCACACTAGTATTTTTAGCTCAGTGAAGGTTTTCCAATCTGTCTAAACTGTCATCCAAGACATGGGGAATACCAGAAATGGTACATTTTTATTTGACAGTACCACAGACTGTTGGTTTTTCTTTTTTAAATAACCAAGGAAAAGATTTTACAGCATTGTTTGAAAATACTAAATTTCTATAGGGGTCAATAGAGGTGCTTCTCACATGCAATCTATTCACTAACAAGTTTCGTGGGTTTTATGAGACTATTCACTTTTCTGGTTAATAGAAAATATGTACTCTACCATGGCAACCCCTATATCAGATGGTTGTACAGTAACACTCTCGAAGTGTACCATAGATGTATTCAGTCTTCATAATCAATCTGGTCATAAATGTCACAGTAACTTGTCATTAAACTTTCCCCTCTAGCAACTCTAGTAGTTGTTTGATCCTTCCTGCTTCTCTGTCATACTCTTCGCTGTGCACATCTGCAGTGTTCTGCATGCAGTTTTTTCTCAAATCTGTCACCCACCAGGTGTATAAACCCTCGGCGGTGCAGCATACATAACGGCGATATAATGACAACAAGCAGTTTCACACTTACCTACCGGTAATAGCAGCAGTGATTGCTTTAAGAGAACTTTGATGACCAAGTGGAAGTCAGCATGGAAAAAAAGGGAAACTCTTGATGTTTAATAGCAGGCTAAATTATTTGCCTGTGTTCCTCACGTGACTCCTTAGATTTCATTTCAGTTCACTAGCTGACAGTGAGAGACACTGCCTTTGTGAGTAAGACAGATCTCTCTCACACCAACAGCATTTGAAAGGAATGCCCTGTGCAAAGTGAATTAACAAGACGTGGTAGAGTCCCGATTTCATCAATTTCTGTCTGCCATGAGACTCCCAGTGTATTGTAGGCCCAATTCTTCCTAACTTGCACCTTGCATCAGCAATCTGCATCTGTGCGATGTCGGTGTAAAATGCTACTGCATAAAAATGAGTAATGTATTTACATCCACTGCAGAGAGGGAAAAAAGCCAGCAGAATGGGATGCATTGAGACCTCTGAACTAGCACGTATTCTGAACACATTTCTGTAAGCTAGACAAAGCAATACATCCAGCTGGAGGTGACATTTTGCTAAGGGTGAAAGTAAAGTCAGTACAAAGGAGGGTGACAAAATATATAAAATTATCTGAATGGACTAGGAGCTTAATGAATAGTTTATGCAACTCATACAGGGAAAAAACGTAAGGTAAATGGACCGGAGCAAAACACAAAAAAATTGAATATATCCTTCATAAGGGTACATGCTGCAAGACACTGAATAGGAAGATGAGGAGGTTATGGTGGGTAGAACTCTAAAAGCTTCTGAACTGAACGTAGTACACTAAAACCTTCCAAATGTTATGTAACAGAAGTAAAACAGATAACATCTGCATAACCAGAAGTAATGATTAAATTTGAGACTGCTAGAAGTATATAAGGCATTAGCAAACTCATCCAAAATGTTAGATTCATCACATCTGATTCTCTTCTACATTATTTTAAGTTTACAGCAGTGTCACATTATCAATTGCAGCACGATTCTACTGGAGCCAAGCCAGAGCAATTCAGGAGAGAATCAGGCTCATCAGCTGCATGGTGCCTTTTCTACAGACAACTCAAAGCAAGCCTAGTAGATAAATCCTTATACTTACATTAAGTAGTAGAAAAATTACAAAACACGCAAAATTTTAAATTTCCTTTTCTATAATTGGACTATGAGCAGTGAAACCACCCTAAGTTCACAGAATCTCAAAGAAAGACACTTTTCAATGACAGAAAAGAACAAAGTTCCCAGCTGGAGAGCCTTGTCTTTGTTTGCATCTTATAATTTAAGGAATCATTTTCTAAAATTGCCTGTTGTACAGTAAAATGACAATGATTAGGCTTGCTATCTTCCAGTCTCCTGCTGTGCAAGACATTCACTCAGTGGGGCCAGGATACAAAAGTAGATGCTTTACAAATAATAACACAGCTTAACTATCATTTAATAGCTTCAAAAACATCATAGTAGTTACAAACCCTTTGGAATGAGGACAACTAATTTCAACATCTCTGTTGTTGTCATGTTTAATCACTTTCTAATGCTGGTGGATGTTTTGGGTTGTTTCTTTGCTTTTAATTGCTGGAAATTTTTAATTCCTGGTTCAAGCAACTTAATTTCACAGTTTTTAGATTAATCAGTGATCACTTGAGGGGAAAAAAATGATTGAAGTTCATCAGCATGTAGCATGGAGAATCAATGTAATATTGCAGAAAAGCATTTCAATTCTACCTTCCTGAGCAATGTGGCTTTAAACTGTTACACTCTAAGGTAATATTGAGAGAATTATCTGGGTACATGACTTTCAAGGATTCTTTTTTTAATCTACAGAGCTGATCTTCACTGCCAGAACTACGGATGTGTCAGCTGCAGGGCTGGTGTGCTTAAAGGGGTGGGAAAGTGACTCCTTCCCTAAACAAAAGACAACTACTGGCTTAAAGGTTTCATTTACACACCAGGGAAATTTGCCTGTCTATCTTTGAGTGCCCTGTGCAGTAAAGGTCGCCTTTTGGAGATATTAAGATATGGTACACACACATATTCTTGGCTAAGAAATTCTGGAAAAAGCAGGAATTCAAATGCAACATGACAATGTGAGCTACTTCAGAGGAAAAGCAGAAAAAAGAAATCTGTGAAGAGATCCCATTCTGTTCTGTTTCTCACCCAGAATTTCTACTGGCACATAAAGCTGACAGAATATCTTGATGGTAAAACTGAGACCACTCCTGTTGTGAGCTGTGTTGTCAGAGAGGTCTGCGGTACCCAGCCTGCCCAGGCACCCTGCAGCAGCACAGCTGAGGGCGCAGGTGGTTGCAGATCTACCTGTGCTGACACAGAAAGGAGCGCCACGTACTGCCATCACCAACACACTCGTCTGTTCAGATAGATGAAAGCAATGTAGAGAGCTTTAGAAACTTCCAGAAATAAACCTTCTAGGTTTCAGTAAGTCAGGCAACCAAACCAATGGAGATTCTTTCTCTCCTGTTTGAATGCAAATCAAGAATTTGTCCCAATCAGTAATTGTGATCTCCTGTTTCCTACACACTGAGGAATCCAGTGCTTCCTACCCCATTAACCGAGGCTGTGTTTACGAAACATCTACCCAACAGTTAGAAAGGGAGATTTATCGGGATCATTCATGCATACCCTTGGTATTTCTTCAATCACAGTATTTTACCACTGCCTTTTTGGTTTACTGTCTCTTTAAGTAAAGAAGAAGAAAAAAGAAGTTTTCTTGTGGTTTTAGAATGGTACCTTTTTTTTTTTTCCCCTAAATAAGATCTTACCTGGACTTATTTGTAGGACCAGCTCTGAATTCAAGGCCTATCCAGCCATTATATGGACACCCAACAATAAATTCCCCATTCTAAACTTCTATGAATGTGTACAGCCTTTAAATTACCTGTAATCCAACCAGCAATAAAAATAATCATAAATTACTTCTGTGAACACAAGAATACTGACAACATTCGGCAAGGTTGAGAAACTCACAGATTCAGTCCTCAGACTAAACCCTTCCAACGCAACTAAGAGCATCGCTACTCCTATAATTAGAAGACATTGAGTGCCCACTTGTTTTCTCAGACCATTAGCCTCCATCAGCCTACCCACTGGCAGCAGCACGTTTTCAGTGTTTTAATACTGCTGTTAAACAAGACTGCCTATATAAATTCAGTCTTTGCTCAAACCTCACCAAATACAGTAGCAGGTTCAGCAAGGCAGTAACGCATATGAGACACTGACACTCATTTAAAATTATTTTTTATTAGATAACTTAGCACAGGATCCTCAGCAGGCCCTTTTCCAAATAAATTTCTTAATTGAAATGTTCCTGGGGATGCTCAATCTCATGACTAGAGCATTCCATATAATAGAGAGAAACACAAAGGTATTTAACATTTTATTTAGTCTGAAATGAGTTGTATTAAATGCAGCTAGAGTGACATCAATATCTTTGATTCTTACCTCTCTTTCAATGGCTATAAACTGCTTCATTACTACCTATTTACTCTGGATTTTATATTTATCTGACCCAGATCAGAATCTGGCCTAGTGGGATCATGCAAAACATGAAGCAGCCCAAAATTTGCCCCTGACTAGTCTCTTTCTCATACCACTGTAAATAGGCTTGCATTTAGACAACATATTTTATAATCCTGTAATTTTAATTCATAATTTTAGAGTTTATCACTGTCATTTCTAGCAAATTCTCCCCCAAAATGCTTTAGCTATTTTGACACTATTATATTGTCATTTTCTTGATGCACTCTTGCATCTCATGCTATAGGTTTTATAAAACATGAGGCAAGCTATTGTGACTGGATACTGAGAAAAACCTAAAAGCATCAAAACATGTGCAAGGAATTAATTGTGTCATGGAAAATAAAAGCAGTTACCCATTACTCCAGAATTAGCTATATCTCTGAACTAGAAAAATCCAGCATATCTAGCCCAGCTGGGGAAAAAGAAAAAAGCTGGGTATCTACAGTACAAAATAGAATTCTGCATCTCTAGTTAGTTCGCAATTCATTTCTGAGGTTACGTATGCTCAGGGGAGTATTTCAGTCTTAAAACATAATTTATTGAAGACACAGGAGATAAAAGAAGCTGAAAGAACATTTTGATGGAATATCTCTCAAAGGGAAAATTTGTTTTTGAAGGTCTCTTCAAGCTTTCCTTAAACCTTTCCTTTCAGTCCTACGCATTGTGCTTTTCTGTTGGGTTTTTTTTTTTTTTCCTATTTGAATTTCACTACGGTTTTTAAAAGATGTGATCACTTTTGAGCATTTCAGACTTGCCTTCTTCATCCTTTTTTACCTGAGGGCTTTAAAACTCTAGAAAATAAAAATAGATTAAAAAATAAATCTGGAGATAGAGGGGAAAAAAGGAGGCCACAGAGTGTCTTGAGGAAAATGGGGAAAAAATTGCTATAGAAAAAGAAAGGTCATAATTCCAAGAGAACTGTGCAGTTACCACCTTCATCATCCAAAACCAAAGTGTTTAAGTGTAAAATTCAGATAAACCATGATTCTGAATTTGTTTGGGTAGTGAATACATTTTTATAGACCCTTGAAGTCTTTCCGGTATTCCATATTCTGTGTCTCCAAACCACAAGTATCTACGCAACGTCCAAACAAAAAAAAATATCTAACCCTTCATTGTCATTACTTTTCCTGCTTGCATCCCACTTTTCCACTACGTAAGCACTAAATGAACTATTTAAAATTGAACTGGTCTAGAAATAGTTCTTATAGTCCAAAGCAGGACCGAGGGATCTTTCATACAGGTGGATAATTATATAAGAACAACCGTATCCACCTAGCTGGTTATGAGACTAACCTTAACTGGGTCCCACATCCCTGTGTTTTCAGTATCTGCCTCTCTAGGACTCCAAGCCTGTGTTCCATGGCTCACACTCCAGCATTTTAGACAGAAATCCAGAAGCCCTAGTTTTACCCCAATGTTGAATTTTGGCACTCAGCTCCATGGTAAGAAGCTTGCAAACCCTGAGAACTTTTGTTACAAAAAGACGCACCATGCTGTGCAACCAGGAGCATGCCTTGAGGGTATGCAGCCCTTCCCTTCAGTCAAAGCTGCTGGATTTTAAGAGTACCCTTTCCTCCGAGGGTCAAGGACTCCTATTCCATTTAGAAACAAATAAACAAACAAGAAAAAAGAACGTGGGAATTTTGGTATTTGAGTATTTGTCAAATTATTTTTCCCAAATACTCTTTTCAAAATACTATTCCTTCTCATAGAAAAGGACTTAAAGTTTTTAGAAACTTTAGTTAAAATTGAATAAAATTAAAAACTTAAGGGTTCAAAATCCTTTGTTACACAGACATCAACTCCGCCTGCTCTTCAGCAATCAGTTTCACGGCAGGTTACTGATATACTGGCTTGATTAAGCTAATGATGAAATGTAGATAGTTTCTTTTTTTGCCTGTATACTTAACTGTAGAAGGAACATGTGATAGCTGTAAATTATTTATTATTTGGAGGGGAGGGAATGGCAATCAGTAACTGCAGTTTGTACAGATTACCTTCCTCTGCTTGCTTTACTAAGGCCTGATTTGAGGAGTATTTGATTACTTTGTCACAGACAGATGCTTTTCAAACCTGCCCGTGGAAAATCTGTGCAAGACTTAATATGCTTGAAATAGTGCATAAGATCTAACAGGTTAGCTTTAAGACTACAGCAGGAGTAAACTAACATACATCTTTCATTGAAAGAGTAAAGCAGACTTTCAAAATAGGAATAATCAGCAGTAATAGCCAATAGTTCAACTGACATTTTCTTCTTGGTGAAGAAAACCAGCAAGGTACACATATAACAGGAACATAACCGTAGAAATTGTAGAAAATCTGTTTCTTCCCCTACAAATTTTTACTCGTCAGCAAATACCAGAAAAACAAAAATTTTTGTGTGTCCCTCACACTGATGCACAAATGCCACTGCTCATCCTTACAGGACACCATACAGACACTGAATGTCTGGGCAGCTGTCCTTCCTCTGAAAGATGGGACCACCTTGCCTCTTAGAAAATCATCTTTAATGCAACATGGAAAAAGTTCCCTGGCTGAAGATGACAATGAAAGCAGCAGCACTCAATCTGCAGCTTTCATGTAGCAGCTTTTAGGTGTGAAAAAGTTCTTCTTAATCTTAGAATGAGTTTATTTCTTAGAAAACAGACTATGTTACACAGGCAGTTTTAATTCCCAAGTTTTTTTCTGAAGAACAGTTAATTGGAAATTCTGAACTAATTCTGCTAAGAAGTATCACTCTGGCATACTTCCACATATTCATAAATAATGATTGCTGACATCATACTAACGCAAGAGGAAAAGGACAGATAAGTCATAAGGAGGTCCAGGTTCATTTTCAAATTCCACCAACAATTTCTGTATCTGCATCTCCATTTACCCTTTAATGATTTAATTAATCTAAATTACATAATTATATGTGTTCATTACTTTTGTTCAGCACAATACCATTAAAAGAAAGCCTTGTTTGCTTTTTTTTAGGAAAATAGCTTAAAAAGTTTTATTGCCTACAGCAATTAGATCTGAAGGTCTTTCAGATAGTATATAATTTGCATTCTCAGACAACAGTGAAAATTTTCTCAGATAATTGAAATCTGAAGGAATTTATAAATTATAAACCAAAACATTTTCTGTCTTTGTCTGGAATAAGCAAATTAGGGTTACAATTCTAGATCATGTGCACAAGAATCTATAAATAAATAAACCTGGCAAAAGAACCTTATATTGCCAGTGGAAAATAAAGTCTCAATACACAATCACAGTTTAGTTGCCAAGAATATTGCAGTTTTTATAGAATATGAAGAGAACGATGAAATTCATGTATTTTCAATATTACATCTTCTAAATGGAAAGCCTTCACGTTCAAAACTGGTTTACTTTTTGAAATGTTAATAAATTTATCCTTGAAATAATAAGAAAAGAAAAATCTTTCAAATTATCTCGCACTCCACAATATTTTTGTATGAACAGTTTCAAGAAGAGTTCAAATTTTCATGAGAATTTCAGACTGAAATGATTGAACATCATAAACATATAGAAGTGAGACTTTTTCCAGGCAATCATCTCAAGACAAATTAACAATAGATTTCAGGCTAAAAATACACAGAAGGTTAAACAAGTAGACGAAAACTGAAGTGCAGCAAGTACAATTCAGCTGTTTTCTCCTGATGTACAGGGCAGGGTCATGAGACTGTTCAAAGCAGTCTTCATGAGCTTCTCTTCCCTACCTGCTAGAAGTGGTGTCCCGCTGCATAACAGGAAGAGTTATATGTTCTGTGTCTTCCTGACCTACTTTTTCTTTTCTTTTTTTGAGATAATGCCATTTTTTTCAATGTAAAATACTGGGGGATGAGGGAAAGGGAAAGAAAACAAGCCCTTCTATTTCAGTGCAACTTTCAGGGAACAGTAGCATGAATATTTCATGTACATAGTCTCATCTATATGCTCAGCTTCCTAGCCGACACTATAGTTTCCATGATGTCCTTATAAAAACGGAAATGCAAAGCACAGATATAAAGCCTCGCAGGCTTATTTGGTCGAGGTACTGCATAAGAAAACCTATTTGTGAATTAAGTTTACAAAAGGAAATGAAGACAAAGAATCTCATCAACATAAAAAAAAAAAAAAAAAACAAAAAAAAACCAAACCAAAAAACCACAAACCCCCAAACACCCAAAAAGCAAACACCCCCCCCCCCAGCATATTCAGTTTTGGATGAAAAGTCAGATTTTTAGAGATCTGACTTTTTATATGAAAAAATCTTCATGAAAAATTGTAGAAAAACAATTAACCAACAGGACTTTCAGTTAAACATTTCTGTCAAACAACCTGTTTCTGACAAACAAAAATCCTACATATTATTTCTGCTCCATGTAAAGCAAAGATTGATCTTGATAGCATGGACAGAGGTTAACTTTGACCTGACAGAATTGAATTATTATCTACTATGTACAAAAATTAATATATTCAGATTAACTAATAAGGAAATACAGCTAGGCTAAACAATATAAAAAATATTTACCAGCAAACGCATCCATGTATATACTGCAGAACGTTCACCAAAAATATAATATTAACTCAGATTTAATTAACACATACTAACGCTTGTATCTGTCTCTGATTTTTCACAGGAAGCTTTGCAGAATATCATTAATGTTCCAAAAATAGATGCAAGTTTCAGAACACCATTATCTTGAAGGATTTAATTGGTCTAACTATTCTATGAAGGACAGAAAATGCCATTTTTTTAAATAAGTTTAAGAATGAAAGACTCTCTTTCCAAATCTAATTATAGATATTTAAAGGTAAAGCAAAGGCATGCAGAGATAACACCTGTAATAGAATAAGATAGCCCTATTGGTATATTCAACACACAGTAATTATCAAACAAAATTAATCCTCAATAAATGGTTAACGGAAAGAAAAAGCACCTTATAAATTTTGTTAGGAAAGCTGAAAATTCTGACCATACACAGGTTTGTTGTAGCAATTTAACACATTAGTCTTGATCTAACCTTGAAGCTATTGGGACAGATCCATAAAATAAAGCTTGCTGCCACCAAGATGAGCAGTGCAAATACAGCTATACAATGTCCCATCCCTCTGTGTACATTTTCCTCTGGTGTGTCAGGAGAAGAGATCTGGGGATGCTCTATGTTCCACCAACTCCTTCTAAGAAAATTATTGTACCCAAGACTGTCAAGTCTTTATCTTGCCAAACCATTCCCAACACTGGAGTGACATTTATTACACATAGCACTGTCTTACAATCTAGCTAGTAAAAACACACTGTTGCTCATTTCAAACCTGTCTGAAACAGTATTTTGGCTTCAGTAGTGAAGCAGCAATAACCGCATCAGAATTTCCCACCAGACATTTTATACCCATTCTTTTTTCAAAATATTTTAAGCCACTTAAGCTCCTGTAAAATGGATTGTCCTTGAGAGGTGAAACTGGATATGTAAGCATGATGCAGTAATGGAAACACAAATATACCTTTCTGTACTAGAATATAAAGACATTTTTCCTGTAGCACTATACACAGTGCTATAAATTTTGCTGACAAATTGGAAAAATTAAAGAAAGTTCTTCTGTAGTGTCATATAGAAGATAAAAGTGAGAAGTGAGTGGATTTCTGATCATAATGAGTTCTTTAGGCAAAGTCAGAACAAAATTCAGATTTTTAAAACTTGAGTCTTTTATACTTAGATGTAAAGAATACATCTTATCTGTGGATAATTAACTATTAAATTGGGCATAGGGATGCTTCATCATTTGATGTCTTGAAAAATCTTTTCTAATTCAACTAAAAATTATGGGCTTGATAAAATAATAATTTATCAAATTCTACTGGTTTATGCTAAACACATTGTCATGCCAGATTAAAGGGCATCTGCCATTGGAGTCTATCAAAACCTCTGTGCCCACAACACACATACTAAATGCAGTGTCAATGAAATGTTCTCATGATGCCATATGGATTCTAGAAAGCACCCATTCTGATGCTTGACACCATAAATCCACATTCAGCTGACTTTGGGGTTTCATTTTATCAAGAACAGAGCTTGGCTTTCTGACATGAAATGAGACAAGTAGCCACTCTGAAAGTAAAAGCACTATAGGTGCCCCCTTCACCTCCCCCCTACCTCTGTTAAATGTAATTACCTTGAGGCCTTCCAGATAATATTAGCAGCAAGCAAAAAGAACAAGATGTCTTAAAAAAACCTCAACAAAATCTTTCTGGAAAAACTCTGTAAATTCCTGGAGCTTTTTGGCTTTTAAGTGTTTTGATTTATTAGAAGTTATACACATTTACTCACAAAAGTTCGCATTACAGCTCCAAGTATGCTTAGGTCAAGCTGGTTTGGAAGAGATTTGGATTCAAGTGAACTATTTTTTTGGCCAGCCAAATATGAAGCTATTCAACATCGTCATTTCCCCAGTGGGTCTGACATCAACAATGAGTGGAGAAGCAGTGCCATTCCTGCCTTAATATCTTTCGACAGCAACGGGTCAACTTGGCAGCTGAGAATTCCAGGTGCTAGGAAAGCTCACTAAAATGAAGACATCTTTCCAAACAAATGCTTTCAGTAGAACAAAAGGGGAAAGAAAACACAACCAACAACAAAATGTCCTAAACAAACAAAAATCAGCCCATAAGCTTTAGCAAGACCGAAGTGTCCAAACCTCAACGGGATGAGCACGCTCAAAAACAGAGGGAAAAACCCCACAACCAACTCCTACACTTAGGGAGCGCATAACTAGTACTTTACATTCATTGAATAGAAGCGAAGGACAGCTTGTGATAATTGTCATGAGAGCTTTTCAAAGAACTTGGCTTTCACAAACGCATGCAAAAGACCGAGAACAAAGGGGGAATGGGCACAGAAGGACCTAAACATTTACTGTACAAACCCAGAAATCACAAAACTAGCCTCTGACCAATATTTTGTCTTTAGAAAATTCCAAGAATCACTTTAAATGTCTAATTATTTTTCCTGTTGATTGCTTAGATCATTAGAGAAAGTGCTGTGTGCCAGATAAAACTGCCTTCCACATATCACCCCTATTGGATAAGAAAAGGAAAGGCCAAAAAAGAGAACTGCAACATACTGTACAGTTTGAGAAACCAAAAAAACAGTCCTCAAAAAAGATAAAAATACACTGAGATTCAAGAACAAGTCATTCTTAATTGTCTGAACTACCAGATCTTTAGTGACCATTTGACAGACTATTATACCACAAGAGGTCACAAAGCGCATCATGGGGAAAGTGTGTGTTTATTATCTTTATTTAGCTGGTGGTGAAGCTGACACACAATGAGGTGAAGCAATTTGTGTGCGTTTGCAGTGCAGGTCAATGGCAGGGTGAGGTACAGACCCTGGACTCCCACACCACAGCACTTTTCAGGGACACTGCACAGACTTTTTGCTAAAATGCTGACCCCGTAAAAAAAAATGATGACAACCCGGGAGGTCCCTAGTGAACCACAACCAGTTTATGCAACCATAGGGTATCTATGAAATGTACCTCAGATAAAACACGGTTTTTCAAAACAACACTGTTTTAGTCTCTCAGTTGCACCCAAAAAGCACATGGAGACCAGCTACTTTTCACATTGGCTCAGTAATTGCATTATAAACACCTAGATTTCATCAATGTTTTTGTTAGATACATTATCAGCTCCATATTCAGATCTAAGCTGCTTAATAATATTGTAATATGGTAAACCAATACTGTGTTACATACCAAAGCTAAACATAAGCAAAGCTTTAAAAATACTATATTTACTCTAACGACCATTTCACAAGATAGTTTTAGAGGACACAGAAGGAACACAGACATGAAAAGGCTTTTTGTTGTAAATTATCTGATTACAGCTCCACTATAAATCTGGGAGCTGTACACACTTTTCCTGATAAATATGCCTGGAAACAGTCAGAAGAAAGCTGTACGGTGCCTTACATCATCTCTTACTATCAGTTACTAAAAACAGATGTCATTCTGACAATGAGCTGGCTGAAGCTGAGATACTGTAGCTCATTATCCTGCAGAAGTCTCCTGACTTACCTTCAAGATGTGCACAAAGTGTCATAAAGCATGTGGGTAACGATTTGTGCCACAGCAGCGTGGCATGTTTTACAAGGGATAGTCAAGGACTCAAGTAGAACACCAGCAAGAGCTTGTTTTGATATGTTGTCAGTTTAGATGAAATTAAGAACATGTACTGATTATGAAAAAAGTGCGATTACCCCACAGGGACTTTATGCTACATTGCGAGAGGACATGTAATTAGATTCTTGCCACGCCTGACTACACTTTTGGAACTTTCTAATTTAGGTTTGATTACCTGATGATTAAGAAAATTTCAGATTTCAGTTCTGATCTTCCTCCACATTTTATAAGTAAGAACAATTTCCACGACTGTAGAAGAACCTCAGCTCTTCTTGAGGCAATTACTCAACAAGAGTAGAAAAGCGATACTATTCATGCCCCACACCGAAAGCAGCAGTACAGAAATTGTCAGGATCATAATCATCCCTGTTCATAGCCTCTCTTTACTCTGCAAATGGGCTAGACTACTTGGAGATCTAAAATATGCTTCTAGTATAATTCTGCGAGTGGGTATTCCCCCCTGCATTCCAGAGATGCCACCCTGTAACATAAATGCATACCTAAGAGGAAAGTGGTTGCAGCTCTGCATCCAGATGAGCCACAGACTTCAAAGAATGAGATCGCTGCTTTAAGTAGCAGCCTTCGGGGCACCCTTATATATGCCGCATCAGGAAAGTGATAAACTAGCTCAACAGCAGACAGTTGAAAAATCAGCCTAAGATAATTTACGACACCAACGACTACACAACCCTCATTAAATCCACACAGTCAAGGCTGGCTAGGGAGCACCAAAGGATTTAATGTACAGCAAAGGACATATTCCAATCCATAAATACATAAGACAAATGAAAAAAAAAAAAAAGACAGTCCGGTTAAGGCAGGATGTGCGGAGTGCTGGAGAACAGATAGTAAGAAAAAACTAAATCAGTTTTTTGGCAAAATTTGAAAGGGAAAATGGTAGATAGACAGGGAACAGAAGAGAAATACTGAGACAATGATTATCAAGGCCATCAATGGTTCAAGGGAGTATAACATGCAAATAGATTAAATTTACCTGGTATTTGGTCCTCACTCAGTGTAAATCATGGAAAACAACATGAATTTGACATAGGGAGAAGCAGGCTGTGCACTAGTACTTCAGATGGACAGAAGAAAGACTGAAGACAAATCACTGTGCTTTCTGTCATCTATCCAATGGTGTTATACTGTTAACAATGTAAGAGAAGGAGCATTTAGTGCACTAGGATGAAAAAAAGTATTTAAATTTTCACTAGTAAAAGCAAGCACTGGAAAGGTTGGATGAAATGCAGGGAGATAAAACGGTTCATCTTTCTTTAAAGACTGCACTAAATACAACTGAGAATGTCCTGTCTCTTGTAATCCATTATTCTTACAAAATGACTGAAACAATTCACAAAACTTGCTTAAGCCTCACTTTTTACTATGAATTTCCTTTATATATTGTATACGCATGTAAATTTATATGCTTATAAGAAAACTCTCATCATAGCTACTTTTACCCATTAACAGTATATTTATTTACATAGGAGAATGTCCAGTAGTTGCATGTAGCAGATGGTCTGAATCATGCATCACTCTTCTGAGGTATGATGCCGTCATAACTACAACTAATTTAGGCACTGGAATGGGCAGTTGGAAATAACTGCTAACCAGTATCTACCCAAAGCCTCAGATCCTCCCTTATCCCCCAGCCCAGAGCATGGCTGCAAGGCTCAATGCAGCACTAAGTGTATCTCCAGTCAAAGTCAAGGTTTGCTGAGAAGGACAAAAGTTCTTCCTTCTTTAAAAAAAACAAACACAAAAACACTGCTTAATGCTGGCTGCTGTGACTTTGTTTTAAAATTTGTTACTTGATCACTGTGGAAGAGAACAATATGGAAACTTTTCAACACAGAACATGGAGCACAAGCAACAAGTTTTTGGTCATTACTTTGGATTACAAGACTGCTAAAAATTATGCCAGCCTTCTACCTGAGCCACCTGAACCGCAACAGAGATTTGAAATATGAAGAATGGGAACGAAGCATGACTGCGACTTTTACTTTGTGTGTAGGGTAACTGATGTGGAAGAAGCACGTAACAATGGAAGAATGATATTCTCACTTTACCAACTGTCAAAGTATTCACTGAGGAACACACAGAAGAACACAAACATCTAGCAACCTCTCTGAAACTTGCTAAGTTTGGAATTGCAATGTAACATACATAAAATACAAAATAAATACCCCAAAACTACAAAAGGCAAATCCTCCCCAGCACATTGCCTCTTACAAAAGACTGATACTCATGATGTTGTGCCTTCTGTGCTCAAACGTAGAACCTGAAAAAGCTATTTAATGTGTAAAGAAAGAAAAAAGGACTAAGTTTTTCAGCTTAAACACGCTGACTGCATCATTTGCTATTAGAGCTAATAAGGATTTCAGTTAGGTTTGGCCCCTGTAGGACTTTCTGTGATTTGCCAAAGTGAACAAATAACAACTTATATTAATGAGCAACTCCAAAGGTTTGGACAAGATGCATAGCTTAAATGCACATGGAATAGCAACACTGTAAATCACGCATGTTGTGTGTAACAGTTTTAGGTGGCTAACAGGTGTTTTTTAATGCCATTTTAGCTGTGTCTGTACCATAATTCTGCACTAAAAAAATCAGTATCCTTTGGCCAAAGGACAGATCGCTGCACCTGTACCGCTTAAAATGACTGTAGCAAGCACCCTGCTACTCCTTTCTGCAACAGGAGAGAGGCAGCAGTGTGGCTGCAGCTTCCCTTAGCAGTGGGGGAGATGCGGGCAGAGCCCGGCCCAACTTGGAGCTTTGTAAAGCACAGGGCCTGCAGCGCCCTGCACAGGGGTCTGTTAAGGTGCACCCAGGCCATGTCGCTGAAGGTTACTCTGAGCTTGGTTACTCACAGCACAAGGAAGATCATCCCTTCTGCTGGAGTGTTTCCATCACATGCGGATGTATTGCAGGCTCGTGTAGTGAGCTCCATCACACAAGGTGCACGTAAAACACACTTCAAAGAACATAGCCTGCTTTACACAACTTGCAAGAGAACCTTATGACTAGATATGCTTTATATTACACTTACTAGGAACTGGTGAATGTAAAAGGTATTATTACCTGTGTACACATACACACAAGAATATCGTTACAAAACAAGGTGTAACACAGCGGTAGCAGTGGCCACCCAAACCAGGGGCATCTGGAGGGCTGTGGCTCTTTTTCAAAAAAACTGTTTGCAAAGGGTACAGCCAAAGACATGGGAGAGGGGAAAGCCAAAGACATAGGGAAATGCAGCAGCTGGAATGCAGTTCTAAGAAAACTTCAGTGAGATGATTTCCAGCATAAACACTACCTGAAAAGATGAACCACTAGCAAAACCCCACCTCCTTCTGCATTCAGAAAAACAATACTTTGTCTCTGCAAGAGCATTACCCCCTGTGGTAAACAGGTGGGATAACATCAGGATACCCAGTTTCAACACTAATTTTTCTAACTAAAATAATCCTTCAGGTCCTAACTTTACACTAACAGCTCAGTTGAAGAGCATTCCTCCATACCAGTTAGCACTCAGGTATGAAGTACATATGCACAAAACATATGTGCATGCAAGACACTGAAACTTCTCAGTTTCCCATCCTGTTACACAGTAGGACAACCACTAGTTACAGTTTTTTCAGACGACAAATGGAACATGTACATTATATCTAACAAACACCTAATTATGCTATTTTCAAAATTGAATCCCACTAACAGTGTAATAAGATCAGTTGCCTGAGAAAGGGCAGCTATGTGCCTAGCAGAGTAAAGAAAGATGAAATAAAATTATTATCCAAGTAAAAAAACTCCTCGCCAATAAACAAGAGTCAGGATTGTAATGATAGATCTACATGCCCATTGCTCTTGCACTGAGTCCTTGCACGACAGACAACCAGATTAACCTGAAAGTAAATAATGGAAATCAAGCTCATGATACTCCTCTTTAAAGATTTTATTTTATTTTTTAAAAGAAAATTATTTTCTATAATAGCAATGGAAAAAAATTATGCCCCAGTGCTCTCCCCTTATTTTTATTCCAGGGAGGGGAACAGAAGGAGGAGGTGGCTGATGGGTTAGCAATTTACATATCTATATTTCTTTCATACTACAAGTATGTTCCATTTGTTCTGAAAATATGTAATGATCTAAAATGGGGACAATTTTAATGAATTGGGTTCATAATATTTCATATCTTGCTGCCAGACTCTTAGTCAATCAAACTAATGTTATAAAGGAACAGCCAACAGCCAATTTTGACATCCTTTAAGCAGGTCAGTTATAACCCAATTAGCTCTACCTACTTGGTCTCCAAGGTCTGAATAAAATATAGCCCATTTTGATTAGAAGCACTACTTCCACCAGCGTGCACATGTCTTAAAATAGACTGCAAAAATACTTAAAGCCCTATGGAATTGCTAAAGAAAAGTCTCGATCCTGCTGAAGTCAATTGCTGTAATACAATTTCTCCTGACTTCTTACAGATTACAAAAGCTTCTAGATTCACACAGTGTCATTCCAGTTTTATTGGATAACAGAAAAACCAAGTGCTGCATTCATCAGAACCCTTCCATCTGCTAAACACAACTTTTCTGCAACGTAAGAGAAACTGAAAGCATCAATCCTGACTTCCAGCAAAATTCCTGGTGAACTAACTTCAACAGAAGGAAATCACTCAGAATTACATTTATATGCATCCCACGTTAAATCCTCCTGTTTATTGTAACACAAGTTTCACATTATTAATAACTTGTAGATCCTCCTTGAATTTGGATGGTTTGATAAGAAATGTAGTTATTAAATCTGGGTAAAATAAGACATCACATCATTACGATAATGAATTTTGCTTTATCTTATTCATTAATATTTTAATTAGTCAATAAATGTTTTTTCTTGTTAATTGTAATATTCAACGGCTGAGAAAAATATTGATGTTTTATTTCTTAAGAATTTCCTGATTTTCATTGCTTAAAAAATAGGTGTTTTTTTCTCATTAGTTGCCCTGCCCCCCAGATAAGATATAATCATCATCTTTGGAACCATACTTATAAATAGGAAGTGTTAGACAATTCTTGTTTTATATATAGTCACACATATCTCCTGCAATACATACCTAATGTAGACAGTGAACTTCAGAACAGCAGATCTGATAAAAAAAAAAACCAACAAAAAACAAAAAAACAAAACACCAAAAAAAACCAAAATGCAAACAAAAAAACCCCAAAAACCAAAACAAAACACCAAAACCACACTGACACAACCCCCAAAATCTCCAGTAGCAGGCAGAGAATATGCTTTCTTTTACTAGAGAAACTCTAGACTGAAATTTGAGAAATCAAAATGCCTCTGAAATCTTTCTTTTATTTTCCTTTCATTCTAATACACTAAAAGTCTTGGCATGCAACCATCAGTATTTGGCCACCTATCCCCTAATCCCGAAAGCTGTCGTGAG
Source organism: Falco rusticolus (assembly GCF_015220075.1). Lineage (NCBI taxonomy): Eukaryota > Metazoa > Chordata > Aves > Falconiformes > Falconidae > Falco > Falco rusticolus. The sequence goes on from NC_051199.1 coordinate 22,823,120, forward strand.
TGGCTAAGTATTAGTACTATTTGTCTATAGATAAACGTAACTCCTGACAAAGATGGTTCATAGCACCCTCTTTGATTAACTAAAGGGGCAACCAGAAATGGATTCTTTCAAATCATCCAAGTCAGAAACTGAGCTTGAAATTCGATTATAATGTCCTGTGTACTGGTGCAAGCACCTAATGCACTAGGCAGCATATCTGTCAAGCTTCTAGATATGGCCACAATCAAAAGCCGATGAAATGGAATAGTGCTGCAAGGATCTTACAGAGAGACAAGTATTTATGAGCAGCGGTAATTTAAACACAGAAACCTATCATGAAAATCTCATTAGCTTATGAATTAAAAAAAATAAGATCTTTCTAAAACACATCATATATTTTAGGACTTTGTGCACTTAGCTTAGCATGGCATTGGGAATAATCAAACTTTGCAAGAATAGACTCCTTGGCAGCTTTTTGCACCAGTTCTGAATTCCACCGCTCAATCAGAAAGAGCCAGCGAATCACTCAATAGCAGAGCCTGGTCTCCTCAGGTCCCACTATGATTCACTTCAAAACCGAACGCACTCAAACTGCAAACTAAATGCAGTGGTTATCTTTTGTTTGTTTTGCGCATGTAAAACAGAGGCAATAAATATGAGAATTTTGGGTTTTTTTTTGTTTCTGTGCAAACCAAAAGGATTTTGTAAATGTTTTCCTAAGGGAAGTTTGAGAGGAGAGTAGGAAGAAGTGATTTCTGAGAAGGAACAATATATTTATCAATACTAGTCCAAAAGAAAAATATTATGGGGAAAAAATTACTTATTTGAAAAGAGTTTCCAATACTTGTTTCACATACAGCATATACGTGGATATCAGCGACACGCCTCCTTTTGCAATAATATATTATCCTGGTTTCAGCTGAAACAGAGTTAATTTTCTTCCTAGTAGCTGGTACAGTGCCACATATTTGATTTAGGATGAGAATAATGTTGATAACACACTGATGTTTTAGTTGGTGCTGAGCAGCATTTACAATAAGTCAAGGATTTTTCAGCTTTTTGCACCACTCCACTGGTGAGCAGGGTGGGGGCACAAGGAGCTGGGAGGGGACACAGCTGGGACAGCGGACCCCAACAGGCCAAAGGGATATTCCATACCATATGATGTCATGCTCAATATGTAAACTAGGGGGAAGCTGGCCAGGGACCACTGCTCAGGAACTGGCTGGGCATCAGTCAGTGGGTAGTGAGCATTTGCATTGCGCATCACTGGTTTTGTATATCCTAATTCTTTTAATATCATCATCATTATTATTATTTTCCCTTCCATTTCTGTCCTATTAAACTCTCTTTATCTTAACGCACAAATTTTTCTTTTTTGCTTCCAATACTCTCCCCTCCAGGGAGGGAGGGAGTAAGCAGCTGTGCGGTGTTTAGCAGCCTGCCAGGTTAAACCATGACACTTATAAAACACAAAACTTTGTTTGTCTTACAAACCATACCCATCTCATAGGATCTTTATGAAATTAAGCATATATGTGTGTAAAGAGAGCTTTTTTTCTCCTACCTCTGAAAACATTATATATAACTTCCTGCATCATGTATCAAATTCACAAAAAAAACCTAAGTTACTGAAAATACAGCAGCAACAAATCCAGCCAAGTGTAGTTCACAGTGTTTGCTATCATAATTACACCATCAATGAAAATACTGGAGGGGCAAGACAGGGACGGGACGGATGACACAACACATGCACAGATAATAATCCAAGGGCATAACAAGCAGGAACTGCAGGATTCAGAACAGTCTAGAACTGCCAAAAAGATGCATTTAACAAGACTTACGAAAAGCTGTTGCGAATGGCGCAACTCACATGAAGCCAGATGTCTTCTAGCCAGGTTGGCCTGGCCAAATGCTCAAAGAGCTAACATGTCTGAGCCTAACCTAAGAGGATTTCATTGAAAGAAACAGGAATGAAGATCATACAAAACAAGCAACAATGTAATATTGAGGGTTGTAAAATTTTCTCGTGCTTGGGAATGTAAACAAGGTCTACTAGAGTTAAAACAAAGCTGTAGCTGTTTCATACTGTGAATACAGAAATATTGAAACCTCTTATCAAGGAAACAAGACTACAACTTCCTTGATTTAATGGTTAATTATACTGCAGCTGATTATTAAAACTCATGAAAACTGATGCTGCAGAAGCAACTGTGTCTGCCTTCTGAAAATGCAAATGTGCCATAAACATTTTCTGTAATGTAATACTTTTTCAATTTTCAGATGATTGCCTGTCCTACGTCCATTACCCTTCTGCATTTCCACTGAGCTTTAATTAGAGTTAAAGTATGTCTTGATTCGCTGATTAACCATCATAAGCAATTTAAAAGAAAGGGTCATCATTTTAAATATGCAGGAAACCACATTTAACTTACTTCACAAAACACAGCATTAAATCAAGTCATGTATTTTTTAAGAGAAAAGTTCTGAACATTTCAAAGTATAAATTAATTCTTTACTTAAGCTTGGAAAAATCTGAGCTTGAAAATGAACCAAGGGAGCAAAGGGGATGTAGACTACAGGAAGGCATACATGTAATTTGCAGTCAAAGCTGCATGTACTGCAATAGGTACATAATGGATGGGATGGCTGAAGCTGTTCACCCAGGGATGGTCATTATTTCCGTCCTAGAAATACTTGCTTCATAAACTTATCCTCCCTGTCTACACCGGCACCTTTGGTCTACAGTACTTATTCACCTTGAGGATAAAACCAAAATCACTTGCAAGGTTATCTATACATATATAAAGGTGTACATATTCTAACCTGTCTTCTCCACTATGGAAATGTAATAAATGTCCACAGTACTTTTTCTTAGTCTGCAGGAGACTTTTTGGACATCTCACTAAATGCTTTTTGTTAGGGTGAGAGCAAGGGAGCTGTGGAGTCAGATACTTAATACAGGTGCCTTTTTCCAAAAGACTATTCATTAAAAAGAAGTAGCTGCTACCTAAATATTTACACATATTTCATTGAAGAATCTTTCATAAGCCGTTGTTTACTTTTTCTTACCAATAGCTGTCACAGCATCATTTCATTAGCTAATCAACTTTTCCCTACTCACACATACTCAACACATTATAATTGCTGGTGACTAGGCTAATGCAGAAAAAAACCACCAACCCAGTCTCTGTGGAATCACAGACATAGTAGAAAAGGAAATATTTTACACACAAATAAACTGACATGCTCGGAGAAAGACAAGAGCAGTCAAAATTTATTACTTCAAATTAGACACCTAGGTCTCCTCCCTACTAAGAGTTATACGAATGTTTAAATGAACAGCACTAATCAGTATAAATTAGATATCCTTAGCTTTTACAGAACTAGGGTTGTGCTCTATAGTTACAAAATCACATAATTTACTTGTGTTTTGACAGTGTTCAAGTCACTTATTTAAGTATCTGAATGTAGCTACAGGCACATAAATTTGAAAGTGTGATGATAGATTACCTAAGGCCAGACAGTGAATCAATGTCTAAGCTAGAAAAGGAAACAAGGAATCCCAAGTACCTGTTGAAAGACAAGGTGACACTGCTCAGTGTGGAAAAAAGAGCTTCCATTTGCAACCTATACAAATATAAACCAATTCTTCTCCCCAAACTCTGATTCCTCCATTGAAATTATCTTAAACACATTGTGTATTCCATTACACTCATTCTTACAGAGGTAGGTGTGGAGGGATTAAAAGCACAAACCCCTAAACCTAAAACTCAAAACATTCTTTACTAGGATTAAATCACTAATTACTTGCACTTTTCTTGTAGTGGACCTAATTACATTGTAAATAAGACTATGTACAGTATCAGCTGAATTACGCTAACAGTTTCAATTACCCTGAAAAATCTTTATATGTAAAAAGTTTATGGGAAGCTAACAAAGTGGCTTTGTAATTAGTGCAGAAAGTTAGTCGCGACAAAATTACCCCCCACATGGAAAATGTCACTTTTAGAATAAATTGCATGTAAAAATCATTGCGTGTCAAGGTAAGGCAGAATATGAACTACTTTTTAAAGGTAAGAACTGCAGAGAAGTTATTTTTAAGAGTTCAGTCCCTCTTCCCCAACCACTGCAATAATTATTCCCCCAGCAAGCATCAATGGGACTAGGAAACCAGAGGGCTGGGAACTAGATGGTATGGAATCTAACAGCTTCAAGTACCCTAAACTCTACCTTCACATCATGCTGAAAAATTTGTCAGAGATTCAGCTGGCTTCCTCATGCTTCAGTTTCAACAAACCTTCATTTTAGAGACACAAGCCTTCAGAAAATTTCCAGCGAGTTTAACAGTAGCTGCTTCTTGCTTTTTAGGTGGAATATAAAGTCACTTCAATAACAGTTAGACCTGCCGTGGCTTTTCATCATCAGCTGGTACAATGTGAACTGTGGAGTGGGAGAACCTGGTCGCTGCCTGAGTCTGAGCTATGAACTTCCATGAGAACTTGGTGACTATTCCTTCTGGGGGATGAGAAGGGAAAAAGGGAAGAAATTATTTTCTGCTTCTGAATATCCCCAATGTTTCTAGCCTCCTTTGGGTCTGAAATTGCTCATTGTCAAGTCAAACCTACATTTTGACCCTACATTGTGGCACCTGTGATTCACACTATTCCCCCTACCAGGGAACATTTCTGGATGTGGAAATAAATAAGACTTACATAACATGCCAAAAGACCAGTTGGGGCATTCAAAGAACGTCTCAAAGTAAGTTGAACAACAGTGACTTTTACATAATGCTGAAACATAATTTCTTTTTTTGTGTTACATTATGTATTTACATTAGTATCTGATAATAGCAAGAGATTGGTAAGCAAACTAAATTCCAAGTCTTTAAAGAATTCAGTAGGCTTTCTATACATCCCAGGAGAGAAGTGGAAAATAATGCTTCGCCTTCTAGAAAACTTAATGTAGTCTGTAAGATAGGGCATTTGAGGTACAATCTCTGCATTACAAAATAGCACATTTGCACATTAGGCATCACCAACTGATACAGCAAGTAGCCTCAAGGTTAATCAACCCGCTGACGCCAAGAGCTGAGGCAATGCTTATGCATTACAGCTGGAGATAAGCCACACTTCCCCGGAAGTGAACTGATGACCCTCACAAACACAGAGCACCAAAATAAATCAATTACTGACAAATAATAGTGTTTCTGCAATTCCTAACCTTCACCAAATGCATAATGGATACATTTTCATCTCATGAAATCAATGAACAAGAAAACACCTCCTGTTTTCTTGGAAGTTATGTCTCTTACCATCTTTGGAAAATCTAGACAGACTCATTAAAATCAGTGCAGAGCGTTAATCAGTGTCTGACAAGGAACAGAGAGAATGCCATTCCTTCTTAGGTGGGAATAAAAAACCTGAAAGTCTAAGGTGGCAGAAATGCAAATGCACACCCGAAACATCAGTGTGACTTACACATAAAGGGCTTAGAAAGACTTTAAAGTTATATTAAATTAGGGACAGAATCATACATGAGATAAACCATTGTAATTTCACTAACTTAGTGGAAGTAGGGGTCCACCTCAGCCACCCTTCAGGCTCTCCTCACACTTCACTGCTTACCTGTAATTTAGTGCCAACCACAATGCTGTAATTGCAGGGGTCTCTTTTCTGCTTCTCAGTAAAGCTGTACGAGCCTTAGCGGTGACTAATATGATATGATAACAGAAAGAACAGATACAGTCTGCTTTTTCTTAGATGCTCTACAAGTGATTAGCCTGGGCACTGTAACTGATCTTTTTATTTAAGCACAATGGGAACACCAATAACAGAAAACTTGCACAGCATATTTCAGAATCCATACCAGCAGCCTGACAGATCCACATGCATGCTGAATTTAGCCATTTAAAATGTGCTAATTTCCAATTTAAAGCAGTGTCAAACAAAATGGATGGCTCATTTTCGAACATTGCTCCCCTTAAGAGATTTGTCAGCTTTGGATTGTGTATCGTGCCCTCAGAATACACTGGGACTCCCACCAATGTAAGCTGCATGTGCAAACTGAAGGCAACTCATGGTCCTGTGAGATAAACTGCTTGCTCTTTTATATGCTGCAGCATATAATTTGAAAAAGCAATCTGCTTTGCTTACTGGAATTCAAAACTGCAGTGTCCATAACAAGCTGGATATTTGAATTGCATCTTGCTGCTAATCTTACTTATGTTCCGTACTATCAGAAGTCTTATTTAAATGACTCTGGTCTGATAATAGCCAAGTTTCCTGACCTCAGATGTCAGATACGGAAGTCGTTACATAGCTGACAGCTCCAAGACACTTACCAGGTAGTTCAGAAGGCCCAGGGGAAAAGAAGATTTGGGTGATGACACTGGCTCACGTAGGAGCACACTGTTCTCTAGAAGAACATAAAAATGCAAACAGAGCTGGGCCTTAAGGCAAACCAGAGCATTTTCAGTCTCTGTAAGTTCTTTCCCTCAAAAAAGAGACCCTTGTTGCCAACTAACTGCACTGGAACTACTTAAGGGCAGTCATGTGCCCCACTCAGCAGGAGCACACCCAGAAGAGTGACAACAGAAGACATGGACACATGGACAGTAAAGAAAAAAAGGTATGAATACATCTTTCATGCTGTTCATTTCAGAAGATACCTATGGAAATCCAAGGCTACATTTGATAATAATATAAAGACTACTTTCTATATACCAGACAAAAATCTAAAGCCTTAACACATACATTTGTTTGTTTGTTTTAAATCAGCTTTCTGCAGTCTTAGGAGATTAGAACATTTAAATGTGGTACATTTAGCTTTACAACTAAAAGACAGAACAGGTCATGTCCATAGAGCCCAGTTTTCAGAAAACAGGTATTCAGCACTTTCAGTAAATGAAGCATAGTTCAAAGTATCAGATCCCAGCAACTGGTAGTCACATCAGGAAATCCTGGCCTAAATTTTCATCCAGGCAACTATGGGTCTGTTCCTTTATGATTCAGTGTCTGGTGCTTTTTCCATCCAGCATAAGGAGTGTTCAATGTCTCATCTAAGTCAAATAAATTTCAAATAATTTAGAAACTGGAGAGACTTAGGTAACTTGAGGGGGGTGGTATGGTGTTTTCTTTTTTGGATGCAATGACTACAATTGCCATTTATCCTCTAGATCTCCCACTCAAATCCAAAGTCAGTCCTACAATGGGCTTCTATTGGGTGGGCTCCAACCTACACATAATCTTAAGCACCAGACATCTTAGACCAGCAACACAATTTCACAAACAGCAAGAAACCAGATAAATTTACATTAACTTCAGATAAAATCCTTTTAATAACCAAGCACCAGTACTTATGGGATTTGTTCATCGCCATTGCAGAATGTCCTGTAACATGCACCCTGACTCTGGCTGTGCAAGCTAAATTTGCTGTGATTAGTAGGGCTGAAAGAAAAACGACTGCACTAATATTCAAGCTGTTTGAAGAGAGGTTTACTGCCCCCAAAAGAATCATTTAATTATAACACACCATTTTCTTTAGATCTACATATAAAAGAGTTAATTTGCCTAAGCATGCACCAATGGGGCTAATGGATAAAGGTTTTTATTAGGGATGTGCCAAATGGTTCAATAGTTATTTGAATACTATAGAGACCTCTCAAACATGTAGCTTTGGTGTGCAATAATTCTGTTCAATTAATGGGTTTATTTCCTTCACAGATATTCTTTTAGAAGTGCTCCATCATCCATGCAGTGCTGTTCAGAGACATGTTGTAAATACTTTCTCTTTACTGGTAAGTTCTAAGGACATGATGCTGTTCTTTCTCACTGCTGTACTTGATATAGGAAGAAATCTGCAGAGAGATACGTAAAAGATGTTGTACCAAATTCTCCTTGGATCCCAGTTAATATTTTTGCAATATAATAATATTGTTGCAACCAATGGAATCACATCAGCTTTAAAACAACCCCTAGCCCTCCTATCCTCATTTCAGCATGGAGCACTACATGGCAGAAGGTGGCACACCCAGCATCCTTTCCAGCATTAGTTATGAGAGACAGCCATTAATATGACTCTAAATCTCTCAGAGTAAATGCAGCTCTGGTATCTGTGCACTACTGCTGAAACTGCATACCTCCACGTACCTATTAATTTGAAGTTTTAATAGCTGTTAAAAGTAATAATAATAAAGGCAAAGGCAGTTAAGTTCCTTGGTCTCTACCACAAAGGCTTCCGCCTAGAGGCACCACGTCTGATGTAGCTGATACAAGCATGCAGACTGCAGCCCCACTGCGAGACATAAATATAACCAGCAAAAATGCATTTTTATTCATTACAGTTTTCCTGATTTATTGGCTAGGTTTTAAGACACTGTTTTTTGCACAGCTATGTTCATGCCGGAATCAGTTTTTATGGTGTAGTATCTGAAAAGAAGTTGAAGTCAAGCTTGATGCAAACATTGCCATTACTATAGACCAGGACATAACTGATTCAGGTAAATTTCTCCAGTCCATTGTTGACATTATAACTGGCCAAGCTGAGTTAGAAACTCAATTAATAAGAACATTTGAGGTTTGCATAATACTTTTCATCAACAGTAACAGCACACCTTGCTACACTGACAGAATATTATATCCCCAGCAAAATTAATATCTGAAGAAACACTGCAGAATTCAAGGGAAAACGTGAACAAAGTCAAAGCCAGGAGCAGAACCTCAACTATTTCCAGGGAACTTGCATAATTAGAAGGGTGTAAGGGTAAAAGGAGGCAGGGTTTTCAATGGGATACAAATGCATAAAGGATGCAGGAGATTTGCATTTAGGTGTGTCAGACTTTGGATTCAAATTTCAGTGGCAATCTTTTCTAACCTTCATACTCACTTTTCTCTCAAGTTTCTGGATAAGTTTGTTACCTGTTCAATATTACTCACATATCTTTAAACTGAGTTTTTCAGTATAATCTAGAAAAATTAGTCCAACCTGACAAAAGACACAGAGTGGGCTTGTAAGGATTTTTTTTTTTTCCATACAGATTGTCTTAACTTCTCATTTGAAGGCTGATCCAGAAATCCTGGGATTAACTGGAATCTGAATCAGACTGTTCTGGCAGTTTCATTTCTAATGTAGCTCTCCCAGCCTGACCAGCTCCTTTAACTGTGGTTCTTGAGGGTCCTCTTAAAACAATGGAATCCTTTCAAACACCAATCAAGTTGCAAAACATTACTTTCATAAATCCATTTAGTCTCTTTTAAAATGTAGAAGCTTACACAAACAAAGGGAAAATGAACTAGCAGAATCAACCACAGATGGTGAAAAGGAAAAAAGCTATTCAGCAATTTTCATGATTAGTTTAGTGGTCTTAAGGCACATGTGCTTCAGCAAGCCAGGAGAAAGGAGAACTGCAAAAGTGAATACCCAACTGCATAAATGCCAAGAATTCTAAAAGCAAATAACCATATTACGATCCCATTTGTAAATTAGCTCTGTTTAATAGTCCTGAAAAGAACTTATACAGAATTTATTCAATTATTTGCATTCTTCCAAGACAGTATTATTACACCATGATTTAAGACCTCCCAGGAACTTTCCAGCAGTGATGAGCCACAGGACAGCACTCTTTACTACTGTTGAAAATCCTGCCTTTCCCCTAGTCTTGACTCTTCCTTGAAAGGACAAAGGAACTGGAAGAAAAGCTGCTTCTAATCACAAACAAAAGCCTCTATCATATAGAAACCACCACCCTCTCCCTTTGTCCCCCTGGCAGTAAAGTAAGTTTACCATGCCTATGTTCAGAGATCTTTAGAGATCTCCCTTTAGCTGCTACTTTTCTTGCTTCTGGAACTCAGCTTTCTTTTTTGACTATTTTTTATTTGCTTTTTAATTACATGTGCTTTTCAGTAGCTAATGAAGCACCAGACTTTCCTAAGCTACATGAAAAGATTCACTGCAAAGCAATCATTGACCTAAGCTGCCCAGCAAAGAAAATGAGGCCCTGCCAAATAAATGTACCTCTCTCCCAGGAGCAGGAAACACCGGATAGCAATATTACATATCATACCTATTGCCATTATCCAACTGTTTCACTAGAGTTTTCCTCAAACAAGAAAACAAAGAAACACCAGGATCCCTGAACATTCCTGTAAGTTTTCCAGTTTCATATCTGTATCTCTCAAATTATAAAGCAAACATCATCTACTTACTCATGTCTGATTACCTGTATGTGGATGTAATGAAACATATCACATAAAAGTCAAAATGTCTTTCTTCACTAAAACCAGACAAGTTATAGCAAGGCACAAAGTCCAATAGACACATAAACAGACATTACTGAAGTAAAACTGTTGTCTGAATGGTTTCCTCTGTGCCACCTGTTGTTTCTGCCCCCTCTTCCTTTAGTTCCTCTTTCCCTTCAATCTGATACCTTTGAGCAATTTCAGAGAAAGGGCTGGGGAGAAAAAAAATATTACATACCCAATATGACCATTGCAATCCAGTTGTTAGCTATCCTTGAATGGTCTGTTTCTTTGCCCCTAACTTTCATCCAGATGGTTTATTTGAACAGTAGAAAGCAGAAAAATTGTAGAATGACTAGACCTTAGATGGTCTTCAGGTCCATATCTTCAAAAGCATTTAAATGTTTATCTCCCATTGGAAAAAAAGAGCTCTGGTAACTAAATATTTATGAAAAGCTGCCTCTAGGCATTATGTATTAAACTGCTTTTCCTGTATTAGATTAAAAAGACATAAATCTTTACATACTATCAGGTTTTCCTATTCAAAGGGAGCTTAGTTAAACTTACACTACTTGAGAATTATCTGCTGTGAGTTTAACATTGTTAAGTTACCTTAGTAATGATTTTTCGTAGCCTTTAACAAATGGAGTTGAAAATAAATATGTGAAATTCTGTACGAGTAGCCCAACATGTATAACAGAGAATATAAATATCTGGATAATAGAAAAGTTTGAGATTCCCTCCAGGAAAATTGTTTTAACATATTAATCATGTGCATCATGACTCCACCCATTATCTTTAATTACAACAAAAACATGAAAAATTATAAACTTCAGAAAAAATATTCTAAAGTTAAAATCTATGGAGTCCCATATATATACTCCTGTGCCTTTCTTTGCCTTTGTGTTTTTTGGCTGTATGTTCACCTGGCCAGCAAGCATCTAAGTTACAGCAGTGTACTAAAGTTACTGTTGTTGACACAGACATCGTGACATGGTATGGCGTCCCGCTTACAGGGAAGGGACCCTGCATTTGCAGGGGGCTCCATCCTGCCATAAAGCCCTCTGAGACGCATTGGCTGCATTTTCTATACAAAAATTTGGAGCACACTTGTAATATTCTTCAACAATTAACAACATAAAGGAGGCTATGCACACACTTCTAGCTAGCTAAAGTCAATACCTCCATTCCAGTGTTTTGGGTTTGTTTGTTATCCCCTTCCCTTTATTCCTCACTTCTCCATTTCTGAGTGTTGGGGTTGGGGTTTTTTTCCTGCTACTTGCACAATAACAAAAAGCGATGAGGACAGAATTCCTGACTGTGAAAGGCTATAAGCATTACAACATTTACATGGTGACATTTTTAGTGGCCAAATGATTACCTGATGACATATCCAGAACTTCGAGGGGTTAGATCAGTCAGGATCACAAGAGGGTTTTTGCTTCCTTTGGCTACCCAGGGCAGAAAAGGTCCACAAGGGAGGCACCTTGCTCTTTCTCTGACAATGAACATAGAAACTTGAGGTGGAGGTAACAGTACACAAGTTCATGAGACTGAAAGTAATCATCAGTGTTTGATACTTCTGAAATTGTTTTCCTAAATTATACAATGAGAAGACATAGATATGGCTTTGTCCTGTTTACCCTTCCTAGTAAGGCTCTCTTATTTCCTAAACAACAAGAGTATCATATTTAAACACAGCAACTCTTTCAGCAGTTGGAAATGAATACCATTGAATACATTGACCTTTAGAAAGATTTAAAAATAACCCCAAATGTTGTCTTGCATTAGCTTTCATTATTATTCAATTGCATCTGATGAGCTGGCAGTAATTTCCACTTCTTGTTGCTATTGTTTCTTGTGAAACAAACACCTTCTTATATCTACAGGGCAAGCTATATATGGAAAAGTGTACAAAAAGATCCCTGCTAAAATTCAGATAAAATATGTTGATACAGTGGATGTCTAGGTCAGACCAGCATTTCACTCATCCACCTCCCAATACAAGTTTACACAAATTTCTGCTAATTTTTCATATTTTTCTTTATGTGACCCAATATTTTTAAGAGTATTTATTTAATCAGAGTCTGATTTTCTACATACATGACAGAATTCAGCCATATACTTCTGGGGGGAAAAAAAAAGCCCACAGCTAAAAATGACTATAACCCATTCTTTTAAGGGTGGGTTATCATTGTCAAACATACAAGACAGACTTTCTCTTTGTCCACGTTTGTACAGGTAACACCTGTTTTCTCACCTTCCATTCTACTTAAACTTGCACCACAGCATGTCAAAGTAAGTTTACTCTGTGAATGAGTGAAATATATTGCTCTGACCTACTCATGAGCCAGTTAATACCTTCAAGGATCAAGGACCGAGCAAACTATTTTTAAAAACACAGCACAATGTAGGAACATTCATTATTCTCATTCCCTCAATACTCACTATGAGTTAGAAAACCTAATGTGTCTCTCAAACTAATGGTAACTCCCCTCCAATATTAATTCTCACCCAGATATCCCACCTCTCTTGACAGATGTTCAAATACGTAAGTGCCTACAAGGCAGCAAAGCCTGGCCCAGTTGAAATGTGATTAGCAATAGGCAGTCTCGGACAAAGTCCTCCTTGGGATCCTTCCCAGCAGCCACGCACACACACACAGAAGCAGGACCGGGGCAGTGAAGCAATAGTGCTTTGCTACTTACAACCCTTGCAATATGATACAGGGAAAGTTACAGTCTTTTAATTAGATATGGAACTGTTATAATTTATGAGGCACAGTCATCTTTTTTGAGTCAACTGGACTCTTTGTGGAGAAATAGCTGATATCAGAATGTTTCTTCATGAATGTGAATCCATTCACAGCTGCATTTGAAATCGAAGGGTGTGATTTTTTTTTTTCAAAAATAATAATTGTAAAAAATACTGTCTTTTTCCATTCCTTTGTTTTTTTGACTGTAACTTTTAAGAAAAAGGTGGAAAGCACTAATTTTTCTTGACCTGACAATCTCTGTTGCAAGAATGAGGATAAAGAAACAGTGATGGTTTCAAAGTCGTATATACTTCCCTGGTGCAAACAAAATTATAACGCAAGTAAAACAAATGCAAGTAAATAGGTTTTTTTTCCCTACCAACAGACAGTCTGATACTAGGTTCTGACTTCAGTAAGACTCTTGCAAACAACCCTAATGGTCTGCACTAAGACCTTAACAGAGCCCTCAGGTATTGATTAGTCTTGAAACAGCAGAGATATTTTCCGGTTTACCCACATTCCCAAAGAGAAGAACTTCAAATGTAAGTACATATTCATTTCTACAAACTACTCCATATTAACAATTCATTACACTGCCATCAGTGACTTAATTCTCTTCTAACTCTTATTGTGATGATGCAAAGCTAGTGCTGCCAACAGTACACAGAAAAATAATTATTCCTCTCTGTATACTACCCAGGGTTTTTGCTTCAGTATTCAATGTGGGGAAAAATCTACATCATTTTGCTTGTCTTTGACCTGGAAGAGAACACACAACAGCCAGGTAGGAGAAGCCCATTCTGAGAAACACCCTTTCTTATACTTGAATAAAGACTACACTGAAGTCCAAAGATGTTCTGTTCTTTGCAGCTACAAAATAAATTGGGAAAGAAATGCTTCATTGGAGTATGAACTCTTTATACTGATGCCAGTTGCACTGAGAAGCCATCTTTGACCCACTAGTTTTAGTACTATGTCAAAAATTCATAGATATACACATTTCTGCTATATTTCTCAAACTACACAATCAAGATCAGTAGGAACTAGCAACAAAGTGAACAGGTCATATACCGTTATTTAAATGCTTTGCCAGGTACAATTCAGGCTTATGCTACCCATAGAACGATCTACTGCATTTTGCCCAACAACCCAACAATTTCTAGGTTCTGTCAAGAATTCACACCTATCTAATTCCCAAATGTACTATTTGTATGTTCTGCAAACATAATATTACTGTTTTCATAAGTGTTTGTTTCATTTATATTTAATTTGAAGAAGTTTTTATGATATTTTACAGGTAATACCTAGACCCTAGGTTGTTGGTATACAGAATAGTGTTCTACCTGAACGTGTAGAAGTCATAACTAAGGACACTTGCAATTCTAGCAAAGTTTTCAGAAACTGTATTTACCTAACAGTTTCTCTGTTAGGAATGGTTAAATACCGTTCCATGGGGTAACAAAAGCAATTTAAGGTTACAGATCTGTCTTACTTGGAAAGTATTTTGTATGATGCAGTTGCACACGTCTATCAAGTCTGTTTTGACAAGGCACTGGAAGCACAGAAATACAGGTGAATGCCGTCCCTTGTGTCTGCTGCTATGTTTTGCTCACTTTCTATGCAACGTCTCAAAAATGCACGTGTGTGAGACTATTCACAAAGCTGTATTTTGACAGAGCTAATGCACAAAGAAGCATAATGCTAGAAAACTCATCTAGGTTGTGCTTCATCTGAGACTCCAGCTCATCTATATGCTAATTCGAACTGGATGCAAGTTGGATTCTTCCAAAGACTATGCTCCTAATATCCTTTTAACACATAATTTAATATTATGATTTGGGGACAGGCAGTAAAAGTTAGTGCATTGTGTTGTTCTGTAAATCTGTTGATTGCTTCTTTCAGGGATACTGCATCAAGCATTGGCTTTTCAGCTGAAAGGACAGCAAGGTCTGTCAGTTTGATCTGGCTCATTGTGCCACTTAGCCACATATGCAGCACTGAAGAGCATTAAATAACACTTCACAGATGCTAATATAGAATAATAAATGGCATGCTACAAAGGTATAAGAAAGTGTCTATTTTTATACAGGCAGCTGAACCACTTATCACTGAAATGCCATTATTTGCATGTGGAAATTACTCTCTAACATTTTTTATTACTGTTGACTTCCAGACCCCTGTAGCATAGGGGGGAAAAATAATAATAAAAAAAATTAATAATAATAAAAAAAACCACCACAAATTTGTGAATTGAACTCTATTATCATTAGGAATGACTCCAAAACCAGGAAGTATTTGACTCCATATATATATATATATATATAAAAAAAAAAGCTATTTGTTTTTACATGTACTTCATGACAGAAAGTTGATACAAAGATGCTCTTTAGAGCTTCATTTTCTTTAGATTACATTTTCCTTGCAGAGATAACTAACACTGACTTTTATCAAAGGTTTCTTGTGGAGTTCAATATTGTGGGTGTTGGGTTTTTTTTAATTATTTTTGTGCTTTAAAGACACAATTATTAACAGAAGAACATTCATCACACAGTTCAGACTGGATTTTACTTGACATTTTTTTAGCTATAATACCTGAAAATAACCAAAGAACTATTATTTTTGCACAAAACCCTACTCTTCATGATACCAAATGGCAACTTGAGAAGTGCTAAGGGAGTGAATCGACATTTATATATGTTTACAATAACATCAAGGAGTTTACAACAACAACAAGCCTGCTCACCAATAAAAATAATTTTCTTCATTTCATGGAAATTATCTTTTCACAAATAAAAATAATAATAATTTGTAATCAGCCAGTCAACTAATGGTCGCAACCAACTCAGTGGGGATAGCAGATACCTTATTTAAAATCCTAAGCACTGAATAACCTTAAACAACAAGAAAAAAAAAAGATTTTAAATCATAAACAGTCGTACATTTATTACCCTGAGGATAACATCCTCTAATGAAGTGCAAGGAGGCCACAAATGTCTAGAAGGGAGGCAGGTGTACTGGGCAGCCAATCTGTTTAATAACCTTTAATTTCTTTGATCTGTTAACTCCTAGCACAGGCCTTACAGGGGAAAAAAAAAAGTTTCATCATTTGATTGGACTCTGGGGTTAGAATCATCCCAGCTAGTAGGTCAGTATCATCTCTTGGCCATACTGAAGTTCTCTCTGTGACAAATCATGTGAGGCCATTATTTTCCTTTACTGTCTAGCTGCTAGCAACCCCACAGTTTTGTCAGGTAAACATCCCAATAAGCACATTGTACACACGTACTGTACTCATAAGTTACATGGAGTAGACTCACATCGATCACCCACTGTCTATCTTGCCTATATGAAACAAAATGTAGTTTATAAATACTTGATCTACATTCCTACAATAGGAAAAGAACTCAGAATTGGTTAGTCTGAACAGCAAGCTATTCTGAGTGACATACAGCTCATGCAGGCTGGAATCCTGGGAGACATACACACGAACAGACATAAAATGCTCACAAGAGGCATTGGTGTAAGAGCTAGAAATATAAACCAGGAGTAATGGAGAGAAACTACTTTGTAACATTCAGGTCCCAAACCACTTTGAAAAAAAAATAAAAAAATATTCTCATGAATTAATTAGTATACTCAAATTCTTTTCATAGGATCTCGAACTGCATTTAAATGGTTCAAAGATGCAAAAAAAGTACAATCATTTTTATGAACTTATTTAGTTTTCATCAGTTTCTGATGGCGTAAAATCTCAAGTTCACCATGTATATCATAATAGCTTATCATAAACGAAATAAAGCTTGAAATCCCTACATAATGAAACGTGCAATAAATAACTCATTAAAAGGTGATAGACAAAGGAATTGTATAAATACACATTTTGACTCTTCTTCTACTGTCTAGCAGTCTGTACCTACTGTATATCTCAGGAAGCTAAACTCAGTTAAGTTATAGTCAATTATATTACTAGAACCATTTTCTTTCTCCAGCAACGATAGTGTAACACACACAGGTCATTGAAGAATCAGACCCCTTCTTGCACATAGCCTCAAACAACCTGTAGCAAAAGCAAAACTGTAGAAACTCTTAGCTGCTTGGGGCCAATGCTGATAGGTACCGTAACACCATTAATTAATAAGCATTATCTCTAAGTCGTAAATCAACGTCAGTGCATCTGCGTTTATCTTCTGCAATGCTTGTCAGAGATTCATGAACAGAACTTAAACTGATGCTAATTACGAATTAAGAGTTCATGCAAGTCTGATGAAATCAAAGAGGTTTCATATTACTTCAAAACCCTGCATGGACATCTGCATCCAAGGAAATAGGTGGTTTGAAATCAGTTAATCTCTTGGTTGCTTAAATCCTAAAAGGGTGGTAGAAAATATTTGAGCAAAACTCTTCAAAAGCACAGAAAGTTACTATGCAAGTCAGAAGGCCAGGACATAATACCTGCAATGGTAAAAAGATGTAATTAATCATGATGATTTTTATTGCTGTTTCATATGCTACCTCTTACATTAGACTATGTTTTAAGGCATGTTTTGGTTGCTTTACAGAACAAAGCTGATACAGTTAGAACTTCCCAACAATATCAGTCAGCACCACTGATTTCCCAATAACTAGCTGCTGCCAATTGCTAATATTAACGTACAAATCTTCTCATCAAAGCAGAAGTACCAAAAGAATATCCAGGCTCAAATATGACAATGAGTTAAAAGGCTGATGGGGAAAAAGTCAACCTATTCTTCTGAAAGGAAATACTACTTTTCTTGAGCTAAGGACAAAAATTATCAAGCCTCAAATATGAGTTTTACTAGACTAGAACCAGCATAGTTCAGTATAAGCCTGGAGGTGGCTACTGATACCACCAGGTTAAATCACTGTTGCGAAACACCAGTCACATGAGAACTACCCATGAGGAATTTCAATGTGCACCCCCCAAAGGACCACCTGACAAAAAATTCTAAGCACTGAATCCCAGACATTGACTAGCTGCCAATATGCAAAATGTAATAGTTACTGGCTAATGAGCACTATAGAATCAATTTAGATACTATGTTAGCAGACAAAGAAAGCTAGTTTACACATACTAGTTATTTTCTTCTCATGGCAATTTCTATGAGCTTCACTTTGTGAATGTGAATCTAAAAGATAATTTTTTGAAAATATCCATGAAGGTCAAAATCCATATCCTGATAGAAACAAAAAAACAGTCAACATCAAAGACTAGATATACCAAATGAATTATACATAAGGAAAGGAAAGTCAAATGTTGGCTTCAATGCATGGCCCAAGCCTTCAGGCCAGTATAAACTCATACAGCAAAAGTTTTTTGTAGAGCAAAAGGCAGATATTCTAATAACTTTAAAATAATTTTGCTGTGGGCATTTGTAGCCCATCCATCTAATCCAACACATCTCAAGAAAATCATTCAACTATATTATTGCTCAACTCTTGCTCACAGCAGAATGAACTGCATATTAAGGAACAGTTAGAGGAATAAGCCCATTCACAAACACAGTTAATTAAGAGAAAGAAAGAGATGTTCTGGAACAGTTCCTTGCATATATAAATATCCTCTCAAATTATTGGTGGTGGACGTCCCACTATAGAATCAATCTCTCTCCTTATTTTCCTTTTGACAGCTCTATCAAACTAGTAGAGGCGCAGTGAGGCATTACAGGTTCAAGTGTCAAAAGCACACTCATGTTACATGGCTGACTACCTCGTCATCCGGAGCAGGCAGTAGTCTTCTGGGAGAGCTGACATTCCAACAAAAAGACTAGCAGGGAACAAAAACACAAGTTCACCCAGTGAAAGCAGACTGTTTAGATATGCATATTGAAGGATTTGAAAGACAAGGGAAAAACAACTGCCACTAAACCCCTGTGAAGAGCTCACCCCAAAATGAAGAGACACAGACACGTACTACAGCAGGTTTGGGATTGGAACTTCACCTGATATTTGCAGAGTGGATCTGAGGTACTTTCTTCTCTCCTTCTCCACTGACTCCATCCCAGCCCACCCCATCATTTCCATTACCCAAGCTATCCCAAACCTTCCAAGCACAGAGAATCATGGCTTCATCTTTTCTGAGACAAGCTGCTAAACTATAAAGAAATGTCACATGTTGGCTTCATCTGGCCTGAGATACATTCACCATGAAGCAGTGGAAGAACGCACATAACTCTGGCTTCTGTTGCAGTGCTTCCCTGTGTGATACTGGATAGCACACGATATCCCTACCTACATATGCAAGCTCAGTCAATTGGCCCAAATTAATATATTGCTTTGAACTGCTTTCTAGAAGACAGTCATTCAAATTCATTGCCCCTCCCCCTAGATATCTGACACGAAGATGTGATCAATGTGCTTATACTCCCACGTAGGTATTTTTTTCTTGAAGACAAACTTTTCAGGATGGAGGAGAGGGTCTGTCCTGGGGCAGTAACCACAGAATTATTCACTCTCACATTTACTGTATTATAGCAATTGATGCACTCAGTTATTAGCATTAGAGAAATGTGAAGGGAATCAACGAAGCCAAAATAATCAAATCATGAAATAAATCCTGGCTAATGGATATAGGTTTACGAAATGAAAAAGCCCACAGAAGTTGCTATCAAAAATAATATGTACTCAAAGTTATAATGATCCTGTAATATCTCCTAGTCAAAGCAAAGAAAGGGAAAAGGATGAGTCCACTGTCTACTTTGACCAGACGTTTATGAAGACACAGTAACATTTTAAGTGCAAGACTGTTCAAAGTTAGCCAAACAAATATCTGCATCTTGGAGGAAGATTCGAATCAAACAGAATACAGTAATACTAAGGCACAGACTATAAATAGAAGGATACTAATAAAAACGGACTTCCTGTGGCAGAGAGTAATTTTTGCTCTAAGCCCTTCTCTTACCAAAGTTAAATTCAACTCTACAATTGAGATGAAGATGACAGAGTTAACAAAAGCAGATGCACTGTGTCTTCACAGGAATCTTGCAGAGCGGGCAACGTGAAGCTAGTAGACACATTAAAATGAAGAATAGATCTCAGCTTCAAAGGAAATAGATTCACTCTCAGATTTACAATAATACTGTCATATAACATGTTTAAAGACGACAACATAAAAGGAATCAAAATACATTTCTTGAAGTATAATGGGCTTTATTCCTTTAGCCTTGGATGTAGAAAAAAAGATGGAAATACAAGAGGCAAACGACATGAAGCTTTCACTAGCTTGGGGAAGGTGGTCCACCAGTTTTAAAAACTTTCTCTGGCTGAGAATATTTAAGCTATGCAATTATCAAAGTAACTCTGAACACAGCTTAGAGTCCATGGAGTTTGCTTCAAACAGAACAGTCACTTTTAAGCTGCCAGTGGACCATGTTGCTTATCTACACGAAGACTTACTACAAAGCCCAAGAGAGCGCTGCTGTTACCTCCTACCTGAGTGCAGCTGATTAAGCACATCCTTGACAGAAATTGTCTGTGTAAGTGACTTTTAGCTTCGAGGAACTTAGTCAAACTAAGAAGTCATCCTACAGGCAACAAGGTAGGACAAAGACATGACAGTTCTTTGAATTTTCTTCAAGTCTAACTCTTAAGAGAGGTTTGGTTACCCCAGGGAACAAAAACATAAAGTCAACTTATTGTATAGTCCAGCACTCCTCATCTACACTGCCCTTTTCATCTTCCTTCTTCTAGAGTCACTGGTCGAGATATAACCATGCCAGAAAGGTAGGAAGCATCCACTGGTGTGTGTGTTTACTCTTTTCTTTCCTTGTCTGTAGCTGCGATATACTTTAGGAGAAACAGAGGATCAAGGACTATTATATTAAGATATGAAGTGACTACAGGCACACAGGATCTTCTGTGATTATTGTAACAAAGTCATGAGTACTGCCTGTGTCCAAATGGCTCAGATAAGAGCTATTTTCAGAGTTTTATATTATTATTGTGTTTTGTCCTGGATCACACTAGGAAGATGTCTATTTTAGGCACCTGATACTTTATTCAACCTGCTTTAAAGTGGTTATTTTGAACGCATTTTTCCTCCACTTACTTTTTAATGATAAGCTATTTCCTTTGCTCTATCCATGCCCAAATCTAAAGGATATGAAGAAATGTGGTTCTCCCAATTACCTAGATATGAATAGCTACTTTGAACATCCCAAGAGAGCGGACTAGTACAAAGACATATTTTGACCACCACTCTGCATGTGATCATAGGCTGAAAAGTCTTTCAATTTGTGCAGCCTAACAGCCAACATACAAGAGATAAAACTCAAAACTGAACAAATTAGCAAGAAATAAGTCAAACCACTAAAGTTAGCACTTTAATTAGAAAGCTAAACTGGTGATTCATTTGATCTGATCTTGATTTTTTCATTTGCCATTTCATTCAATAGGGACATTTTTAGATACTCTTACATCTCTATTTGGGTTAGAAAACTGCTTTCTTAACTCATTGAGGCATCTGATATATCAGATTTAACACAGGTCCAGCTTTGTTGCAAACATATGTCAGAATGCACAAGGCTATCTGGGGAACTGAAATTTTGTTAGCTGTTTTGTTAATCCTGTGTGCGCAAACTTCACTCGCCAAATTTCAGCCATTTCAGTGGCACTGCTCTCACTACACTGGCCTTATTGTCACAGCTCTATGTAGAAGATGAAGTGCAATTACCTGTCATGCCTAATGAGTGTCCCTTTAAGTCTCAAGTGTTTTATTTTTTATTTAATGGAACATTTTTAAAAATCATGTTTAAGCTCGTGTGCCAATTTGAAAAGCTTGTATTTATTTATTTTTTTAAATCAAACAGAAAATGGAGGCAAAGGACAGACTTGATACAGCTTCTCTGCAGGCAATGAAGGTTTCACACAAAAATCTCACTGAAAATTACTTACTGTTGCGAGACCGATTTTTTTTTTTTTCCTTAGTCTGCCAATGTGAATCCCAGTTAATTTCTTTAAACTTAATCTTGAGAAATTATTTGTGTGGAAGTGAATAAACTCTCCCTAGCTATAAGGGGATTAATGCTTTTGGTGATACTTTCCAATTAAAATACCACAGAACCTACAACAAATGCAGTAAAATCAGATAAATGCACTAATGGAAACGGGCAGTACACCAGCCTGGATGTTCTTAAGTAAAGTACCATTTGGATTCAGTTGTAAAGTCTTGAACAGTAAAGTCTTTATCCCTGTTTATCCCTGATATAACAGCAATCAGCTTGAATTGTATTCTGAAACAAAAAAACTAAGTGATATACAGGTTGTTTTAATTATGAACAAAGTTTGTAATGCTGAAGAATTGTAATCTGATAAGGTTACAGGCTTTTTCTGCATTGGAAAGGAAAAACAAGAAATGTAGTAATTTTTTGTCTTTGAGGTAATTTTTCAAATACATTAAATTAGAACAATGCTTTCTTTATCACCTCTTGGGTTTGCTGTACCAGAGTTTTATTGTATTCAAATCTTTTGAGTCCTACAGATTGGAGATAAATACACATAATGGAATAGTGTTAACATATTATCTCAAGAACAAAAGAGCATTTCTTTTCATTTTCCTTTTAGAGCCACAATTTTTCTTCTTTAATCCAGTAAAGTAACT
This sequence comes from Falco rusticolus, assembly GCF_015220075.1. NCBI lineage: Eukaryota > Metazoa > Chordata > Aves > Falconiformes > Falconidae > Falco > Falco rusticolus. The sequence continues at coordinate 22,845,708 of NC_051199.1, forward strand.
GAAGAAAGATGCCTGCTTCTGTAAATATCTTATTTCTTTATCCCCGATAGATTTTGTGTAATCCTGAAACAAGAGCTACTTCTAGTAAGAAACAGAATGACTAACAAATTATAAATATAATAAAATTATGCAGTACCAGAAAACACGTTATATGATGTATTTGTTCCTTGGGTCCCTAGGGCTTTTCTCTTAGGAACAAAACAAAACAAAAAAAAAAAAAAAAAGGAAAGAAAAAACCCAAAACAACAAAAAAAATGAACCCTATTTGTTTTGCAACCAAATAAAAAAAAAAAATAGAGCTACATGTTCAGCTGCTAAAATTAACAAAATGTACTTATCGGCTGAGGACCTAATATCAAAACCAAATTGCTGGGTAGCAAACGCATATTTCCATAATAATAGACTAACTAAGGTGCGTCCTCTGGTTTATTCAGAAAAAAAAGCTGAAGATCATTTTTTTAATAAGGTGTTAATGGCCACTATCAAGGAAATCTTTGATCTATACATTATTGTTAGAGACCAAGTTCAACTCAATTAGGTGTGCCAAGAACTCCTTTCAAGCCCCGAGGAACAATGAAGTCTCTTTACAGCACAGAGAGACTAAAACAACAGAGGTGGCTAATTCCACTCCCGCTTTGGTACTCTGTATCCATGTTAAAAGGCACACCTTCAGATTCAATTTTTTTCTCCTTATAGTCATATGTCCCCTGTGCAAAAATCTTGTTGCTCCTTTAAGCAACTGTAGACTGAATTCAGTTTCATGGAAGTGCTTTAGCTGCTTTCGACTTGCTATGCAACGGCTTTGCAGAGTGGCTATTGCTGTAACAAGAAACAAAGACAGGAACCCTCTATTCCCCATCTCTGCCCTTTTTGCTCTTTTTGAGGTTTACGACAACTACTGTTATCTCCTGAAACCTGTTCTACAAGTTGTAAGGGAAACTCATACACATTCCTCAAACCCAAGCATCATACAAAACCACCATAAAACAGGAGGGTGATTAGGGCTTGATTTACATCAAATTTCATAAGGAAAAGTGTTTAAGCATAGGTGAAACTTACAGACCGTACAGAGGCCAAAACCCACCCATCTAGATATATCCTAGAAAACAAGCAGACAATGGGAAACAAAGCTATCAAAGATAGCTCTAAGAAAGATAAATAGAGAAATGAACAGAGAAGCAGACCTGAGCCTGGAAACCTCCTGCAGTTGCTTCCCTGAGCATTAAGGGAAGAAAAAACATAACTCTACAGCACTTTGCACTTCTCAATCTTCTGTCACCAAAGCATCTCCAAACAGCTCACAAATAATGATTCAGAACCATTGCTTCCCTCCTTTGAAACAGTGGCAACATCTATTCCCTCCCCCCCATTTTACAGGTAAGAGAAATAATGCATGAACAGACCAAAATCAATTCAAGGGACGTGCAAACATGTTTTATGTTAGCCACGTATTTAACTTCTTTAATGATAAAAAATTTTAGACAAGGAGAGTCTAGTTCTGTTTTTCAAACACATCATGTGCTTGACAGAAACAAAGTTATAAAAAAAAAACTTGCTCCATTGATTCATATTGCAGAGGTAGTTCTTAGCCAAGTAAATAATTTCTCTCAACACAAATGGCACTATTTGCACAAAATTAAAAAAAAAGACAAAACAAGGCTCCTCCTGGGCAAAGCATCCTCAGCTAAGTTTGAGTAAAGCAGCAAACCAATTTCCTGAAGAAAGTTTTTTTTCTGATTTATAAGACCGATCATTAAAGAACATCCAGGTTTACAGGTAGGAAAAGAACATATACTTTTACCCTTGATTTTTTTTGATCAAGATCAGATTTTTCAAAAATCTCAAGGTTTTATGCATCACCACACATGAGTGAAAGATCATATGTGTGTGTATTTATCATATGCGTGTTTATATGTGAATTTCTGCATTTGTTTAATTAGCACGGAGCTATTCTGCTACAGCATTCAAGAAAGCAGTCATGTTTTCATGGAAAATTTAGTGCTTCTCCAATGCAGTTGACTGCTGGAACTAAATTTATAAAGTGGCATGCTTGTCACCACAGTGCAAAACAAAAAATGCAGCTTCCAACTTCCCAGTGCTTCATACTGAATACCTAATTTATGCCTCAATATTCCAGTCTGTAGACAGAGCGTCCACTAGAGCAGTTGTGCAGCAAATCATCGAGAAAAAATGTCTTCTTCCATATGCATAGTCTTTGCCACCAAAGGTCAACAATGTGTATACAGATCTATTATTAATTTAAATTAATCTCTAGAAATAATATTTGTGAATATGAGTATTCACAATTTATGAGCTGATATTTTAAATCTGTGAAGCAGCCCATTTGACATACATCATAAATTACACAGCACATTACTAGCTCATGAGTGGAAGAGCATATGACTTAGAATAGATTCTGTGAAATGCCATATATATCAATTTGAAATTCACCCTCTATTAATATTCCCTAATTATTTAAAACTTGCTGCATATGAATTTCCCTGCCATCAAAATCATGGAACATATGCAAAAAGCAAAAACAAAGAAGGTGGTAGAAGTTTCAAAGCAAAACCTTTTGAAATTCAGATTATTATTTGTGGAGAGAGAAAAAACTAAAAATCCCGGTATTTAACTGTCCTGTAGATAAGGAAAAGGCAGGGAGAATGACTTGCACTGTCTGAGGGATATGCAACAGCTTCAGAGTTGACACATATTGAGTCACAATTAGAAGTAAGTTTGTCATTCCCAGTCTCTTTCCTAACATCATAAAATTGCTGTTTCTTCCTACTACACGCACACAGAACACAGATATCCAATTACTGCTAATTGGTTTTGGTTTTCCACACATAGTTAATGCAACCTTATTTATACAGGGCAATCAACTCCCTTCAGGTATGCCTAACTTTTCAGTAGCATTCATATTAATTTTAAATCTATAGTTTATATTTTATATATAATACAATTTTTATATATAACATAATATAAAAATGTAATAAATCACAAATACCCTTAGATGACATAAGAATCACCCTATATTATGGAAAGTAAAAAAAGAATAGTAAAAATATCACTTTTCTGTAAACATTTAAACACATACTTGTTCTTCTCTACCAAGATTCCATTATGGATACTTAGGATTTTGTGGACAGATGCATCAGCCAAAATCCATCAGAGAAACAAAACAGACCACAATAAATGAGCAGAGATACCATGCTATGGCCTAAAACATGCCACAACAGTAAACTGTGATGAACTACAATGCACAGAAGTTTTTACACAAAATTATATCTTCACTTGTATTTCCATGAATGTTTTGCAGAAACAGATCTAAGACTTCACACTATAAATGCTTTTCGATAAGTACGTGCAAGAGTCTACAAAGGCACCCAGCACACAACACAAAGGTAACACGCAGCTGTGATTTCATTTGACTGTGATAATAGGTCTTAAGTCATCAGTGGGAAGGCCATAAGTAATGCTGGATTTACAACAGATTCTCACACAATTTCACTTTCCCACGTGCCCCTTGCCCACTGCCTTCACTGTCTGGCATAGATGGTAACTGCAAAAAGACAGGTTGCAATCAGAAAAGACAGTACAACTGTTTGAATTCTCTTTCATGCACTTTTTATACTTAATTGTACAATATCTACCGAACACTTCTGTGCTACATGAGAGGCAGAACCTCTTTGCACTGTTTCCCTGCGGCATTTCAGAACAAATTGGAAAACAGGATTGCTGACCAAAACATTTGGATTCAACGTCTGCATTTAACAGCTAATACATTTCCTTCAGTCATTGTTTATTCTTCTAATGTATACTTACTGATATATCCTCCAGAAGTATTTAATTTTTCTGTTTCAGAAATCTAAATCAACTGATAGCTGCACTCCAACTGCCCTAGAAATCCGGTGGCTAGAGAGTTTCCAAGAGCTGTATTTATTTACCCAATTAGCCATCAACTCATCATTTTGAAAAAGATTAGAGAATGTGCAAATCTCTGCTTGTATTAAACTACTGAAATCCCTAGGGGAGTGCTGGGAGATTATATGACAGTATCAGCCTTTCACCCATAGATGGTGAAACTAAAACTCGAAGTGTAAAGCCAGCGGTGCCAAGTCTCTGCGCACTTGCCAGAACTGACCTGCCTTCCCTGACGCACCTTCCCCCCAGGTGGCTTCGGGGCACTGCTGCTGACCCCCAGATGAGCAGCTATAGCTACTCCTTTCTCTCCCATCAGGACACCCTTCACACACAGAAAATTCAGACCCCTGGCAAGTCACATTACTGTAAAAAACCTCCGCCTCCTATTCTCTTCTCAATCATGCAGTGCTGGCTCCTGCCCTTGCAGTCTCACTTTCCCAGGAAGGTCTAGTCCATGATGGGTGCTGCTGCCCACCCCGTGCCCTGCCTGGCCAGCCCAGCCTCAGCACCCGAGGGACTTCACCACCCCCAGAGCGCACACAGTTGCTCTTGGGAAAAGCTCCTTCCCACTGCCCTGCAGAAAGGGCAGCCATGACAACACACTGCAAGGCAGCTTTCTTTGTGCCACCCGGCTTTATTTACTCTTGCAAACGTGCAACCCAATAGCCATATTAAACTTCAGAAAAACCAATTAGGCCCTCTGTCACATGGCATAAATCAGAAGTCATGCCATATAAAGAAATGCTATGAAATCAGTAGAGAGGACAAAGGCAGAGGCAAACTCAAAGGTATCAGCTGCACTGGCCACCTGAAAACATAATTTTAATTTTGTTTCTGCTCAGCTATAGACTTATCTGCCTCTGAGAAGTGTTGGCTGAGTATGCAAATGCCAGTGCTCCCTGCTCCCCAGTCCCTTTAGGTGTATGCTCTTCACATGCAAGCAGGTACCTGTTCATTGAACTCATTTAATGCAAATTAGTCCTTGCAAGTGCAGTGGCTTATTCAGAAAAAATATAATTTGAAAATATAGTCCCATGCAGCCTGCAGATGTAAGGCACAGTATATATATATATTTTAATGTTCTTAAAGATAAGCATGATGGTTCCCAGAATTGTCCCTTTTCCTAGTCTCTAACCCACTGATATCATACTCAGAAAATACTTCCTTCCTAAAAGGCCCCACATTTATTGCTTTCTTGAGGGGAAATATAGTAGTTTGTCTGAACAACAGTTTCTTAATTATTCCACCATTTATCATCTATGTAGTACATTCCCCACCCCTGTGATCAATAGCACTGTCACGGAGACCCAGTTTAATTGAGTAGATATTGATGGTCTTTTTGTTTGACTTGAGACATGTAGAAGCATTTCTCAAGTACTGTTGATGCCATTTGGTGATTAACATCTCTGGGTGTCTTTCAAAACCCCATCATTATTTTCTTTACATGGCTTATTCTAGCGGACTTCACTAGGATGAAATCAGGAGATATGGACCCCGCTTTCGGTTCTACTATTCCTTTGCTCATCTTCTCATGCACATTTATCCTTTATTTGTTGAGTGTGAGGACATTGGAAAATGAAATTAAACAAAAATAAATCAGAAACATAGGACTATGGCAACATTTATTGCTGGAACAGATTGTTTATGATGATAGAACAATGCCACACCAAGTAGTACTGTCTTGAGTAGCCTGATCACCAGTATAACAAACTAATTTTGGGGTTTTTAGTTTCTCTACCATCAAATGTTTGCCCCTTTCAGACCACTGCATATACCAGTTCTAGCACAAATTTTGCAGAGGCTTGCTTGCCGGTCTGTCTGGGCAACATTATGCTGTGTCATGCATCCTGCCCTGCACAAAAACACACTCTGCAGTACAAGCATTAATCATCTTGATGTACCCTTTTGGTGTAGAATGGGGAGCCTGTGCCAAAGCAGCTTTATGTTATTAGCAGTCTCAAACTTGTTTTACTTTGAGCCTTAGCAAAGAAAGATCAAGTGATACATTTTAAAATCCAAAAACCATGGGCTTAGCTAAAGAAAATCTAAGGCAGAGGTCTCCCCTTTGCACTACTACATAGCCTCAGGGCTCCTGCCACTTACCTGCCTGAGACTTTATTCTGATGTTCTCTAGTTTCCCTACCTTGATTTTCAGGGATATTGTCATTGTGCAGGCTCTCACCTGTCAGTCCAATTGCCTTTGTCTTTTTGCATCTATGAGTTCTATTTAAAAACTAGCATAAATGGACCCCATGGGAGTCTCTTTCTCATACTAGGTATCACCCTCTTACTGTGGTGGGAAAACACTTTGTGGAAAGTGCCATCCCACTTCCCTGTCATCTCTCCACCAGCGAGTTGAAAGGGAACTGTCAGGCTGTCTGCTGAAAGGCAACGAGCTCAGAAAAGTTGCCTGTTGCATGTGCAGAATTAACTGAAGGAGAAAGAACCAATGATGACAAGGTGAAAGGTACAACAGGGGTACAGTCCCTACTGCCCTCCGATAACAGCAATGGATCCAGCTTTGCTTTGTGTCATTGAAAGTATCTGACATAGGTACATGACTAGCAGGACCTACTGCAGGCCTTAGTCTTAACAATTAAATCAGAATGTCCTTAAAACTGCATCTCCCTCATCCTCACAAAGAAAAATTAGAAACATGATATTATGTATTCTCAGTGCTGCCTATTGAAAACCAAGCCACAGTGGAGTTGTTCCAGAGTTAAACTGTCCTGACAAAGTAACATGAGCATATAATTAGCCAGCTTTTATTAAGCCATGGTTTTTAGCATCATTTTCTGCTCTCGCGTGGTCCTAATCAAGAGCCAGGGCAGGGAATGTCAGTGAATTCCAGACTCAAGAGGCCAGTTAGCATTTGAATATGTGAAGCACACTCTGAATTTCCCAGTTTTATGTTCAGTGACTCTCAGTGGCTCACTTCCATCTGAGGTGCAATTCTATTGACTGCAATGGTTCTTGTGGATTTACCATGGGAATGTATTTTGCTCAAAAGGATTAACTCAGAAGGGAACTTTCCCCTGAAACAAGTGAAATAAAAGAAATAGTGACATGAAATCCTATTAGTCCTTCCTGGCATTATTGATTAATATGCTAAAGACAACCACTTTCTAATAATCTGTTTACTACAACCTCATGGTTGCTTCTTTCCTAGTGCACATAGGCACAGATCTTTGTGGCAAACAAGCAGCACATTAATCATCTCCAGGAACAAGAGCTGTTCCTAAGTGCTTTTTATTCACCAGATTCCAGGTGGGCAAGATCAAAACCCCCAGGTAGTTCCAGGAGGTAGCTAATTCATGGTACCGATTAGAAGCTAAAAGTGAACTATTGAAAGATGGAATCTGCTATGATTCAGAGCAATAACCTGCTAATAGAGCATCCCATCTGTAGGACCAACTGATACTGTAATTCCAAGAAGTGAAACAGTTCAGTTTTCATTAACATATACGGTATTTTTCTGAAGTGGTATTTAGATTACAGAGCATCATCAGTAAAAATTTGCATAGATAACTACAACCTTTTACAAAAAAGTGTTTTCTGCATTTTCAAAATGTCACAGAACAACCCTTTAAATAATAAAAAATAAAGTAAGTAATAATGACATTAAGCTTTCTTCATTATGCTGAAAATCAGCCTACAAATACTTAAAACATCTGCTTTGGTCTGTTACACTTGTTTTCCAAACAGATTTAGATACCAAAAAGGTTTCTTAAAGGTTTTCTGGAACAGGAACCAGCAAAAAAGTATGTTTTACAGGAATGAAAGCATAACCATATGCATTTAATTATAAGTTATGCGTGTTATACACTTTAAAATACGCATTTTCAAACAGATCTTGGAACGCTTTACATTGTTGATACTATTCAAGAATGAATGTAGATGAAAATGTCACTATAAATAAAGTATTTTTGCCAGCCACTACTAAAATTTAAAAGCAATGTGCGGGGTTTTATTAACTCAAATAAGGACTTTTTTAAAAAACATCATTTACATAAATTAAACATCCCTTTGTTATTACAGATAATTTTCCTTTTTCTGCCTCAGTTGTCTGATTATAAAAAAAAAAAAGAAAAAAAAAAGAAAAAGAGGGGTGAGGGGCTAGAGGGCAGATAGATTTCATGCAGACGCATTCTAATAGACCTTCCAGATATATAGCATCTTGTTAAAAATTCATACAGGCCAGAATACTAGAAGGTCAGGAAATGTCTTTGAAATTCTGCCAGAGCTCTTTTTGATAATTCATTCAGGTTTTAAAAGGGAAAATTCCTCATTAAAAAGGACCTAATGCTTATTAATTTATACTCCTAAGGCAGAGGCTGAATATTAAGCGGTGGACTCTATTAATCCATTTATTAAATATCAAAGACCATATGTTTTCACCTTGTGTCCTTGCGTATTGATTAATTGCCTTAGACCTCTACGGGCAAAAGCAGAAAAAAGTTCATTCAAAGGTAAGTTTCTAGACACTTTCTTAACCTGACGGAAACTGTATCACTCATTTGTGTACTAGACATCTTAAAAAACTGAATCTCCACTGCCTTCAGATACCAGTCTGTAATCTAGTGGATCTGGCTGAATAAAAATTCCCTTTGCTGAAAGTTATCATTTTGTGACAAAGGGTAACTATAATAGCTTCTACAGCACTGATTTCTGGTTTCCTGGTGAACACGTTATTGGACATTAAGTAACAGCAAGGCTTCTCGGTGCCCCAGAAACAAACAATAGCTTCTCTGCTCTATGCTGTGACATAGCAAGGAACTGAGCACTTTTCCCACTCTTAACACTCTTTTCAAGCTCCCTATTCAATTGTAGAGTTTCAAGCACAGTTCAGATGAAGCCCAGGTTCTGGTCCACAATTTGAGCTATAAACCCTATAAATCAATTGTTTTTCACAGCTACCAAGTAAACCTGCATTTTGCCCAGAATCCATATATTACCAAATCAAAGACAACAAAAAGCAAGAGGAGTGCTGGAGTTTTCAGCAAATCTGTGTTTTACTGGAGTAGTCTGTAAGGGTAAAGTTTGGTTCTTGTACATCTTCCACTTCATTATGTCAATCTCAAATGACAGAAGAAGAAAGTCCTTATGTCCTGCACTCACTTTGTAGAGGTATAAAAGGTAACTCAAGGTGCTACCAACTCAAGAACAGTCAAGCCTAACAAAGCATGATCTCAGGTAAAGTGAGAAGGTTAATGTTAAGAAGGATTACTGACATGGAGAAGTATGACATTAGGTAGAACAGTCTTCCAATTGATTGAACCTTTCTTCATGGAAAAAGGGAAAGAAAAAGCGCATGAGCCAAAACCCAAACAACAGACCACCAGAAGCAATGATATTTAATACCTTTAAGACCACCAAGTAACATACTGATGCACATTACCTTGTAGATAACACGAAGTCCAACTAGGGAAAACACGAAAGCAGCAAGCACTGGTACAGACTTGCTTAGCAAACCTTTCTTCCTCTGACTGCAAAAGGGAAAAGCCCTTTGAGGAGTGGGTACCATCACTCTGCATGCGTGATTGTGTCAGCATGCAAGCTTTCTAGCCAGAACTGGTTGGTTACCAGGAAAGTGATTACTCATTTTGTCTTTTGAAAACCAGGTGATGCTCATCTTACTGCTAATTTTCAATTGCCTGCTAAGACAGCTTAGCAGTCAACAGAGGCTTTTTATTTTTTTTTTTTCTTTCTTCTTAAGTGCTTCAGTAGTCAGCAGACAACTAAGGAGATGGCAGATGAGTACTGGCAGAGTTGAAACAACATGTTGTATGGGGAAAAAAACCACCTGTGTAGCAACAAAGTGAGGAAAATCCACAACAACAACAATAAAAAAGCCTGTAACAGAAAGAGAATGAGGCCACTTCAAATTGACACATTATATAGGACTTTAAGGTGTTTTTCTCCTTGTGTGAGGGCTGCTGTGTGCAGTCACTGCTCCCTCTGCTAATTCTTATTGCTCCCTCCATTGTGCCAGTACAACTATTTGTGTGACTGTGAAGTGAATCAGATCAGGGAATTGATCCAAGTTAAAAATAACCTAAGGAAAAAAAAAAAAAAAAAAGAAAAGAAAAGATTAACTCAAAGCAGCTACCACTGGTGCCAAAAAGAAATGTCAGGCAAGTCACAGCCTCATAAGGGTCTCTCCTGAGCCCACCGTTTCACAACAGTTAGATCGACATGGTGTTCCAAGACGTACAGCCTGGACAGACAGCAGCACACAAGCCTGTCCTATCATAGGGACATGATGGATATAGGCAAAAGCAGGTTCTGAACTCAGAGTCCAAGGTACCCATATCAGGTCTTGGGACTATAGAAGCATGAATGTTAAACCATATGTTAAACCATAAACTGGGATGGATAGAGCATGGGTGTGAGACTTCTCCTGGCTACCACACTTCAATCATTCAGATAGTTAAGGTGCAGATCTGTTTCAAGGTGGACTTCCAGCCATCTCTAAACCACCACCTCAGAGTTCTCTTCCCAAAAGCAGAATTTTCAAAAACAGAAACCAAAACACTGATCCCCATACGTACCATGACCATACTCAGTGTGTTTGAGATTAGAGGATGGAAGAAATTTTCTGTATCAGAAAATACCTAGCATGTCAGAAGTTACAATGGAGAAGGACCTGTCAAACGCAGACTATTTGTCAGGAGAATCTAACCCTCCCCCAGTAAAAATGAAACACAGAATCAGTTTCAGTAAATGATTTCTGTATACAGAATGGCCTCACTTCTTACCAAGTTGGTGTCTACTTTACATGTTAATTACATAATTATTTGTGAACACAGTAGTGAATACAGAAAAGCCTCTTCTTGCTTATAACATGCTTCAACATGGCATTCAGTGACAGTGACCTGTTCATCATGGCACAGATGAAGTGTGGAATTTATCGTGTGTTTTCTGAACTCAGCAGACAAAGCTTTCCTGTTGGACAGTCTGACAGAAATATCCAAACCAGTACCAGACCTACAACATAGGCCGAATGGTTTCCTCATGAATGAAAAAAATTATTAATCCAGTATCATATAGATTCTGGTTTGGTGTCTGTCTCTATGGTTTAGATGACAATTCCTGATGATAATAAGCTCAGCCTTAAATGCACACATGCCATGATCATGCTGTGTAAGTTTAAAAATGCTACTTGTCTGCCTGCCTGTTTAGCTGGCAGTTTTACCCACCAGGAACACAAATGATTTAAAACCCAGATGCTGAGCAATTTGAGATGCAGAAGCACCCTACAGTGAAGCAATTATTGCCTTGGAGGGTCTTATTATCCTCATCATGACATGAATTCTACACAAAGTAAACATGCTTTCATTGTTATATATTTCCCAAACTACAGTATTGTAAAGACAAGTTGTGAAAGAAGTTTCTCATCCCTAAATGTAAATCTCACCATCTTTTCTCCTTGTTTAGAGAGGCAATGGATGCCTGCTGTCTTCCTGTCATGTTATATCGGATTACCCTCCCCACCCCCACCCCCCATAAATTTAAGCAAGTGGTAGAGGCATGTGTTTTATATGCTACCGACCAAAGACTACCAACACAAGGTAGCTTGCAGAGGTAAACACATCATGCTGCTACACCTTGACCAGCACTGATTACTCTTGATAACCACAAGAAAGTGTTGTAGCACATTTGGTCAGATACGCATTTCCACAGAACAATGCAGAAAAGGCACTAGCACTCTGGTTTAAGTAGAATACAGCCAACAGGGCTTTTAAAGCCATTTTAAATCAATAACATTCATGCCAACTGTCTTACAGAATAGATTTCAGAATCAAGAAAAACATTCCTTTCACACATTTGTATAACATTACTATCTTGCTGATGCAGTATACCTACTGTATACTTTTTTTGCCACTGTTAAAATGCATTGAGGCAAGTGGCCTGTTGACTTAACCAGACACCAAAGATTGCAGATCTGGGACATACCTTTGGTGCCCTCTAATCATACCTAGGCCACCGAAGCATAACTCAGAAATGTCATTTTCAGGTATTTACAGCACAGCAAGGACATGGATTAACAAAATGCTGCATGCATTAGGCAGAAACGTACAGGCTGCCTTTAAAAAAACTGCAGTGCCCCATATTCTTTCTTGAATGATACCCAAAACCCTTTGTTGAGTCATCTAAGAACTTCCAAACTTAATGAGTATTTGACAGTGTTGTTTAATCTTTACATTGATTACTCTGTGTCCTTCTGTGCAACACATAAAGGACAGCCATACACTTTTGGACTATATTGCTTATTTTAGAATACAGCAAGTACCCAGTACAGGAAAATGCCAAAGTAACAGCTCTGTGTGAGGCAGCATGTGTGCAAATTGCATTGAATCCAACATTTATTCTCTTCTGTTTTCAGCAGCTGGCTGCTTTCTACATTCTTAAGACCAAAACCACACAGAGTAAAATGAAAAAAAGCCCTAACACAATAGTTTGTGTCTGAAGTGAGGGGCAGTACAAAGGTAATAAATACAATAGTTAATGATTATATCTGTATTTTAGATTAAACTGAGGCATCCAAGGATACTTTTTGGGGTTTTTTTTGGTTTGTTTTGCTAAGCTACACAATGCGTTCTGGAAAAGTCCAAGGAGCATTTCTTTTCCTGAGGAAAAAAGAAATTACACAGCCTTTTTTGCAGATACATGCCCGTAACAATTACGCTGTTACATATCTTGGTTACTCAGACATACTGGGGTTAACCTCAGTTCTTCTTGTAGAAGCTATTCCACTAAACATGATAGTCACAAACAGGAGTGAAGCCCAAGTAACTCATTTCAAAGGTAGAAAGCAAGATTCCCAGTTTCTAGTGCACAACTTAACTCTGTTACACAAAGTAGCACATGTTCAAACAAAGGAGAAAAATACTGCACCTAGAACATAATATTGCAGAGTCATTTAGCCATTTGGGAATCCTTCCAGGAAATGGGAATTTAAATTCCATCCTACAAAACAAGCAGCCTAACTGGTTAGATTTTAATTAAATGGGATTTGACTTCAATCCTCAAATAGTTTCAGATCAGACAAAAACATATCAAGTATTACACAAAAATATTTGTTTATATCTGAAAACGGAATTTGTGATAGATCCATTAATCAACACTGTTCAGATAAAGGAAGCGGACTTTAGGTTTCATAGCAGTGCAAAAGCAAGTGCTCTGAGTATGGCAGTGTACTGTCCCATACCTGCAGCTTAGCCTTCTGGTGAGAACCAGTAATAGTTACTATAAAAAAAAAAAAAAAAAAAAGCAGCTCCTGTGTGTTAGGAAATTTACAGTAAAATGTCAATTTGACTATTTAAATTCAGATACTGCTCTTTTTTATAAAGAACAGCAATAAGTTTAAGAGCATATAATATTTTAACCATTATAGTTGGATGTATGAAACAATGTAGTTCACAGTGAATTCTAAGTTTTAAATATTTCCATTTTCTTATCAACTGAATCCCAAGATCAACTAAATCCCATACTTGATCAGAATCATCAAGCTGACTAAAGAGAAAGTGCACAGAAAATTTTATTACTTAAATGAAGCAAACGATCTAATTTATTCCTGATGCACATTCATCATCACCAGGGGAGGAGGATAGATGGTAGAAGCACTCTCCAGAATGCTTCACTTCTGCTGTCAAGTTGCAGCATATTCTGCTATTTCAAGATATTTAGCTCTTAAACATTGCCTAATAAGAACCAATCAGTCCTGTAATTAGAATTAATGGTTTTTGTTGATGTCAGCAATGCCAATGCAGAGCAGGAATATTATTGTAATTTAATTTTGAAGAATTCAGAACTGAAATTAATGCTGGCTGCAAAGCAGCCAGCACATGAGCATAACATCCTTCACTCCGAGATGTCCTAGCACATGCATATGTGGGCATTAACACAATGTAGGTTAAACAAGCAATAGTGTGTAAAGCAAGACCAGTACAACTTACTCGTTATCTAGATAATACTAATTAGTCTTTATATGCCAGAAAACAGAACCACAACAACAACAACAACAAAAATTGTAAACGACCTTGTCACTTTTTCCTAAGCGTCCTCTTTCATATTCAGCTGGAGATGTCCAATCCCTGTCTCTAAGCTTGTGAATAGCCAACAAAATATTTAGGGCTGTTCCTCAGGCAATTAATGCAAGAGAAGACTGTAGTATGCTTACTGAACTTGTTTTTCAACACAAAAAAGTCATTCATCGTTGTAAAAAGGAGGGTTGAAGCACAGAGTTACTCAGCAAATTCTCCACACACACATTACAAATGAAATCACCTGCCAGCCAGGGTACCGAGACATAACCGTCTCCTCTGCATTGCCTTTCATGCCCATCTGCTAGCCCTGGTGCTAGCATGGGCACCATCTGTGCTTAGCACAAGAGGAAAGTAAGGCTCAAAGGTTTTACAGAGGTTTATAAAATTCACATGGGGACAGACCCTACTATCCCCAAGGTAAGAGCCACATGTTTTTTGTTTCTTTATGCTCCCACAGTCAATCACCATATCTCCTATCAGGGGCAGGACATATATGTTACATTCTTTTTGTATAGTTGCTCCACTCATGGTCAGTGATGGAATTATTTAGCATTTGTAGTCCCTTCTTAAACTAGTTTACTCACACCTAACTTTCAACTGTTTGCACCTGTGATTAATTTGGTCCAATGCATCTTGCTGCTATTGCTGTTGATTTACTGTCAGCTGAGGCTTATAGGTATAGCAATTGATTTGTCTTAGCTTCTTTCTGGCTTTCATGCCCTAATTTTCAATTAATGCCTATTCATTAGTGCTTTCTTTCTATTAAAAATCCACAGCTTTTTTGTTGGTGACTTTTATTGGTCTGCACTAAAGAAGCCTCTGCTTTTTATGTGTCAGATAGGCCTGATTCTGTATTACTACTGGCAGCAATAACTAAGCATGTGAGACTGCCTTTGTACTCTGATGGATGTCATATGACACGTGTAGGAGGCAGAGATGAAAGAGAAAAGAAACTGAGGGAGGTACTCTGTTTAATACCTACATACAATAAAGAGTCATACAAAGTAACAGAAACAGTGGACCTCTGCACCTATCTACTGCTATCTTTGGCAGAATCTTTAGAATAGATCTACTATTTTTTCCCCCCACTCCCATTTCTGTTTAATTACAATCCAAGATTATGTGCAGCATACTTGCCCGAATACTACATGGAGAACAAAAGCTACTGACAACTAGATGAGAGCGTTCAAAAAAACAGCGGAGGTAAAAAATGCATGGTGGGAATAAAACCCTTTGTTTAGGAAAATGAAATACATGCCAAAATGGCTCAATCTCATCGTCAAATTGATATAAGTTAGCTAGACTTCAGCACTTGTCCATTACTACTCATTGCCACAAACATAAGGTAATATAACATATTTTTTTATTTTCTAACATTGACTTTTGGGATAGTTAAATGACACAATACTTTCCACAAACTAACGATACCTCTTCTGGACAAGATACTGTGGCTAAACTGGTGCATAGCAACTTTTTTGAATGATAGTAACCTTATTTTGACACTGACCAGTTAAATTTACTCAGTGCAGAAAGCTAAAAAACACATTCTCTGCAGAAAAAAATCAATGCTGGATCTGGAAAGGAAAGAGGTCTAAAAGCTCTTCCGACAGGTCACCAGATGGAACAGAAACACTCTAAGCCAGGGCCGTGCTGCAATCTCAACACAGTAACTGAAAGGGACAGCTAAATGATAGATGCCTTGGCTGAGCATCAAGATGAGCTGTTGCTCTCTCAGAAGATCGACAAAAGACCATCAGGCATTCTCTGTCAGTGGAAACTACATGATCAAAATGCAGTTTAAGATGTTAATCAGAAAATGGAACAATAAACTAAAGCATAGCAGTTCCTTTCAGTATCACTGCCACTGCAACCTCTAAGAGTTTTGCTTTTGTTGAATTCGGTGGCAAAATCAGGTAATGATAATGCTTGTGGCTTACAAAGCCCTCTACTTTGACTAACACAGCTCCTCAAAGTGAAGCACTTCAGGAACTTCTCTACAGTGTCTTTATACAAAAGAATTTATTTTATATTTATGTTACATATTTGATTAAAAAAAACTTTACAATGGAAGTGTTGAAAAAAAAATATCAAGGGCCTTATACTACTTTGTACTGGTCTACAAAGCTTCACAGTAACAGAGACATTACCTATAGTAAACTATAGCATTATTACTATCTTACATATAGCCTTGCTGTAAGAGAAAAGTAAAAGATGGAAAAACCTTCCCAAAATTCTTGCTTTAATTACTATTCTACAAAGGACCTTATTCAGAGCAGCCTTTAAGTAGAAATGATTCTTAAGGTTAAGAACAAGTCTCATCATTGACTTGAACGGAATTTAAAGAGATTCTTAAACTTAACTGTGATCTTAAGCATGCCCTTAAATTGGCAGTTTATGAAGCACTGTCTCTGTTCAGCGATTTTCTTCTTTTATGACTGCTACCCCTGAGTCTACCAAAATGTACACAGGCACCTATGTTTCAGCATATGCATTAGCCATAACAGAGTTGGGGACATTCTAAAAGGTTAAAAATATCAGGGTAACTTAGGTAAACCTGGCCTTACTTATGTGAGGATATTTAAGAAAACTTCACTCAAGTAGGGTCAAAACAGCGCTATTGGCAGCACAATGATATTCCTGTGCTTTCATTTTGCTAATCTCAAAGGTACAAGCCAGTGTTTGAGATGACACATCCAAGAAAATAAGCACATGTTTTTATTTTCATTTTAATTATAGGTAGTTCATTTGAACATTTTACCTACTTAGGGATTATGCAGCACCGACTGTAGTAATATGACCTTCCTTGAATTTTCCTTTTCCCAAATAAGAAGAGATGAGAAAGCAAAGATCGAATGGACCTATAGTAAAATTTCTGGTAAAGCCATAAGAAAAAGCAGCTAATTGTCTCACAATACAGCAAGAATTTTGTACTGTGGGCTCTATGAAACTGATTCCTTGGCCCTATAGTAACTACTGTTGGTTAAATGGATCTGGATAAAATGTGAATGTCCATAGAGATTGTATGCCTTATCCGTAAACTTCAGTGCGGATCTTTGTTACAGCCTGCCCACAAAGAGAGCATATGGATGGATACATAACAGGTATGCTGCAGCTTCACACAGTCCCAAAACTCAAATTCACACACCTGCCACATGCAGTATAAAATCCTAATTGCCTAGACCCTTAAAAAGCACTAGCTGGTGGGCCGCACTCTGACTAAGAGACAGCTCTTTGCACGGGTTCCATGTCTGACAGTGCCAGCTAAGGGGGTTTAATGATGTGTCTAGGAAACAGGAGTAGGAAACAATCTTTTACAAAATCTAGCATTCTTGTGGCACACTGAAGTGCATGAAGTACTTCACATATTTTCTACTTCTTTGTGTCTAACATCAAATAACTTTAAATACCTTGATGTTTAGGAAAAGCAAAGCTCTGGGAACATATATGGGCAGTACACACGCTTAGAAGTGGAAAAAACCTGCAAACCAGAGAGACCTAACCGGGAGGCTGCATTTAGGACTGAATTTACGAAGGGACTCAAGTGAAGACAGCAGAGCAATTTCCAGGTTCAATGTCGTGTTGTATGTGGATACATCCAAGATTCTTCATTAGCTATAAAATACATGTCAGAATAATCTGTGCAAAATTATGGCTCTAGTAGAAAGCAATGAAGTGTGGGTAAGTGTTCATAAATCAGATGTAGAAATGAAAATTAAAATTGTAAATTTTAACCTGGCACATTCTGGATTTACAAAAGCTATCAAAATACGGCCACCTCTTTTCACTGGGCTGTTTTAAATTTGTACCTTTAAAGAAAAGAGGAAATGATGTAAGTATGTTTCCCTTTAGGATTTAAATTAATTTAGCAACCTCTATATCTACATCTTTATACTTTTAGTTTACTACAAAGTTCCTGAATTTCTCATTACTACAGGTATGAATGTCAAAATAAATAATAATATCCCAAAAACTGTTTCAGAGCTGACGTCATGATTCCTACAGAGCCATTAAGTTTCTTTATTTCCATAAATTCAGTCTCCATGCAATGAGCTCTTTATGAAAGTGCATTTAATTGCCCAATAGGATATGATGGCTCCTTTGCATCAATAATAATGTAAATAATCTACATTTTATAAACCTCTCTAAATATCCATTGACACAATAGGTTATTGCAGTCCTAAGTCCTTCAGGCCCATTGGACCACTAATATAAAAGGTTTGAAGCTATTAAATATACATTTAATACGATAGAATGCTATGAATCTATTGGAGGTCAATGCTGTAAAATTATGCCTCTAAAAATCCTCCTCAGAAAGTAATTTATGGCATAGAATATGTTTATTAAAAGTCCCTGACTACAGATTTATGTGATTTTATGTGAAGACTGCAATTGAATATGCTCGGGGACCAGTCCTGCGAACACTTCCCATGAAGTTCAGAGCTTATTACCCTACATAATCCCTCCTGGAGTCAATTGAAATACTCCCAAGAGCAAAGTTACTCACAGCCATAAGTATTTGTAGCTTCATGTCCTTAAACTTGTTTCCGCAGCTCTGCCTTTGATTCACTGTGTGATCTAGCGAGTCATTTGATTAGCTGTGCTTATCTGAGAAATGGAACCATTTAATGGGTAAACAGTAAGATAAACTGTATGTTTGCTATGTGCTTAGATGCGCAGCACTATCGGTACTAATCATTACTATTTCTGCAGCTCTGCTTTTATTAATCAGCTATGTCAGTGGTAGTGACTAACCAAAGAAAGAAAAATGTTCTTGGATCAAACAATATGTTGAAATCCCTTTGGGACATACCTCAAAATAATAATAACAACAATAATAATTATAATAACAATAATAATACAAAACCACCAAAACCTAAACCCCTTCCTAAGTTTTTTAAAAATATATATATAAAAAAATCAGCCATGCAAGGTTATTTATAGAATATTTGCAGTGCAACGCATATTTATGAAAAAGTATCCACTGAAAATATTTATAAAACATTATAAAATATTCCTCACCTCCCCATTCCCCCATCCACATATTCCTGGAAAGAATTTTCTATCAAGTCACTGCCTCCATGCCACTGGGGTAGTTGGTTAGCACTATACATATGGAAAAGCAAAAGCTATTAATGAACTGCATAATACTGTTTTCATTTCTGTCCTTGCATAAACTGTAGGAGGAATAAAGCTATATTTGAAATTAATGTACAAGTTAAGCGTGTACTAAGAAAACAATACATCCCCACCAACCTGGCACAGAAGAAAGTTTACTTCACGGTAAATTAATGAAGAGCTTATTGTAAGATAAGCTTACAAGCTGGTTATCAAGGTGTAGTTTGCCACACAGGCAGGAAATGGTCCCACTTAAACCATGCATGAAGGACATCACTGCCTGAACATTAGGATGGATAATCAACAGTCCTCATGGAGGAATGATAATCTCCTAATCTCCCTTCCATTTGTGGCTCAAGAAAACTGTGTAAGGGTGAAATACTGGAGACAAGAACGAAGAAAGAAATCTGGCTAGAACTCTCCGCTGTAATAGCAGAGGATTTACATATGTTTGTAGGTTTTCACTCATTCTAAAATCAAATTCTTCCATGATATAGTAATATTCTTAATACTGAGGCCTGTCTACATGGCTGTGCTACTGTGTTAGCAGGATGGTATAAGGGATAGCAGGATAAGAGAGGGATTTTTTGAGCTCACTTAAAGCATATGCAAACATACACAGTTTTCTTCTATTTTTACATACCTGTCTTGAACCCTTTAAATGTGCTGGGAGTACTTAGCTGATAATTAGTAAAGGTCTGCCGAAGACAAACAAGACAAAAATGCAAGAGTATCAGTACTTCACATTTTAGTAGCAAGCTTTTTACTACTGAAGAAAAGCAGCAGTGGACCTTGCTCATTCTGGACTCCTTACTATGTCATTTGATTTCCTACATTTTTGGGGGGTTGTCAGCCACCAGGCAAAAAAATAAAAAATATTACACACAGCTAGGCGGAGTTGAGCCAAGTCTTGGTTAGAACATAAATTTGGTTTTGATAACACAGTCTCCTTACAAACGTTTTGAACTTCTGTCAGGAAGTTTCTTTTCTACATTAATATGATTTTTGCCCATTAGTAACTTGCTAATAGCAAATAAAAGATTTTAGAAGACTAATGCTGCAGACTGTAAGAGTAGAATTTATTTTAATATAGATAGAAATATTCAAATGTGGTACACAGACACTACTGTATTGACTTCAGCTGATTTACAGTACAGTGCCTAGACTGTTCTGACACTGGCATCCCTATAGTAGAGATGGGATAAATGTTATCACTGAAAGAAGTGTTGTCATGTAGTCCAACCTGCACATAATGACTACACCTCTCAGCCCTCCACTGAGCCTCTTCTACCTCAATTTTGTGGAAGACTGATCTAATCTATGCACCTCAAAAAATATCCAGTCCTTCTATATTCATAACTTGTCTTTCCCCTCAAAGCTGTTAGCAAAGCGCTGAGTGGATTCATCATAAAAAGTAACATATTACCATAAGCTAGAATAGAATTTTCAAAGAATTGTGCTACCAGCTGCTAAAGGATTTAGGAGACTGTAAATCTTGCATTATTTATGTAATACACTGTACATGAGAAGCTGGGTTAACGTATACTTCAGCATGGGCATACACCATAATGAAATCTTTGCCTTTAGGTAAAGGCAGGAGCTAAAGGGAGATATTCAGGAATTGCTCCAGTCACAAGCCAACTTCTATTAGGACTAGCAGTACAAACGTCATAACAACAACCAAAATTTTAAATTTATTTTCTATAAATATATAAATATATATAAAATCTATATAAATAAAAATTATATAATAAATTACATTAAATTTAAATACAATCATTATTTGTATTTAAGTGAAAGCTAAAACAGCAAATAAGTTTTTTAGCAGCATAGAAATGACTGCCTAGCTGTAAAGACATTGCTGTGGATTACAGCAGAAGTTACCAAGCTCACTTACGTTCCCAAAGTTTTATTATGGCTCTACCTTGAGGAGTGAAGCTGTAAGGAGAGGGATTTTCAATTATTGAAGACTAATCATGTGGCTGGCCAGCAATTAGGATAACCTCAGATCTAACCACAGTCCTAGCGACTATACGCAAACCAGAAATGTGTCCAGACCTTAGACACCTGACACATTACTGACTGCACATTCAAAACAAATAGGGGGAACCCAGAGCACTTGTTAAGGAGTCACTTACTTCAAGGCTGTTCTAAATTTTTCCATAAACTTGTACTTTGTACATAGATCTTGATAGATCCATGTGCAGGACTGAACTCTGGCCTGGCACATGAGCCTTAGAATAGGTTCACTACCAGATACATTGAGTTTTCTAGCACTAGATTTGCTGCCGTGACTAGGAGGAAAAAGCACAGTATCAGTGGCTCAAATTCCGTATCTTATTTTTCCTGCTAATCCCTGTGCTACTTTTCAGAAATGAAAAATCTTATAATAAGAAGGTATAGAAGTTATATATTGTATATCTGGCCTTACATTATACTATTTATTTGTGAAATTTACCAATTCTTACATTGAAGCTACAAAGCTACATTTACATTTAGAAACCTAAGGCACAGAGTCTTTGAAATGAGGTGAGGTTTTTTTGTTTGCTTTTGTGTTTTTTAACTGTCCCCATGAAAAGAACTGAGGAAAAAATAATTTCCCCAATGACCCAGGTTTCTTTAATAAAATGAGAACATACTGCAGACTCCTTCTTAGTGAGAAAGAGAAACTAAAATCTTAATCCCATGATTAAAAGAGTGTACGGCAAGTCTCAGCCCTATGGAAATCTTCAGTGCTAGTGGTATGGTGGGTGGGTGTGTAGAGGAAAAGTTTAAAACAAAAAAGTGTTCAAAAGAAGGCCGAAGTCTTCCAAGTTAAATTGTAATTGCCCTGAATCTTCACATTCATCTGATAGACTTCGGAAGCTGAGGATGGGAGCAAGTGGTGTCCTTTATTTGATTGACATGGCTTTTAAAAAAATATTAAAAAATATATAATTTTAAATACTTCCTACGCACTTAAAATACTGTTTATGGGGCATAGGTGTGTGGGTCAGTATGACTCAGATCTTGTAGAATACTCTATAGAAATAGCCATTAAGGATTTCAGAGGAAATACTGAGGTATTTGTCCTGTAACGCAAGCCTGGAGGAAGGCCTACAGGCTTGGAAACATCAATTTACCTACCTAAAGGGGAAAAGATCCAAGTACTTGGTGGGGAGAAGAAAGGAATGCCCATTTATAAAGATAAGAAATTATTTCAAACAGAGGCTTCCCTTGATCATCAGCTACTGGAACAGCATACCTAAGGATACCTTCCTTACCAATGTGTTATCCTTGAACCCAATTTGAAATTTTTACTGGAAATTTAGGAATACCTTAAAGCACTAGCTAAAGACACAGTCTCTCCTGGCCCCAAACCTTGGAAGTTAGAGAATCATAGAATCATAGCATTGTTTACATTGGAAAACACCTTCAAAATCGTCAAGTCCAACCATTAACCCAGCACTGCCAAGTCCATCACTAAACCATGTCCCCAAGTGCCACGTCTACACATCTTTTAAGTACCTCCAGGGATGGTGACTCAACCACTTCCCTGGGCAGCCTTTCAGTGAAGAAAGTTTTCCTGATATCCAAACTAAACCTTCCCCGGCACAACTTGAGGCCATTTCCTCTTGCTCTTGTTCTTGTACTTGAGAGAAGAGACGGACCCGCACCTCGCTCCAGCCTCCTTCCAGGCAGCTGCAGAGAGCGGTAAGATCCCCCCCCAGCCCCTTTTCTGCAGGCTGAGCCCCCCCAGCCACCCCCCGCCAGGCTGGTGCCCCAGCCCCTGCCCGGCTCTGGACGCGCTCCAGCCCCTCAGGGTCCCTCCTGCGCTGAGGGGCCCAACACTGAGCCC
The DNA here is from genome assembly GCF_015220075.1 of Falco rusticolus. Lineage (NCBI taxonomy): Eukaryota > Metazoa > Chordata > Aves > Falconiformes > Falconidae > Falco > Falco rusticolus. The sequence goes on from NC_051199.1 coordinate 22,868,634, forward strand.
AGGGTGCGAGGGGCGGCCCCACCAGTGCCCAGCACAGGGGGACGGGCACTGCCCCGCTCCTGCTGGCCACGCTGCTGCTGGCACGAGCCAGGATGCTGCTGGCCTCCTTGGCCACCTGGCACCCTGGGGGTCACGTTCAGCCGGCCGTCAGCCGCCCCCCCGGCCCTTTCCCGCCGGGCAGTTCCCAGCCCCTGCCAGGGGCTGGTGTGACCCACGGGCAGGACCCGGCACTGAGCCTTGGGGAACGGCACCTGTGACCAGCCACCGACTGGATGTGGCTCCATTCGCCACCACACGTTGGGCTCGGCCATCCATTACCCAGCGAACGGTACAGCTGCCCAAGCCATGTGCAGCCAGGGAGATGCTGAGGGGAACGGTGTCAAAGGCTTTGCTAAAGTCCAGGCAGACACCACGCACAGCCCTTCCCTCACCCACTGAGCGGGGCACCTTGTTATGGAAGGAGACCAGGTCGGCCAGGCAGGACCCGCCTGTCACAAACCCTCGCTGCTGGGCCTGATCCCCTGGCTGCCCTGTCCGTGCCACATGATGGCACCCAGGACTATCTGCTCCATCGCCTCCCCCAGCACCAGGTCAGGCTGACAGGCCTGGAGTTCCCCGGATCCTCCTTCCCGCCCTTCTTGTCAACAGGCGTCACATTTGCTGACCTCTGGTCAACGGGGGCCTCCCCGGTGAGCCAGGGCTGCTGGTAAATGACAGAAAGTGGCTCGGTGAGTGCTTGCACTGCTCCCTCAGCACCCTGGGGGATCCCATCTGCCCCATAGACTTGTGTGTGGCTGAGCGGTGCAGCAGGCCGCGGACCATTTCCCCTGGATTATGGGGGCTTCGTTCTGCTCCCCAACCCTGTCTTCAAGCTCAGGGGCTGGGTACCCCGAGAACAACTGGTCCTACTCCGAAAGACTGAGGCAAAGAAGGCACTGAGTACCTCAGCCTTCTCCTCATCCTTTGCTCCTGTGTTTCCCCCTGCATCCAATAGAGGATGGACATTCTCCTTAGCCCCCTTAAAGAGGCTATACCTTCAAGAAAGTGAAAGTGACAGAAGATTCTTTAATATGATCTTGTCGTAATTCAAAGAAATTCCTCTCACAGAATGGAACACCTCTTTAGGAAAAAGGGATTTATGCCTGCACCAGTTAGGAGAAACTAAGAACACCACTAAACAACAGGAGAAACTAAGAACACCACTAAACAACAGAAGAAGGAAAACCAACTCATAGCACCACAGGGGTTCTTGAAATTTCTGAACTTTCATGCATTTTTGGTGGCAGAAATTGTTTATCTGTGAAAATAGGGCACAGCAAATAGCACAGTACAACACCAATTGCTTGGCACTCTCGTATCTTCTAGAGCTCATTCTTCCTGGACCCTTGTATTAATTTCATATATACACTAAGCTACAAAGAAACTAAGAAAGAAATATATATTTTGCTGCTGTCTTGTATGTTGGAAATGTTGGAGCATGGATTTTCTTTTTATTGTATTTACAGCACCTAGCACTTTGCTGAAAGCTAAGCCAGAAATAAAAGAAGGGGGGGGGGGGGGGGGGTGCGCTTGATTCTCCTTTTTACTTGCACTGATAAAACAAGAAGCGTAGTTCTTTTGACTTCAGACCAGTTGTTCCTTATTTACATTGCCACAAAAGGAAAGCAAATTACTATTTTAATAATCAGAAGAATCTGTATTGACAGCTAGTGCATAAACGAACTCAATAGTACAGGACAATCTTATCTTATAAAACTGTAGATAAGGAATGCAGTACTTGGGAATGTGTTAGATTTTGCTTTCTTTCATAACCAGAACTTTGGAGTCCAGCAAAGCTGTGGATCAGCACTGACAACGTAGTGGTGACAAAGCCAGCCTTACTACTTCTGATGTGAGCATTTCCCTGCTCTGGCCACAACTCCTCTGTTCCCTGGGAACAGAAGTATTGCAGTGTCACAGGTGCTCTGAGGTAAATTACAATTTGCATCAATTTATTATGTAGCAGTTGGTCACAAAAAAAGTTTAGTTTCACAAGAAGCAGAACTAGTTTGGAAAACATTTTCAACACAGCAGAGTTTTGTCAGGAAACGTCATTCACTAAACCCAAAATGTTTTGCCCAACATTTCTCTCTTTCTTCCTGAGATTCACACATATCATCAATTGAATTGCTGACAGGCTGTTGGAGAGCCCAGTACTTCCACACTGCGTAATGCCAGGGGATGAGCTAAACACGCGCCTCACACATTCACTGCAATAGAGCTGACAGATTCAGGTTATCCACACCACAGTGCCAAACTTCATGTCAGCGACATGAAGACAGAGGGCCTAGGACCTTTAGCCTTACCATAGAGGGAGTCCAAAGATACAGATACTCATACATATATAAATTACTGAAAGTATGTTTTATAATTTCTAAGAATTTATAAATAAACCCACATTATGATTCTTATGTTACAGTGCACATATGCTAAGTTATTTATATAGGAAAATCCTGAAGTAAAACACAGTAGAACTAACAAACAAGCTAAGACTTAAACATAAACAGTAAAATAATCATTATGCAAATAACAAAACTCTAGTTTAAGCTTAGTAATAAGGTGTCGGAATGCTCCCACCCCCCATACCGATTTTTTTTTCTTTAACAATTAAGCAATTCTGAAAATATTCAGTTATTCCTTAAGCAAAATCATGTTTCTGATATGAAATAAGCTTCCCAGGAGCCACAGCTGAAAAAGTACATCATCTTTGTACAGCATCCTTCAGGGCTCCTAGGATACTCAGCAGGTATTTCCCCAGGTTCCTGGGTCAAAGGTAGCAATTGGAGAAACTGCATGAAAGAATCGTGTGTGGTGAAAGCTTGCTTTGGATGATCCAGATCCTGAGCATCTAGAAAGTTTGAAAGCTGTAGCTGTGGCCAAAGCTTTCATGCTTAGGTTTAGAGGCACAAGACCTGAAGTCCCACCCTGAGAGATTGCCTTGGAAAAAATGGAACATCTAAGCCCAGAGATTTTGATAGCTATTAATGCTCTGAAGTCCTATGGATGCATAAGGTTATACCAGGTAACCCAAGGATGATCTAAGCCACGTATCTGGATATTCTTAGAAACCTAATTGTGTAAAATCTAGGAGGGAGGAGGAATGATCTGTCTGTGGAGCTCCATGGTTATATTCAGATTGTTTTAAGTGTTTGTTCTTTAAAAAACATGGAGTAATTAAAAATAAAGAAGAAATATCAAACCCTACCAGTCTTTCCATGCAGAGGGCTCAACAATCTTCTCACATTGCCCACGGATGTTATCGGGGGGCTTCTGAATAAATCACCCATAGCATGGAGCTTTAATGGCTGCTCAGTTGTCTCACCATCAGTTGCACACCCCTTATCCTAGCAGGTGGTGGTAGTGGTACCTCAGATCTGCCCAATGTTCACATGGACAATCAACATTAGCTTACTTTCAAAATGTTCCCAGGGTTCAGCCACCCATATTTTACTCTAAGATTTATAGAAAATTTCAGGTATAAAATACATTATTATAATAATGAGTCTTCCTATAACCATGGCCATCTCATTAACAGTAGGTTGCATCATGTTTACTGCCTTCAGCTTAATTTAATACAGCTGGAATACAGGCACATTTATTTTGTCAGCTGTGCATCTCCTTGCAAAGATTTAGGCTTTTACAAAAAAAAAAAAAATTACAAATATTTTACAAATAGCTTTTCCCCCTTTACTGTTTGTACTTTTTGATACACTCTTTTAGTCTAACTCCACTTGCTTCCCTATTGGAAATCCTTTGAGACTAAAATAACTGAGTGTGTTATCTCTTGTAAGAGCACATTTTAGTTGATGATAAAAAAATGATCTTATTTAGAGACTAGCTACATTTCTTTATTCTTTTTTTCTTATAGATAAATCCTAATATAAGGCCTTTTAAAAAATGTCATTTCTACTAGAGGCTAGAAATACAATTATTCCTGTCCAAAACGTAAAACATTCTAACACAAATGGAAATCTGAGAAAGTATCTTTCCTGAACCCATTTTTAGAGAATTACTGCTCAGATGTAAATCTCCAGCATTTAAATTATACAGACAGCCGTCAGGGTGCAGTATTCAGATTATATTAACTGTAATAAATCAGTTCTCATCTTACGCACAGCTACATCACAGTGCTCTTACTGCATCAGCACTGTAGCATGGGACCCTCCAATTTAATGAGATAAAGACAAATCGTTAAAAAATAAATGTAAATTCCAGTTTCTGTCCTCTACAGTCATGACAAAGACTTAAATATTTTATTTTGCTCCTAAGAAGGTGGGTTTAGTAGCTCTTTTCACTCTCTCTGACCAGTTACTGCAGGAATACATCCAGAGATAGCAACAAATTGAGTGAAGTACTTCTCATCATCAGTAGTTTCTAGTAGGTGTCACTGATTTGGCCCTGCACTCAAAGTCCCTGATTTTTCATGCCAGCTGACACACCAGATGGCCCCAGACTTAGCCTCTGCTATAGATCTGCCCTTGCCTGAAGCCATCTTCAGTGCTCAACCTTTGTGCTTACTCTCTGCAAACAAACAGCTAACTCAAGAAAGCAAATTTTCAGTCTGATTCCTGTGAATGCATGCTGTCATACGTATAAAATGTTGCTGGACTCAACTTCAGTGTATATGTATCAATTTATGATCAGTGCTACCTACTGACATGAAAACATGCAGCTCTGCAAGTACCTAGTGCAGATGAAAGTATTGCTGTGTTTTGCAGCTTTCCTGCCTGTACAGCTCTTCATGTGAACTTGCGTTCACACAGCCAGAATGGGGTAAGTTATGTGGTCAGTAAGAACTAACCAGCATAAGCAGCAAAAATGAGACTCAGGTTCCTGGACAACCAAACTGAGAGAAAGATAAACAAATACCATTTTAAAAAGAAGAATATGTATCTATCTCTTTATGGGTATTCTGCAAAATATAGGATTTGGAAGCATCTTGCTCGGATCTAATTTTAACATTAAAAGCTTAGATACAGAAGCGACAAATGTGGTGTTGGTACCATCATTGCATCAAGGACTACTGAAAATACTATGGTATAGTCAACACACGACAGCTAGGATTACCCATTAACTGATTTAAGATCATCCTAGAGAAAGGCATTTCATCCAATTATCTCTTTACCAATCTGTGAAAATATAAGCACGTGCTATCTTCTGTAGAGAGCTTTCACAGATAACAATAAATGCACTGCCAAATCCATACCTTGGCCACCTATGTAATGTACGATAGTCAATATTTTTTTGTTTATAAAAATGCACATGATAGATCTATAAAGATAACACTCGAGACTGTAACAGGTTGTGCTTTAGTGCTTTTACACATCTGTCAGGGTTCTCTTAAGATAGTTTTCTGTGCAGACTTGCATTTTTTTATCATTATTTTTAAACCTATTATCCACTGGAGCAGAATTGGGAGCAAGAGGCTGCACAAGACAAACCTCTGCCATTTGAACTAGTGACACTGCTGGCAACAACAGTTATCCCCCAAAAGGATCAGTGCTACAATGGAATGAAGCTTTGTCAGTGGGCAAGCGTGTATGGGGAGAAACACAGGGGATTGTCAACACAGTCATTTCACAGCCTAGGTAATTCCCTTCTGCCTGCCCTCCAGTCATGCTTCCACTTTCTTCTCCTTTTCTGAAGAGGATTCCTACTGCCATACTCTGTCCCTTGCTTTCCTCTTTTCCTTGTTTCACCCCATGGGTTTCTTACACTCAGCCTTTGTTTTGCTTACCTACCTTCTTCTCCAAGATTACCTCTTCCCTCCAAGTCATGGTCTACCCCAAGTACCTACCTAGCAATTCTTTTTGCCTTAGGCCTTTCTGGGTCCCTAGGTCCAGTCTGTTTGTTCAAATAACAGGGGTCATACTACAAGCATATGCTTCGAGTCCAGTTCCTAATCCAGTTTTTTTCTACCTGTTCTCTTCTATGCTTTATACAAAAGTCTTGCCTCTGGTGCCAGTGTTTTTGCCTTTGCAATGCAAGGATGCTGGAACAATGAACTAGTAATAAAAAGGTATAGTTTAAAATTACTTGTAACTGTTTATATTTCACTGACTGAGAAAATAACCTTAGAGGTCTGAAAGATATGAAATACCAGTTATAACATCCTTTCAGGTGCCCTCATAATTTCTGCATGTTTAAATCTATTTTTTTCCTAATAAACCCTTGTGAATCATTTGAAAAACTGAGTTCTGTGTCCCATAATTAGTTCTGATTTATGCAGGAAACATTCTGAAATCAACGGGAACCATTCTTGAGTGAATAGAATGAAGATCTCTTAGACCAACAAGACACTGGATATTCAAGATACTATAAAGTATAATAAAAATCCAACTTCCATTTCAGCATAGTAGGAACACTATACACTGGAAAGTCCTAACATACCATAAGTTCTCTCTTGAACGTTACCAGACTAAATTTCAGAAGCTCAAATTATGAATTTGTTGTTGCCTGTAATGAATGCTATGCACAACTCTGAATATTTCTGCTCCTTAGTTGTATCACGCATTAGTGGCTGCAATTGATTTGGTATTAGTCTTGCATACTTGACTTTGTTTGACAGGTTGCACTGAACATCATAAGTACTTGTAAGTGGATATGTAGACTTCTTTAAAATGCTGACTTGAGCTGGCTCCCCGTGAAAGAATTGTTATATTCCTTTAGTATATTGTTTTCTTGGAATATTCTTTTTCCTTCTATATAAGTTCCATTTTTTTCCTGAACAGTTTAATATAATTTTTCCCAGTATCCTGAATTTTAATGAAATGTGTTTATATGTACGTTTATTCCAGAGTGACACAACCTTTCTCTAATAATAACAGAATGGAACTAATGCGAGGAAGTAATAGTCAGCTCAGGTGAAGTGTGTAAAACCAGATCCCATGAAACTGGTGAAAACAAAAGTTAAGGATGAAATTTGTCTCTGTAGACAGGATAATATGTGGGATAAGACTGGATATAACAGGCAGAGGTCCCTCACAAAAGCACCTTTCAACTTGCACTACTAACATTTGCCATGAAGGTCAAAGAAGCTAGAGTGAAAGCAAGAATTGGGGGAATCAATACAAAGCCTGTGTGGACAGATTTGAGAGGCACAGATTTGAGAGTGGTTGTGGCTCCAGCTTTTATGATGCACCAGTGGATTGGGCTGCCCTTTATAGCCACTAGTTTACTTACTGGTCTAATAGCTTCCTAAAAATAAAGCTAAAGTTTCTCCAGATCTTGAGACTATTTTCTCATGTTATTGCAAGTTCTCCTTTTTTTTAGGACAACAGAAAAATTACAAGACCATCTATGTTCTATTGTATTTCTTGCCCTATTCCGATTCAAATCAGGAAATTAAAATAATGATTAAAAAATGCATGTCATGCCTAAAAAGCACAGATTATTATCAAGGGACTAAAAAGGCTGACAATCCTGAGAAGTCAAAACTGGCTATGAATGAAGTTTTCAAAGCAAGGAAATAAAAACAATAAAGTCTCCTCCAGGTGTATAAAGTGGAGAGAAGCTGACAAGAGGAGACATTAGACCAGGGCAGGATATTTGAAGAAACTTAATAAAGGAGGAGGATAATATAGCCCCAGAATTTAATGAGGTCCCCGTAGTGTTTGCAAGAAGAACAAGTTGGAAAGCAAGCAATAACCAGCACACTTAAGTTTTTCAGAAAGTATTGTGCCTAAAGGCCATCAGGTTAATGTTCAGATTTAATGAAAAATGTACATACACCAGAGGGCTAAAGCATACATCAGATCTCTTCACACAGACTTAAGTCTCTGCTGGGGGAATGGGTGGGGAGGGGAACTCCCTCAAATATAAAACTCTTTCAAACACTGCATGAGAAGATGAGATGGAAGAAAGTATAAACGATTTATCCTCTTACTTGAATGTGCGCCTTCTTTGATTCTTTTTGGCAAGTTGAGCTGATTGTTAAAAAGAATAAATCATTTTTCAGGAAGTTCCAATATTTTGAAGAAAATTAGTTGGAGTATAAAAGAAGACATATAATGATTTTTTCACACAGTGTCTGGGCCCAACCTTCCAAGTTCACCCTCTGAAAAGTCAGCCTCAGCAACAGGAACCCAAGATTCCTGCCAGCTATAACCTCCAAGTTGGTACTGCAGCCCCCTGGAGCCCTGGGTTTTCCTTTCCAGGGCTGCAGGGATGCTCACGGGCTGGGAGGAGCTGGCAAAGAGGATTGCTTTCTCAGGCAGAGGTTAATTAAAAAAGGCATGCTACTACAAAATATTTAGATTCACAGGAATTCAATTCACAGGTTTTATCTGACGAAGTAAATGCCACCAGAATATTTCTGTCTGGCTCCAATAGGCAGTCCCATTTCCTCATATCTTACTACTACCGAATTTACTAAGTAAACACCACATATTATGGAATAAATACCTAGATCCACAGTCCCTGAAATCAATGGATGTTCCATTGACAACTGTGGGCTTTAGATTACAGACCCTTAAGAAGACATTACCTATTTCAAATGACCTCTTATTATGCAGCTAAAAGCAACCAGCGATAAGACCTTTTTGGAGCTGATAAAAAGCCTCCAGAGCAGTGGTTCTCAAAATTAGAGTTGCAGCCTCAGGTTAGAGTGCGAAGAAGTTTTTCTGCAGGGTCACAACATATTCTACAAAGTTAAGATCTCATTGTAAAGGAAATTACTTCTGACTCTTCTGGCAGCAAAGATAACCTTCAGAATGTAAATAGCTGAGGCAGTTTGGTTTATTGAATATACAATAGTAGGGAATACCCAGTTCACGATGCTTTCTACAAGGATAGGGAAATTATTCTATTCTGATGTTATAAATACAAAATAACACATTTGTAAGCGTCAAATATAGGTACTACCCAACAAATCATGGTGTGGTAAACTATTTCAGCTGGGTTTCTGGTGTTGAAACAGCACCAAAGTTTCTGTCAGAGTGAAGATATTCTGTGAAAGACTTTACAGGATGGGAATGGCTTGAAATTAGAGTTTTCTAAAGATTATTGAGTTTAAGTTTCAAATATTCTGGTTGATTAAAAAGGAAAAGTTTAAGACATGAGAGTGTAGAAACTGCCACTGTTTAAAAGTTGTAATGCAAAGAATTAAAATAGTCACAGAGAAGTTTCATAGGAACAAACTTCTGAATCCTTCACCAAGAACCAGCATGTGCTCATCCATCAGTATCCTGCTCTCCAGGATGAAGTTTCACTACACATAAGAAGATATCCTTTACAGTGACTGGTAATATACTTCAGGGGCTGAACTACATAAGCACTTAGAATGCTTCAGTTTTATTTATATAGGCTGTCTTAAAAGTACTGGCTATATCCAAGACGCATCGGATGACCCAGCCCTTATGCTCCTCATCAAAAGCACGGTCCGATGCCTATTGAAGTTAACAGGTATTGTTTTCACAGAGGAAGAAAAAAATACTGTTTTGTTGTTGGGTTTTTTTTGGGGTGGGGTGGGGTTTTTTTTTTGGTTTTTTTGTTGTTTTTTTTTTTTTACAAAAGACCTGAATTCTCAGTGTTCCAATGGAAATCAATACACAGAACCTAATCTTTTCAGAGGTCCAGACTCTCTTCTGTAGTTCAAAACACTTGTTGCTAAAAGGCTTTGTTCCCTGGTTTGTAGGGGACCATTCTATGGGGAAATGGAACTGGTGTTAAAAGGGAGTAAGAAGAGAGTTTTAGAGGAAAAGCTGTTCTATAGGGAAAAGAAATACATATGGAGAAACAAGCAGACTATATCAGTGTCCAAAGCACTGAATAATATGCTCCGATTTAAGTAATTTATGTCAGTCAAGTATTTGGTCCAATATCACTGAACTGAGCTGTTGTCATAAAACTTATAAAGGAATTCAAGATAAACCTCGGGCAGGCTGTAAAGAAACAGGGAAAGTAGAGAGACAAACAGTTCTGAGAAAAGGAAAAGGGAATGAACCTGGTGGAACAAGTGGCCTTTTCCTGCTCTGTAGGTTTTCCAAGAATAAACCTATTTAAAGAATAAAATTATTGCAAATCTGTCCCTACAGTTACTGTAGTGATAATGAAAGCCACTAAAATGAATATTTGATAAATGAATAAATGAATAAAAATGAAGGGAATAAATGAATGGTAAATGAATCTAAATACTAAATGGTGAAAATTAAATGAATAATTCTCTTAAATGAATAAATCCGCTGCACTTCAGTTTGTTACTGCTCTATACAGATTAAATTCCTCTTAAGCAGCATCTTGAAAGGAGTTTACATTGCACTACACAGATAGATATATATATACTGGGGGTTATCAGGATAATGGAAAGTAAACATCTGTGTGTGTGCCATTGCTTGGTTTCTTTAGCACACACCAAAACTGACAATTTAGTTATTAGTTAGATTTTACAGTTGGTGCAGTCAGTGACTGTTGCAGAGGCAGAGGTATCTCAATTTTTGCCTGAGCTCTTTAATTCTCTTAAAGTAACTGTGCATATCCTGTACTGTTATTAAACATTAGGATTTGGGGCGTTGTAAAAGACACAAGTATCAGTTTGTTCAGACAGCATACAGTCTAGAAGTCAAAAAGGAAGACAAGAGTTTTAGAGAGGGAGCTAGAAAGGTTATTCAATACAGCAGTAGTTCTTCAAAGAAAGAGAAAAAGGAAGAATTGACAACAATGATTGAATGTAGAAGGGAAGAAATATTCTGAATATTTCAGGAGGAAGGAATCCAGAGATATACAGGTTGCAGACAGGTGGAAAGGAAAAGATACATAGGGCTAGGTGAGTAATCGAAAGATGGAACGACATGGTCAGAAAAAATATTTGTCAGTGGTCAACATAATTAAACTAGAAAAGAGTTCCCTAATTGACATTGCTTAGAAGGTTAATCTGTGGACGGCCCAACCTTTAGTCCTTGTTCAGACTAGACCCCCTAGTCACTCTAGCTGGAATTGGCAACAAGAAATTTGTACCCCATCACCTCTGTCATTTCATTAGCATCAATATTTTTGTCCAACTGCCTCCTTATTTAAGCATTTGTATTGCAACCTGCTGCTAGAACTGAAAGCAGAATTTTGACCCTGCAGAATCTATGGAGAGAAACTTTTTTATTGTTGTTTAAAAGAAAAATGCAACTTGGCTCCACTGGGAGTTTTTATCACTTTTAGCTGTGGAAAATTAAACTGTTCTTATGCTGTACAAAATGTTTGTCTTCTTCCACTCCCCCACTGTTAAATTCTGAGTGCTCTCCAGAAGCAGTAGTCCCAGTAACTGAGAAACGTGACAGTCAATACAAACAAAACCCCACAGGATACATGAGTATATACCCCCTGAACCTCCCTAACAGATGAAATCAAGGGTTACTTCAATTCCTCAGATTTAAGCACCAGATTTAGTCTATTTACAATCCAAAATTCTATCTCTCTGTAAACCAAACAATTTAAATTCTGCTCCAGAGTCACATAAATCTTAAAATAATACTGCATACCTGAAAAAAAGTGAAACATCAGTCCGATTTAGAACTTGTTGCTGCATATTTTACTTCAATTCTCCTCTCATCCCCTGGAGGAGATGCAGTAAACAAAGACACCTTGAGAACAGCCAAAACCATCATGTGCTTCTGGTATAACTGCACCCAGCTTTGGGTTTAGCTTTGCACAGCTGCTGTCGTTTGGTCACTAATGTCACTGTTTCTTACCTAGGTCTCACTGGGGATTTAGGCTTGCATTTTTGGTAGATAAGTTAAACCTGTAAGCTTTAGTCAGTAACAAGTCTCATCATGAGGTCCCTGTATTTTGAACTAGTGCTTCTCATTCCAGATTGTGTTTCTTTGCTTTGCTCTTACTTTAACAGAGTTTAAGGATTGTAACCCAACAGGTCTTTTACTTGTCTTTTGGTAATTCCTTCCTATTTGATATCTATGTAGTTTCTGTACCCCAGTTCTGAAAATAATTATTACAATATACATTCTATACATCATAAAAAAGAAAATTTCAAATACAACAGTCTACATAAAAATGGCTGAGCAATCTTATGATGGGTTTGTATCTCCTTTTTCTCCATGGAAGGAGCCAAGACCCGCATCCCAGTATTTCCTAGCCTTGATGTTTAAAATGAAATTACCAGGTTAAAACCAGCAGACACATCAATTAAAACAAAGCAATGAATAGGATGCTCACAGTCCATTTAAAAGTAACATACTTTGCCCTGTTGCCCTTTTCTTTTTTTCTGACTCTTAAAACGCTGGACTTAGCTAGTAAGTAGTTGGTATCTAGCTGATATCTACACATCTGTCTCGGTAAATTTACAGAACTAAATTTACACTGGATTTATTACCTGTCTTAATGTCTATTAGTCTTACAGCAGCAGTTTTATGTGATCGGTTAACTTGGCTTTGAAACAATAACTAGCAAAGGCATTTTAATAGTTCTAATTCTCTGCACCACATTAGAAAATATTTTGTCATTACCTTTGTTATTGTTCCATTGTTTGCCAAGCCGCAAACCTGTTGATATCCCGCAAACACTTCAACTCTTAAAGTTAAGGCAAGACTGATTAGCAAAAAATTCTGAAATACGAAGCTCCATGCGATCTTGTTTACTCATTAATTGCCAAAAAGCCATTTTGTGCTCCTCATTCCCTTTTATAGCTATTGACTGAAATGTTGCATCAGTATCAATTATGGGGATTTGAAATGGTGAGAATGGTGGAGAAGCAGAGAATGAGACTTCATGATCACATCAAAGCCATAAATATTGCCATTCTTACTGTTCTAATGTCCCTTAAGCTTTATATAATGGTTAATTGATTGCTAAAAAATCTTTCAGGTTCATTTAATTTTCAAGAATGTAGCCTTGTTAGTATGTTGCAAGGGCTCTTTTTTTTTTTGTTTTTAAACAGCAAAGTTATATATTATGTGGCATGAATTATAAAGCAGTTGTCATGGAGATGTTGCTAATGCAGGAGACTATATACTGTGTACTTCGAAAACTGCAAAGCATATCTGTTTACAAGCACCTTTTCTGAATGCTTTGCAACTGGTGGTTAGACTATTACCTGGATAGTTCATTGCACCACGCCCGAGTATTACGCTATCGCAGTGGTATATCCAGATAGCTCTCACTTCTTACCTGCCTAGACATTACTGGAAATTTTAGCGGTATTCAAAGACCGTAATGAGGCAGTGAATTGAAATATATTGAATTGCTCTGAAGATTATGCCTTATCAAATAAATGTAGAAATTACACGGAACTCAAATAGGTAATATTAAGAGCTTGAGATCTAGGACTTCTTTTTTTCTTCCTTTGATATATCAATATTAATTAATTCAGCTAAAAAACAGTAGGAATACAAAAGCTATCTTAATGAACCGGTGTCTGCAATCTGGTGGCTCAAGATTTGCTTACCCCTATAAGATTTTGGTAAGTAGGTTACAGAACTGTTTCCCTCTGTTTGCACAGCTGTGAAATGGGGACATTTATGCCTAATTATCTTTATAAACTGCTTTAGAGCTCTCAAGAGTTAGAACACCATTTAGATGTTAGGAAAAAACACCTCTATCTCAAAAGTTTCTCAAAAGATAGTATTCACCTGCCTTTCTTAATAGTCGTACTTTATATGTATACAGTGATATTAATCTGTAACTTTTATTCTTTAAGTGCCGCATTCCATCTTTAACAGTCAGTTTGACAATGTTTTTGCTTGTGTGTTACCAAACAGAATAAGCTGGCATGTACACTTGTTTCATAAGACAAATGGTTTTAAAGGAAGGTTTGCAGTATTACAGAATCTCATAACAGCAAAGTATCATTATCTTTCTGTCTTTTCAGGTAGTGTCTGTAGAAGATACTGGATTTTCTGACAGAGAAAACAAGATACAGACTTACTGAAAATTGCTAAGTAGGTTTTGCATTAAGCGTCAAGCTCACTATTTCATATTTTCATAAATATGTAGAAAATCATGATGCCTTGCGAAATGAAACTTAAGGGACCAGTTCATGAAAAAATTATATGCTCCGTTTACTCTGGCCTCCTATGTACTTTATTTTTTATAAACTCACTTATCCTTTTTATGCAGAGGACCATCTCTCTAATAATAACCCAGAAGGGTGGACTGCAGAATGGGGAGGGAATAAGCCAAAAGAGGCATTTGCATTTCCAGCACAGAAAATACATTCAGAAATTTACCCCACATTAGAAAACAAATGAACCACACAGAGTTCTCTTGTTGTTTGGAAGGGGTTTTAGTGTAGATAAATGAATAAAATTAAGAAAAAAAAAAAAGTGGGGGACACACAATCCTTCTAATGGCTTTTGTAGATGGCAACATGTGATTTACACACCCCAAACCACTTATTTTATCGCAGAAGCGACACTGTACACCCCAGATATTTTTTTCTTCTCTCTGTTATTCCTCAGTTATTCCATATTTTTCCTCCCTTTTTACTCTTGGGGACAACCTCCTTCTGAATTATACTAGCAGATAAATATGATCTTATTACCCTGGTGGGATTCAATGACCAGAAAAAAATTCAATTGGAAAATGCCTGCTCACATGTTACCTGAGCAGGCAGGCTTTGCTTTTCTCACCAGGTGAGGAAGAATTACTTCCCTGTTTTTTTCTTACAGATGATTAGTGATGTCAGCTATGTTTCTGCTGCAGAAAATTTAGTTTGAAATATTCACCTCTTTTAGAAATTACCCAAATTTGTTAATACATGTGAAAACAGCAAATGCCTCACCCTTGCTAGACTTCTACCTTCTATTAGCTCATGCCAATTACAATGGATAAGACTGCGCTTTTTGCCTGCTGGCCTCTATTGATCCTTACTGTTGTTTTTTTTTCCCCCACTAGTATCAGTTTGTAGTCAGTGGTTTTATCATGGACTTCAGTGGACTGCGAACTCAGCATATTACTACAACTTCTCACACAGACGTACAGAGAAAGATCTTACACATCTGCTGAAATATTCTACTCTTTAATATGTGACATACATACCAGCAAAGGCACAAAACCTTCTTAAAAGTTGTATGCAACCATTTTTCCCTCATTCCACTGATGATTTTGCTACTTGTAGAGAGGGAACCTAAGGAGGGAACTTGAAGACAAAAAATGCAATTAAACATTAAACAAGATAAGGCTAATCACAGTCTTTTCTCTGGCAAAAATTATTAGAAATGGACCTGGCGAGGAGGGGAGGACAGGAAGGATGATGAAGGAAAAGTCAACAAATGCTGTGAGAACACAGATTTTTTTTTAATCTCTGCAAAACCAGACTTAGAAGTCATTAGTGATCTCTCTGTACTTTATAATTTACAGCACTCAAAAATAATCCTCACAGCAAACCATGATGTCATATCATCCACATTTAGTTGCAGTCTTGAGAGTATGATTTCATTTCTGTATTGAAGTGAGCATGGTTTTAAAATTAGAGGGCAGGACTGGATGTTAAAATATATGATTTCTAATCCTAATCATGGAACATCAGTTAATTCAATAATCTTAAATAAAGTTTAATGTCTCCATTTTGGGCTTGCTGTCTGCTAATTTCAGAAGATGTTTAAGACTCCACATGCCAAAATAAATAAGAAGAATCCTCCCCCCTTTTCTCCCCTACCCCTAATGAAAGCCAACAGATTATGGCTCAGAACTGCCAGGAAGCTTAGTAGCAACTTCACGTGCTCTGCAGTATTTACAGAGTCTCAAACTGAAAGGTAGCCACACAATGGCAAAGTATATTCTTATCAGAGAATATTAAACTTTAGTTTAATGTTCCAACGCAATCTTTATATACACCCTGTTAAAACATGGGTTACAATTTCATTGCATAGCTATAATGGAAATTTTATGCTCTAAGTATGACAGCAAAAGCTGAATGAAATCAGAAAAAGACACAGGAAACAGTGTGGCCTGATGAACCCTGATAATTACTATAGTTTCATGTGTTGGACTGGTGTAGACCATCTTAATAGCAGAGCAAGAACGACACCAATTTTCATAAATTTTTACATTAGTAATGCCTCGTGCAGATTAGAATGCAATGCTCTGGAACAGCAGTTAGGAACTAAGTGAATTTCTGGGCAAAGCTCACCACTGAGGGTGGGTCCTAGCCTTCGTCCTGTAGGCATGGTTTGTTCCTCCTGTGTCACTTCAAAAGAGTATGTACAGAACTGGAAAGATGTTGAAGTCATTCCTACCATGTGACAGTGAGAGTGAATCATGATAGTTGTTCCTACTGTGGAGCAAAGAATGTGAATGTGTGAATGTGTAGAGACATTAAAGTAATCATTAATCCTTTTCTACTTGTCAAACAAAAATGTACTCTTGGGGTGAGAATATGTTTGGCTGAGAACAAGCTTTTAGTAAAATAGATTTGGCAGATGCATATTTGCAGATGATCATGAAGGATGAATCATGACATTTCCTGACAACAAGCACACCAAAATGTCTGTTTTGCTACTCTCTCTCCCTCTGGGTATTGCATCAGCCATACATACTATGTATGTTTTTGTGTACAAATCATTCAAGCACTAATGAAGAAAATTCTTTGGTATCTACTTCGGAACACAACACTACTGTAACAATATCCTGGTCACAAGAAAAGCAGTGAAGAACATCTGAAGCAATTGATCAGGTTCTTCTGAAAGGCTACAATTTTTGGCCATTACAAACGTATAGACAAATTCTTTAATTATCTACAATAATTATATTCTCATAGAAGACTTTCTTTTTTATCACTAAACCTCATCAAAGAAGATTAATTAGCTAAAGACAATTTATCTGAGATCAGTAAACACCTCCAGTGCAGAACACATTAAAGCAAACTGTGATTTTATCTTACATTTGAGTGAAGAATAGGAACTGACTGGCAAAATGAATGAATGAATGAATAAATAAACCGATAGGTAAATAAATAAAATTGAAATTTTCTCCCAGTTCAGTATTGCTTAACATTTCAATTTTATGTTATTTACTTATTAAGAGATTTGTATGAAACCAAATCAAGCCAGCAAAAGGAAAATTAAGCTAATACAAAGTAAGAGTAAGACAAAGAACCCAGAACACCGATGAAGATGTTAGATCAGTTTGAGATGATGCTCAGAACCACATCAGATCCATGTAAAATGTACTTAATCTCGGAGCAGCCTTTGGCTAGCTGAAGTTAAATTTTCAATAGCCTCTATTAAAGAGGCAGGTACTCTCATGCTTCAACATCACATATTTTTTATCTGTGAAAAAAGTTACAACTTCAAATTCATGTTGACAACTATACAAAACCCCAAGAAAAGCATACTGAACTGAACTTGTAGATTGATTCAGCCTCATTCATTGTCTTTTTCAGTTTTGTTTGTTTGTTTTCTTTTGCATTTTTTCTTACTTTCTTTCTTACTCCTTCCTTTAAATTAATTGCTTTTGTAAGGAGAAAGAATCTGGCTAGTCCATAAAAACTTGTTATTGTAATATTTACACATTAAAATTCTACTATGCCTTTGAAGTTGAATGCTGCTACATGTACGGTACAAGCTGTGACCTCCCAGGTGATATCTACTAGAGATCCATCTAGTCTGACTTGTTGCAGGTCCAGAGCATCGAATCAATATCAGTGAGAATCACACAGGCTCTCAAAACACAGAGGCTGCTAATGTAAAAAAGGTACAAATAAATGGGTTATCAAAGGCTTCAGTTCGTTGTACTAAGTTTTACAATACCTTTGTTTATTCTTAAGGATTTTCCCCTAAAACTAAATTTTAAGCATTAATTAGTTCTTTAAAATGGATGTAAAAGCAAATAACAGCACTGCATCACAGTGAAGTTTAATCACATTCATTCTGCTTGAGCACACTAGTTACATTTGACCAAACAGTATCTTCCAAACAGTATCCGGCCTTAACATGAAGAAATCCACAAAGGTTATTTCTACATGTTGCAGTAATCTTTTATGAAGACATTTTACCTCATTTTTACTTTGAAATGTTCAGTTGCATTTTCCAGAGGAAACTGCCACTAGGTTCACTATCTCCTCAACTAGGAGGAAAGATTACAGACAATCGCTACGACCAGTGGGAAGCACAGGCCATTTTGGAATAACAATAAACCCTTGGTTTGTCAATCGACAGTACTTCACCAGTAAGGCTTTAAACAGATTTTGTTTGCTTGCCATCACCCACTGTTTCTGTCTTCAGATAGTCAGGGCAGTCATTGTTCTTTGCAGATATAAAGAAGCTGCAGTACAGGATTCTGTATCTGGCTAAGGATGTTTATTTATTGTTAAGTATAATATATCGAAAGTCATAGCAATGCTAATGGGTCAGTACAGGTACCTTCCATCATGAGTTACCGAGATGCATTTCTTCAGCAAAACTCCTAGGTAGAATGTTTTCAGCTAGCTGAGGTTAATCAAGATAGGTCCTTCATCATCTCAAGAAATAGAGCCAATAACAAGTAACAGAAATAATATCATAAATCATTCTTTACAAAGTACGATTGACTATTATTTGCTAAAATGCCCGTCATGGTGAATTTACATACTCTTACTTGTTGAGTGACAATAAGAAAGCAAAGAGAAAGAGTCACAAGGGACACAAGAAGGTAAAGTACTGCTATGTACTACCATATTTGATAGCAGGTATTGATTTACAGAACAAACTAGCAAACGATCTTGCCTACAAGTTCAAGGGATATGGCTCACATGGCAGTCTATTCCTGACACGAAACAATCTAAATTCCTGTCATTTTGAACAGTTAGCTGCTCAGAAAGTCCTGGATACTCCTGAAAGGAAACAGCATAAATAGAAAGAGTATGTTTTATTATCTGTTGCCATAATTCTTGTATTAATATGTAGGGTAGGTTCTGCTCACAAGATGGCAGTGTTGATTATTACACACTGCTTCACTGAGCCTTGTTCTAGCAGGCCTCTTGTGTTGCTACCCAGGAAAAACCACACAGGGTGGAATTCCCTAGAGGGCTGCATCTCCACACCTGCTAACCCAAAAAGCAGATCATCTGACACATCACACTGTGTATTTGCTACCATAAACCTTACGGATTAAATATGCAACATTCATCTAAATCTCTGAACATCCTAGCACCCAAACAATGTTGATCTTTGTTTTCCATTTCTTATTAATGTCGATAGAAAGCGTTTTTTCCATCCTTACAGTTGGCTTTTTCCCTGTAGAGAGAAGGGATGGTCTCTAAACTGGTAGGATTCCACATTTCCAACCTCTGTTACATTTTCTTTAGCAGCCAAAGGTTCCACATGGTTAACACAAATGATTACCAATGGCTATTTGCAATGCAGATATGCTCAAGTAGTTTTGGAATCCTATATTGAGTAACAGTCAAACTTTACAGAACTTTTCTTCTGGACCCAAGAGCTTGCATCATACTAAATACACTCACGACACAAGAATTGATGCATTTTCTGTTCAAACTCAGCAGTGCTTCTTTAACTAACAGTGCACTCAAAAATCAAACAGGTTTCATAGGACACCTATTTATCCAGCTCTTCTTCAGAGGTTGAGAAGAAAGAGGCTTATCATTTCCACTGAACATTGTGACATTTTTTGGAGAATTGCTTAAAGCGTGAGAAAGCAAAAGGGCATAAAATTCACTAACATTTATCCAAATCCAGAATAAAAGACAAGGATATTTAATGAAGATTGATAACTAAGGGAGATTTGTGTCAGTAAATGAGAAAATAAAGCATTCAGAAAAGGGATATCATATATTTTTTCAGTAGTGAGCCTAACTGCAAAGATGTAGCACAATGAACCAACATGCCAGAAACAGGCAAAAGTACAAACCAGAGTTGCCAAAACAAGTTAACAGAGTTTCTGACTGCAAGTGCTGTTCTCAGCATCTACAGTCATCAGGGCATGGAGAAACACCCGATATAAACTGAGGCAAAACTGACAGAATCCCATTATGTAAAAAATGAACGACGGGAACAATGTTTCTTTCAAAACAAGAGCATTAAAAATTCTTTTATTTACTTGATGTAAAACTGAAATATGCTTACTTATGCATTCCCACTGATCTGTCTCCAATAATGAAAGTGATTTTAAAGTAAATTAAATTTGCAGTGTTTACTCTTGATCATCACATGCGAGACGAAGCTTTTCTTAAAGAGCTGCTGTGCATCCAATGAGACAACATTTGCTTTGGACACTGTAACAGAAACATTTAACATTATAATGATGGTAAGGCTTCCAAATTCAATCCCAACAGCAACAAAATGCAAAGCTCTGGCTAAGACTGCATCTGTAATGCAACCAGTTCTGTGTACATCTTCAGTTCACCTAGAGCTTCAGATCATTCATGTTTGGTGTCACTTGTAATCCACCACAACATACTAAGAACAGAGTCACAGTCCTGAAGTTGCAGTTTCCTGCTTTGCATGCGTAGTTAAATATCTACTGTTTAGTAAAGAGTTTCTATTAAATTCATTTGTCATCTACATGATACATATTTTGGAGACAGGCAACATTTTTGAAGGATGGGTGAGTTGTATGAATGTTAAATCTTCTCAGCCACTGTGGTGATCAGATGGCTGAAGCTATCACAGCTATACAAAGGCATTCATGTATTCCTTCCTACTGACAATGGGGAGCTCAGGGAGAAAAACTTACTTCTCATTCATGGACAGAACTCAACACTGTGGTTGCTCAATTGCAAGGGCACTTTCTCTCTCCTCCATTGCCCCCCATGTAGTTATTTCTCTGACACTTCCTCTCATGAAATGATTTTCAACAGAGCAGTGTGTTCTGAATCCGTCTGAGCCAATGGTGGTTTTGTCACCTCTGTTTTCCTTCCACCTTTTCAGTCATCAAGGCTGCCAGAGCATCTGCTATGCCTTTCCCCTGTGAGAATGACAATGGATTCTGACCTTGCTTTCCTTTCCTTTCTCATTCCTTTTACAGCATCTGTGTAGGTATCTGTAGCCAAAACCACAAATTTGACTGGCGTCTTAGAAACGTATTTTTCTACTCCAGACTAATCTCATCTGGCCAAATGAATGTATCAGGTGACAAGCATTCTGGGATAAGAAGGACCTTTTTCACCTGTGTGTATACGATTATGCATTGCATGAGTTCTGGCTCCGTGCGTAATTAATGAACTTTAGTGATGCTAATAAATGCCACCATAACAGAATGAGAATTCGGTGTCCTAGCATGCTGGAACAGGCTAGCCTTGCTTTAGCAACTTGCTACCCTCTCATTTTGCTAAGTGTTCCTTTCCCGCTTCCCAGTTGATTCTCTATTTACTTCCTTGCACAGTCTGTACCTACAGCAGAGGCTGAGTTCCTACTGACATTGATCGGGAGTCTGAATTTAGACTCTGCAGTGGAGATTTGAAGAGTGCACTGGTGGGGAGAAACTTGCCCTTGGCTGCTGCATGCATGACTCACTAAAACTGATATTTCAGATGTCCCAGATTATGACCTACTTTACTGTGTATTACTCAGAGAGATGAGTAAGACATTTCTGAGGCTGATAGAAAAACAGTATTTTTTGTGGTAGCAAGGAAGAAATGCTTTCTTAAACATTAGATCAATTTTGAAATTCTTGTATCAATGATTAAAATTCCCTGGGGCCACTGTGCAAAGTCTACTGAAGAACCAAATTGATTTTCATAGGCTACAAATCAGATCTGCGGTCTTTAACTGAAATGCAAGGTGCATGTTTCCATACATAAGGGATCATCTAACTGATGAAAGACCAAATAGGCCTCCATAAATAGATTTACTGTTTGGCAAAATTACAGGATTTGTGGGTAATTAATTCAGTACTGGCTCTAGAAGTACTGTTTTCAGCCTATTCTGCAAACTTAGTGTGGAACGGGCCTTAGAGTCAGACTATCTTTTAGCATGTCCCTAAGTGCTTCGCTGATGTAATATCATAGATCCACTGAAGTCACTGGAAGCCTTTCCCTGACTTTTATGAGCTTTTCATAGCATCTTCTATGATTCAGTTTTCCAGGTATAAAATGCGAATATGAATAACAGCTCTTTCCTCCTATTATCTGTCATGTCTATTTAAACTAGAAGCTCTTAGGGCAGAACTGTCTTTTATATGCAGGTCCTGAGCATAGAACAATGGTCCCCCAGCTCTGGAGGGGAGCTAAGTACTACCATAATATTATGCTCTAGGTCAAACCAGTCTTAATTTATGGAAGCTCAAAGGCCCATGCTATGCAGAGGGCCAGGCTAAATCACCAACTGGATCCTCTTCTCTAGAATTTAATATGAGTAACCAGGACACAGCTAGTAAAATGCAAGTCTAGCTCTGTTTTTCTACTGCTACTAGAATTTCTCTGGCTCTGGGTACATGCATGGATTTATACACCCATGTAGATTAAACCTGCTATTTAATAAGCAAGTCTTGAAAGAGCTGTGGCTCAAGATTTTGAAAAAGTTTTGAAGAATGAAGCAAATACTGGGGGGTGTGATTACACTGAAATCAGTGCAAAGATATCATCTCTTGCAGGAACTGCATGGCAACTTTGTGGACTGAACACTCGTCATATAGGTCTTAACCATCACATTAATCTCAGAAGAGATCTGAGAGAGCTTCAAGAAATTTCTTCTTATTCCCTTTAATATTGTAATATACTTGTGTTGGTCTCTTTTTAACCCTATACTGTAACGTAATATGTCAGTAGGGGGGGATTCATAAAACATCAGCATTTTGATCTGTAATACTCTTGGACTTTTAAAAAAAAAAAAAAGTTTCTCCAGATAAAAGGTGCCATGTTCAGTTGCCTGTTTAATCTGCAAATGAAAGGCTGATATAAAATACCAAAGAAGAAAAACACAAAATAATAATGTTTACCATGCAAGTAAACTTCATTAATACAGAAGATCCTTATCTGGACGACTCAAAAGATTCCATGTGGGTGGACTTTTCTGCTGTGAGAAATAAAGTTTTCTTTTGCAGTCAACATTATATAAAGCCAATGACGTCTCCTGGTTTGTTTATCAATATGTTTAAAATGAATATTAGATATAAAGATTAAAAAAAAAGTAACCTATTTTAATTATGTTAAGATTTTAAATATGGAATGTAAGAAAAATTATATTCAGGTTACCTCATCAAAGCAAAATGATGGTTAGACTTGTAAGTATGTACATTTTCAATTTTCTGTGTTAATTAAATGGCCTTACCCAACCTGTATTTTATATCTATTATTTCAAATTTTGACTGATGGTAGGAATACAGTATTCTAACTGTATAATAAAAATTCTAATGAGTTAGGATAATCAATCAAAGGATGACCACTCTGAATAGAAATTAGGAGTTTTGTATTATAATTCACTACCAAATACTTCCACCTAAAAATTTGAGGTAGGTAGCTTTATCCTAGAGGTTCACACTAATGCCTTCAACAACCTCAGAAAGGAACACCGGCATTTCTGCTAAAATATGTTCAGTGTATTTAAGAGCTTATTTAACTTGGTTGTAAAATTCTACTCTGGGCCATTACAAGAAATGTAAGAGATTTCAGAATGATAACAGGGTGTCAACACACTGTAGTAATTACACCTTCAACATTTTTGCAAAATTTTAGCACCAGTCTTTTCAAGACCTGCTTGCTGAATAGGAAATTTAACTGCAAAACTGCAAGCAGCAAAAGTTTTGTCTAAACCCCATTGAAGTAATAGGAAGACTTACAGTGATTGTAATGAACTTTTCAGCAGACAGAAAACATATATCTTGGATATAGAATTTGTTCCAGAACACATTCCATCTGACATAAGAACATCTTTCTTAGTTCTTATATTCATTTATCATATTTTTAGAACATGATTTTCAAAGCATGGATTACATTAAATGGTTTATCAGTTATGTGATAAGAATTAACATGAGTTTAAGATGAAAACCAGGCCTCTGGGGCCATACTACTAGTATTACTACTACTGTTGCTGCTGCCATTAAGGCATGAAGTAGTCTCTAGACTTTCAGGGGTATTCCAGTAGCTATCTGGCTATATGGAACTTCCTCTACTGACATTACAAATACTTGAAAAGCAGAAAAAAGGTCCGATTCATATGCTTAGATTTTGAAAGGCTCATGACACTTTTACATTGCAAGTACATTAGAAAGTGAGGATTTTGGATAAAAAGTTTTGAGGAGCTGACGGTCACTAATCTACATACAAATAAAACAAGCATACAGAATCATTAAATCACCAATGATGTGACTACAGCTGCCCACCTCAGATCCTTTCTTCTCAGATTCACTGTTGCAAGTACTCTTCTACAATGTACTCCCTAAACTTTACACCATTAAATAGAAACGCACACACATACATATACAGGAATGATACATGGATTTTTTTTTTCATTTCATCACGTGCCCTATGCACAATCTACCTTTTAAAGGAAGAATGCAAGAAAGTATAAATCTTAACAGGGTGGGTTTTTTGTACTTTGCTTTCATTTAACATATGTAATAGATCTCTTACAGTAATTGTTACTAATTTCTTTTTCCTGTATATAAATACTTTAATACTTACAAATGAGGCAACAAAGTCAATTTGACATTTAATGTTCCACACAGAAATCACAGACACTCTTCCAAGGCATTAATTAAAATTACAGTCACATAATAATGACAGCAACAATAAATACTCATATACAGGTAATAAATTAACTCATTAATTCAGTCAGTACACAGTTGTAAATAACTATATGAAAATAACAAATATTTTATATCAGGGCTTGAAATGTTAGCTCTGTTTTTAATACCAAGTAGCTATCCTTGGTTGTTCAAAATAATTATGCTTTAATGGGATGTTAAAATATACATTTTATTAAGGAATCTGGGATAAATTGGTTGGAAACTTTGTAAAAACACTTCAAAAAGATTCACACGCTTTTTCAAGTTCTGCCTTATTCATGAAACCAAAAATCACCAAATAAAAGCAGTGGATGTGTGTGTTTACATATAGATATATGTGCCTGTGTATGTGTGTATGCATATATGCATATTTATATTTTATATACACATAAATATATAGACATGCACACAAAATACAAAATACATATACATATGCATATCTGCAGGTTCAAACATCTTATTTCCAAATACATTTCACTGAAGGATGCAAGATCATTCCTTTAAAACATTTTTAGGAAAAAATATGATACATATGTGAACTGCTTTATTTCTGATTAGCAGAAAGTCTTCAGCTTTTATCTGCTTAATCGTGGTACTATATGGCAGTCCTGTATAGGCAAAACTCCCATCACAAGGACCAGATCACTGATACTAGTTTTGACAGAGGGAGCACATGCCGACAGCATCTGACATCCTTTTTGGCTGCTGTGTGTGTCTCTGTCAGAAAGAAACCCCATCAATCCATTCTCACAAGGAAAGAAGTCAGAAAGGCCATGCATATCTACCCTTTATCCAGTGGCATATATAAATACCTTATTTTGTCTCACAGCTGTTTCTGTGACATAATTTGGAAAAATAGAAATGTCATTCTCACTTCAGAACCTTGCCCATGTATGTACTAGCTGCTCAGGTAACCTGCTGCTAAACTGGTTACAATACATGTTGCTAATACAGGAATTTCACTCACAAGTCCATACAACTTCTGGAGAATTTATTAACCGATCATTTTAATCCTCCAGAGTTTCCAGAAAGGCAGGTTTTGTAAGCACTGAGTTACTAGGTGCTTTTGATTTATTGATACAGTCTTTGGTAGGGAACTTAATCTGAGATTCATCCACAATGTACTATAGAATCACATCTCTATTGGCAAAAAATGTGGCATATCCCCAAGTTACCAGTCAAGAATGGTTTTAGTCCCATCACACTTGTTTATTGCAAATGACTTACTGGATATTTAAAATAGTATAAAACCGAAATAGAATATTACTAACCCATATAAGGGATATTTAGATTGTTCTGTATCTTTCACTGTAGAGAATACACTTCATTAAACAACCTGCCTTATTTTACACTTAATGTTAAAACAGGCCTGATAAAGCAATGTTTTGAGCATCTTAGAAACTTTATAATTGGTCCATACACACTGTTTCTTCACAAATGTTTTCTTTCCTACCTTGTAGTAAAAGTGTGCTACTTTTCAGTAGGACTGACAGATTCTTTTAAACCATAACGAACATTTTCAGTTGTTAATCCCTAAATTGTCCTGGCTGTGCCTTTCCCATAACAAAAGATATTTTTAAAAAGTTAGCTATCTGAAGCTGAAAATATATGAACTAGTTTATTTTCATTTCTATTACAAGTATAGAAATCAGTTTGGTACTTATCAGTTTGGTAGAACAGGTTTATTACAGGAATAGTAAAGTGTACAAAAAGTAACGACATACCATTCTTCCCCTGGGCCTTGTTCTGAAAAAATCTTCTACCGTATGGTAACAAAATATACTAAGGGCTTTGAAAAACACATACCAATTAGGTTCTGCTTAACACTGCAGTCACTTTGGTTGCCTCAACTGTACCTTTATACAATAAAAATTTATCTCAGCAACGATACGATAAACTTTTTAATACTAAGATTACTGTTTCATTGTCATGAATGAAAAGACCATGCCAGTGATTCATTTACATACCTACCCTGTGTACAACAATGGCCACAATCTTTACAAGAAAGTGCAAATATCTCAAAATTATCAGTGACAGATGAATTGGCATATAGCATTTTTTTCCCTAATCATCTTAGTAACTTTATCAGCTAAAATGAAACAATTTTACATTGTTTCAATGAAACTCCCATCTAACATGCCATTGCATCATGCAAGCATCCGATACAATGATCCAATATGATCGTGCAATAGAACCAGAAATTATGGTTACAGGCATGATTTTTTGCCATTTGCCTGAAAAGATATTCTAAAACTAATGTATTTCAAGGCGAGGAAAAAGTATCAGAGAGGATAAAGAACAATTTTCAAGCTATAGGACTAATCTTTTGTTGGCCAATAAGGATAAAATTATTTGTATAAGTTGAGGAATTTGCTCTTTAAGTGCTTTCCTTATGGAGATGATGTAAGGGGAGATTAAAGAACAACATAACGTCTTGTTTCCATAAGAGGCGAAAGGAACCAGCGAGTCAAGACAGGCTGATCGGCTTTCTCATAATTTGCTATTTCAGGTGAAGGAACCAATGAGCTGGGATAGGCCTTAACATAATACTGTACCACAGCAGTGGAAAGAGGATCATTAAAGCCAAGATGGGCCATGGTATAATTTTTGCTAACCCTGTGAAAATACATTTGGCGTTACTTCTGGTGAGACAAGAACCAACCAAATTGCTAATTTAGCATAATTATAAGGCTTGAGAATATCTATAAAATGCAGCAGAACTGCTGAACTAACAAATGGCTGATTTAACACAATAAATAGAACACAAGAAAAATAATGCAGTAACAGCATAGTTAAGACAGCTGCAGAATGAGGGGGAAAGGAACTATTTGAAAGGAACATTGCCTTTGGAATATGGAATTCAAAAGTCAGTATGGAATATTGAAAAGGGAAAATATGAGAGTTGGTTTTAGGAAACCAGTTTCCCAGAGAAACTTCCCAGAGAAAGAGAGAAACCTCCATACTGGGAAACTCAGCAGAAGCAATGAACTATCAGTCTGGGAAACTGAGGCAGTAAGGAACAGAAGGCCATAGGTTACAGACTCTTGAGGGAATAAGAGACAACTGAAAACTACCAAGGTGGGATCATAAGCATTAAAAACCATAGCTGCTAAAAATCAACTGCGGTGGAAGCAAACACTTTCTCCAGGAAACCTTGAGATGTGAGGCAGGCTGAGGGATGCCACTGTGCCTGCGAGTGCAGACTCTAAGGACCAACAGCAGTGCCTGATGGGCCACATCAGGTTGGGAGAGCTTGAGGATTTGGGAATGCTTGTCATAACATGATGTTGTGCCTTTAATATTTCTGTGGCTGCATGCCGAGTAGTTTGCTGTAGCTGTCCATTACCATTACTGTCATTAGAGTTATCTCGTAAGACTATTAGAGCCATTTGCCATCTACTGCCACTCTCGTAATTACCTCAGTATCCTAATTGTCTATTGTTATTGATTAGTTATGACTATCCATCTCACACTTAAACATTGATAAATCATAGTTGCATTTGGTACTGTCATGCTTAAATTTATACTAGCTATTAATCAATGTAAGTTTTTAAAAGCTGTCCTATATAATTCATGTAGTCACAGTCCCTTTGTTCACTTCATGGTATGTAGTCCCTTCCCCCCTTCTCCACTTACAGATCAGATTAGGCAAAATCATCTGCCACTGTGCATGCAAATTTCCCCAATCAGATGCTCTTTAGAAAAAAGACAAATTCCTAGCTAAATAGGTTGTGATCAAAACTTGAGCTGATCTAAGAGGTAGATGCAGAAAAACAAAGGAAGAATGTAACATAAGAATTGTAAGAGTCACTACGTATTTCTTAAAACTTGAGTCCCACTGACCACCAAAAGAGTTAGATTTCAGCCAACACATGTTGCACTATGTAAAACACAAGTATCTATTTTAACATTAGTCTATGCAGCTGGCAGAGGACAGGCTTGACTCAAGAGGTAAAGGGGAAAACAGCATACGTTGAGGATCAGTAGGAAAACAGAAGAGTAAAGTTGTTTTTTCCACAAGGAGTGGTCACAGGAAGAAACATGGTGGAAGGAGCTATCTTGAGAAGACTGGTAGATAGACAGGTTGGATTAGGCAGAAATATATATATATATATATAAAGCTATATTATTTTCATGGCTGGCTTACAAACAGAGATTATAACAAACTGCATATAAGACCAGCAAGTTAGATTTCACCATATTTTCAGAAGACTGACCTCTTTTTCCTGCTATGATGGTAACTCCTCTGTCCGTCCCTTTCTCATCAGAAGAAGACGACTTCAGCCATGTAAAAGAAAGTCAGTGATTGATATAAGTATCATACAAAACGTGACCCGTCAGTGGTTGTGTGGGGCGTTGGTGGCGAGGCGTTGCAGGGGCGGCTGTGAGGGGAGGCTGGGCCGCCCTGCACCGGACACAGCCGGTTCCAAGCGGCCCTGCCGCAGGCGCGGCTGCAGGCTGCAGTAAGGCCTCAGGGAAAGCATATTTAAGACAGGGCACAGTGCTGTCCAGCAGTGAGGGAAAGGTGTGAGGAGCCCTGTGAGCAGCCCGGCTGGGGAGGAAGGAGATGCTGCTGTGCCAGAGGAGGCTGTTCCCAGCAGCGCTGGGGAGGCCGCGGTGGAGCAGGTAGGCACCCGCGGAGGTCCCCATGGCGGAGCAGGGAAGAGTGTGAGGCGGGAAGAGCGGCAGAGAGGAGTTGTTGTAAACCAACCGCAACCCCTTCCCCAGGCCGCTGAGGCACCCAGAGGCACGTTAGCAGGGGGGAGTGATGTTGAGCCTGGGAAAAAGGGGCAAGAAGAAGGTGTTGTTTTAATTTTCGTCATTGTCTCCCACTATCCAATTCTATTTTAATTGGTAATGTATTAATTTTCCCCAAGTCGAGTCTGCTTTGCCTGTGACAGTAACAGGTAAGCGATCTCCGTGTCGCTATCTTGACCCACACAGCATTTTCACCTCATTTTCTTCCCCTGTCCTCATGAGGAGCGGGAGCAGGAGGGCTGCGTTGGCACCTGGCCACAGTTCAAGGCCAACCTGCCATCACGACAACAAAAACTGCAGAGCTGCATGAAGAGTGTGTCTTGGTACAGCAACTTGAGAAGGAAGGGCTCGCGTCAGACTTGGATACCAATTGGAGTCAGATAACTTATCTTACTGTAGCAACTAACTTTCATGCATTGGTATACAATTGATCCATCAAACATTTTAAGTAAAAGAAGGAAGTATTTTATTTCCACTTACAGGAAATTATATCATAAAAGCGTGACTAACTTTTCTGGAATAAATCCTTTGAATTGTTAGACTACTTTTTCCACATTTGCACCCACACCAATTTTCTTCAGGACAGGAAATTTTGGAACTACAATAAAGAGAGATCAAAGGGTTGTTTTTAATAGTCTGACACTTAGAATAGCTGTATAATATTAAGTACAGTTGACACCAATCATACCTAGACAGCAGCTGAAAATACTCAGTGCAGAGAAAATACCACTTTTCTGCCATGCCTTGGTCTCTTTTGTTAAATCTGCTTTCAGACTGCCAGGATGAGCTAACAAGGAAAAAAGAGTAGAGGAAACTACCTGGTTTGTTGTTTTGTTTTTAATATTTTTTTTTTAAAAAATATTTGTCATATACTTGTGCTATTTCACCAGCAAGTCCTGAAACCTTGCCCTGAAGCTGCTCACTTAGGACCAAATGCTTTCAGTAAGCAGTACAGTAGTCGTCGTAACTGGCAAGCCATTCTGGCAGCCATGGTGACAGAGGATATCAGCTGAAGCTTACAGGCAAATAACATTTTTTTAGTCCATGTTTAACTAAATTCACCTTCGCCCTGAATGTTACTGATGAGAACCTACATGCAAGGCATGAGGGAGGGTATTCCAATCAACAGTAGAAGTACTATCATTAAGGGCCACTGGAATCAGTCCATCGGTTCACTCCTTTCAGAGTACCAAGTGAGAAGCTGAAGTTCATGAAAACTGTAGCTTTGCCTTGCTTGGCTGGAAATTACAATGCTGCATTTATTACATAATGTATTCCTCTGATGTATATTTTACTTATCATAGATCATGAATTAATAGAGGCATGATTTTAGATAAAGGGATGGAAGGTAAATGTCAGCAGATGATAATATTCTCTGTATCAACATAACTTCTCATGTTGACTCTGCAGAAACTTCCCTTGAGGCTAAATCTGGCAGGCTGTGATTTGTGAAACAGTTTAAGGTGTATATTTGATAACCAACTATCCTAATTAGTTCAGTCATTATCAGTCTTCTTGATAGTTTTGGTTTCATTCCAATATCTATTGATGTATATGAAAAGGCTCTGTTATTATCAAGGGAAAGCAGGTCATATTTCAGACTAACTGGCTTTCAATAGCTGTCATTGGATCATTCTTAAAGAAATGCAAAGTTCTCAGCTCTAGAAAAACCAAGGACACTGACTTAGGCCTCTGGTTCCCCTCCCTCCAGAGAGCCCCAAGTGATCAGGATAGCAAAAAATGGCACATCTAACAAGCTTTCTGGCCATCTGACTATTTATCATGGCATTCAATCTTGAGGATGGTAGTAGGATAGGCTTGAATTCAAGTTAGTAATGTTTCCTCTCCCTGACAATTTTATTCTAGCTTCTGTAAATAAAAATAACTATTTCTTTATTCTATTTTTTTCGTATAATTCATTATTACTGTTAGGCTACTTTGTGTCTTTACTGCCTTTTTTTTTAAAAAAAATCTCTATCTTTTCATGTCTCTCTTATTTTTATATTAACAATTTATTCTTTCACCAGATGCAAACCATTTGATGTTGCTAAGCTCACACACAGCCATTGTTATTGTTATCAGTATTAGTAATGGAATCATTATCATTCTCATCACTAAAAGCTAGCTCATTATCTGATAAGTCAAAATTTCCTCCCAAAGATTTTGAGGTATTTGCTTTTCCTCATTTGTATTCTCAGAAGTCATTTCTTTCTCACTGGCTGGAGATGAAAATGTACCTTCCATAAGTAAGCTGCCATTCTGCTCATTATGCAGCTTTGATTATTAATTTTTCTTTTCTCCTTTGCAGCACAAGAATGATTGCATTTTTAACTGGTTGATGACTCCCAAGGGATTTCCTTTGAAAAACAGCTACTAGGGGTTAAGGTCTGATTAGGTGGGCTTGAGACAACTCCTCATACAACTACTAAAATCCATGGGCACTGATAAGAGTGACAGTTGAACCACAGCATCGGCTGGTGGGTGGCTTCTTGGGGACTACACTTTGGCAAGAACTTGAGATAATGATACTGGTGACAAGATGGCCTTTCACTAGGGCAAAAGATGAAAGAACATTTCATTTCTTTTTCACCCTGCTTTCTCACCATATTGATTTGGCCACAATCTAGTCCAAACACCTATTAGCCAAGTTAGTTGCAACAGCTCAGACAAGCTTTTCAGTGTTTGCTTTCACTCTGCAAATGGGTGGCTACTTCTTCTTCTGTTAATACCCAGTTCTGCGGATGTATATGCTATATTCTTCCTTGCTGTAGACTGTCAACTCCATGGCTACTCTTTTGTCATCACTAGTTAACTGTGCTAGTGCAGAATATTGACTGTCTTCAAATCTATCTGCAGGGTAAGGTTATAGTTTGTCCAGCTTTCTTGCATCTGGTTTCGTTTAGTCCATCTTTGATTTGTCCTTGACACTATAGAGAGGGTGAGATTTTCTTTTCAAAACTGCTTGTTTGATATGGGAATCCTCTTCTGATCTTTCACATACATGGTTCTCCTCTTATGAAAGGCTACTTCATTTTGTAACTAGGGTCAAGAACAGACGTCTCCAATAAGAAGTGCCAACACATCAAATGTGCAGGATATTTGGAAAGAATATGTAATCAGTCTGGGGCAGAGGGAGAGCTGTTTCATTTTTGATACTCTGGTTTTGTTCTGCTTTTCTCTCACAAAGAAATATTTCTGATGATGAGGTACAGAAAGCTACCTGATGTGTGAGCTGTAAGTGGCCTTTTAAAATTCAATTAACTTTATTTTATGGGATTCATGTGTTTGTAACATCAAGGAGTCACATTACTGAAAATTAGTTTCAGTAATGCTCTTCTAATATTACTGCACAGCTATTTGTTCCCAAATGGAAAGAAAGCTAATTACGGGACTTAGTTTTTCACACAGCTGATACCGCTTTACCCATATTCCCTCACATGACATGAGATTATGCATGCATGTTACTAAATCATATTTTAAATCTGAGATATCTGACTTCTTTAGTAAACGAAGCATGTCTATTTGCTTAGCCAGGGACATTCACAGCCAGAGAAAGAATTTAGATTCCTGATTTCCATTTATCTCTCAGACTGTAAATTCTCAACTTTAACACATATTATGCCTAGAGAAAGGCCTT
The DNA here is from genome assembly GCF_015220075.1 of Falco rusticolus. Lineage (NCBI taxonomy): Eukaryota > Metazoa > Chordata > Aves > Falconiformes > Falconidae > Falco > Falco rusticolus. The sequence goes on from NC_051199.1 coordinate 22,901,671, forward strand.
TGCATATGCCATCCTGGCACCATGGCATCAAGCAGCAGATCTCTCTAAAAGCCTCATATACCAAACTCACCATTTTCCCCCAATGTATGGAGCAAAGATTACTTAATATTTAATTCAGCCAGCCTTTTGGAAGAGAAGATTGGAGCCATGTTTTAAAGCTTTAAATTTTGCTTCTTCCCAGAAAATAATACAAACATTTTAAGGCTCTGGAATATTTTCACAGATCTTAGAGCTCATTTCTCAATTTGGAAAAAGCCTGGCTTTAAAATGTCACACAAGTATTTTCCCTACAACAGAAATGTCAGTATTATAAAATAAACCTGTTAAAAATAGATTTAATGTATGGGAACAAAATTAATCCATTTCAAGGCCATTGGGGTCACAGGCTGAGTGGGAAGATGGAAACCGAGGAGTGATAATTTTTAAAGATACACAACAAACATGTTTCATTATCACTATATTGGCTGAACCAGAAAAAGGCATTGGATTTTGTTTAATGGGAATTTGTATTTTCTTTGCATGCTGCTGTATATTGCAGGCTGGTCAGGGTGAAAAATGAAAAATTAAAAATGGCCCAAACTATGGCAACTGAACTTCAAATTTATACCTACTTTAAGAAGATGCAAGACAGACTGCATACAGAATGTTATGCATCTTCGTTCATTTCAGACAGAGCTGTAACAGATTATAGGTTTTTAATAAAACAATTCATATGTAATAGACACATATAACTTCTCTATTTTTCATTACTGGTCAATCTGTAGAGTATACTATGCTAGCTAAATTACCTATGTTGCATGAAAACAATGTGAAACAGAAAAAAAAATGTAATACAAACCAGACAGAAAATTATTTTCTTTCATTTCTTCTCTCATTTTATTCTTCTGGCTGTTCTGTTATAGGGCAGAAAAACTGGATGCTAACTACACCTCCTCCCCCCCGTGACCAATAAAGAGATAACACCTTGCATTTACACAGTTTAACAGTTTTCATGGGAAAGAGATATTGAGGAATTAAGAAATTTACATGAACTACACATATATTTGTCATAGGAAGCAACTACCTTTATAAAACTAACACTGAATCTGAAAAAGTGCCATACCACATCCATGTTTAACTATACATTTTAGAGGAAATCTAATCTACTTCGAAATTTTCCCAGAAGAACTACAGAAAGGAGACTCGTACACTGACCTGAAGGACACTGCCCACAGTAGCAGAATGCTGCCGAGTTCCCCGGGATCTCTTGGGCACCTGCTGCCCAGAGTGCTGGTTGTTTTGCCTGAGAGATAACACTCTTAACAGAGAATGCAGTTTGTTGTAGATCACAAGCCAGTTCTTCACTGGAACTTGGTAATGACTAACTGATACCTAGTCAGCTGATATTTTAAATACCAGTGACATTAATTTCATCCCTCAGTTCTTGTAAGGTCAGCAAATATTTAATGTGACAAAGCAGTTTCAATATGAAATTAAGCACAAAGCAGTGATATATTTATTTTTTTTTTATTACATACCCAAAATGATCGTGGAATTAAACAATTAATTTTTCCTTTTATTTTATCTGAGCTAGACTAAAACACATTTTTGGGGTTTCTGCTAATATTGTCATCATGGAATTAACAAAATTCTTACCTACTTATACTAACAGCATGAATTAAGAAATACAACAATGCCATATTTGTTACTGACTGGACTCCCTACAGGTGATTGAAGAGTTCTTGAAAATACCGAATTTAAAGACCTTCAAGATTGATATCTTTCCAATAAAAAACATCTTTTTCTTAAATCTTTTCAATAAAGACACAACATCAGAAAATTACAACCATTCTTCTTCCCCTAACAGTGGTAATGTGGCTGTAGCAGAACACATTTTCAAGGATTTTAGTTGTCTGCTACTCTTTTTGCTCATGGAACATGAAAGATTTTTGAGTTAGATATCTGAGTTAGATTTAGTACAGAACAATTCTTAAAAATAAAGAGATGGAGATTTCGTTGATTTTATTGAACTTACCACAGGGAACATAAGATAAAAACTCTGAAGTGGGCACAGAAGACTTTGCTTATTAGCTTTTTTTGAGAAATGGTGAAAAATATTATATCTTAATGAAGAAAGATTGTAAGTTTTACAGAAAAGAGTTTCCTGTCTACCTGTAGTGAGATGATCTCACATAGGCTTTTGGGTTAACTGCATGTCAAATGTTAAATGTATGTCAAAACATATAGTCAATTAGGAAAAAAATGGAAGCCCCAAACATTTATGTCATGCAAAACAGCAAACAAATTCTAAGAGTTAGTATTTTCACTCTCAGGACAGAGGTACAGAACTGCAACCATGGCAAGTATGGCAGAGGAACCTCAGCACAGCAAAAATGTAATATTTTTCCTATGGAAGAACCACAGCAACAAAAATTGTGAGTATTCCCACGTTTGAATAGGATCATAAGTAGTTTTGAGGCACCACTGTTTGCTTTGTTACTTTCCACGGGCACTTTCAAACATGGCACTGTGGAGTTACATACCACTATGCCAGGCAGCGGCATCGACAACTGTAGTTCTCCCAGTTTGACACCCACTTAAAGACAGGCATCTGGGATGGCGCTCATGCCACCCTGCTCTTGCTGGGTGCTCTGCCTTTGATGGCAGAATGCAGCAGGCACCTCCCTGCTGATTTAAAAAGTTCATGTAGCACAGGCCACCCTGTGGCACGCAGAAAAGCACTGTGTTCCAGTGAATAGAACAGTGGACTGCAGATATTAGAGGTTTTTTTCTGAGTTCTCATGAATGGCTCTGGGCATTACATTTATGCTTAACTACCCCACACATATAACGGAACAATAACACTTCCTCTATATGATAAAGCACTTACCCAATCTGAAAGCCAGAACAGATCTTCATAGACTTCCAGCTGCTCCAGGTAGTGTCCCTCTGTGCTCTTCCTGTTCTGCTTTGATACAATGCAGCACAAGTTTTGGACTTTCAAGTATCATTTATAGATTCAACCACTTTTAGATTTTAAATGGCTTTTCTGTCCTTCATTTAGAGGGAAAAAAACCATGTAACACTGAACACATGCTAGAATTACTAGGAGATAAATGGTCTTCGATTTTCAAAAGTGTATTAATGGGTCAATATTCTCCTTTTTTGCCATATACAGATCTCTTTAATTATAATATTGCTACAGCTGCAGAATAATTTTGACCCCATCCATCGAGCACCATGTTTTAGTATTAATAGTTTTTGTTCTTAACAGCAATTGGGAAATACAGCCAGACATGCTGAATGATATATTCCTATCTTTACAGCATGGCTCTACTCATTCAAAAAAAAGGTAATATGAAAAAGGGTGTTAATAGCAATTTATTTCTTCATTTTTTAAAAAACAATGAATAGATGTGCTTAGTGCTGGGATTATATAAATTTGATATTGACCTGTAAAAAATATTTCCCGTATGTGTGTTATAGGGTAGACAAGGCTTAAATAGGATTTATTATGCATCTCTGGACTAAGGTTATTAGCACAGCAATTTGTTCAATTTGGCATCTTTTTTTATATAAAGTAAATACATAGCTGAACGAGTCTAAATAAGAAAATGTATCAAGTTAAAGGGTAGTGTGTGGGTAATCTTCCAAGAAGTGTAATGTCTTCAATTCTAAGCAAACAGGGCTTTGGTCTAAAATTATAGTGTTGTAAAATACTTCAAATAAACTAAGCAAGAGTGTGACTTTACACAATGTTTATAGCAGGAAGAAAGGGAGCGATAGGGATGTTCTGCAATGGATAAAATGGGAGTGAACTGGAATGTAGAAATGGGGCAACAGGGGTGTTCTGCAATGGATAAAATAGGAGTGAACTGGAATGTAGAAACACATTCGCTAAGGTAATACAGCACTGGTTCACCAGGAAATTCCCAGGCAATGACGAGAAGAATACCACAAGGAAAGGCTTTATGCTTTAGAAATTAATCATGAGGTAACAGTAAAGTTTAACTGGACAATATTACAGAAATATTTTATTCAGCAAATAAAAGTAGCATTTTATCAGGATTTTCATTCAAGTTGTTTAATAATAGCAGTGTAACAGTTCATTTGAATGGGTGAGAAATAGAAAAGCAGTAATGGAAGGTGTCATTAGAATAGTGTGAAGCAACAGTGTCCTTGAAACCAATTAGGAATCCTCTGCAGGAATCTTAATGACACCAGAAGAGAGATCTATGCATAAGGAGTTACAAAGAAAAGGAGAGAAACAAACAGGCTAGCTTTGAACAAATGATTTGTCTCTCTGGTTTAAAATACAGTAGACTTCAGAATAAGTTTAGGATCTACACAATCTGACAGTTATGCAGGATGAATATAGTATTAAAAACTAAAGCCTAAAGGCTTCAGAGAAAGTCCTTTCTCTTCGAGAGTGAATCCTTCTGGCTAACTCCTGCTGTTGCAAAATCAGTGTGTTGCCATCCTATACGACACTCTTAAGGAATCACTAAGTGATCATGTTACATGATCGCTGGGAGCCACTGCCCACCTCTTCCTTTAGGATCATTATGTGTATAGGTAATCATGATTGGCAGGGCAAAAAAATTCACATGGAACGAAAATGCAGTATTTTTAACATGGAGGAAAATTCCACTTTACAAGCTCAGTTCTGGTTCATTTCCCAGCTTCTCTGTAGGTCAAACTGTCCCTAGACCCCTCTTTGCTTACCCTGAGGATGCGGGTAGGGTCCCTATCTGTGTTTTCCTCTTCCCCTTGAACAGCAACACACATTGATACACTGGAACTTTGCACAGTTCATCAACGTGACATCTGGTCATTGCTGCCTTGGATGGAAGCCTTTTCTAGAGAGAATCACTGCATTGCAGACAACATCAGTCTTTAGAAACCATGAAGAGGCTAACATTAGCCATAATACAAAAAGTTAAATTATTTCAGTTTTAATGTAAATGTTTTTACATGATCAAAGAAACATGAAGGTTATTTTGCTAGGTTTGGATATGTCATGAGTGTTCCATGTGTTTATTTATTAATGACTTGTTGCTGCAAGTTCACAAAGTAAGCGGGTTTACGAAGAGTGGACTCTGAATTCCTGCTTTAGTTGTCATGTTCTATGGTCTTTTTTTTGGGGTTTTTTTTTTTGTTTTTTTTTTTTTTTTGTAGATGGTACTGTACTTCTTATTAGCTGCCTATGAGGAATTTACCTTTAAACTCATTAAATTGATTAAAATGTTTATTCTTATAGAAAAAAAATACAGATAGTGTTCCTTGTGTGAACTGTGATATAAGAAAATTCCATTCCATGCTTTGAGCTAATATATTACTGTTCTACGCTACTGCCTAAAGCACAATCACAGAGCAAAGACATGAGAAATTTTAAAGGCTACTGAACACTGGAGATGTGAAATTAGCACTAGGTTATTTCGCATCGGTTTTTAGGTCGATCTGTAGGGGAAATGCACCGCTCAAGGACTCTATAGCTCACATCGTAATTGTAAGGTTTGGTCAGTTACCCTCTAATATAACAGGTCTGAAATATAAAAAGCCAAAAAGAAAGTAAAGCCCCCCAAAATTTCTCTGCAAACACACACCTATGAGGTATCTTAAAGTCTGTTTCTTTTCTAATGTATCATCTTCTTTTGCTTATATCTGTTTCCAGGTACATTGATACAAAATGCTGATTCCAGCCGTTTTCACAGTTAGGCATTTCCACCCCTGTTTCTTAAAAACAAATAGAATTATTACAGAGGGTTCTACATACTAGCACCCTCCATTTCTATCAGTTTCACTGATAGAAATGAAATAAAGAAATAAAGCAGATAAAGGTGTTCAATCACTCCAAGAACTCCAAATAAGTTGAGATTTCTACCAAATGGAATCAAGTTCAATTTTGACACACTGCTTTAGTTTGCTTAATTTGAAAATAAATGCATACATGCTTACTTGAATATTACTGTGCCCCCTGGCCACTTAAGCACATGGACAAGTTTATGGCTTGAAGGATCTGCCTTGCCTTACGTGAAGCATGGTATTATTTCCCCTTGAAATAATTATTGCACAATGAATGTTACCAGCACTGCAATAAAATGTGAGGAAGACTTTGTCCTCTTCTATGAGCAAAGGCTTGGCAAACGTCAGAGCACTAGGACCACTGCAGGGAAATGACATACTCTTGCACCTTCTGTTATTTAACAAAAGTGACCAGTTCTAAAGATGCTGCTGTCAAGGACAGTCCAAGAAGTCCATTGAAATGAAATTTTAATAGTAACACAGGCAAAAACATTAACTGTAAATCAAGGAGGCTGTTTAGTCCAGCCTGCCAGAAGGCTTAGACTAGTCTGAAATTTCATGTCATCTTGCCAGATTTATAATGATATGACTGGGTACAGAGTCTGACTTGCCATCTTTGATCCAATAAAATATTCAGGCACATTACTTTCAACTTTAAATGTCCAAGCCCCCTCTTTCAGAGCCAAATTCTTCCCTGGTGGTAAGAACTTCAGAGTGATTCCACTGACTTGTAGAGGCTTTTCCCATTTACTCTATAGTCAGCAGAGTGACTGTGGATTTAAACTAGTGTAATTGGGAGTAAAAGCTGGCTTTTTAAGTCTACTTCTATTTTAAAAATATCTTCTCTGTCAAGTTTCATGAGGTCAGATGTGAAGATGAATTTGTTGTTTAAGCTTCTTCCTCCTGCAGGCAAAAAGCTTAATCATTTTTTTTCTACTGACCTTGTCTTGTCTAAAGATGAGTCAGTGAATCAAGTTATGAATGATATATCATGAATAAATGATTTATGCCTGGTCAGATCAAATATGATGTATTACTTAGGTCCTTGAATATTATTGCATATAAAGATTTATCCAAAGTGTCATACAATTGGTCAGGGAGAGAATTCTTAAGTCTTTGTACGTCCTCCTGGAAAAAAGAAAAAAAGCATATAACTGTTCTCTGACTAGAGACATTTTTATCTTGGCAAAAATCTCTGTCTTTGGCAAAGGCTGTAAGAAGGGCAGTCCAGCAGTTACATTTCTGTGCTGGAATGCAGGAGGTCCCAGCTATGCCTGCCTTTCTCATTCTTTGCAAGTTCCCTTCACCTTAGTTCCACTATCTACAAATGAGAAAAACAGAAAACCTCTTTAGGTCATAAGGGTGTTGTGACACAGACCAGCTCAGAGACCCTGAGGTGCTCATACAACAAAGCAATTTATTTTTATTTAAGATTTACATGAGTAATTTCCTTTTTTTCCTAATAAATTTATTTGCTGGTTCAGTATAACTTTCTGTCTTGGCCTTCATCATATCGATTACTCATTATTGAGCCCTAACAGTACTAGAATGCAAATGCCTTCATCTCGCAGACGTTTTTCCAAAAGAATCGCATTGCAGCAACAATCAATGCCCCCTCTCATGAGATTTGATTAAAGTAGTAACAAACTTGGAAAGTAATTCCTCAGGTGGGCTACATGAGAGATCCCTGAAGTGTGTCAGACGAGGCCTGGCCATAACTCTGAGTGATCTCTGGGAAGAGAATTGGTGCAGAAAAGTTATTAAAATAAGGGAGGTGGGGTGGGGGAAGAGTTCTACCAGCCCTTTCAGCTTCACGCTGTTTCCATCCCTCTGTAATCTGATGGTTTGTGGTTTCTCTCTCCTAATGGACTTAACTTGCCTTCCCAGTTACAGTTAATGATTCCAACCTTGCCATACTGCAAAGGACCTTCAAACCACCAACTGGATCAGACCTTATTATGTAACCTGTTTTATGTCTACTTAATTACTTGCCTATCATAGTCAATTATTTCATTTATTCTAGATTCATAAAATGATGGGTATCAACATATATAATCTGAAGCAAATTAATGTTTTCTTAAAAAGGTTGCTTTCTCAGAAATATCAATAGATGACAGAAAAGATGGGTAAATACAATTATTCTGACAAGGAAGTGTTCCTCTTGTCCTGAAAAGGCAGCATTACCAGCAGGAGCTAAATGAGCAGATGCTTATTGCATATGGATGATGAAGGCCTCATGGAAGTAACAGCAAAAACCATGAGAAGGCCAATCACCTGTCAAGTATTTAGCACTGTATTGTGACCAGAACTAAGTATCTGCAGTCGGTTTACCAACTTGCATCAAACTGCAAAGCCTAGAGTCAATACCTTGGGTTGGTGAGCAAAGTACCTGAGGCGGAATTTTGCCAATCTGAAAATGCAGTTAAGAGGTGCATAGCTGGTTGGAAAAAAACATGATGCTACAACCAGTCACTACAAATTTTTCTCTCTAAATCTAATGATGAAGCATCAGTGAAGTATGCCATGGAACATCAAGTTAAATTCTTCATAGATTAACAAAAATGTTACATGCCACAAATTTATGTATTGGATTTTCATAGTGTAAAAAGAATTATTTAAAAAGCTGCCTTTTTATTTCAACTGCTACTTTCCCTGCTATTTTATAATAGTGAATGATAATGAAGTTGTCATTTTACATATAGGATAATAAATTGCCTTGCTATGAATACAAGGCTATTACTCACTCATAGGGCCCTGATTATGTTGTGGTAGGAGAGCATGACAAACGCTTTATGAATGGCACAGTCCTGAAAGTGAACTCAGTCAGTGTTCATTATAGGGTCATCCTCCTAGAATCTGAAAATGTGAACTTGATGTGTGAGGGTATGATCTAATTTTTCACACTCACTGTATAAGTAACACCTGCATATCAAGGTCTCCCATCATAGTTCTGCATCTTCATTTTAGATAACACAGTGATCTTTCACTTTAGGAAATGCAGTGACATATGACATATGTGGAAACTTACTCAGCTAATTTGACCATCTTTCATATGTAGTGCTATGCTGACAAACACCTGCCTGTCACCCAGGCTTGACACAAATCCATCTTTATGAATTCTTACACTGAGCCCTGTTATTATTCAGAGGAAAAAACATAAAAATACAGTTAGAAATGTCAACCTGTTCGTGGTAGATGCAGATGGTAATTTCTTTTTTCCCTCGTTTCTCTGAATGCCATATTCTAGTTTGGAATAAAACAGTTCCTTTTTGATAGATATTAGACATTTCAATGTCTGACTAGTCATCTGGCAGTACACCACCTCTCACAACTTACACCACATCCATGTAACTTGGACTTAGACCAGTTTTTACCCTTAAAGTTTCCCCCATGTGTTCTGCAACAACCTCTACAGATTTATACTGTCATAGGCATTTCTCAGCCATTTTGTTTCTTCAATATTGACATAGCACTATATTACATGTACCCATTTTATTTCACTTTAGAAACTAGTTGTTTAAATTTCTTTCTAAATTGCACAACCAATACCATATGAACATTTCTACAGTTTTATGTGTTACAGTTCTGTATTTTCAGCTCTTACAGTGTGTCTCTGCCCATTACTTTCTCTACTTCCTGTAGAAGATACAGTGACACAGTTCTGACAGGGCACTGTGCTCATCATCTTCCTCTCTAATCACAGCTAAGGGATACAGAAGAACACTGTATGAAACTGGTTTGCATTATGCCATACGAAAGCAGCTTATTCTTAAGGTATGACAAGTAACTTTGTTTAAGGGAGAGGCCCAATTTTAAGTATAATACTTGCTATTAAGCCAACAACACATGTTAAAAGGAAGTAAATACTGGAATGGCAATAGTTCTGATGTGTATTCTATTTGGTGCAGGAAAAGTAACCCTTAACCCAGCGGGATAATTAATCCCTGGTGTAGCACTGACCTCAGCTCAAATATACCGAAGATGAATTGGAGGCATTGGCTAGAAACCTTAATGGATTTCTGTTGAAATAAGATAGTCAAGCAATGTCAGAGAATGATTCCATTTGTTTGAGACTGAGCTACAAACAGCAGATCAGATCTTCACTTGATGTAAGCTGACAGCTTCAAAGGAGCGATCCTGGTTTATAACACCCGAGATGCAGCCCAGAGCCTCTGCAGCTGAGAGGAGGACTAAAAGCAGAAAGAGGTTGAAGTTTGTTAGAAATAAGGTCACTGGACTGTTCAAGGTCACTGTACTGAAAGAAATCTTTGCTTTGGTGCCTTTGAGTATTCGCCTAAATGAAGGCTTTAAGGCTTTTTAGACTTAGATATTTAGACCCGGCTTATCTTATCCAGTCCTAGGATTGCCCATTCTAGTTTTTACTTGTTAGAGAGAAAATGGTGATCCAGTTGTTAATAAGTATCTCAAAATCAATTCAGCTTACAGCACCACTCTGAGAGTCACATTTATATTCTTTTCTGATGGAATATAGAAGCCAACTCACAGAGTCCTGAGTTTCTCTTTCAACGACAGGATTTGCTACTATTCCTAGTGTTAAAAGTCTTAGCTATATCATATCTTGCCCTTTCCAAAATAAACAGATCACTGTGGGGTTGAACTGCTCTTACTGGTCTGCAGTGCGTTCAGAATAGATTCAGAGCTGGTTAAACTGTCATCAGAGTTCTTTGGGCAAAAGCCAGCTCTCCACTGCAGGCCTTCTGGTACCTGGTGCAATAGAATCGTATTACAAGCACCTGCCTCTCCCATTGCCCACTTCTGGCACCCTTTGAACTTTCAGCCCACTGTTGGCCCCACCAGGCAGCTACCACCAACCAAGATCTGTTTCTACTCCCCTACTGCTCATCAGCCTAGTATACAAACATCTCACTGTTGCAGTGTCAAATTATTCATTACATCAGTTGCATGGTTAGCATACCTGCATTTCATACAAAAAACAAATGCCTTCATAGTTACATGATCCCATAGACTCCACTCCCATACAAATGCCCATGCTACTACTTGATGGGAAATACAGGTACAAGAAATGCCACAGCAATCTCAGAGTTAAAGAAAACAGTGAAGAGCATTGTTATATTCCCATTCTCTTGGACAAATCTGGTCTATACCAAGACTGACTACTTGGAATGCTTATACATTAAATATTTTCTATATGTGTGTGTGTGTGTGTGTGTGTGTATATATATATATATATATATGTAAAATAATTTCTTTTCTTGCTCACATAGACAGTCAGTGAAAGAGCATAATGGTCCAACCTCCTAAGCAGAACCAGAGAAAATGACTTTGATACCCAGGTAAGGAATGTTTAGTTTTAATGACATTTTTAAGCAATATTGACTTCCACAGATCTATCAGCAGGAACTGCAAATCAGATACTTGTAAAAATTCTTTAATATACAGTTGGCCTTTATTTTCATGGCACAGGTTTACATGGCTTAAAAGGAAACATATTCTGAAGGAATATGTTTCCCAAATTAGTCTTTAACATTACATTAGATATTCTAGTTAGAGCTGCACTTTGTACCGAGCTAATGTATCAAACTAGGTTAATGATCTAGCCATGATTAAAAATATTAACATGGTATCCTTTTTATTTTTCCATTTAATATGATGCACAGGAAAGCAGTTTCAAAAAAAACCCTACACAAAACGGAAATACAATTTGGAAATACATATTCATTTACAATGAAACTACTGCATCACACCTCTCAAGTGCTTTCTAAGTACAGTAAAGCCTCCAAGTTCTCATATACCACAAGCAAAACACAGAATGCATATTTTAATGAGATAACAACTACCTTATAATTTCAAGACCTCTGAACTACAGGAAAAAGCCTGACGATATGAATTACATATAATCTGAATATTACAATATCATCAGTATTTTCAGAACTGACTGGTCTCTTTCCTTAGATAGCATTAAAGGTTGTTCAGTGGTTTGTCTTTTCCTCCCAAAGAGTCTCATCCTAAGTACTCTGAGTTTGTTCCAAAGTCTCTGACTACTTTTCAAATTCTTGAATCTCAAAAACATACAGGGACCATTTCTTCCTACCTGAAAGACCAATTATCTGCATATCTGGGCTTTCTATATGCCAGCACCTAAAAAAGTTGGTAATTCAAAATTTACCTGTCAGCAAATTATCACATCCCAGGCTCTGAGGTTCTGCCTAGCTATTTTTTTTTTTCTTCCTCTTTTTTTTTTTCCTTCTTTCCATTATGTTTTAATGCCCTGGGATCCATGTAACTGAATCAGCAGCTTGAGAGGCATATGTTACAGCTCATTGGCAGAACCAATTAAAAAAAGAAAGCAAAACCAACAAAAAAGCAAATGAATATAATTCCAAATCATTCAGTGCATTTTACATTATACACATCTTCATATTCCAGTTTAATTTCTAGGAAAAATGTAACTATGGAAAAAACGTTGTCTAATTCACAACCACTTTCACAAAATGTCTATTACTGAATTGCAGTTCACAGAGCCTTCTGTATTAACTCTCTCACGGACTGCAAAAATCATATTCGTAGTAGAAACAAGTAAAATGTGCTTCTTAATCAAAGTACGTAGAATCTACTTGCATTAATGGCCAATGTTACCTTTTCATTACACTATGTTATAAAAGCACAAATTGATACAAAGTAAACTAATTTTGCAAATAAGCTATTTTATTCAGACAACATTCTATAATGTGTTATAAAAATCAACCTTCAATTGCACATTTCCACTTAAAATGATATTTATTGGTTTCCAGGAGTCACTGTATCAAGTTTATATTACTGCATGGTCCAAAACCCTAGTTACTTAATATTCTGAATTGAACAGCTATCAGTTGTGGGAACTTGATTTTACTACATGAAAATTTAGAAGTAGGTGGGATGAAGGGGTCATCACTCAGGCGTCTCACATTCTATATCACAGCTTGACAAAGATAACACAACTTGACAGCTACTCTTTTGCATACAAAAGGCAGAAATACTTGCATATTCCATCTGATTAGGTAAACTCTGTAAGGTGTTATGTGACATAAAAATAATAGTATGTATCGAGACTAACATGATCACTGATAACAACATTTGAGTGCTAATCCTCAAAGGTACAACAATGAAGACATACATTAACATGCAGCCAGGTACGAATGCAATGCTAAAATCTGGCCTTATACAGAAGAATGTTATTTTCCAGATCTGTACTAAACCCCTTAAAGTATCTGTTGCAAGCACTGTAACTTGCATGTTTTCTCACTGTATGCAAATGGTTAAGATACTTGAATGCGAAGTGTTCCCTGAATTCATTATACTTCCTCTGGATATGGAATCACACTTGTTTTCCATTTGTGTCAGAATACCAAACCATAATATATGTGGCAAAAGCATGTTGCATATTAACTTGCATAAACTGCAAGCGGAAAACAAAGAGAATTTGTGTTCATCTGATCTGCTTTAAGTATGAAATATTAAGCATACCCTTATTTCTTCTCCAGTGGATTCATAAGATTACAACATGTTTCAGCTGTTGAGAACAGGAAATGAGACTGCATGAAAAAAACAAGCCAGTGGCCAGTCCTTTTTTCAGAATCCTCAGTACACAGACTGAAAACACCAGAAGTTTGGGAAGCACTTACCAAGCATTATATAACTTTTTAAGGACAGGGGGCAACAGTTTCTGTAGCAAGCTGACACATCAATGAGACCTATCCATCTCACCTTGGTGATCAGGACTCTGCTACAGAAAAGCTAAGCGGGGCTACAAAAGACACTAATGAAAAACTGTGGAAATACACTGACAGCGCAGACAACCCCCTAACATGCCACCTGTAGTAAGAGCTCGCAGCAGGTGCTAAGAGCACTTGGTATTATTACATTACTATATCACCAGTATGCTCAGGAGAGAACAGTTTCAAATGGGGGAAAATTAGCAGGTCTCTTGCAATACTATTAAAACGTACTTTGTTTGAACTTAGTGCTTCAAAGCATCATATTGCATATGCGTACCACTGTGTGGTAAAGGCAGCCACTCAAGCACACAATATCATATACATTAACAGGTCAGTAAAGGACCTTCTTCCAACGACCATGCTTTGAAATACCACTTTTAATTCTATCAAATAATCCAGGAATGATCAGACAAGAAGGAGTTACACTCTTAACACATGATAAGCTTTCCATAAACACTAAAGGCAGCACACATTTAAAAGAAAAATAAAGAGTAAGACTTCATTTTCAAAGGCTTGTTGGAAAATAAATCAAAGAAAAAGTAGCTTGAACAAACCCCTATTCTTTTTTAACAAAATGGATTAAGTGGATGACTAAACATATACTTTCACGTAGCAAAATAAGTTGTTCCATGCCTATATTCTGATTACATTTCTTAAATTAAGCCCTTCTAATAATTCCAGTCTATGAAGCTCATAAGACAATGTCTGCAAACATTTGTAAATAACTATTAAATCTAGACTGTAATACATCACTTGTACATACACATTTATATTCTGCCCTGTGGGTTTACTTAACATTGATCAAGAGACTCCTGCTCATTTAAAAAAAATAAAAATAAATCTTGCTTCTAATAATCTATATTGAGAGAGTAAAGGGATTAGACTAAACACAAATAAACAAATCTTTTGGGAAATTCCATAAATAGTGGCTGAATTCTGCTGACCTCACTCATGTGGAATACTACCCTGATAAGCAATCATGGTAAAGTCAATCCTACTGAAAAAAACAGACCAAGTCAGTAAGCTTGAGGGGGAACAAAATCTACAGTGAATCTAAATCTGCAGGTTCACATATTCTCCAGTTATGATGAATGTGAACAAGCAATAGTAAAAGCAACCAGCAGCAATGGGATTAAAATTAGGAAAAAAAAAGTTAGGCTTGACAGCACCATACTTTTAGCAAACATACAGTCTAATCTAGATATTCTCAGATCCTTTGCTTCCTAGATGAGTAGCATCTAGGCACTGCCTAGGTTCAAGTGTGCATGGTCAAGTACATGTTTGTGCATATGGCTTGAGTCCTTACCATTCTCAATAATTTTAAACACAGCAATGCAGTATATTTACATATACAACTTTTGCATGTAGCCATTATGTAATGAAAGATACTGGTTGGCATGCATAAGGTCAGTAAAAATTATGTGCTTACATACTACTTATATTATTTTGCAGGCAGGTAGTAGGTAGTACCATATCTGATTAAGTTTGTCTATCATTTCTTATTCATCCAAGTTTTAAAAGATTATTTCAAAACTTTCAAGATTATCACCTGTCTACACTCATATTTTTGAGGGAACGTCCTGGGCCAGACAGACATTAGAGAGAAAGAAGATAGGAAAAAATATTTTGCATGTCCCAAGAAAATCTGCTTCCATTCAATCAAGCTATAATTGAAAAATTGCTGTTTGCACATACCCAGAAGATACTACTTTGAAATTTACAGATTATGTCTCCTTATATTTAATCCATCTGGGTCTGAGCAGGACTTTTCTACCACTTTCAGCTCTTTATTATGGTCAGCTGTACCAGGAATAAGGATCTGAACTTAAGGGAGGTGAGTTGAGAACTGGATGGGGAACAAAAGGCGTGACTGAGATCAGACGGAGAAAAGGGACGGATTAACTTGGTGGCTGGTGAATTAAAAGGGAGACTAAGAAGCGGTAGTTGGTAAGTTAATAGGATGACTAAGTAGTGATAAGGAACCAGAATGGAGACAAAAAACTAGTGGGAAATAAAGAAAGAAAGAAAGAAAGAAAAAGGTAGTGAGGAATGGGGAAAGTCATCACATGGCATCAGGATGTGAGCAAAGCTGAATGCAGAGAAAGCAGGGGGTTGGAGAAGATGGTGGCAAAGACAGTCTGATGTCACCAAAAACTACCTGGGGTGATGAAATCCTATCCGTGCACTTGTAGGCAAGCAATTTTTATCATTGATAATACCTTTAATGGACAGTAACTGTGTATTCTATATTTATGAGACATTTACTTGCCATACTGGGGTGTCTATCCCAGGTTTTGTAGATGCAGAGCTCCAACAGAAGACACCTACTATGTTTTGAACATTTACAGTGCTGCATAAGGCTAACTGTTTTCAAAATTCAGGTCCCTGGCATCTTAAAATGAGATTTCTTTCCTATCGCTCACCTTTTTGGGACTGGCAGAATACTACTAAAATGCTATCGAGCACTAAGGGGAAAAGAACATCTTCCACACTATGCTTGTTTCCTGAGATAGCAACCATAATGTATGTCAGAGGTACCCATTTCTGAATAACACAGATAACCGCTTGTAACACAAGGCTTTTGAGGAAACTCTTCACTACTCCCTTGAGAATACAGGCCCAGACATAACTATGTTTATATATATTAACAGCTTTTAAAGGCAGAATGTCCCATACGATTACCTTGCCTGACTTTCTGCTTAACACAAGCCATAGAATTGCATAGAGCTCCTGAAGTTTGGTTAAGATTCGTTCACAGCACATAGCTACACATATGCTGATGGGTATTTTTCCTCTCTGCATTTTCTAATGCAACTTTTGTTCTCAATCACTCTCTTAACGTTTATAGGGATCCTGTGACTGGGAATCAGTGACCATACAGAAAGACCTTAAAAGATGAAGACATTAGTCTGTATAACTCAAAAATAAACCCCATGCCTTGGAGAACAAAACTCCTTTTACAAACTTTCCAAGATATTAACTGTGAAATCCTAGAGAGCTTGGTCAAGAGTTTTCACTGAATGAAATGATGGTTACCGTTTGAATGTTTGCAATTAAACCAATTACAATGATTTAACTACTAAGAAATATAGGGAGAGATTTGGAGAACCTATATCTATAGAAGAAGGAAACACTTTTTGTCTGTGAGAGTGACCAAGCACTGGCACAGGGTGCCCAGAGAGCTTGTGGGATCTCCATCCTTGGAAGCTATTCAGAAGTAATCTGAACCTTGTCTCTTGTGGGCAACTGGCTCTAGGTAACCCTGCTTGAGCAGGGAAGCTGGACTAGGTGACCTCCAGAGGTCCCCTCTGTGATACCTGACAGATTTAACCTTTCCCCACTTCCTGCTGCAAGAACTGAGGTCAGCTGAAGCGTCTTTTTTTATACCTCTAGGCTGAAATACTTTTCTAAAGGTAAGTGAAACAGTGCAAAGTGTTTGCTGATTTTCTCATGTACTTATTATTTACATCTACATTTACGCAATGTTTTGAAGATATAAGGCATTTGCCTATTTGTATGTTTGCGTATTAGTACAGATACTGTTTTTCTTGGATGATAAAAGCAATTCACTGCCTTTTTTAAGGTTAGTACTCAAAATCCAGCTCCCATGTACTTATTATTCATCTAAGTTGATTGTACTTTAACTTCTTTATGGACTCTTTAAAATACGCACTAATAAAATCTTATTAGCTTTTTATTATCAACTGTCTCAACATACAAATATTGCAAGCTGCAGGGATTTTCTGGTCACTGTGAGCATGACTTCAGATTACTTAGCAATCAATGCATTTGTTATACAGTCTCTGGCAGTTGATGTTTCAAAGTTGAAAAGGTAACAAATTTTTAATATCATTCAGGCAATTTGCAAACATACTTCTGCCTTTAAGGGTGCTCAATTTACTTCAACACAATACAGGAATTAATTCAATCCAGGTAAGCTACTGTGATTTACTAACACCTTACTAAAGGATTTAGCTCATGTTCTACATCTGGCTGGGCAAAAATTCTACGTTAGAAACACATCAGGTATTTAGGACCTTAACTTGCTATAAATTCTTTGAAGTCAATAGGTAGGATTTAAAAATCAATGGAAGCATATGGCTCAAAAGTGCCTCTTCCAAAGCTGTAATGGTACAAATATTATCACTGAGCACTCACTTATACAGAAGACTGGAACTTTTGAAATAAAAGCCTAGAGATCTAGAAGTGAGATGACATTGAAATCAATGCATTTAAGTCCCTAAATAGCTCATCTGATTCATCACTCCAAAAAGAATTTATGATCATCTCTAGAATAGACAGGAATTTATAGTAGCAGTGCTTTTTATGGTGGAGTACTTTGAAGTCTGCCATTTTAGAAGTGGTCATAGAAGGACATTAGTGAGAAAACAAGATAAATGTTTTAGTGAGGAATTACACAGCTGAGCAATCACACATGAGGGATACTACTCCCAACAGATTTCACCGGTTTTGCATGAGTACACTTTGGTTACATTAGAGGTGGTTTTGGTGGAACATACATACTAAGACTGAGGAAACATTTAAGAAATTTACCTGGCAGTTAAAAGAAGTGTTAATCTCTATTTTTAGTTTCTTAATGGCACCTGACCCTGTATCATTTAAGACCATAGAATACTGGCTCCACAGCAAGTCAGCACTCTAAAGAAAATGTGTTACTAAATAGTTAGAAGAGCGGTCCCCATTAGAAAACACAATTCAAATGTAGTGTGCACACTCCAAATATTATCACCAAACAAAACGTATGACTCAAATGTAGCTATTCCAACCACTTAAATATTACAATAGTAAAAATTACAGAAACAAGGGTATGAACCACCATTCTAGTATCAGAAAAAACTTTACTCTCCAGAAGTCAAATTCTCTCCACAGTTAACAGAACTGGTACCAGCATTAGCAAAAGAATAATCATATACTCTTGCTTATCAGATGCCAAGTAAAGATAGGAGATAATCACGTCTAAGTTCATACAGTCACACTGACTGATGTTGAACATACTCCCACATCAGTTATAGCTGTACAACTGCATAGCCCTGCCTCTGGTTAGACCTGGGATACTTTTGCCCACACTGTGACAATAACTTGCAACGAAATGTAGCAACAGCATAGCTGTATGCACCTATTCCGGAGTCATTGCTAATAGAGGCCCATTTGCCAAGGACTTTTGGAAATAGAAACCCAGATCTGTAAACAACTCCCATTTCTTGTTATGTGAACACACACTTCAAAAAGTCCTTCAACAAATTGTGCACTTTTGAAATTTTCCAGCAGGCAATTTTTTTACATTACTACAGATACTTTTTCCTTTTTTATTGCAACCTGAAATGTTTCTGTACTGTTTCCATGGCAAACTGGGTAACAATACGTTTAACATTTCCATCAAATAAATTATATTTCAATTCTAAGTATCTATATAAAATTAATTTTTTACCCTCTAACCCCAGAATCATCTGAGACTGTAAAACTCTAAACCCAATAGGGCTTAACAATTTTAACTGTTTATAGTATCAAGACCTGCAGTTCTCATGTGTGTATATTATCCCCTCAGAGGTTAGGACATTGAACCTTGTGATCCTTTCATTCGCAGATGACTTCAGGCCAATGAAGTAATAGTGTGATTACAGTCTTTGTACAGGGCTTCCACCAATGCAAAACAGATTTGAGTTTTAGCCCTGCAATACACTTCATCAGCTTGTGCCTTCAGAGGTGAATTTCTGGTTCTACTGTTGGGAATGAATTTATGTCTTCCTTGTGCTTTTTTGACAATAATCCATGTCCTACATGCCAGGCACTGCTGATGGAATGATCAAGCCTGGAATAATGGGTGGTGTAGCCAAGTGGTGGAATCCCAAACATACTCCCAGAACTCTGAGGTCTTGTTTTCCTTTACTGCTCTCTGGAAAACTAGGGAGACCTTGCACTGGGCTGATTTGGTAATGTATAAGCTTCTAAGGCCTGTAGCCTTATAAGACTAGGTAGTCCTTTTATTTAACATGATGATTCAAAGTATTTTCATACAAGTAAAACTACTGATTCAAACTTTCAAATAATTTGAAATAATCACAAAATTTTTCTCTCCAAGAATTACCAGAGAAAACAACTCTTTTTCATACAGAAATGGGATAATCAAAGTTTATCTGTATTCTCAGAATTGAGGTATTTCTTGTTCCACAGGAGTAAAGATGTTGGATTGCCCCAGTAAGGTGTTTTGTACATTTCCTGATTAACTCTGGTGCTGGATACCCAAGGAAATGCCAGCTTCAACTACTTACTCTGAAAGGAGTAAGGAAGAAGATGAGTTTGCTGAGGAAGTTAAGAAACACAAGAGTATATTTAAGTCACATTATTCTGACAGAGTAGGCATGGAAAGCTCACCTGGGTATACATCTGGGGTGCCTCAGAACCAGGTCTTCAGCATATTGCAAGACGTGCTCAGTACTTTGCAAGATCGAGCTCTTAGTCATAAAAATATATTTTACATATAAAAATACAGCAGATGTCCCTCCAAAAATCATATCTTAAGTGTTATTACCTCTCATTACATTTTATACATTCAGAGACAGACATTTGAGATGTACTGTGAACAGTGCAAAAGACTGTTTTATGTTGATAAAAACACGCATTGCAGTACCTTTAAGCGCCAACTGAAAGAAAAGCTGAGAAAGGTTTCATCCTCAGAGAAATTCTGGTCCAAGTTGAACTTTTGTTTAGCAAGTTGTAAACAAACATCTTAGAATGCAGAGAATCCTCTCATTTCTTTCCAGCTAAGGTAGTCTCAAACACATCAAGTCCAGCTTTGAAGTAAACCTGAGCTGAATTGATGCTGTTCAGCACCTCTGACAAGGCTGCTTGAATGGTCTCATTTGACTGATGTAGTTTGCACTGCTCCAGTGCCTTTAGCAGTACTGAAAACTGGCTTGTCCTTTCATCTAGTCTGTAAAGAATATTTCTGAAAGAAAACAATGGAGAATGGTGAACTTTTTACTCAAAATAATTCATCAGAAAGCATCAAGAAACTCTGCAAGTATCAGTCACACTTCACAGATTATACATGTTATGCACAGTAAAGCTGAACCATGGCAAACTAAAAGACAACTGTATATTTTTTGTGGCGTTGTAAACTGAATGTTCATTGATCTAGGTATACATACATTGAAACATTTGCTAAATCTGTCAAAGAAATCTCACATTCCTCTTTGACCATTCAAGATTTTATTCAAAATCATGAGCCTAGACCTATCACACCCCACATTAAGTACTTTCTGTCTCAGATGGATTCAATTATTCCCCTCTAAAAAAAGTTTGGTTATTACTGTGGACCCTCGACATGGTTGGGTTTTTCCCCCCTATCGGTTCCTGTTGTTTATCTCACACTCCAGAGGTAAAACTCTAGCTGCATTGAAGTCTATGGTGAAACTCCCGTTGCCTTCAGCAGAGCCTTTATTTCATGAATAATCCTTTGTGGCATCAGAACAAGAGCAACCCATCTTTAATGTGACATACTTGAAGGAAATAAAGGCAACCTACAGCTGAACACTTATAAAACGAAATCTATGTTTTCCTATAATACCTGCAAAACTCTTTTAATGGCTTGTATAAAAACACATGCAAAGGTAATGTTTGGTCCCTTGGAAATGTTATATTTATGAGGTGTTGAAGTCCCAGAATGCAAAGCTTGTCAGTGATTTCAATGACACATTTTGAAGCAGGCTATACATATTATCTAAAAACAGGTGTAATCATTATCCTAATTAGAAAACCATGTAAATATCATAAATCTCCGCCCAGGAGTTCCATTGATTGTAAACAGAAGTGAGTGAAATTTGAAACAGGAAAGCTACACATGATTTGGTGCAGGACCTTTTCCTTAAATTCAAGGCAGGTGTTCAAGGCAGGGGAGAAATTGTTTCACAGAATGAAAACAGCAAGAAAGCCAGACAACCGAGATACTCTGTTAGTAACCTAACTGCATGACAGGCCCGATGGCAACACCAAATTAGTAATAAAACTGCCAAGTACCTACAAGACAGATGACCACAAAAGTATATCTTATATATGAATCATTTAATTGCCAGTCTACAAGGAGGAATGGTAACGAAGGAGCCCAATAAATGACAACACAGAACATTTACAACCTTCTGCCATGTCTTCCAGTTCAAAAAAATGCTTTGAATGAGGGGCAATATTTTTCAAAGATATTAAACAATTCCTATCCTCACAACACAATTTTCCAGTCTTATTGTTTTTACCTTCCTATATTGAGTATACATCCAAACCCAGGGATGTGCAAGAGGAACGGTAAGCTTTTTATCCCTGACAGCCATTTCAAGTGTTCTGTAATGCAATACACAGTAGTTTTAAACAGATGAGGGAAAGAGTTAGAATCCAACACTGCAGTAGGATAGCTTACATAGTTTAAACAGTAGGTCATCATTGACCTAGATCATTTAGACTGAAACAGGTTAGGAGCACTTGCAGGAATAGCTCAGCGGTGACAGAAACCTCCATCGAGGCCAGTAACAGGCCGATGTGCCAATAACACCTTTCGCTTACACTGTGGCAACCAGAGGACAACTGCCTGCTTCCTCAGTTCTGAGCTGATGCCACTGTTCCTTGAGACTATGACACAGCTTACATTCAAAGGTGACTAAAGTATATAGTATAGACTGTCCCTGAAGCGTCTCTGTGATATAGGAAACAAAAACTTTGTATATTGAGAACCAGATAAATTCTTGGTTGGGTGGGTTTTAAGGATAGGCTGTGCTACGGGCAATACTGTGGTTTTAAAAGCAGGGATTGGGTTTGCTCCCTCTGAAATCAATTCAGGGCCTGCTGCTGAGATCAGTGAGAGCAGACCCAGGCGTTTGAAGATCTGTCCTCAATAGTTCCCAGGCAGACAGAAGCCTGTTCGCAACCCCTCAAAGCCATTGAAGAGGAGGGGCAATCGCAGAGATTATCACATTACTTTTTTCTCTAAGAAGGCATGTCACAATCCTGTCTGGTTCCTGGTGGCTGGGAGAGTTTGACTGAGCTTTGAATCTGCTTTGAATGCCTACAACACTGGCATCTTGATCTATTTTAGGATCCCTCTATTAATTTACTGGGAGTAATGTCAACTAATAAACATGTCATAAAACAATAACCATGAGCAGAGCAACACTAACTTAAGACTGATAGAGATCAGACTCTAAAGAGAGGATGACCTGAAGACTGGAACATTTGGGGACTGCTGAGAAAATGTGTTGAATAGGAACAGATCTTCTCCTATACCATCTTCAATTGTGCTCTAAACAAGGCACAGAAGCTAAAAAGATGGTTTACCTTAACATACAAGGATATTAATGCAGTTTACCTCTACTGCTGCGATTTTGGAATCACAGGTGATTCCACAGATAATCCACACGCAGGTCATCCACTGTAAAATACAAGTATTCCTAGCCCATCCTGCCTGACTATGGTATAAACCAGTGCCTAATGAGAAAACCTTAGTCGTTTGATGAATGAGACAAGCAGTCTACTGTCATAATTTACAAAAGTATCTTAACTTTTGCAATAGTAGTATGACTTTGGCATAGCTGATTGCATAGTATGACAGAACTTATTTTTTATTTTATGTATGCAAATAAGTAACATTATATGGCACCTGTTTTTTCAGATTTTCTGCTAGAAATTCCCACCAGGATCTTGTATTTTCCAATTACTTATCTTTTCTTGGCAAGCCATGCCACCCCTTTGTTGAATAAAATGATTTCTCTCTTTATGCATGTTCATGAGAGTCAATTTATGCAATTTTACTTATCTCTGTCCAAGCTTCATGAAATGAAAAAAAAAAGAAAAAAGGGTTCATCCAGTTTATTACTTCCAAGCCTTTACAAGTCAGAAAAGTGTTTTCATTAAAGATTACACATGGGCTAAAAAATAAAACACAGACATTTCATTGGCACAAGGCAGCACTATGTGACCACAACACGTATAATGATACTAAGACACTTTAATTTCTACTGTGAAATTCAATTACTTAAACATTCCTTAATACAAATTGGTTTTGCGGCCTACACCTCTAAAAAACCAATTCCATCCTCTAGCCTAATTGCTTAAGTATCTACCTTCATCTTTAACTATTTCGACCTTATAAATATAATTCACAGAGTCAGCATGACCCCCACAAAAAACCCCAAGACTCCTAAACAGAAAAGTGCGATACATTATTGATGATACTAATGAAATTACAACACACATCATTCATTTTAATGGGCTTATTTCAATGACACATCACAGTGACCTGAAAAGTGTAACACTGAAGTAGAAAACCTAATTAGTAACTTCAGGCAGTACCACTGAAAGAGCTCAAATGCCTCCAAACAAAAGAATCAGTCTTAGCAAACCAAAGCAAAGAATCTATAAAACTGAATTCTGAAAGAAACTCTTCTATAACTTTTGTAAGTTCTTTGCAGGCCTGGGAACGTAAGCATTATTGATTGAAATAACGCCATTAGAGTTAAATACTGTTTTACACTGCCACAGATAAGGATGTAATGTCACCCCCGCCAGACCAAAACGAATTTGACAAATTCTTGAATGACAGATCACACTCAAAGTATATTGACTTTAACACAACTTCAAGCTATTTTGCAGAACTGTCCAGAACAACTGGACAGTACAAGATAAAACTAAATTACTATGTTATTCTTGTCACAAAAAAGGATTTTTTAGCTTACAAGAAAAGCCTGTGTGTAGGTAATGTACAACACAAGCTGAATTATTCAGGTACTTAGAAATAGCTTCCAATTTAAGAGCGTTTTTTGAGATTTTGAAAAGTAATTATTAAAGCATTAAGACATAATGGCAAGTATACAGTCCCACATGAAATGAGTGCAAGTTTTCTCTGTGGAATTACATTAGAACTGCTTACAGATAAATGCTATGGGCAGCCTCTGCCTATTCCAGTTATAACACAATGTGCTGTGACTAGAGATGTTTCAGCATTCTCACAAATTCAATTTTATAAATACCTGAATCATTTTCTCTTTTAATCTCCGAGAAAAAAAGCACACCACAACTGGGATTCTCTGCAATTCCCTTTCTCTTGATTATATTCAGTTTTGAATGCACTTTTCTTATATCTAGGAGGTTGTTTTCATTCATGTTTGTAAACCACAAAATATTATTAACTTGGTAAATAAATAAATGCATTCAAATAATATTTACATCCTGGGACTTCCAGTTACACAGGGTGTTTATTTATTGCAGGACATAAAAATGCTACAAATTCTTCTTCCTTGGAAAGTGCACGAGCTCACTTATTCTAGTTATTTTACACTAGTTTGTACCTCAGAAAATTTTATGATGAAGGTACAGAAAGCTTCCCTTCTTCCTCTGGGTCCCTTATCCTTTTGATCTCCAACAGTGCTTCTCCTTTCCTCTTCTTCTATTTTTTAAACTTTTTTGACACCCACATAGTTATTTTATCTTACCTATTTTATTTCACAGCACTATTGCAGCAGAAGGTTTATAATTACAAAATTATAGCTGCTAGCCATGTAATACAAACTTTTATCAGGACAAAATTTACACACTGGTGAACTGTCATTACATGTTACTATAGCTGATCCAGAGGAAATTTTTTTTTTCTACAAATCTGATTTTTGCTGGATCAAACAGTGAAAGACACTGGTTCTGGGGCTGTGTGACTGAACAACATGCATGTGACCAGGGCAGATGAGGGTATGGTTTAGGACAATTTTGCTGTAAATGCCACTTTATTCCTTCACTGTCCTAAGTTTCCACTAACTCAGCATGTTATGTTTAAGGATCTTTATTTGTAATATGTTGTTCCTAATTTTTTTTTGCTATACATTCTATCTTTTCTTTGAGTCATCAACTGCCTTCACTTAGTGCTCTTTTTTTTTAGGAGTGCAAATTGTTCTACTGGTATATATTACAGAAAGTGATATACTTAAATCATGCCAGGAAGATATGTATTTCCATGGTACCAGCAGCTTATAAACTACAGGTAATCCGGATATCAAATCTAAATAACGTCTAGCCAACTGAAAGGCATTTCAAAGGCATCATTATGTGGCAGTGGTAAACCAGATAAACTCTGTCCCTGCCAGATAGAAATTTATCTTGCATAAGCGACAGGAGTTAGGACACCTCTAACTGAGTCAATTATGTCAAATGGAGGTTATGGGAAGTCTGCATTTAACAAAATCCTGTTGGGACACTGGACTACAAGGAGGTAATTATTCCAGGTCTGAATTCACTTTTGAGAGGCCAATTTAGAATAGGGCTTGTTAAAAAAAATAAATCCTGATTTTGGTATCTTTGTGAAGTGTCTTGAGGCTTGGTTTGGCTTGATTGCCTACCAAGTAAACAAAAGAACAAAGAGAAGCCAAACTGGAGTGATAGCTGGTTACAAGATACATTATCTTTTATTTCCCTAGTTATCTTTGATTACGGTACTTTTTTACAGGTAACATATGCATTGTCCTAAAACACACTGATCTCTTACCAGATTATCACTAGAGCCTAACCCTAACTCTAGCATAAGTTTCAGCTTGATGCCCCTTGCCACCCTTAGATCTTTGTCAAGGCCTTGCGTGCACCGATAGATCTTACTGTGCCCGATCAGCCTGACCTGCCAGTCCCAGGGGTCTCCTGCTTGCACCTCTTGGGCGCTATAGGTCTGGCTGGAGAGGCCGCCGCTCTCCTGCCATGGTATCATGCTTGGCTCTCCATCCTTTAAGGGAGCAGCTTGCTCTCATCACCCCCTGAAAATCTTTACCTAAATGGATGACCCTGTCAGACCTGACTATAAACACTCATCCCAACCTTAGCTACAGACCTTCCAGCCTTTAAACCTATCTTGGTGATCATTACAGATTAATCTACTAAATTCCAAATTGCATGTACCAGCATTCAGAACCCTAACAAGAAAATCAAAAATCTATTGAAGAAATCAAGCGAAGTAAAGGTTGCTTGGGGATTTTTTTTATATGACCAAAACTCAATATTCATAGAAAACATTCACCTTCACTTCTGTTTTGAAGTTCTTTTGATAGTTGAATAACTACTGTCAACAGAAAAGACTGACAAAAAATAAAGCTACCAATGTTAATCTTGATTTCCTGATAATATGCATTGGTCTGTGATGGCTTGGAAAAGATTTCAAACTGGATACTGTATCTATGGCAACCTGTAGCTAAAGTTCTTCACTTTAATTAATTAAAAAATAATTACCTCATTTCTTCCTGTGATTTCTTACATGCTTGTGGCTTACAGTAGCAAAACAGCTTCTAGTATAATATAGAATAAACACGAACAAACGGGAGGTGGAAGCTTGATGCAAAGCTGCTAATCAGAAGAGGACTGATGTTCTAGAACTGTCTCAAAGAAGAACAACGGAGCTAAGAAGTCTGACTAGTTTGAAGACTGAGTTTGAGTAAAATCAGACTTCAATAAAATACCTGTTTGCACAGGCTGAAGATCAGCATTACCTTGTAATCACAGTTCTTCCCCTGCTGAAAATTTGCTGAGTTTAGGAAACTTATTTTTTCCTTAGTTTGGAGTAAGTAAGATTAGTAAGTAAGAAGAATCAATCCTATAGCTTCAACAGTACAGAATGACTTCACAGAACAGAAGTGGAACAGAAAAGAAAAATTAGGATGCATTTGTTCTTCAGAAGTTGCAAGCAATTATTTATCACTGCTAAAGGGCAGTCCTCTAATTAATTAGGCATGATTTTCTCCAGGGCTTTACAGAAATTAATTAAGCAACTTTATCCAGAAATTCCTGAAGAAGCCACAAAACACACTATCAGACTCTTTGCCATAGAGCTTTCAAACCCTATATGCAGCGGACGAATGATATATACTCCACAGAAATGTAAAAGTTCCTTGAAAATCCTTCAATATTTATTCTGTAATTTCTTAGAACACAGACTTGCATCTATACTTAAGAGTGATGATGCATTAAACAAAAATAATATAACTATATTTTAAAATGTTATTTACTGGCAGTAACTGGTATGAAATATACTTTATTTCAAATAACGTAGCTGTTGGTAGCAATTGCCAGCATGTTGTTCCTTGATTGGTTTATGCTACACTTATTTTTCAAACGAAAGAAACATGCTTATGCTGAATGATCTGGAGGAAATTATTTTTCTTTTAAGGATGTCTCAGTCTGAAATACTCAAAGTCAAAGCAGATGTGCTACTATTTTGAAGGACTGGAGGGAAGTAAATTAATAAAAGTATTATTTCCAAATGGCTCACAGATGATGTTCTGAAAGCTTCATAGGGTTTTTTATTTAGAAATCATACAAAACATCCGATTCCTAAGAAGGAATACCGTTTCTAAACAAAGCAGCAAGCAGTGTCTACTCTTTGATGCAGTAAATTGGCTTGACCTTGATCTCTCATTCCGATCCTGTGTAGGTTTATCACCTTAAGTAACTTCATACCATGAGGCTTGTTTCAAGACCATTATAATCACAGCCAAAATCTGAAAGGTCATTATCATAAGAGTTAATTATGGATAAAAAATTAATTATGTCATAATATGTTCTTTAAAGAAATGCCTAAAGTTATATTTTTATTACCTTCAATGGCATGAATACACACAAAATTAACACTTTTAAAAATCCTGGTTAATGTAATTTGCTTGTTAATGATCTCACCACCAAACTTCTAAACCCTCTTGCCTGGGTAGTATGTTAGTGAGGGGAGTATCACATACTAACTATTTTTTCAATTAATTCCACTTATTTTTGTACTATATTCAAGAAATGTTCTTGATTAATATTGCAAACATAGATGAATGGCTCATATCTGTCATGACAAAAAATGTGGAACCATATATTTCTTGGATTTAAAAAATGTTATCGACCCTACTATTTATAAGAAAAATGCAATAACGTATAAAATATGAAGTTTCTGTCATATTTAATACATTCAAAATCTAGTACTTTGTATAACTTTCTGAGATTACAGGCTGTTCCTCTCTGTCACTACATATTCTTGGTCTATTTAGCACCATAAGCACAGACCTGAGCAAGATCTGCCAGGAAGGAAAACTGAATAGAACTGTATCCTAATCTGAAGACTTGCTAGGCCTTGGCATGAGAGCTCTGCAACAGCCTTCTGTGAAAGGGTTTTTACAGTTACCCAAACAGCTGCTGTGAAATGGGCTAAAATGTCTAATTAAGTCCACGTATTCAAATAAATGTCATTATCCCCCCAAACCCCCAAGTTCTCCGCAAGGTCAAGATCATGCACATTCACGGAAAGCATGAGAAATTGTATGTCCCGGATAAACTCTTCATCTTCAGGACCACCAATGCGGTGTTACGTTACAATATACACAATAATATGTACTATATCAAAACCAAAATGGGTCTGATGCATACTACAGACAGAACTCTGTAAGTGTACAAATCAATCTAATCAAAAAGATGGAAGAAATCCATGAGAAGTACATACAGGTACAGACAATAATAAATTAATGTATGTACACCCAGGTTTACCATTCATATCAGGGAAGTGAGAAAGCTGGTTTCCAGCCATGGCATAATCTCCAATTATAGTGGTTTTCTGCTTTTGCAGGTGTAATGACAAGATTTTTGTGTTCCCTGTTTAAATAAGATTTAATGTCTACTGTAATTATATCTCTGCAGATGGCTAATTCAGTAGTATTTATGCAGCAAATGCTCTTTAAATAGTAAAAAATTCCAAGACAACAAATACAGTCATTACTTCATGGTCATTACATGTACTGGTGATTCCAAAGGAAAAACCATTTGAAGTGCCACTTGGATGGATCAGGTGTTTTGAGAGTGAGTTACAGTCACTTTATTGTACCTTCTCAATATTAAGAAAGGGCATAATTCAGCATGATTATCAGTCATGAGAAAAATAATAACCAAAGCAGGAATTTGTAAGAGCATTATCAAGCTAGTAGTTGCTGCTGATGTATGCTAGGATAAATGTGCTGCTCCACACACGGATGAATGTTAAAAGAGTCAATATCCCAGTGGATGAAATTCTAACTATCTGGCCTAGAGAATAAACAACCACAGCGCAGTTCAATCACCCCAGAGGGGCCAGAACACTTCCCAAAGTTGCTCAGCACACAGAGAATGCTCCTGCTGCTAGAATATTGTTCCTACAGGTCCATCATGAATTAAACAGTTCCTACACTTTCCTAACTATGCCTGTTCTGGGGAGCTGCACTGGTAGCAAAAGGTATCCTGGGGAAAGCTTCTGTGCTATTTAGAGTTAGAGCTTAATTTCAATGCAACATTATGTGGATCCACTGAATGAGCGGATTCATGACTGTATCTTCTTCCCAGTCCCTCAAATCCCATTTTGAGTATCTGCACCATCTGAGTGAACAGGAAGTGATCTTAATTATGTCTGGCTTCTGGTAGCTGCTCAAGAGAGAAGAAAGTTCCTTTTGTCCTCCCACCCATGCTATACCCCCATGTAACAGTTGGGTACAATGTTTAAAAGGGATACAGTGAAGAAAATACTTTCAGTCCACCTTATACCAAGGTTGTTACTCCAGATTCTGCTAGTGATTTGGATGCATGAATTTGACTCAAATTACTATTTTAAATTGAAATTAGCGCACCAAACATGTTATTGCACTTTTTTTCAGGACAGCAATAGCTATATCTAGTGAGCCTAGTGTTCAGGATTTGGTTGGAAATATTTCTTAGTTTGTACCAGCCTAATTAAATTCACATCATTCCTTGTCATGCCATTAACTAACTGGTTTGGCTTTGGTTTTAGGATTAGAAAAAATAACCTGGCAGTTAAGAACTGCAATTAGTGTCTTATAAATTTTTTTCTAATCAAGAGTAACCTGCAGAGGTGACTCAATCTATCCAGTTTTCTCATAAAACCCACTTCTGACTATGCTGTAAAAACTCTGGATACCAACTCCCAATTGTCACCACTTTTTATGAATTCCTGGGCACCAGACACAAGACATCTATTTAGATAAGCATATAAACCAAGAACCTAATCCTTTCATTCAATGTCTGCTACCAAAGGCTGGGAGAAAACTCATCTTCCAAGCAAGAATTAATTAAAGATTTACCATGCAGTTAGCAGCATCTCAGATCTTCTGGCAGTGCACAGCTGCCACTGTTCACCTATCTGATGAAAACTTCTTTTTGCCTTCCCACATTCTTGGGAAGAACATAAAACTATCCTTGGAATATTTCCTGTGATTTTTTTTTTTTTTGCCATTAGTAGTTATGAAGTGAGCTAAAATGAAGCAAGTCTTACTGAAACTGCGTGTCACTTCTATCCTGAATATTCGACTTCGTCACGTCTAACTTATACTTGCATAAACTACAACTACAGTGCGTAAACACTATGGAGTTTGAAGGAAGAAGGTAGAAAAAAATGGGATGACATCTTAGGTGTAAAAAATACACTTGGACAAACATGTATCAGAGAAAAGGGATCTGAACAAGAACTGCAGAGCCAAGAAACACCAGTGAAGGACCGGAAAGTGAAATAAGTAATACCACTAATCATAACTACCTTTATAAGGTGTGGAACAATTATAGATGAAAAAGAGATGAAAATTTTGAAAGATCCAAGATATTAGGGTAAAATGTCAGATGAAAAATCACAGCTGTGCAGTAAGATGAAAATTCATTTATTCTGACAGAATGGCAAAATCTGAGGTGCGCTGTTCTAAAAACAGTACACAATTCTTTCTTCAACATCATTCTAGTATTGTATTTACAAATTGCACATGGCAGGTAACACAAGACAGACCATTATCTACTGCTGCCAGTACAACATGAACTGTTGCAGTATTTCCCACACTAAGGATCATCAGCACCATATCAATTCACTCTCTGCTCCACATAATGCCATGCAGGAAAAAAATATGAATTCCACGTGTTTGGTTCAGGGCAGTCAAAAATGTCTTCAACATTACAACAAAGTATACAGGAATATTTTCTACTTGAAGCCACAAATGAAGACTTCAAACTGAAAAACCAAATCTGCAAAGAGTTTATAAAATGAGACAGAATTCTTATCTTCTGTATAAACTCTGGGCTAGTTTTTTTCTTTTTCAGATGACATTGCACTACATGTTTACCGACATTAGTTTTTAAGATTAGCAGGATATTTGCATCTTTAATGCTTGTCCTCTATAAATCCCACGATGAATCCAGTTTGTTTACACATGGAGATTTAATACAGACTTCACCTTTCCTACTAAGTGTCTCTCTAGAAACTTGAGTCTTAGGTCATGTGAATTTTCACACCTGAGAATCTGCTGCAGTTTATCAGCAAAAAAGAAATAAGTCCAGTAGACTCTGTACATATGTCAGGAACATATACAACAAATCTCAATCTGAAAGGAAAACTTATGTTCTGGTGAACAGCAAACACTTGAGTGGCATGAGATTAGAACAATGCAAGTTACTCTCTTGTGTGGTGGTAAAAACATCTTTTGATTGTTCTTTCATTTCATTATGGCAAATTTACGGTGCACAATCTATCCTTGCTTATTGCAAGTATTTTATTCATTATAATGTACTGATTTGTTGTAATTTTTTAGCTCAATGAAGTGTTAATGTCACACTTGGGTATCCATGGCAAAAAGAAGAAAAAGGAAGAAGTTTAACTTGTACAAATGAGCAATAAAAACTGCTGGAGGTCTTCCCTGGAAACACAGATTGTTTTCAAAATCCTCACTTTTTCACCTACTTATTACTCAATTCACTCAATTACATCTACTAGACAAGTACAATGGCCCTTGCAACAGTTCCATAAATAGCGGTGACAGATGCATACAACCTTACTGGACAGGTTACACTTGGCAACCTAAGATGAAACTCTTAAATGAAAAATTTTACACAAGTTGACTTTGATTCTTTTACAAAATTGTTAAAAGAACGGCCAGTCATGACATAACTGATCCTTAAGCTTATTAACATCTAATGATGGTCTAACTGGAGCCAAAATGACAGCCCGAGCCCTTGTGTGTCTTTTTTGGACTTTACTTTTAAAAGATCAAAGACACAAACTCTGTTTTTAGCGACTCAAGATTTGGAAATCTAGGTAGGAGCATTACACGGTATTCTAGGAAACCCTGCATACTGGATCCATCCAGTATCAACAGCATCCATCAAATATGAAGTTTAGACATGGACCCGAGGAAATCAAACATGTTCAGTATGAAAGGATATGTTACTGCACTAAGTGAGTGTCCTCTGCCTGATACTGCATGAAGTTTTCTTGATTATCTCATTTCTTTGCAATATTATTATTCATTGTTCCAATGCCACTGCAGTGCTACGCCTTTCAAGAAAGACACAAATTCCCTGTGTGAATACGTAAAGGAGTGCGCACACAGACTTGACAGATACATTAGGTTATTAGAAGCTGTGAAGATCTGCAAATATAAGAAATAAAACAGACAAGGAACATGGGGAACGGTCTTACCCAGCCTAGGCAGACATAAGATTTAAGGTCAATATTTATAAACACCAGGAAGATACTTGCTGTCTTGTTATCCATGATGCTGTCCATGTCGCTGTTTTGGTAGGTATTTTCATAGAGGGAAAAGCATGCAAAAGCATGACAGTAGACTTCTAGAGTCTGAGAGTTTTAGGGATTAGCTGATGCACAAAAGACAAAGATGTTCAGGAAAGACACAAAGAGAAGACACATTGCTCTGCATTGGATTTGCCCTGTTATCTACCTTACAAACAATCGTTTAGGGAAATTAATTTTGTTCTCTCTCAGAAGCCATGTAGAGATTTGGTTACTCCATATCACAACAGGTGTCAGCCAGTACTTCCTTGACCTTATCAGACAAGCTGCTTTCACTGTAGGGAAACTGCCCCAGGTCTTTGTTTTAATCTACGTATACTTATGGCTGAAGCACCCTTCCTTACAGAGATAAAGTATCTTCTGCCCCTTGCAGTCAACTACATGTACCTTGCTGAATGCTGATGAGGGTAGAATTTGGGGTTTTCTTACTATACATGAGCATTTATAGATTCCTCTTATATCTCTGCTGAGGCTGACCATCTGATTGAGAGGACAATATGCTCGAGATTCCACCCACCCCACCCCCGCCCCGATCTATGCACAGTGCCTAAAGTGATTGAACCTCTGTTCTTACCTTTAGCTTCGTATGTGCTAAGCATAATCTATGGTTATTATTACTAGCAGCAAAATATGACCATCAGAATATATACATAAATGTTCAGCATAAGTCTATATTCTAAGAGTGGAAAGCAAGAAACGGCTAGAGGAAAGAAATAAACATAAAAATTTCTACTGATTGTTCCATTAAAATAATGACAAAATGTAAACCACAAAATTATCAATATTATGATAAGGATTATGTTATGAGAAGAAAAACCAATAGCTATCCTATTTTGTTCCTAAGCATTTTTTTTTGGAAATAGAGAGTCTGCCTGGGGTAACCACTGGGAATCACAGGAATTCTTCAGGTACAATAAAACTCAAGAGATTTTGTCCTAACCCCAAATCAAGCCCCAGGGTAACCTCTGCAAAGAAGGATAATGTTTCTCAACCTATTATTTTTCATTCTGCCTAAATTTCTGGATAAGACTAAAATACCCTGATGACAGCTGTACTTGTATATTTCCAGCACAGTTGGAAATAGAATATCATGGGGAAAGTATGCTATTGCCGAATTTTCAGTGCAATGTCATGAAGTTCAGATAAGAAGGATAATCATCTAAACTACAGTGTTTACTTACACTGGATTGAACAACCTGCCAATGACAGTCAACATTACTTAACTTTATTCAGGATATCCTGAATATATATATACATACATATATATATATATATGAAATTGCCAAAAATTGAAGTAATTTTAATTCTGTTAGTAATTTTGAATAATTTTATTGCTCATTATAGAAAAATAATGCATCAATTATGCCCAAATGTTGCCCTATGACACTGACTGGAATGAGGCATCTATTTTTTTTTAAGTACCTATATACAGTAAGGGACTGCAGCTGTGGCAACGTGCGTACAAACCATACATAAAGACATAGAAAAGATATATTAGTTTCCCTGTAGTGGGCAAGCACAAGTAGGTTGCAATCCACCTCTTGCGACAATGCAAAAAAATCCACCTTCCTTTTTAAGTCGAGTTCTAGAAGAGAAAACATGATACGGATCTAGAGAGCTGTGAATTAGGACAAACACAAGCCTAAAAATGATGCCTAAACTTCAGCAGATTTGTCAAGTACTTTGATTGAGGTTGAGAATATGAGTCCAAATGGGTATACAGGAAGCAATCATTTTTTCATGAAGAATACGTGCTTTACTGTGCACACAAATTCTTCCTTCAGAAGGCTGTAAATTACAGTATTTATGGAATCTTAATGATCTAAACACAGTTGGAGCCTGAAGGTCAAGGCTGCAAACTGCATCCTAAATTTCTGTTTACAGATGAAGCATAGTATTTATTGCTGCACTGCTTGCGCTGCTATAGTTAAAGGGCTGCCAGCATTTCCATTATAAACCACTATTTCAGGGGTTTATAACTTGCCCATCAATCTTCTGACTGGGATGAAACATGGCATAGAAGGTCCTGGCTGTGAGACTGATTTTTTCGTTTGTTTTCTTTACCAAATTACAAAAAGAAAAGCTTAAGTTGTACAAGCAAAAAAAAATCCCAAACCCCCAAACCAACAACATCATTTTTTTCAAGTACTTCTAGTGTTCCTGTGATAAAACTAAAGCTTCAGAACACAAAACAGATTCATATAACTGCATCAAATAATAGAGGGACTTTTAAACCCTAAAAGTGAACAATAACCCAAATAAACATATAATGTTAGGTACTTTTTTTTTTAAAAAAAAATGTATTGCAGATTTTTAATGGCAGGAAAGGAAATCAGACATTACCACTGTCTTTGACTCTGTTTGCCTTAAAGGTAAGTCTACACTACAATTACACACCTTGGCACAGTACAAGAATGCATTGTTTTTAAGTAAGTATCTAAATGTTGACACACCTTACTGTTACACACTTCAGATTATGTCAGGTAAAATAGTTCAGAGTAACGTCAAATCCAATGTTTCCCCACAAACTCTGAAGTAACCTTATCAGCCACTGTTAAATCCTGTATCAAACCTAATGAAATAAGGAGGGGAAACATTACAAAATTTTCCCTTCCATGCTATCTACTTTACCACTGTGAATCCCGTGCTCTGCGCTGAAGTAGTGCTGAGAGCAGGAAGGTGAAAAATTCAATTCACATCATACCTGCGTATGTAGCAATTACATCTTGATGAATATGAAACTTAATACTGCAAGCACTGCAAGAATTTAAATATTAGGAGACCTCAAAACCCCCTCTTACTGGAATCCTAAGTTTTGGCATGATTTGTTTCTACAAATAAGGACAGGGCCAGATTCAACAGAGTGCTGTTGCGATGCAACACAGACACAATACATTACATTAAGCAGTTTTATGGCTCCTTTGCAACACTATACCAGCTCAGAAAAGAAAGACAGCAGTGCTAAACCTGGAATATTAGATTTTATTTAATCACATTTTGGTTTATTTCTTTATAAGTCCAGTCACAGCAGGAATGAAGCAAATTAGTCCCTCCCCAAATATCATTATTTTATTTTCTTTATTATAGCTGTAGGGATTTTATTCACTAACACCGTTCAGTTCAGCACAATTATCTTTCTTTTTCTTTTTTCTTTCTTTTGTTCTTGTTAAAAGATGACCACGTTTGGTTTATGACAAGATGGAAGCATCTCTTCCTCCTTTCCTCCTGATGCTGTAGCTTTCTGCTTTTCTTCCAAAGTCTGTCTCTACCATCTGTCTGTTTTGTGCCCACTTGAAACAATCACTTGCACAAGACGTTTGACAATTTTTCTCATCAACTGCATCAAAGTACTGTCTTATTACTTTAGTTGGTTCTCGTGGCAAGTATATTTATATTACTAAATAACATAGACACCTCATTCACTTCCGTGTCCTGGCCCCTGTCAGTCTCCTGTGCCTGTATGTCAGTCCACTTCTGAGCTCTCTTTTTTGAGTATGCCAAGTAGTTTCCCCTAAAGTAAAATCTGGGTATGGCTTTAGGGATGGTTTGACTTGGGAAACCTCCTAATGGGCAGTATTGATGAGCCATTGGTTATCTTCAGCCAGAGTCCTTCAAAATAATCCCAGTAGGTCTGGTGAAGTCAAACAGCACACATATGCCCTCACCCTATAGCCCAGGGCATTCCAAACATATCCCTGGGGCTGAGCTATGGAACACCACTTTGATGGGCTGTAATACAGTGCTTTGGACAGTTTGTACTGAAGCACATGCACACACTTCATAACTTCTCCTGAACAGCCAGCGGGCCAGGCATTACTCAGACAGGCTTGGCCAATTCTTGCTCTTTGAACTTTTCTTAAGCTACTGATTGCCATTAGTTTTTTTTTTGTAGAGGAATCTATGGTAAGAGATATAGACCTGTAGACTTCTTTCTTAGAAAGTGAAAGATGGAATGATTATGACATCTTACAATCAACCTGGGTAGTGCAGCTGAATCCATATTGGAGAATAATTCTAACCAGAGACACGATGTTATGAATGGCGACTGACTAAGGCCCTCTGACTCACTCCACTGTACTGCCTTCGACTGGTTGAAACGCACCCAAGAGCACTGCTATATAATTAAATATGCTAAATAATGCTACACAGTATCTTGTATAATTCTGAATCTTCAATGAACTGTAAAAAGTTTTAAATAAAATATAGGAGTTTGTCAAGCAGTATTAGACTTCAAAGTATTTTCTTCTTCTGAAAGCTCACTGTACCGTCTAACACAAGTAGCTGTCATGCTGCCTGAGTAGCCATCACACTGTACATCTTGTTAGCAGTGATGTCATAACAGAAATGCTACAATGCTGCATTCTAACGACCTCTTGTATTGTAATTAATTATTTTTTTTTTCTGCAGAAATGATGAGATAGGAAAAAAAAGCTTTACTCTTGGATACTCAATGAGATTTTTTTTTTGTGAAGAGCATAACAGTTTTCAAAACACAATAATGCAAGATTACTATTGTAGCTCAAAAGAGGAATGTGTTGAACATCATACCTGTAAAGTCCTGGAGGAACTTGATGAACCAGGAAGCTTTTCTCCAAGCTTTGTAGCACATCATTGAGCATCCTGACTCTGATAGGAGCTCGCTCCTTGGGGTCATTAGCTGGGCGCATCTCATCTGATTGGAACAATTCTGCAGTGTCCCTCAGATGTGATGCCACTGTAAGCAACTGAGGAATGTCTACTTCTTCACCTAGAAACAGTAAGAGCAAGACAGTTGCCAGTGATTCAAAGAACACCACTTATTACACTTGCCTACAAGTCAAAATTAATAGTCCAATTAAAACCTGAGCCTCTTTTCCCTTGTGAGAATTGCGTAATAGATCAAGGAAAGCCACAGATCATTGTGCATAAGCTCTGATTATTTTTCAAAGAAGATCAATTTGGGCTCTGATGTTTTAGGATCTAATAAGCTATGAAGAATGATTTTGGGCACAACTTGAAAGCCACCACTGGAAAAACAGGCATGCAGGAAGCAATGGTTATAAATCAGTAACTATAACATTTCCTCCTGAGACAGAATTTATTCAATGCCATTTGATGCTATTGCTCTCAAGTTTGAAAGCTTGTGCTTGAATTCCATAATGACTGCTGCATAGAAGATTGTGATATGCAGAGTTTAATTGAATTTTGTTCAACTTTTAGAATTCTAGAGGTTAACAACAGTTGTACAGGGGATGTGAAATTCTTCCTCTTAATCACTTAAATCATACGGCAATGAACCAACTAACACTTTGATATCCAAACATATATTCTAATCCAGTCAATATTTTCAAAACTTTATTTGGAATTTTAACTGTTACTTTGTTCGTAATCCTACAGACTCTGAAAGAATAACAGCCCACAGCACTCTGGAGGACACTGTGATTTCAGTATTTCCCTGTCTGCAGTAGGTGAGCTGGAGCACTGTGAATGCGCTGTCTGTTCCCACCTGCAGGGCAGCTGAAGAGCATGCCCTCCTTTCCCACTGTGTGCATAGACTGTGTTAATTTTTACAAGCACATAGCAAGAGAAAGCGTAGTCTGAACGTGATATAAAGGAAAAAGTAACATCAGTCAGCAATAACCACTTCCAGGATGCAGAAATTATCTTTAAGACCAAGCCTCACTTTGCCTATTAAGGACAGAAAATCAACTAACCTTAGATCTTGCAAATGACAATTTAATCAAAACAAACCACTCAGCTTTAGAAGCTGTCTCACCTTTAGTTGACTGTACAAACCCCAGTGTGTTCAGTATCCTAGTGACTTAGATAATTACTCCAACAGAGTGGTTCAAGACACTAATTAAATGAATACTAAAGTTCCTTGTCTAACAGATATAGGGAGAGACCAGAAATAGTGAATGGAGAACATCAACCCAGTTCTCAAACTATTTATGGATGGAGTCTGAAAGGTGAGCAACAGGAATGGAAAAGTAAATAGGTACAACTAAGACATTCAACGAAATGCCTGAATATGACATATTCTCCCTCTCATACGGAAAAAGAGATTTGCTATTGGACACATTTCAGCAAAGGCAAAGAAGTTCATAGATCCCTATGCACTCCTGTCATTTAGCTGACTAACATGTTCTAATCTAGCAAAACGTGAAATGATCCAAAATACATGGACAGGCACATGTTGGTGGCAGAGAAACTCTCAGATTTCCTCAACTATCCAGGTGAACTTCAACAATGAACAGAAGAAGCTCCCTGTAGGAACGTGAGTGAGAGAAGATGGTTTATGTCTGTCTCAGTTTGGGACAAGGTTGCTTTGTCAGTGGCTCTTGCCCAATCCACCCTTCCCTAATTAGAATGGATAACAGGCATTGTAGTACCTTGATGTCCAGGATTGGTATCTGACTGTATTTGGAGTAATTTAAGATCTGATTATATTAGGTTGATCCCTCAGAAAAATATTCTCCAAGCATATAAACTTGGTACACTTGGGATATTTTTCAAATTATCAATATCCTTAATTTTCAAATCTCAGGCAAACATCCTGTGCAGCTGAAGAACTTGCAATTTCCATGCATATAATCCAGGCATTGTGCATACCTTACCTTGGGACTTCTGTCAATATGGAAAGGTTTAAATTCACCGTTAGAGAGAGTTCTTTGTTTTCAGCAAAGCACTTCATATTCCAAGTAATGTGCAACATCTATAATTTCTAATCTATTATGTAAACAATTATAAATATCAGCTATACCTTTTCAATAGGGAAGCTGAGATAAAGGGAGAAGACATCATTCAATATTTGGAAATGAAGCCAACCAGACCACCCTTTTAAACGCAAATATTCTGTAAATGCTCTCCCTCCTCCACAGCATGCATTTTGCCCCTAAACCAACTACATTTTATTTTGCAGTCATGAGTAAAAAGCACTGTGTACATCACACTCTAAACCAGCTCTCATAAAACAAATGACCAGGCCCTTTCTTAATACTTCAGTACAAAACCTGCAAGTGTCTGGCTAGTATTGCCACAGAGAACTGAGGACACAGCTTTAAGGGCATCACCAGTTTTTACCACAACACACTGAACTTCACTGTCAAGGGAAACTGTGATTTATGCTCTTCTCCAGTTGAGAAGCTGGGAGTAGAAGAGTAAATGATTCTTAAAGAAAAGGATGCATTAACTAATAATGTCTTAAACATCTTGTGATGCTTCTACAGAAAAAATAAAAAAAATTGTGTTACTTCACTCAGGAAAAAACCACCACCACATTATTGTATTTTGTATTCCTTGTCCTTTTGTCTCCAGTATGAATCATGATGAATCACCTAAGCTAGCTGTTTAGTTGTTAGAGAAATAAAATTGCCAGTATAAGAAAGTGACTCAAGAGTATGTATACTCTTGATCAGAGGATTAGACTGTTGAATTTCATTACATTTGCTAAATGTAACGGGACTTTATTCAGAAACAGGATACAGCAAATAGGTGTTTATTTTTACAGACACTGAATACAATGGCCTTTCCTTATGTAACTGATTGCTTTTATGAAAGCACTGCTAGAGATTTAACATTTTAATATTGTGTTTGTGCCCGCTGGTATGAATGTACTTGCCTATGAGTACCTGCAGAAGAATGAACACAGACAAATCAGCAGTTTAAGGCATGACGCTCACTCACCATGCATGTGACTATGTGTTTGCATGTAAGAGAGAGAGGGGAAATGGCTTTAGGCTTTGATTAGCTTGCAAATTCAGGATCAGCTATGTGTTGTATTCACTACGAAGATTTTGTGTGCAAAACTGGATGATCAGACCTGGCAGTGGAAAATCTGAATGGGAAAGCTTTGTAGAAAGTACCCTAAAGGGGGCAGAAACACAAATCCATGAACATCCTCAGTACAAAGAACATGTTGCCATCAGCTTCAATTTTGGTACCATGACTGCTACTACCCAAACAAATTAATCTGGTATTCCTGTAACAAGTCTCTTTTCAAAGAAGCTAACATTAAAAAGGCATGCTGTGACATACTATTATGCATGTCGATACAGAGGAAGCCTGGAGAAGAGAAGGCTCCAGGGAGACTTTACTGTGGTCTTTCAAGGGGGCTTGTAAGAAAGACAGGGACAAACTTTTTAGGAGGGCCTTCTGCAATAGGACAAGGGGTAATGGTTTAACACTAAAAGAGGGTAGATTTAGAGTAGATGTAAAGAAGTATTTTTTTACAATGAGGGTGGTAAAACACTAGAACGGGTTGCCCAGAGAGGTGGTAGATGCCCTGTCCCTGGAAACATTCAAGGTCAGGCTGGACAGGGCTCTGAGCAACCTGGTCTAGTTGAAGATGTCCCTGCTCACTGCAAGTGGGTTGGACTAGATGACCTTTAAAGGTCCCTTCCAACCCAAACCATTCTATGATTCTATGAAGTTATCAATGACTTCATACAGAACTGATGAAACATATATGGCCTAGTGATACAGAATAAATGCTCAACCTTCCCTTTCAGTACCAAATGCTTTGTCCTTGGAAAATGCATTTGTCCATAACTTTTTTTTCTAAAGGCTGATGAAAGGTTCGCCAGTAATACTATATAATATCCTTGAAAGAATATTGAAGACAAGATGTCAGTGTCTAATGGCAAAAGAAGGTATTTCTGTCTTACATACAGATAACATATACAGATAACTTACTGTTGCATTTTTCCCCTCTATAGCAGTCAAGGATAATGAGTTCAAGAGGAAAATGGTAAAGAGGGAAACTTTCTGACCATTACAGACAGATGGAGAAAGTAACTCTGAAAAGCACCCTAAATGATCAGGGAACTACGGTCAAGCAGGTAAAACACCAAGCTGAAGACTAGCAAATAGCTGTAGGCGATGGGTATGCAGCCATCAAGTAATGACAGAGCTATGTTTCTGTATTGATTTTTCTAAGGACAGAGAGTTTAGACTGATGTTTTGAAATGTATAGGTTGAGGCAGGGCTGTGGAAAGTCATGCAGACTTTCTAGGAAATGGCTTATCATAAACCAGATTATTTTTAAACTTCTGCTAGCACTGCCTACTATTATCACCCCAAGTACTTCAGCTGTTGTAACATCTGTAAAACATCCATCCCAGGGAGAAGAAAGGGCCTAACTGATAGGAAGCAACGCACAACTGACACTGCATCAGCCAAAGAGCTGTAAATCACAGCCCTTGCCCTCCCTATACAGGGAAAACCAGCAAATCTCTTGCACTTAATTTGTCTTCATAGGCCTCTCACAGCTAGGCGGTTCACAGCTT
The DNA here is from genome assembly GCF_015220075.1 of Falco rusticolus. Classification (NCBI taxonomy): domain Eukaryota; kingdom Metazoa; phylum Chordata; class Aves; order Falconiformes; family Falconidae; genus Falco; species Falco rusticolus. The sequence continues at coordinate 22,944,066 of NC_051199.1, forward strand.
TTCTAATTTGTGTACTGGCTTCAGCAGCCTGTGATGACACCCACAACTAGAGGATCAGCATGTGCGCCTAAGTGCTTCCCAGCCACAACCTAAGGCTGGGGCAACAGAAACTAATATTTTGAAAAGTCTGCGTGAGTCCAGGTGAGCCCAGTGACTTGCAGTAATGAAAACTGGTATCAGCTTCAAAAGCCAACAGCACCTAAGCAAGCGACATGGCTAGCACCGAACCTGGCTGCCTTTATTTTTGTAATCCATGTGATTGAAATTGTCATGGCTTAGTCAGTCAGGTACAAAAGTACAGAAAGGCTTTTAATCCTAATGAGACACTTTTAACAACTCCATCATCAGTCCCTGAAGCTTGCTGTAATACAAAATTCTAACAAGGCTCAAACCCAGTGCAAGACAGGCTACAAGGAGCAAGTTCAGAGTGCACAGTACTAAAAGCATTCAGCAGATAACACAAATATGTTTTGAATAAAAATGCTTCTATACATACAAAATACTTATACACAAATGTTTATACATTTGTAGTCACATATAGGTGCAAAATACTTCTACAGAAGTGCTTAAAAGAACCATCTGTATCATTCACACACCAGATTTGACATCTTGTCTGTGCCCTACCTCAAAAGATAGATTGGGTTTTCATAGCATGTGAAACCCAGCGAGATATTCTTGTATTCGATTCAAGTTGCAGTGAGTATTGATTTTAAATGCATGAAAGGCACAAACACTGCACAACTGCAATGTGTAGTTAACAAGAATATTTTAAACTGTCACATATTTATGAGTTTCTCTAAAATATCACATCTGTGATCAGACAGATAACAGCCTGAATAGCCCTGGGGACCTGGATTTGAGCCTTGGAACCCATCTCACATCATTTATGACCACAAGTTTTCCTGTATAAACATCAGACCATCAGCAGATGCACAAAAAGAAATGTCTCTGCAGTCACAACCCTTCCTTTCAGGTAAACGCAAAAGCAGTAGCTTGTTTCCAAGAGTTCTGGTGTGTGCAAGCAGAGAGAACACATGTCGCTTAACAGCCCTTTCCCCATCTTTCTGAGGAACAGGCCTCAAGCCAATGTAAACACTGTGGATGACATTTCCCTATAACCTGCCATCCAGCCTACCCTGAATGTAAGAAATGGTTTATAAACCGCTGAGTAACATCCTATTGAACTTAACCGAGCCAGCAGTGCAGACGCCCACCACACTACAGAATTAAATCCTTTGGAAACATAAATAGATACAGTATTAACTAATATTGAGACACACACATCCTTTTGTGAGGACACTCGGGAGACTGCAAAACTGTGACTCAAGTATTTGCATGTATGACTTAACTTCAAGAAAGTGAGGAAGTCCAACAGGCAATAAAATGTGTGTTTAAGTGACTGGCTGAAGCAGACTGCAGAGGCACAAATTAAGCCTAATGAACATCTTTTCTAGCACTGTCTTATTGGCTTTGAAAATGAAAATAAACTGTTATTTGACACAAGTCAGAGACAGATGAGACGTGAAAGTAATGAGAAAAGTCATTAAACAAAATTCCAAAGTGAACAACTGGGAGAAAATTTATCCTGCTGGCCCTACAGCCTCAAAAATAATTTTCCCTCCTCTGAAGTGGTTGAGATAAATGATCTAACTGAAGTTAGAGGAAAAAAGACAGGTTAAATCAACATTCCCTGTTACTCAAAATAAAGAAAAAAGGAAGAACAATAGCAGACACCTCATGTTCAGTTGCAGGAATACCAGCTGAGCCACACTTTTCATTTGATGATCATTCCCTGCTGTGTTTAAGCTGAACTAAGCCAATGTTTATATGGCACAACAGAGCTAAAATTACTTGTCTTTTTGGATGCTCACCGATTCCGGACCAATGCTAGCCCTCTGATTCCTAGGTCTGGAAAATGATGGATGGCAAAGATTAAAGAAAAGGTATCATATGTCTATGAATGTGTATTACAGAAAAGTGATACTTTATACTATAGGGAGTGAATGAAATGCAGGGGCAACACCTCAAGATTGCAAAAAAATCTTTCACATTCCACTAAAATATATGTGAAGTTTTGGTGTGATTTTATAGACCATATATTTTTATTTAACAGATCAACTTGAGAGTTCCTTAAATGCATAAACAGAAAACATATTTTTGAAAGGCCTTATTAGCACACTACAGGTAATCTGTATCAGAGATGTAATTGGAGATGAGGAAATAACAACACATCAATACACCAATAACACAACACAATATGCCACATTTTTCCACTGTGAGGTTCCAACAAGACCACACTTTGGAGCAGTCTTTCATGGGGGTTCTTGTCAGGGACATACATTTCACCATTCCTTTTAAGTTTACTGAATTCTGACCAGAATACAAGCTTCTGAAATATCTCAGTTTATACATATTCAAGGAATTATGTTAGGGTTTGGCAACATAGGGAAAAAAGACTGCAAAATGCTTATTATTTTATCAAGTTCTAAAAGACCACAAGACAACAGAAAGAGATAGAAATGAGAAGGCAACACAGGAATATTAGTAACAGCTCCAGAATCTTGATGGAGCAGTCTCATAGCAAGGCATGCATCCTACACCTAGCAAACAGGGCCAAATCCAAAGTCTATGAGAATTATATCTGCATAATTTCCAAGTTACCAGTCACTTCTACTTTCTGACTAAGAACTTTCTTGCCCATCTCCCTAACCCCAACTTGTTGTCACAAACACATCAAGATCAGTTTCAAATACAGAGCTTTCAGGGTCTCAGTGCTTAAACAACTCAAACAATACATATTGGTAAATTATCATGCTTTTCATGCCTGAAAAAGGCTAAAAGTTAGCATGCTCTGCCAACAAGGTGAGTTAGTGGAATAACCAAACAAAGAGGACAAATGTGAAAATTAAGGAGCCAAATGGCAATGGGATTAAAAGCCCTCTCTTGCTTGTACTGAACAAAGTCTTGAAGGGAATTAAAATAACGTTCAGTCTCAGAGGTTATCTTTTACTGTAAATATGAGCATTTAATACTAATTATTACTTTACTGACAGAGTAACATCAGAAGAAAAATAAACATTTTACGGCTTTGTTTAGCAACAAAATTTGTGTTTTGTTTAGCATTATATAATTACACAGTTTTATTAGTAAAATCACTGGCTATCATTCAAAAAGAAATTGAAAATCCGTACTCAGTGAGTAGATGATCCTTCCCCCCTCCCCCCCCCCAAATTAATGGAGAACAATATTCCTCAAACAAAAATTACCTTTAAGACTGTTCTGAACTTCTAACGCGATGTCGAGGGCATTAAATGGCAAAACCGGTTCATTGGCAATTTGCAAAGTCACTTGTCCTGTGAGCTGAAAAATAGAAAAAAAACCCAAAACCCAGTTATAATAATTTCTACGGATTTAATAGTCAGCATTTCTTTTGGAATAGCACGTACTTTCATTACATTGGATTTTCAGGGAATAATTAAAAACCCCCATAAACACAAATCTGTGAAAAGCATTACGACCTAGACCATTGCTTTCTAATATGTTAAAAAATGTTACAAGATTACAAGTTATGACCACACACAAAAATTCTGGTTAATACTTTTTCTGTGGACCTAGGAAATTGCAGCAGTCTCTGAAGGGCCTTAGTTTTGCCTTGTTTTCAAATAAAACACCTCAACATTCTAAAAATAGGAATGAGTTCTATTTTTTTTATGTAGTTGTTTAGTTTTAGCTAATGGATTTTTAAAGTTTACAAAAGTAAAAAAAAAAAAAAAAAATCACAGACATTAATAAGCTTCAGATCAAGCTCATGGCTAAATGCAAGCTGACCTGAAAACCAACTGCATTTTGAAGAGATATGCGGCAACTTGATGCATGCAGATGTCCAACTTCCAAACTGGATAGAACACTACACACTCTCTGTAACTTACAGAAAAAAAAAATCCCAAATGAGTGAAAGGGAACTCTCAGTCCACTCCAGACTACACGCTAGCACCTGTCATGAAAGTCAGTGGCACGGATGGTTCTTTTCAACAGTTCCAGAGATGAGGCTGGGGACTGACTGGCCTGAGTGCTTTTTTTCCACTTGCAGAAGACAGGCTCTCCAGCTCAAGGCTTAGCCACGCCACAGGGGCTGTGTATAGAAATATGTCTTTCTGCTGAACTATACCTAGCCTGTGATTAAACAGAGGATTTCAGTCTCTAGGCTGCCAAGTCCATCACTGTTCACGGGAGCTATAAAGACACACTGACAAAAACATGCAAGAAACTTTCATTCATCTTCTTCGTATCTTGATATTGCAAAAAGGAAAAAAATACCTGTAGGGCTGTGCTCTAAAAGGGAATGATGGCTGTGGGGGATGGTGATCGTGTTGATAAAAATGTGGACTGAATAGAATCATATTGTACAATACTTCCCAAGGTGCTGGGGGGGGGGGGGGGGGGGGGGGGGGGGCGGTTAGAATAATATCTATCCTTCAAAAGCAATATGATAGTTGCTGTGCTGAAAGCAGCATTTTAATTCTACAATACAAAGTAGTAGGAAAAGACAATACTAAGGAATATTAAAAACAATAGTAAAGCAATTGAAAAGGAAAACTATCTCCAGGAAAGTGGATGAAAACAGGGTAATATAAAAAAGACAGGTATCCTGAAGAAAGATTAATGGAACCCCAACACTTCTCGGAAAGCATTAAAGAAATGACCTGGCCACAGACTGATTTGGGTACAGAGACTGAGGGAACATGCTGTATATCAGGCTGCAACCAACATCTGAGCGGAGACACACTGTGAAGCTACTGAGATTTACCTCTAGAGAATACGATATTGCAAAAGGCATGAAGAAAAAAAAAAACCACCAAAACTTACCATATATACAGTGAGAAAAAAATAGGAAGGAATAACAATATGTCAGGCTGTTATCGGAAAAACTAAAGAACGAAGAGCGAACTTGAAGGAAGATGAAAAATACTGTGTTTGGACATCTTTGTTGAAATATTACACAGTAACCCCTCATGAAACTTTTCTCCAAAACTACCCAACTGCACACACCATTAATGCTTGAAGGTTGTTATATTTTCTATCAGTGATTATACACAAATATCTAGGTTGAAAAGCATTAAAAACATTAGTTAGAATATCCGAGGGGTATTGCGGAAATAAAATAATAATAATAAAAAAATATATTGTTAGCGCAAACAGAAATCTGTAAAAAACTGTACACAGACCAGGTTCATATAATACAGCCATAAGCAACTGCAAAAAATCTGGTTCTAAATGTCCAGATGCCATGCAAAATCCTTCCTTGTCCTGCACAGAAATCTTTGAAGATACAGCTGCCCAAAATATTAACAACCAGTACATTGCTATGGAAAAGCAACTGTGGCAATGAAGGAAGTAACATCATATTAAAGATGAGGCACCTATATGGAGCATGAACCCACTGAACCCTAAATAGTCCTGTATCACATGAAACATTTTAATTCTTCCCTGACACCCAATTTCTGTAAAAATCTAATTCACTAATTAAAGATACATTTCCATAGGTATATTTTAGAGGGGGGGGGGACATGAACAGTTATACAGTGCTACTGATACTTTTCAATCCACTACTGCAATGTTTAAGGACACAAAAGTATGGAAAAAATGCTTCTTTTCTGAGGCATGAAAGTGGCATTAAAGAGGAGAATACTTTAGTAAGTGTCTTTCCTTTTCATCATTATCTTCTACAGAACCTGGCTTAATTTTTAAAAGTTCTTGCCTTATTTCTGTTTTTTCCAAGCAATTTTATTTTGCTTTTGACTACGTAAGACCAAAATTGTTTCCTCTCCTATCCAAATAAAGTATACCCTCAAAATCTTATGATGGACTGAAGCATTCTGGAAACTTTATAATATCTCTGTATGTAATACTGCAGATAGTTGTGTTTTAGTAAAGAGGTAAAAGTGTGTGTTTGTTTATTAAATCACGTAACTTTGTAGACTAATCTGGAAGAAATCAATCACATAAAGGAAAGCTCAGAGCATTGATTTGAACAGAGTAAGTAATAATGCTGCAGAACCATATATCAAACCCACATAATGCAGCAAGACAGAAAAGGCTACTGATTTCTTATTTATAATCTTATTTTTGGATATACCATTCCCTCGAGTACAACACTGAATATACATGGAAAACAAAGACAAGTTTCTGCCCCCTTTTCTCTGTTGAAAAATGGTTCAGACTACCTATTGAATTATTAAATGCAAGAATAACTTAGCAAAGAGTAAAGACAAGTATTTTCTTATAAAGTGAAACGCTTAAGCAGCATAATTGATTCTATTCCCATTCTGAACTGGTTATAGCACTAATGACAACTTCTCAAATAACATTTATACATAATAATATATACACAATACACACAATAATTGATGTAACATTTGCACAGTTATCAAGACTAAAGAAAAAACGTATAGTTCAAATGCTAATTGATTCTGAAATGCTTTTCTTATACAATTTAAAATGCATATGCAAACGAGTATGTATTTAATGAACTTCCAACTACTTTAGAGATAAATATTAATACAAAACAATAACTGTAGTTATACTGTTGTTCTTCGCTGTGAGGGTGGTGAGGCGCTGGCCCAGGCTGCCCAGAGCAGCTGTGGGTGCCCCGTCCCTGGCAGGGCTCAAGGCCAGGCTGGACGGGGCTGGGGGCAACCTGGGCTGGGGGGAGGTGGCCCTGCCCAGGGCAGGGGGCTGGAGCTAGGTGGGCTTTAAGGTCCTTTCCAACCCAAGCCAGTCTATGGTTCTATGTATATTGCAAAATAAATTTGACTATTCAAAACAGGTTTATACGAAGGTAACATTTTTTCAAAGTCTTTTACCTTACAGTGTAAACATCTTTGTAGGAAGGAAATAACTACTGCCCCTGCCTTTATCTCTCTGAAACCGTGCAGATCCCAGAAGCTAAAACACCCCCCAAACATTCAGAAATGCTGGTGCTAAAGATGAATCAGTATCACGTGACACTTCCTAAATGAAGCAGTAGGGTCTTCCCTCTTACAAAGCGTTATAACCCACTCTTTTAGGAACAATGACTTCTTGCAATTCTACCCAACTTATGAACCTAATTTCACTATAAAAGTCAGCTCTCAGGAACATCAGGTGGACCTGCACCACTCCCCAAAATACTGGGACAATAAAATACCTAGATTAAACACACAGAATATGGTCATTGATGTAAATTATAAACATTCTTTATCTTTTTAGATGTTTTACAATGTAAATAAGGAAACTGAAATGGAGTTGGAGGGAATCATCACAGTAATTTGCTTTTGGTGAGTATGTCGTACCTGTTTTTTCAGTGAGCTAACCTCAGTTTTCAAGGCAACTCACTTCCTCAGATACCCAAGCTCCTACGAACAACTCAAAGTACGTCTATTGGCATGCAAAATTTTACAAAAAGTTGAATGCTTAAAATCTAGGATACAAAAATGTGAAAGGCTCCACTCAGCCTTTTGAACATAGATTCAGGTTTGCTTTTGGGGCATGCTGTTATTGATCATATCTTGCAGGGACATGTCTTACATGTTATCTCATTTTACGGACAATGCAGGTATGACAACCAATTTTCCATTCTGTCATATAATAAGAAACTTGTTAAAATGAGTAAAATGAAAATGTATGTAGTGGATATGGAGATATGAAAACATTATGCATGACAGAGATCAATCTGCTAGAATAAACATCAGCATATAGCGTGCAGGCAGTTTCTTTAACACCAAAGTTCATGTGGAGTCTTGGGTTTTGGTATTTTTTTTATTATTATTATTGTTTTTCATTTTTGTCTAGTGAAATTTGAAGCTGTGTGCTATATCTAGCCTCCATGCTATGTAAACCTCAGTGGGCGTAAATGATGAGCATTTAGGACATTTTTAGTCACATTAAGAGTGCTAAAATCTTAAAAGACATCTCTCTCAGACCTCTTCTGAGATGCTAACTTACAAACAACATAACAAAAAAATCAGGTAAACTGTAATGCTTATCCTTTTGTGAACACTGCTCTTCAGTAGTGCTGTACTCCAGTTTTACCTGCTGGAACGAATTGAGACACAGCTACTTGAAACCTGATTTTTGCAGTGGCAACTCCTTTATATTTTGGGCCATATACCTACGCAGCATACTTTTTCTTCCTTCCTGCATTCTATAATTTTCAGGGGTTTATTACATAATTTTATCTGTGAATATTAGCAACACTTAACCCTACTGAAACCTGTGCACTTTTAGAGAAAACTAGCATACTCATGACAGCTGATCTACCAAAATCCTTAACAACTCATACTAGAAAGCAGATAATGTACCAAGTAGTACACCTGTGTAGATTCCCAACTACAGACTCAACAGACTATACGTAAGACTCCATACTACAGATGCAATCCTTGCAATTGATCAGCATGTGACACTGAGCGACTCGTTTGAACTCTGAGCCTTAATTTCCTTTAACATCAGTATTATTGTTTTTGACTCACACTTGCCCTCACTCCGTCTCCCTTCACACATTATCCATGGGGTTCATCATGAGGAAAGACCATGGAAAGATACTGTGCTGTTTAGCATAATCAACAAAAGTGTGTTGAAAATAACAAGGTTTTCCCCCTTTTTTTCTTGTAAAGGTGAATAAACAGGTTTAACTTTTGTGGCTGGCTGTCACACTCTCTAATCTCAGCGGTTCATCTTTTTGCATGAAGGGGTCTCTCTTTCCACACAGACTGACTAGCAGAATGACCTGCTGAGATCTTTTGACATTAACCCAAACATAAACAACAGTAAATAAGGAATAAATCTCTGCATATATTAAGATCTCCTCTCAGAGCCACAACATTAACAATCTCAAATGTTAAAATAATCAGCCTTCCCCAACCTCTCCACCCTGCAAAATTAAAGAAATATTTTTGATAATACCAGCAAATCTCCTGAATCTGCTTTCTGCTTGTTTCTTCCTGCCCTCCCCCCTGACTTCCTTCATGTTATCAGATTTTTTTTAATTAAGCATGAGAAAGTGAGTCTATTTAAATGAAATCTCTGATTACCTGGCAATAATATAATTTCAGCACCTAGTATTACTAGATGAATGGCAGCAATCGTGAGACTCATGATAAATTCATGTGCGTTTTTAATACTGGGATATCAATTCACTGTAGAAAAACTTCCTGCATAATCAGTCTACATACTTTTTTTTCTTATATTCACCGCCACCCAGAAACGTTAACTGCTTCATATAAGAAAAGTCAGAGGCAGGAGCATGAGTAAATAACCAGTTCTTCGAGCCTCTATTTTTCTGAAGCAGCACATTCCCTTGATTAGACGGAGAAATAGAAATGTAATCACAAACATGTTTGCTTTGCAATAACGGTGTCAACTTTTGAAAATTCAGAACATTTCAAAAATTCAGCAGTATCATATGTGTTTTTTGTTGTTACTGAAATCTGTCTTGGCGCCAGGACATGTGTTTACAGTGCAGGTCAAACGGTATTTTGGGGTATCGGACATTCAGTTCAACACGGAGTATTTTAGGTCAGTAGGGGGCGCTCTGAGAAAAGAGTAGGATGAGTCTATGGCTACGGCAGGTGAACTAGGGCAAAGGAATTTGTGACAGCTGTTCCCGACCAAGGAAAGTATGAGGTCTTAAAAATATTAAAAACTTAATTTCAACACCCCCCCCCCCTCTATAATTTCATATTGGTTTATTTATTCTCAGTATAGAAAATACTGATTAGAAAGTAAAAGTGACAGTGAACAAAAACCATGGTATTGTCCCTTTGCAGGGATCCTGTGAACAGGTAAGGAGACTTACCTAACTGTATTACCGTGGCACACAGCATTAGGCATCCCAAAGTTACATATTAAGACATGCCAGAATTATGGTAGCTTGGGCTGCTTACTCTGGAGTACAGAAGATCTCTGTTTATGGGATCACAGGCTACGTTTTCAACATGGCTTACGATGAGATTCTGAGGCACTAAGAAATTAAGGGCAGAAGTATTCTCTTATGTGATTATTTGCTTAAAATATAATTTGTTGGCCAACTTATTAATATAAAGCACTTAGAGCAGTGAAAGTCCATTTCCTATAGAGTTCATTGACAGCTGGGAGGGATCATTTATCCCATTGTTTTCAACTACTCGCACAAAAAAAGAGACTCTAGTTCTCTGCTTTGTTTTCTGTGTACATGTAGAAATTCCTACATTTTAAACTATATTTACATAAAGTATAAGGAATATACAGTTTGTATAATTTAAATGCATTTATGTTAATGTTCTACTAAGTGTAAATTAAAAACAAATTTCAAATTGTATTAATTTCTAGTGAGAGATTCTAAGCCCATGCCCTGGGTTGTAACTCCATAAGGTTATACAGTTTCTTTCCACTCACTTCTACCTTCTGTCCAGATCACCAATGAAAGGGATATGAGTGAGGACATCAGGGGCCATCACGGTGCTCCTCACACAGCAGCAGGGTGCTGGGCAGGGGTGCCTTGTGTCCTGCAAGATGTCACTGCTTCCCAGGGCGCTCTGTCACGGGATGTGCCTGACACCAAGAGCGCTAACAGGTTTCAGACAGGACTAGTCGGCCTCACGCAGGGCACTACACTGCTGACTACTAAAAATGACGATCCAGATTCAATCTTCAGCTGTGGTCATAGGAGAAATACAATTCTTCTAAAGCATTCATCACTAGCTACGGTCAGAGCCTGGGATGCGGGCTGAAGCCTGGCCCATTGCGGTGGTTCTTATGCTCTTGCTACCGCAGCGGCACAGAACAGGGATTATTAACTCAACTTCCAAGATAATAGCTTTATTGAGTTAGGCTTGGCACTGTGTAAAATGAACTTGTACTCAGCCTGGTTTGTTTGGAACTGAGGCAGAGCAACTTGATGTCTGTGCAGAATACACAGAGTTAATGCTTACATGGGAAGCCACAACGTTACCTAAAGCAGTTCCTGATGTGGGCAGTTTAGAGGTGCAGAAGTGTAGCTGGAAATGGAGAATTTCTCAAGTGCTTTATTCTTTTTTTTTTTTTTTTTTTTGGCACATGAAGAGAAATTGCCTGTCTTTGAAGTCTGCAGGTAAGTAGCAATAATTGAGGAGAGTTTCTGATCATATATTTCATAGCTGTGTACATCAAATTGTAGCGGTACAAATTCACTTCTAGAAAGGCCACTAGATTCAAGCCTCTTGTTAAAAGAAGTTAATCACTTAGACTTTTCCCTCGTGTGCATAATAATGAACATTGCAGAAGGATGTAACAGAATGCTCTTCTGCAATTCATGAGCCCTGGGTGATGAGGTCACACCACGACAATACAAATCTTTATATCATTACAAATCCTCACATCAGATTTCTTAAAAAAGTTTGTTCTAGTGTTAATTCTTTTTCATATCCTCCTTTAAAGCCAGGTTGCTCTGGTTACCAGCTGCAGACTTGGAGAGTGACAAATAGAGAAAATTTTCCTTTAAAGCTGAATGATTTACATATTAGCATTCTCATAAACCAAGATGCCATCATTGCACAGAAAGTGACCTTTTAAATGACTTAATTCTCAGCCTCTTCGGGTATAGCAGGAGGAGGGGGAAACTAGCGCTAGATCCTTTTTAAGGAAGCAACGTTAACTGCCTGAAGCTGGTTACAGGCAGTCCTGGGGAAATAGATTTAGCTATACTTGTGGTAGAAAGAGAAGTATATCGTAAGATAGGAAGCAAAATTTGTTTCCACATATCAGAGACAAAGATCTCTAAATGACAAAGATCATGTACAGAAATTGCATCTTGAACAGATCTTTACTGCCTTAAACCAAAACTACATAGCTTTTAATTTTTTTCTTTATTCGCATATGGAATACAGATATTCAAAGGATAAAACATGCAGCTAGCTAGTAGTGCACACACTTTAGGACAAGAAATGTCAAGTATTTTTTCTGATGTAAGCCATTAAGGAAAGTTTAAAGTAAAGAAAAGTGGATGCAAACTCAGAATAAAAGACTATGATATATCAGTGTAGATTCCTGTGTACTGGCATGAAAAAGCAGGATGGTGTGATTAACAGTTTGGGCATCATACCTTTCCATGCTACCAAAGACCTTCATTGTGTTTGCTACCAGTTAATGAGTATCGGTACCTTTCCCTGACTTATGTACGTCTTTAAGACCGCAATCAGGATGTTAGGACAACCAGTCACCCTTACTCATGATACAGGATAATCAAAAGACAAGATGATAGGACTCAGCAAGCTAATTGATAATTCTGTTAACAGCTGCCAGACAGTTTGCTGGGTCCTGCCGGTCTACAAGCCTACAAGTCAGACAGTAATGACTAGCAGATAAAATAAGCAGCAGTGCAAGTCTGCATTTAATCACCTGGATTCACAAGGACTCTACAGAAATACGTATCAGCCTAACAAACGGTACTTTGTCTAACAGTCCTAATTAATTAGAGTATCTTCTTATATGCTTCAAGACACATGCATGAACCAAGAATCTTCCGGAATTAGGACCAACCCCAAGATCATATATTCAAGGACATCCAAGTATTTGCTAAGTTTCTATTTGATCTGTAAAGCCAGTTCTTCTGCCGCATCCACAGGACTCAGTCTGAAACTCGTGGCATTGTTCAGCACTAGATAATAGTCATCAGACGAGTGCAATAATACAGAAATCTGCAGTAGGAAGCTGCAACCACAGCTTTCAGTTTAGACCTTGATATCATCTTTTTAATCACTCCCCTTTTACAGAAATGGATTTGATTTAATTGAACTCCTAAGAAAAAAAAGTCTCTAATCACACTTCATCAGCATGCAATTATTATTCAAAAGAAACCATATGTACTATTAGGCACTCTTAATTAAAATAATGCATATAATCTGTTTCACTACCTAACAGTCATTCTCCTTGATGTTCATTATTCTTTTTCTTCCATTATTATGACAATACATTTTTTTCCTATTTTTCCTCATCTCTCCCCATTTCATTTACACATTTTTTCAATGTTAATGATCATGATATCAGGACACTGAGCTGTGTTAATACACCACCAGTCTTAAATCTCATTGCATAGCATGACCTTCAAAATGGGTCAGACCTGACTATGGGGATTTGTGAGAAGATGATGAGGAAATGCTGTAACAGGAGCCTTAAACTATACTCTGTTTTGCCTGAATTTTATTTACCATTATGGTATCTTCTAAGTGGGCATACTGAAGGAAGAATTTGTGCTAGGCAAAAGAGAGACAGGATTTGGGGAGAACCAGTGACAGCGTATGGCTAAAACTGAATCTAGGAGTTGAAGAACCTGAAGAAAAGCATCAATGAGGGGTGTTGAAGCAATGGTTCCTTGAGAAACTTGGAAAAGTTGGGCAGTCAGTTCAGCATAGACTCAACAGAATAAGCATTACAAAAAGATTCATGAGAACGTTACATATTAAAGTCTCTTTATCCTCTCAAACTCAGAAAAGCTAAGATACTGAATGGTTGTATAGAGAGAATACTGTTATTTTCTCTCTTGTTGCCTCTTGATGCAAAAGTACCTGAAATTTTTCCACTTAGGTCACCCTAATCAGTCATGATTGGAGCACTGACAGTTCATTAAACACGACAGACTAGCCCTGAGGGAAAGACACTAGTGTACCACAGTGCTGAGGATCCAAGGGAAGCTGAAAATGCATAGCTCTGTGGTATACAGCTCATTGAAAAGACCCATAAATAGAGACACGTTCCACTTCAGGTGGGATATATAATGGGATGGATAATACACTAAGGCTACCCCCCAGAAACCAGGCTATACTGCAATATCCACACAATTTCTTTGTTTAGCAATTGCTTCCATTAGAGTTAGATTCTGCTCTTTGATACACTTGCATAGTAGTTACCAAGCCAGAAAGGTATTTAAGTTTCTTACTAATATCATAATTCAAAGATACAAGTTCTATGTATTTTTCACACTACTTTTCAAATCAGAATATTCAATCTTCAATGTATACTGTGCAAGATACATAGAATAAGAAGTAACCAGTTGACTTAAATTAATAATTTGAAATTTAAACCTCAAAAGGAGTTCTCAAACCTTCTCCTGTAATTAAATAGCGTAACTTAACAAATAAAGGTGGGGGAAGATCGGTTGTTTTATTTTAAAAGAAAACATTAATTAAAGATGAGTGTTTGGGACTGAGCAACCTCCCCTCAGGCTTGGGGAAAATGCCAGTTCTGACAAATTTTTTGAGCCTTAGGGAATCCCAGGTCAGTTTGATGAACCTACTGAAGTATTTTATAAATAGCTGGCATGCTCCTGAGAGTACCAATTTACCTGAAAAAGAAATTCCCTCACCTTTCAAACTTATCCCTGAGCAACAATGAATGAAGACCTAACACATACTGTTCCATATCACAGAATATTTCTATAAACAGAGAAAGAAAACTCAGAAGACTGTCCTGTGCTACAGAATGGCCCTCAAAATTCATAAGGAACCCTAGCAATAAAATTCAAACTATCTGAAGGTAGAATTGAGATTTATTACCACATCTGGGACTGTAATAATACACCTGTTACTAAGATACTTAAATGATGATGGCCATTTCGTTCCACTGCACCCTATCTTTATGTGGGCTCTGTATTAAAATGATAAAGGCAGCATGATATAATGGCAACAACAAAGATTAAATAGAGAAGCACATTTAAAAAGCATATAATCTTACAACACTGCAGGAAATGTTACTACTTGCTCAAACGACAGCAGTTACTGTTAAGAAAAAACCTAAAAATCAATGTTTACCTACAGTACTGCACCATGGTTGCTGCAAGTACTACCTGTCTTAAATATGATATTATCTATAATGACCATTAGTATTTAAGCACCTCAAATGCACTACTTGTCTCAGAAAACAATTCGGAAGACATCTACTCCAAGAGGCTTGCCACCTATCTGAAGCTTATCCAATAGAACCAACCAAAGCAGCAGGGATATGGAATACCACAGCCACCGGTTACTTGGCACTATCTGACAAGCCTTGTTGTAAGAAAAAGCTTAAATGCAGGACTCACCCTGTTGGTACGCATTGTGTTTTTGTTAGCTTCTGGTCTTGCTAATCATTCCTTTTGTTTTGGCTTAGCTGAATGCCTATTTGTCTCCAGCTTTAGATTAATTTTCTGGAACAAATGGGTTTATCGTAAGAGATCTCAGTGTGGGTAAATAGACAAGGAGACAAGTTTTGCCTGAGTATTTCCAAATGTAAGGACAAGAAGGACGGAGATCTGATGACTGTATGGAAAGAAGATGAAAGGGGTGTTGTTGAAGAGACTGGAGAGTGGAAGAGATGGGGTTTGAAAGAGGCAAAAGATTTTGAAAGAAAAACAAGTTGGAATTTGTTGCACAACATCAACAGGAGCCTGGGGAATTTTGGAAAGAGGAGATGGCAAGATTAAAAGGAGAGCTGAGGAAGATAATTTTGGTAACAACACTGTAGATGGACTGCAGGGAGAAAAAAGACTTGCAAGGCAAATGTGTCAAGAGAAGAGAAGATTACAATGCAGAAAAGTGGTTTGATCACAGAGCCAGGGAGAACAGGACGGATTTTTAGAAATACTATAGAATGAAAATGTATGAGAGGAAAATACTTAATAATGTCCTTCAGCATACTGTAATGAGTGTGTACTCAGCATAATTCCCCCATACTATGTAAAATTCCAAATAATTTATCCCCCAAACACAAAAAGTACTGCAGAATATGGCACTGATACACAGTGAACAAATTAGTGGGAGTGCTGATAGCATCAGAAGTGATATATGCATGCACATGTGTGTGAAGCATATACTGATCAGAGAAAAACTCATCTCAAAATTCTTCTGTATGTTACAATTGAAGACAGATGAAGTTACAGATAAAATTAGGTTTTCAGACCTAAAAATAAATTAACACTTTATAGAGTCTAAGTATTTTCTTCTCTCCCGTGCATTAGAAAGGCTATGTGTGTAGGCATTTGAAGTACTCTGAATAGCTTTGAACTAAAGGTAAATGTTAAAAGAGTCTTGATATCAGAGTGAAATTTCTAGAACATTTTCCACTATACATCATACATAAAAAATACAAACCACTGTGTATTCTCTGTATATTCAGAGAAACTAAAAAGCCCTACAGAAAGTTCTGATCTCTTTGGTATACCATAATGCTGTAACAGCTTCTGAACCCCAATTAACAATATTTTCATTCAAGCTTCATCCAATAATAATAAGGATATGGGGCATTTCTGGGGTGAGGGAGTGATTAGAATGCACGTTTATTACTGGATTTTTTTTAAAAAAGAAACAAACCAAAAAAAGAAAAAAACAAAGGTTTTCATTTATGGACCTAATGAAAAAGATTTTAGAATTCACGCAGTAGCTGAAAGCAATAGGTAACAAGTAACACGATTTAAGTTTTTTAACACCTTAAAACATTAAATATTTGAAACAAGAAAAATGGAAGTGACGCTCTAAAACTTGCGGTTTCTAGGAGCTGCTAATTGCGTATCACTCAGCGGTCACGGTCCCCCATCGGCAGGGCTGTCCCAGGAGACAGCACCCAGGCACCTCCATGTCTGTCCATTCCCAAATGTTTAAATCTTTCACACTGAGAACAGCAGACACTAGACACAATATTAGATTATGCTGATTTGGGCAATACTTATTTTAACTCCACTCCTGCAGCATTCCCCTGCACAAAACCCACATGCCCCTCAGAGAGAGGTTTAACTGTATGTCTTCAGATGAGTTTATTGCCTTTTCTGCTTATTCTGCTCAAGAAACAACTGACATTTGCAAAAGAGGGGATGAAGGGGGAGGCTAGTACTATCTAAAGCAGAGGGTTTTATTTGTGCAGAATATGACATTAAAAGATCCCAGTAGCTATTAGTGATTATTAATCTTCAATTACAATAATAGCCATATTTAACAAAAAAAGAATAGGTTATACTGCAAGTCATGAAAAAAGCCTTTTTAATTGTCAGCCCTGCTAGTCTAAAAGAGCCTTCACCCTATTCATTCAGTTACCGTTCTGTAGTTTATAATTAAAGTGCTAATGTGTATCAGAATTCTTTGATCTCAAAATAAAGGACTCTTTTACCAAAGAAATTAAGAACACAGTAGTTACAGGAAATTCAAGTTTCCAAGTAAAAATTAAAAGAAACAACTAAAAAAACGTAATAAAGGAAGAACTATTTCTGTTGAATAAGAAAAAGAAAAAACTTTGTGAGTAGTCATTCTGGGATGTGGAACAGTTCATCAAGTAAAGTGGCAAGAGACCTTTCTCTTTGATAGTTAAATACAATCTAGGAAGAAAGGAAGGAAGTGTACTGTACCAGCAGAAATGGGCTAAATGACCTCAAAGTTCTTCATCTTAAGTTAATGAGTAATTCATATGTCCTGAAATCTAACTTCAATTAGCATGAGTTACCATAACGATTCGTAGTATCTCATCCATGATATTTTATTTCCATTCTGATTTCATATTTGAGGGAAAAGCGTCAGCAGCATGTTATGTCACAAAGTCTGTCTAAATTAATGCAAATAAAAAGAATGATGTATAGTCATCTACACTATGTACAAGCATTATCTTAAAGACTCAAGGTCTTTATATGTTAAGACTCTTAATATATAATCTCATCTCTTGTAATGATTAAAGACAATGTAACTGAAACCTGACTTTAAAAACCAAAGGCGAAAATTCCCAAAATTACTTCTGACTTTTAGTCTGCTAAGAAGAATCTACTTGAGTAGCTAGAGGTGTTAACTGGACTATGTGTTTCCCCAGCCCAGGTCAGATGACAGGTACTAAAAGATGCTGGTAACTACAAGGGACAGAGTCAGCAAGTCAGCAAGATCCCACACCGCTTACCTGCCAGTACCACCAGTCATTTCTGAAAATGCAACTTGAGCTTCGGATAAATCTTTCAAAACTAACTAGTGGCTCAAAGAGGTGAGTGGACACTAGGCAATTGTAGCTCTTCTCTCAGCTCCAGTATTGTCATCCCTTCACTTACAATCTGCTTTGGAAAAGTGATCTTATTTGCCTCACAGGGGTTAAAAAAAAAAAAAGTCATCAAAGCCTAATTGTATACTACTGCTATCAATCTGCATTCAGTTTCAATGAGTTTGGATTAGCCAGTACAATATATTTTAGAAAAAATATAAATATATTACTGTTGCTGTTTAGCAGTGTGAAGGATGTTTTTCGCATTTTTCTCTTCATTACTTTCTTTGAATTAAAACCACTAAGCCCTGCAAAAAAAGCAACACAACTCAGTCTCAGTGGACTAAAATAGCCAAACTGAAAGTGAGCAGGATCTTTCTTAACATTAAAAATGTTTCTAGTAAAAACATGTGACTCAAGATTATTTTAAATATCTCCTACGTGACCTCTAAAAGCAAGATTTCTAGTTCTGCTGCCTTTTGAGACGCTATGAAATCTGAGATTATTGGAACAGACAGTAATTTTAAAGTCACACTTGAAACATTTTTAAGATCCAACTAATCATAAAAGAACGGAAGCTTGAAAGTCCACTA
Source organism: Falco rusticolus (assembly GCF_015220075.1). Taxonomy (NCBI): domain Eukaryota; kingdom Metazoa; phylum Chordata; class Aves; order Falconiformes; family Falconidae; genus Falco; species Falco rusticolus. The sequence goes on from NC_051199.1 coordinate 22,962,629, forward strand.
CAACTATGGAAAACATGGTAATAGTCCAAGAAACACAGTTACAGATCAGAAGAGGCTGTACAATCTTACCACTGTATATACTTCCCAATGCCCTGTTCTTTTCTTTGGCAAATACAGGAAAACGCATACACCCCAAAATTGAAAAGTTTGGGCATGCAGGACTTTACTGATTAGTTTCTTAGCTTGAGTTCCCGTAGTTTGGAAAAGCTCAGGCAAAGATAGTGGCGAATAAACAGTCACCAAATTTTTTTTATAATAAAGAAAGATTCCAGTGAATTGAAGAGGACTCTGAAAGCCAGGCTAAAAACCCCCATTTACTTCTGTCAGTATTAAAGTTTGGTTACTTTCTCTCCAAAAAGCCTGAATTGCTTCATGCGTTCAAATAAAACTTCAAAGCTGGTACAAAGATTTGGCTTAATAGCAAGGATGTGCTTAGTGTAGTTTCCAAGAAAATTTAGGGAATTGTCCAAGCTGAGAACAGAAATTTTTTAAAGGTACTCTTAAGACCTTTGTAACTTCACTGTGTTCTTTGCCTTCTCATAAAAATGAGAAGTGTTAACCTGTAAATCAAACTTATATTTCTTCCTGTTTACTTTCCAATTTTTCATGACTACTTCCATGTTTCTCCTATGAGTGATACACAAGACCTATGGAGGAAAAAGCAGAGTTCTAAATTAGTGTTCCTCTGGTTAATAACCTGCCAACAGCCTCTAACAGAAATGCATGAAGTACGTGAAAAAAAGTATGGACAGACATGTCCCAAATAAAAGTTAAATGCAAAAGTAAACTCACACCTTAAGCTGTTAACATAGAAATGAAATCAAATAATCTCTCATGATAGACGTATTCTGGAGGAGGGGTCTCTGCTTATGTCCCTTGTAAACTGCTGTTTAAAAATAAAGGTGAGACTACTAATTGAATTGCTGCTACATATTTGAGTGTCTGGAACATAACTTGCTAGTAACGTAATGAAGAGAAACACATGATTATGCAAGGTATTATATATTTAAATCTTCTGTTTAAAAGTCATCTACACAACTTTAACAGATTACATTAGACAATATGAGAATAGGAAAAAATAAATGGGAATGAAGATATGGAAACTGCTTGTTAGCAACTTCTTGATTACAGAAGTGTTCTGCTTATAAAGCATCCTTAGGCACCGCCAAGGAGCCCTGCTTACGTACTGTCAATGCACATTGTGCAGTGCCCTAGAACATTTATAGTCAGCATGAGATGCTGTAGGTAAGAGCATGAAGATGACAGTACAACCAGGTTGTAATATCTGAAGTGCCATGCTGCTAGAGTCTTCAAACATTAACTGAATCTGGAGACTCAGCCTCATCTTATAAGTGTACTTATTTGAGCCTAATTCATGTTCAATACTGAACTGTCTTTTCTAGTTTGTATAGGCTATGTGTCTAGCAAGTGGTCACTGTCAAGGACTACAGACTAACACTTTGTAGCAGTGAGGACTGTGATAGCATTACTTTGGTCAGTTATGTCATTGCCTTCCAAAAGTGCTAAAGGTCGAAGATATTTCACTAAAACCCCTTTTTCTTAAGTGCAATAAAAGGCATGATGATATAAATATTTTTTAAAGGAGATACTGGAAAATAGTGAGAAGTAAACGGTGTATTTTAAGGCAAAGAGGTCTTTTTTGTCATTCCTATGATATTCCCAGAAGACCAGCTCTATTTCTATGATCTACGTCAATGAACCAATTCAAGCTGAAATCTACAAAACTTGAAGGTTTTTAATGAAATGAAACGTATTGCAGTGGCATATGTCACAGCTTTTCTAAGTGTTAAACTAAGCACGTATACATTCGCCACTGAATGGAGGCAGGTTTTTCATTTCATATATGCTTATAATTATCTCAAGCTTACATGTAAGTCTTAATAGTAACTGAGACAAAGAAAACACAAGCAGCAAACAGGATCATACCAGTTTCAGTACAGTGATACAGTGAAAATACAGAATACAAAGACAGACACTGGAGGCCTTTTAAAAAATTTTCTTGACAGCTTCTCAGAAATAGCAGAAAATAGCAGAAAACCAAACCCTATCCAACCACATGCCTACTAGATTTATCTAATAGTGTCTTACTGTGCAGTAAAATCATCCCTATAAAAGAACTAAGCTACTGGATAAAGTATCTCTACAGAAGCAGGACAACTGAATTCTCAATTTAATGAAAGAACATGATGCATTTCTTGTTACCATTTCGGCTTATTTTTGTCCTCTCCAAATCCCATAACAGAGTAAATGTGCACGGCCTGAACTACAAGCAGGAAAAAAAAAAAAAGTTTTAAAATTGAATGCACCGAGCAAAACCGCACGTTTCCATTTTTGTGTTCCTCACCAAGATTCTCACTTCCTTGCTTTGGTTTCTAATCTAGTTTTGAAGAACTTCAGTGCCTATAAGGATCATTAAGAGTGAAGTCAGAACTTACTCATTGGCATAACATACAATAATCTTCATAAAAATGCAATAATAATCAAAAATAATCCAGTATTTTCACAATGTTTTTGTGTAAATAGTGCATCTGGGACAGCTGATATCTTCGAAGAGCCAGCAAGCACAATCTGACTAATAGTACAGTAACACAATCAGTGGCTAGTTGTGGTAAACAAATTGCACAAATAATACCCGTCACTATACCGAAAGCATCATACGCCTTTCAGCTTTAGACATTCATTTAAAAAGTTTATGTATCGTGCAAAAGCTCACCGAAGTTCACTGTCTTAGGTCTGGCTGTTTGGCGATATCAAGCCTGTGCTCCAGACTAGAATCTGGCATTAAGCACAGCTCCATCAACACAAAACAAAATAAAATGAGCATGTTCAAGTCCTGAGGACAATGCACTCCGAGCCGTCAGCTTCACTTTCCCCTAGAGACCCGGGACAGGCACAGTTACTTAGAGAAATTCCCATAAACAGCATCACTTCACCACTAGTGAATATATTGGGAAACAACTTCATGCACTCTAATATTTTCTAAGGGCTTGCTATTTTAAAAGCTGTGTATATATATTTGTACGTATTGATCTCTTCTGCTTTTAAAAGTCCACAAGGAAAACTTACCAGCAATTTATTGTGCATATAAATGGAAGATGAAAAGTAGATTGTTAACACTAACATATCATCTGTTTCTGGACAGGCTGAATGCATAAGATATTGAATGAGACACAGATTTATAGCTCTCTGTTTTGGAAGTAGCGCTCAGTTGTTAAAAATGTGCCCACATAGCTACTGTCTTCTGTTACATAATTGCACCACAACTATCCAAAGTTTGTCAGAATTTGGGTGCTTCTCCCTATGTTAGAACCTGTTTTCTCCAGCAAGCAAGAAAATCGTGTCTCATCAGTATACGACTGCCGAGTAAGGCAAAAGTCAAGACCTTCCAACTCAGAGGACACATCTCCTCCAGCAGTACGCTGAGGTGTGCTGAAGTGCATCAGCCAAGTACCTTTATAAAGTCCTTCACTCTCCTGCGATGTGGTCTGGCAAACCAGTGCCAGCAGAGCCCAGCAAGAGGCACAAAGAGGAGAAAAATTACATTTTCCAGGTATGGCTAGTGTTTTGTTTTTAAATAAAGATGCCGAATCTCTTCTCTGACAGCTAGTCAATGACAGACTGATGACCTAACAACTCTAACGCTATGATGAGATAAAAGCACTTGCTGTAGATTCAGACACTGACTGTACCCAAGTATCTTAAGATTTATTTTTGCTTACTTTTGTTTCACTGAGGAAAACAAATGGCTCTGGAGTATCATTGTCTTTCCCCAACAAATACAGATTAATTAAAAAATGTACCAGACAAACAGAAACAAGATTTTAAATGGAATTCCTAAATTAAAAATTCATCTTATCTATTAACTACATATTGTAATTTGGAAAAAAAAAAAAGCTCTCTAAGGTCAACTGTAATTAAATATGTTATAGAGCAATACTGCCCTATTTGGTGTGGCAGTATCCACAAAAATATGGATGGATGTTACGATACCATCATACTGTTTTTCATTCTTTACCTTTTCACAGCTGCGATGACAAGGTGCTCTAACAGGTAATTTGTGTAGTGCAGGTCATGACGTATTTTGTTTTAGATACACACTGCACAGATATATGCATTTTTATGGGGTTTGGTATTAATATTTAGAAGTAGATGGAAAGTTCATAATCAAGACATAAATACCATCATGATCTTGTTCCCTTCCTTCCTGCCATGACTGTGTTTTGTGAGTTTGTTTACTTCTAACAGTAGAGAAGAATGCAGTAATATTTCTGTATGGAGTTACATCCCTTCAAACTTCTAGACGTAAGTAGGAGTGATCCATTTTTCAACAGAAAATCAGTGGAACAAGAGCCTTTGAAAGAAATACAGCAATATTCTTACTGTGGTAACTAACAATCATGTCAACATTGCATTGCCAGTTAAATATAATAAGGCATAATGGGCCATTTTGAAAAGAAATTATCTATATTTTCCAGTGGTTTTTTTTGTTTTGTTTTGTTTTGGTTTTTTTAATTCAAACATAAAAATCCTTCCAGTGAAGGATGTTTTAAAGTTCTGAAGTAAATTAAATCCTTAATTTTTATTTTTCTTTAATTGGTTACTTTAACAAAATTACTAATATTTAATTTACTTAACTTTTGTTCACATTTGGCTATTTTTATATGGGTTTGACTGATATAAAAGTGCTGTTTGAAACAGCAAATAATTTAGGATAATGCTCTATTTCAAATGCAGTGATGTAAATGAAGCCTTTAGAACAATGAGCCGCTAAGATAAGCTGGTTTAGAAAAGCACTTGAACGAATACCCGTAACACACTTTATCTGGAAAAAAATTGTTACTTAGAAAACAGTTAGAAAAAGTTCCATAAAACAAACACTTGTCCCTGTCCTGTGAGGTTTTACCATAGACACTTTTTCCTGCAAGAGAAAGGGAATGCAAAAAGTGTTGATTAACTCATATTCTCAACATTCAGCATTCAGCCCTCTACATTACGCAAAATATCTATACATCTACTGAGTTACAAGCAAGGGCTTTCTTGGTTTTGGTTTGGTTTTTTCTGTGGGTATTGTTTTTTGTTTGTTTGTTTGTTTTTCAACCATGATACAAAGTCATTATGGTTTTGGTACTTCAGCATAAAAAGCAATGTTTCATCCTCTTTGCCTCATTAGGATACCATGTGAGGCTCCTGCCAGCTGCAAGTTTGTTCAGTTTCTCTCAAGAAAAAAGGAAAAAAAAAAGCTTGACATTTTTGTTAGGCACGTCAATCAAAAGGACTGCACTGGCTAGAACATCAAGTTCAGAAGAATATAATTCATGTCAGTTAAGACGGAATTCTTTCTGTGGCCCCATTTTCTTCACCACTTTTAGACAAGTCGATATTTATGTAAAGGCAAAACCTCACCCTACAATTACCCCAATATCAAACTGCGCTAAATAAAGGTGTTCAGTCTATGGTTCCAATATATATTTCCATTTAGGCATTATTTTCTTAGCTGATAAGTACTTTCTTTAGGATCACAGTTTCACAAAAGATAAATAGTATTCAAATTTGAACTGACCAGGGAGACTGGGCCTGATGTTCAATCTTAAAGAGGCTGTGTGAAAATTATTAAAATTCCACAAATCAGGTGATTTATTTCAGGTTCTTTTGCAGGCTATGTCCATTTATATTTAAATTTACTGCTTTCGTTCCAGTCATGTACTAAAGGTATACTGTCCCTGTTCACTTTCTTTCATGTAGCTATGTTTTTATTGCATTCGCAATAATTGCTAAACTAAACAGCACATTGTGTCAGGTTTTTGGTTCTAGGAGACATACCTGTTTTAATGTGCTCATATAATTTTACTATCTCTTATTCATTATCATGCTGTCTTTTTATTACAATATAGTGGTGAGAAATGGCAACTGTTAATATTTGAAACTATGAAATATTTTTTTTTTTGATGTCAAAATAAAAGTACTGCTCGTTTGAGATCAGAGCGCTGCTCTGGGATCACGGCTCGTTCTTCGGGAAGGCAGTTCACGTGAATGAGCCAGAGAGGAACGGAGCCATTTCAAGCACCTTCTAAGGACTGTGCCCTGTGGTTCTGATGAACGTGGTGCCACCTCATGCAACGTGATGTATATCAGGTGGCAAACTGACTATATTTCATTTTGTTATCATCTTAAATAAAAGCTAGTGATAGAGATACAAAGTATGTTTCCCACAAAGTATTTAGCTCTTCTGTCTTCTAAAAGCTGGTTAATATTGATGTTTGGATCAAGTAAATACCTGGAGCCAATTATTAAACATGTTCTGTGTGCCGCTGGGGTACCTAGCTTATATATCATGAGACTTCGTAACAGTGGTTTAAAACTTGTTGTCACTCCCTTTCCAGACTTGTGAACAGTTTTAGAGAATAAAACATAGCAGAAAGCGTCCACACAGAACAGACTATTCCCATTGGAAGGGGCCTGCGACAATCACCTTGTGCAACTGCCTGCCCAGTTCAGGGCTGACCAAGTTAAAGCATGTTAATTAGGACATTGTCCAAATGCCTCCAACACCAGCAGGCTTGGGGCATCAACCACCTCTCTAGGAAGCCTGTTGCAGTGTTTGACCACTCCCTCAGTAAAGAAATGCTCCCTAACGTCCAATCTAAACCTCCCCCGGTGCAGCTCTCAACCATTCCTATGAGTCCTATCACTGGATACCAGGGAGAAGACCTCAGCGCCTCTCTGTCCTCATCCCCTCCTCAGGAAGCTGTAGGGAGCAATGAGGTCACCCCTCAGCCTCCTTTGCTCCAAACTAGACAAACCCAAAGTACTTAGCTCCTCCTCATAGGACATTCCATCCAGCCCTTTCACCAGCTTTGTCCTGGTTACAGCCGTCTTCCCAGCTACCCAAAACAGGGAAGGTAAAAACCAAAAATGGCCACGTTGGGTAATCTCTTCCTTGTACCTGATAACCTGGCTGCAGAAAATGATTAGCTGGCAGTGCTATTCAAGCGCAAACAATACACCTTTGAGCAAACAGCTTTCTGTTAAAAAGCTGGTATTAATTTACCTTTATTTTATTTATGTAATTTCCCTAATTAAATAAACTGCAATCATTTAACTACAGTTTGTGGTAAGCAACATACTTTGCAAAAAAAGAAAAGTACAACACAAACATGATAGTCTGAGTAACTAAATAGCAAACCACTCTACAACTCAAGTCTGACCAGATTTGTGGTTTGATTTAACTCTGAAAGAGAGCTTTGTTAAACATAGGGCATAAAAGCTGTATTATGAAACAAGTTTACTAATGGTAAAATAAATACATAAATATATAAAGTGGTTACCTAACAAAATTGGGAGATGCAAATCTGCCTTCTCAGAGTTTGCTTTTCATTAACTCTCTATAAATACTGCCACCACTAAAATGGGAAAGCATTCTTAGGAAGTTTGCTAAAACTGATATATCCTTAAGAGTCAAGTAATGCATATCCCTTAGATTTCCAGCCAATATTGTCCAAATGGATTTACTAGTCCTAAAGCATATGCAACAGATTTATAAAAAACATTTATAAAAACAGATAGGGAAAACTTATCAATAAATCCTAATTAAAGTTTTGATGTATACATTTTTACTGTGCATTTTACAGGTATAAGCAATAGTTCTATTTCCCAATCAAAATTTTGGGGCTCAGCTGTTAGCATCCAAATTACAAATAGAATTATGTCTTATTTGTCTTAAATGTCTATAATGTCTTAAACATTATGTCTTAATTAGGTTTTCTAAATTCCAATCAGAACTTCAACAGCGAGTTCCTGAAGTCCAGATGTAATAACGAGTTTCATAAAAGGCTTGTATTTTGTTTCTCATGTCCTCCTTCAAAGTTCAGAATAATCATACTCCAGCCAAAAAGCACCCTAGTATTCCAGAAAAGTACCAATTTGTTATGATTTGTCAGGTTTAGCCATGATGCTTCCACAATTCTACTGAAACAGCAACAGACGCAGAAAAACTTTTTGAAGTCAAGGTATGTATTTTAAGCAGATTTCAGAATCAACTTGCAATAATGTACGTAAAGAACTATCTTCCTCAGACCAATTTCAACACTTTCAGTGCAAATTTCAAAGCCCATCAAAAATTACGCTGTTGCTGAACTTACTGCCTCTGCACTACTTTCTGCACGCACTTCTTGCTGTCATCCTTACACGGGCACTAAAGCTTGTATGGCAAAGCAGATCTGAGAGCTGAAAACAAAACAAACCCCTAAAGCAAAACCAACAACAGAACCAAATGATTACTTTTCAGTCAGATCAAACTTATTCCTGCTCACCCTTTAACAGCATTCAGATTGGCATAGGGGAAATGTGAAAGTACAAAGTCAGCGACATTCAAGTGACAGATACTTCTGATGATGTTAATTATTACATTAGTTTCAAAGTCTTTTGAAAATCCAGTTGCAACAGCAGGTGCACAAAATTTGACATTTGGCTCCGAATTTGATGGAATATAGGTGACAGGAAGGGAGGAAGTACTAAATCAGAAGTGATGTATCAAAGACAAGAGGAAGAAAGCACTTCTTGTTATTTCAAGAATTTTTTACTTTTCTTGAGATACTTCTAGAAATAGGAAAAAAGTTGAACTGAAAACTTACATTCCAATAGCGTTCTTCCTCAGTATGGTAAATAAATTCTATTGAAAACCAGATGTGTAACAGTAAAACTTTTAAGGTTACTACATCTTTCTTTAAGTACTTAATGTATATGCATCTTATTTTAATTATATTTATATAATTCCTTATATTACATGCAACTTTCTATTTAAAAACTCACTGGCCAAATCCTCTCATCAAAGAACAAAATCCAAAAATCAAAGGTCATAGTGTGCTGAGCCACCCTCTGCTCATACAAGGGAATGTTCATCATATTTCAAGTGAAAATAAATAAGAGAAAAAGGATCTTTATCTCTTTTTATGTTGCTTCAATCAGTTTTGCTTTTTTATGACATCTCACACTTCCATTCCAGAGCATTAATTCCACTGAGCCTAATCAAGTTTTTCAGTTGCATAAATGTAAGTATTTAGTCTTTTGTCTTCAGAAAGCTCCTCTGCTTCCTTTAAGCTTTGGGACTGAATTCCCCTCTCAAGCACAGGAATGTCAACATGGCATAGTTCTGGATGATTACTGATGGGATGCAAAACATGGCTTCTAATTTAATTTCCAAATAGGTCTTGCATTCATGAAGCAGAACAAAACTATACATTTTATTATGAAATATAATGAATTTTATTTGCAGCTGCTGCCTCTCATTTTGCACCTGAAAATCTGAGAATGCATCTGCACTTACAGGCTCAAACACTTCGGAAGCAGCTAAAACTCTGACCAATATTTTTCTTTATATGCATACTTCATGTAGGCTGTGGGCTGTTATACTGGTTAAAGCCAGAGTGAACTGCACTGAATGAAGCACACTGAACTAGTTCTATAATGGAAATTGTATCTGGGTTTATCTGTTTGCATCAGGTTCATTTATCTGACAAGGCACACTTAAGTCTTTTAAACACCAAAATCCAAATGATTAACACAGGCTGGCACCTTGACAGGTGCATCAATGTTATTTAAGATCAGGTTCCTCAGAATTACATATCAAAGAAACATCTTATGGGAAGAAATAAAAAAAAAAAAACAACAACCAACTTTAAAAATTATGCAGTCATCACCTTTGTGTTCTAAAGCTGCTTTTTTTTAAAAAAAGGAATAATCCCCTAGAATCATGAAGTAATGCAACAATAAGCTAATTTGAGTAAGAGCCCATGAATCTTTGGTTTTTTGTTGCTTCGGATCTCTCAGAATGTTGTGCTAAGAAGTCTGCCAGTTTGTACACTGTACAACTGTAAGGTTGCTGAGCCAGAAAGCTGAGCTTTTCTGAATTTCAGTATTATTTTAAAAGTTTTAAAAATTGTGTTATATTTAAAATAACATAAAAATATACAAAATATTGCTGAGTAGACAGTCTTTAGTAACATCTCTTTTGGGTTTTTTTGGTCAAAGTATTTGGTATTTGTAAAGAGTGTGTATGTGTGTGTTTACACAGTTCAGTTAAGCCAGCAGAAGCAGGATTTTGCCAACCCAGTGCCTTAGTTAAAAAAATAGGCACACATAAACACTCATTAAGAAAACCCAGTAATTATATTTTTCAGTCTGTCATAAAAAAAAAAAAAAAAAAAAAAAAAAAGGGTAACAATCCCTAATATCAGTGGTTAATTTTTGGGTGGCATTTTTACAAGAAGATTGGGCCAGTAATCAATGAAGGAAGGCTATTTCACTGACAGACACTGCTCAGATTTTCCCCGAGTTATTTAAATACCAGAACTTTTGAACACTTACCCAAGATGAAATGAAATCTATAAGGCTGCCTCACTCCAAATTAAAAAGGACATGCTGATAGAATGCTGTTGATCAGGAAAGGAGCATGCTTTAGTGTAACAAGATGTCACACTCTAAAAGGATTCAACTATTTTCATACTTACTTTAACTACGTATTTGAAAAAAGCATTTCTGATGATGCTGACCTGTATCATCCCTAGTGCATGTCAATTTCTCATCTTACCTTGATTATGTGGCTTTTTTTTTTTTTTTTTTTTAATGTTCCAAAATTCTAGTGATCTTTCATGAACTTTGATGAATTAGCCATGTTATTCTTCCTGTCCAGGCAAGTTTGAGATAAATGGCAGGACAGGCTATGATCTTTGGGCAAATTACTCTCCTTGAGTACAATATATATTGATGAATTGTGTCAGTATGCATTTACATATTTGACACTTTCATTACCCAAATAATAAAGCCCACACATTCCTGGCCCCATCAGAATGAAAGGAGGGTACAGTAAGTTATTAACAAAAGGTAATCTCAAAGTTCACATTAACTACAATCAGAAAAAAAGACTTAATCGTGGAATTAAAAGTAAATAGTCTTAAAATCATTCACATCAGTCAGATGAAACATATTGCTGTTTATTTGGCCATTTAAGAAATAGGACTATTCTGTCAAAAGAAACTAAATGTTCTCCCTTCAGAGTTTCATTCTTCTAAAGTTGTAAGCACATAAATATTGATGGATCACATCTGATGGTAGTAAAACAGAGATTATTTTATTGCTGATCTGTAGTAATTTAAAACAGATTAAGTAGAACTTTACCATTATCTTGGAATATACACGTGCATTATCCGTGTTCACCTACCACTGATATATCCGAGTAACAAAATAAATGGGCTAGCCTTTCATCTATTGAAAGGACAAGAACTCTCTGGGATTGAAGAATTATCACATAAGTATAAAAAACCCACTACTTTTGTGTGAATGATTCTTCAAAGGAAGTATCACTCAGGACACAAATTTCTTCAAAATAAGGTTGACAATAAAACTGTATCTCTTTCTACAAAATCTTATTATTTTTATATGAGTAAAAGGCTGCAGGATACTAGAATATACTACTCCATTACTCCAGAACAATTTCTATCCTTCTTTCCTTCTATCCTTCTGAAGAGTTGCTTTTCATTTACTGGTTACTGGACTCTTCCTGAAACATTTTTAGGTCCAAATGCTCTACTTTGTGATATTAATTTAAATTTTGAATTAAAATTATTTCAAGAGATAATACAGATACTGTTATATTTAAAATCAATATTACCCGTGCATGGTTGGAATTAGGCTGCGATTTATGAAACTCCTGGCCATTAGTTTCACAAGAAGGTATTAAAATAAAAAATAGCTTCATAGGCAGTATATGATCTCTGCTTATGAAATAGAAATATAGTTTCCACTGTAGGAAAGTACATCTTTTATATTGCTCTGGTTTTATGGTTAGTTTGCTACAGATAATACCCAGCCCCTGGCCCAAGGAACTGCTGGTGGATGGGGTGATCACTCCTGTCAGTTCACTAAATCTCACGCGTGTTGTTTTAACACATGGGCTTGAATCTATTCCGTTGGGCTCAAATGGAAATGGAAAGGACCATACTTGAACACATAAACCCCAAAAGCAAAGCTGATCAGTAGAAGTCCAAGCTTATTTGCCTCTGTCCCTTCTCTCTGCCCAAGTGGGAATACTCTTATCTACCACGTGAGTCTGGCAGCCAGAAAATCCTGCTCAGTCATTAAACAGCAAGCTTTCTTCAGCAGGCATGCACTCAGGAAGATGAGGTTTGCTTTCCTACACTACATGGTCAGACTAAACTATCTCATTGTGGTTATCACTTATTGTCTGGGGCAGAGAATAAGTGTTTATATAACACTTATATAACACTATATGTAATAAAAACTGTTTATAAAACAACTGAATGAAGATATGAAGATCTGGTTTCAGACTCATTCAGTCTCCTGAATTCAGAGGTGAATCAGGGAGACAGACAGTATTCCCTACTCATATTCACTGCCCTTTCTCTTCTCAAAGGTGCTAAACAGGCCCAAACTCCCTGATGTTACTCCAAGACGATCTGTTCCCTTGTACCTACTGAAATAAGAAGAAACAGTTTAACCATTCCCACTGTTTCTGATGCAGGATCTTCAGTCCACAGTTTTCTGAAAGACACTCTATTAATTTTATAATTCTAGCTTAAGGCTAATCACCTACTCTTAGTCTAATGGTAATTCTCTAATCTTAGCTGCTTTAATGCTAGAGTGTCTCAGCAAACTGTCAGTATTTTTTTACTGTTATTGACTATGCTCATAATAAAACCAGATCGATAAACAAGATGTTCTTCCTGGGTTTTTGCAATACCTTTAGCTTGTATTATTTTTTTGACTCGTAATAGATTTTTTTAAAAAAGTATTTACTAGTTTTGTCCCACAACTTTTACACTTTACAAAATTTCTTCACTTTGTTCACGTGTATTTGAAAAGACAGTCTTCATTCATGCTGATTTTGCTATCCTGTATTTTAGGAAAAACATCAGAAAGCATAGAACTGTGCTTTTTCAGTTACATCTGATTATAACACCTACCTATCCACATATTAGGAGACAGAATAGAAGAAAACAAAGGACAAGAGCAAACTACAGTTTCATGCACTGCAATATGTTACAAAAACTTCTTTAGGATTTTTATCACTGAGAGTATATCAGCTTTCTCATACACAACAAAACAAATCAGAATATGAATTTCAAATAAAGATTATCTGCCACCTGATTCAGGTTTTCATAGCACATCTGCAATGAAAGCATCAAAGAGTAGAGCTTCTGAAACAGGCCCAGCCACTCCTATTACTGCCACACTGAGTATAAAATGCAAGTAGAAAATTTCATTGTGCAGCACATTGAAATCTGAAGTTCCGGCTGTTTATTTTGGCTCTTGACCAGGAATTAAGGGCTAACCTTCCAAAAATTTAACAAGGCTTTTAAACAGAAATTCTGCACGTAATGTGACAAGTGGTTATAAGGGTTTATGGATTCACCTTTCTCTGTATAGTCAAGCTTTTATAAGCTTTGGGCCAGTTTCTTTCCTTCTATGGCTTGAAGAACTCCAATCTGCAACTTCCATTACCCAAAAGTACACTATAGTGTGTCTAGGCTATAGGCCATTATAGATGTGTGTATCATACAGCCATAACAGTAAATATGCAGCAAAGAATCTGAGTTTCACTGATTCTGGAAACAGAATAACAAAAAAAGAAGAATGTGTATTTGCATCCTAACAATTAAGTGTGGTAATTGGCAGTCCTAGCTTCCACAATGTATAAGGTTTTTACGTTAAACACTGTTGATGTAGAACAAAGGTAATTCTTACAGGGTCTGTGCTTCGCAGCCGACTTAGAGCTCCACATTTCAAAAAGACCACGCTAGTAAATAGCCCTTGTTCTGGCTACAATGCTCAAGAAAAGAGTACAACATTTATTCAGACGCAACTTTATGCTTGATTTGTACTATTAGGTTCCTGCAGGAATCCCCCATCTCAGAGCACAATGGGTTGGTTCTTAGGAGCTTTTACCCAGGACATACATTGCTTCTTATCCACCATGTAGTCATTTAACTTTGGTCTTACACTCCCCTCTCAGGATGGCCACAAACCTAAGAAATGCTCAACACCAAGAGGACAGTTCCAGCAGAGTTCTGGTATCAGTTTGATGCTAAAATAGGCGCTGACATTTAAAGACAAGTTTTAAAACACTGTGGATTGGGCTAAACCTCTTGGGAAAATCTGAATTTTTAAATTTATTTTAGAGAAACCAAATTTGAAAATAGGGTTTTGAATTCAGGACTGAGCTCATGAAGGAAACTTCAGCATCTGTAAATTTCTGATGTGTTTGTAGTTATGTTGCAGAATAAGATAAAAGAAAGACAAAACATGTCAATAATACATTGTACAACTATACACCAAAGGAAGTTATAAGTATGGTCTAAACATAAAATGAACAAATAAACATACATCCTAGCAGCTGTATTTCCCCAGGTCCTTCAGCAAGTTGTTTGTAAAACCAATTACTGAATTCATAGTACTGAGGCAGCTATTTCCATCTTTTGTTGAAAAGCACTTAAGCAGATACTTAAGTTCCACTAGCTTTACCTCATGTTCAGTCATACGCAAATTGCATTATGTTAAATTAAAAGAAAAGAAGAAGAAAAGAGTCATTTCTACATTATTGTTAGTAGAAACAGTGTTTTAAAAGGCATGCTTCGGGGAAAGGATTGTCTGATTTGACATCTTTGTCAAAAGATCAGAAGACAGAGAAGAGCTAATACAGTGAGCTAATACAACAGACAAGATACTTTTAGAGTACCCAAAGGAGCCATCCCTCTAGAATGTTAGTGTCTTGTTTAAAGAAAAACTCATCTTCCTTGCACAGCCATCAAATTCAGTACATGTGTGCTAAGAATAAAGACTGAATCTTTGGCAGATGAAGTATTTGTTAACCAGTAACAAATGCCTGTAGTAGCACTGATGCTAAAGAACGGATTAATAAAATTATACTCAGATAAATTCAGAACTAAGTGAATAATAAGACAGTGGGAAACACAGTGGAAAATTCAGATAACCCCAGGCATATTCCTACCTATTAGAGTAGCAAGATTCAGATTTGTTTTTTCAGCTGTTGGATTTCAGTGGTTGAATGTAAATCAAATGATTCTATAAACGTATGTGTTGACATTCCTTAAAAAATTCATGCATATGTCTAATTATTTAATATCCCTCATAACAAGTTCACATTTTCAAAGTAACAGCAATGGATACAAAATCAATTCTCTCAATATACGCTACAAAGCAATTATTGGACAAATTGGAAACAATCATTTGACTTGTGCAGTAAATATGCAGTGGCTTCTTTGTACAGTCAAGATCATCAACCACCAGAAGGAAACAAACAAACAAAAAGACATCTGTCAGGAACATCTTTGGAGAGTCTGTCACCAATGCATCACTTGGGAAGCAGCTAGAGATGCAGTAAGATCACAAATCTCAATGTAACCAAAACAAGGCAGGGAAATGAAGGCATTGCTGCAGGCACTGTAGCTTCTTTCCATGCCAGGTAAGTCCCACTAACACAGGCACTAACACTTCAGCACATATTAGAAAAATGCCCGGTTGGTTACAGCCAGTAGCTGTAATTCCAGCAAATCCCAAATACATGCTAAATTCTAACTTCAGCAATCTAGCTTCAGCTTGGAAATATGCCCCAGTTTTTGTCCAGGGTCGGACAAATCACCAGATCCTGCAAGTTAATGCTGAATTCAGGTGAGGAGATGAAGTAGTTGCTCTGTTATTTTAAGTACCATTTTTGACCCATGGTATTTAATTTTCTCATATACAAAATGGGGATTAGACAATGCTTCCTCTCATTCCTAATTTATCTTCTTTTGCTTAGTTAGATTGATGTAATTCAGAGTAAAAAATGCCTTCCCTAAGTTGATCAAACACCACCAATCCTGGGTTTCTATCATAAGATTTAAAATTATACATTATGTATGAACTTACATGTTTATCCTGTGTTTTGATTGGATCAGATGGAGTTGACATGTATTTGCTGACTTCACTTAAATCACAACTCTAGCTTGAAAAATAATGCAATGATTTTTTTTCTTTTTTCACTTACAGTTGCCAGACAAATCTTGAGAGCAACTGAATAAAATTCAGGTCTGCAAGAGGAATTCAGCAACTGTGTGGTTCTAAACACCAATCTGGTTAAGAAACATTCCGACAGAAGCCGATGCTAACGTCTTAAAAATAACATATAATCTTGTTGCAATATCAAAAATATTTAAGGAATGTAGAATCAATTCCTTCCTAATAGAGAACTGAATGGTCCATGGGAATGGTTTCTACACAAACCATGCTACTAATGATGGTCGTGTTTTTGTGTTCATTCCATTTCTCTTGTCTATTGGAGGCACACTTTTCTGGTTATTTTGATATTTTCAAAGTTGTCAGAGTTCTCTAAGCTGAAACATTAAATTCCAGGCTCTCAAAAGGAAGCCCAGAAAAAAATCTTGGAATACTTGAGTGTTGACATCTTTCCCGAACTTCATGAATAAACGGCACAGGAGGAAATGCAGTTAGTTCTGTCCTGTAATGCTTTTCCATTTTGAAGGAAGTATTAGCAGGAAAGAAGTGGAAAATTTCAAGGGGGTAGGGGAATGGGACTGTTTTTTAATACTTGACTGAACCAAGAGAAGTTGTGTTGGACAGTGCAGCTGGTTCATCAAATTTTTACCAGGGGTTCTGCAATTTCAGCTTATTTTTATTACCTAGTCTTTATCTATCAGAGTTCAAGTACGAAATGCAAGAGTCCTTCAGGCTACTTGCTTTTAGGAACAAAGAACTACTGAAAAATTCCAAGCATATCTACCCTAACTAGGCTACAGCAGATAGAGAATATGCTGTCTGGCCAAACACAGTATGACTGTCTGTCAGAACACCTCATGTCTTTAGCAGCAAAGTCACCTCTTTCACATCTAACACTGAAAAAATCCCCAGACAGCTTTTTTTCTTTGAATGCTGTTACTTCCCTGTTCACCACAATTCAAACAGCATCCCCAAAGTTACTGTGCCAGTTTATATCACCAGATTTGCTCTTTTTTTTATTGCTGCTGACAATAGCTACAGAATAAAATAGACAATTGTTAGAAGGGAGATTTCAGCAAGTTTGTATTTACCCTCTGCTTGAACTGGATTATATGTTCTTTTATGCAAGAAGGCTAAAGGTAAAATAAAAACTCTCACTTGTGTGATTGAGAGAGTATGTGCTAAATCAAACCATTTATGTGAAAAATGCCTGTGCTGCTTTGCAGAAAAAATTGAGCAAGTTTGTTTTTGTGTGAATTCAGTCATACTGTCACCACAGACAATACGGTTCTGCTTCACACATCTCAAATACCATTAAACCATAAAGACCAGTAAGATGCTCAGAACCACCATATGAGAGGCTGATCAATAAAGCAAAGCCAGTCATTTAAGTTACAGCGAGACTATCTGGCAATTGGTGTATCATGCTGCACCTGTGCTGCCACATCACCTTAGGGCAGATGAGAGCTGCTGAAACACCATTAATTGCTGCTGGCTGTGGAAGGACAAACAAATATTATGAGATGCCCCAACTTGTCCTGCAGTTTTTCTCAGGCCAAAAATCCCATACAGGTGCTTTTATGTGTGAAAAAGCATCCACATGACACTGCAGATAATTCTGGTATCTTCAAAACGAGGGCAAACTCCACACCTAAACAATCAGTATCAACAGCAGATTGTCTCAAATATGGATACTGATCAGGTCCCCCCACCTGGTTTTCACTTCAGACACTGAGAACTGTGCTTCTGTTATGTTAACTTCATTCAGCATCTCTGTCACCTGCCCCTGATCCGCATTCCTGTTTGGCTGAAGGCTTGGATAATTTGTTTTGAAAGTACAAAATCATAACATAATTTGTCTTTAAAAAGACATGAGAGTTCTGTTGGTCTGTGCAAAGCTCCTGTCTTTGGAGGTATGATGATAAAGAGACTGAGAAATGATGCGGAAGTCTGGCATACGCAAATGAAGACAGGAGTTTTAAAAATTACATCAGAAGGGATACATCACTGAAAGAAGTGAATTGGAGGAATGACCTGTGAAAATTGACACTCCAAAGCATCACAATTTCATGATGCAAATCATGGCATACAGCAAACATTTCCAGTTACACACCAGACAGCAGGGGAAGCTGCCATATAGCTGCCCGGGCCCTGCAAGGCACAAACTTTTCTGGGCTTGGCTTGCCCAGGCAACATACTCGGCTGCATCAGGCTTCTGTTTTCTGAATATTTTAGATTTGTTCTGCATATTGCCAAACAAGTACTTTAACACCTCCAAGTGCTGTAATTCTGACTGGAGTAACATTGTTTCACTACTGTTTGGAGATCTTAAACAATTCTGCCAAATCCTCTAGTTCTAGAGAGGAAATTTAAAAATGAAAACGGACAATATGTCAATGGAAATACAGATGTACAGCTGCTTTGACGCAGAGGCCTAAGCTCAACGCCACACAGTGTTTTCAAGAACAATCTGATAGCAAAAAGGGCATGTTGCAGTGGGAATAAAATATGAATATACTCCGGTGAAATAGCTATGCCAGTAATAATATGCCGCAGAAATGTTTCTGGTTAATTTTTGCAACATAGACGTGCTGTACACGGTTTGTGAAAGTGTTTCCATTTGGTATTACAGGGATGACATCCCTGCCAAAACTACAACAGATGCTTCAATGAAATGCAGAGAAATTTCAAGCTGGTTGACTACAATGAGATTTTGTTTTGATTTTGAACTCTGGCAGAAAACAGCATTTATATTGTTCTTCACATTATTATTCTACTGATTCAAAATCTGCACTCAGTCTTTGGGATTGTAGGGGTTTGCCACCTTCATGTTAATTTGGACATGTTCTATTATCTTTGTTTCATAAATTTGACATTTCAATAAATTATGGCAACCTCATATATTCTTTATATATATATATATGTATCTCCATGGTTACTTTCAGCTTTTGCAGTACAGAAGCATACAAAAAAAGCTCACTCACAAATACCATGCAGCAAATGAAAATATTTAGCAGAGGTCACCTGCACCAAACCACAGATTTGGATTTTTAAATGGATATTACAGAGAAAGAAACTACCAAAGTTATGAATATCATTGCACTGCCAAGATGAATGGGTGTTCCCTATGCTTATATTTGGGAATGAACGGGATGAGACAATGGGTAAATGGGAACATATCCCTCCCATGCTTCAAAGGAACAGCACAGTATGATCCTTTACAGAATTCCTCAGATCAACATTCCTGTACTGTATCTTATTTGTGGCCAAAATGAGAATTTTATTTGGCAACCGTCCTGCTGTCCAGTACTTTTCATTTCATTTGCTTCAAGAAAATAATCTGCCTGTCATCTTGGAAGTGTTTACATTTAAACAAAAAAAAATAATAATAAAAAAGGAAATTACAAAGTATGTTACACAAATTCCCTTATTTCCCCTAGAAAAGGAAACACTCCCCCCTACTGCTGTTTTATTTAATGTTTAGAAGTTAATTGTGTTACAGTAGTTAGTTCTACTTTATGTAGCTCCATAACTGAAGTGTAGAATAATCAGGCTCATTAATAATTTTCTCAAGAGTTATCTGTCAGCACCCATAACTCAGCACAAAAACAATTATGTTGCTTCTGGCATACCTTTCAACACTTTGGTGCCTGCCAAAGAAAAAAATCAATAAAGGATTAATATTATTCCATGGCTGGTACTGGGTAAGTGGCTCCAGTGGCACTCCCTGTTGGGGGACTGCCATTAAAGCTTTTACAACTGCATAATCCGAGTCTTATTAGTCTACTCTAGTGAGCATACTTCATTACACAGAAGTATTTTCAAACTTGTTAATGACTCCAATGGACTAGTTACCAAGTAATGCTGTGCTGAATAACACTGATGAAATGTATTGAAAAACAGCACATACTTTTCTGAGTATGCATTTGATAACAATAGTTTCACCTGACTTCTTCTGGCCTGATGGGAAAATCCATTCTCTGCCACACAGGCATACACTTCTCAATTTTAACACTTGACATATGTATTATAAAGCACAGTTGAAATTACAAGATCTGCAAACCTCAGCTAAAACACCACTAAATTTTGTACTACAACACGCTGTAATGAACGTCTTAGTTCTTCACCACTAGGAAGCCTACAGATTTCTCTTTCTTCTCTGAATCTTTCAGATCAGCCTAGGCCGGGCAGCAATCTACCCTAAATCCACCTTTAAACTGCCCAGATCTAAGAAAATTGGCCTAAAAAGTGTTCTGATAAATTAGATCTTCTAAACACTCAGATTACAGATCTATCTCCTTAATAGCTGCCCATTCTCGTTCATTATACCTGCCACATTCGGCAATCTCCTCCTCTTCAAAGCGTTCATGAAGTTAAGGTAACCACTGTCTTCAGAAAGCACAAACCACAACTGATCCATTATTTATTCTTACACTGAACCTCATGTAAAAATTTATGTTGAATTTTTCCATTGTTACTTAGTATCAAGCCATTCTCATAGAAAAAAAAAAGTGATTAAAGCACTATGTCCCTCAGAGATGAAGGGCCTCAAACAATTTCCTGCCAAAAACAGCACAAGCTTTTCCACCAGCTTCAGTGGCCATACAAGCAAAGCACACCGCCAGCGATATGCACGGGCAAGTGAGTTTCATCAAACTGAACACTAAGCATGCCTCTGCTATCAAGACTGAAAGACACCATTCTTTGTGTCCTTCCTGACCTGCACCCCGCAATATTTGGGCATGGCGCTAAAAAAAAACCCGGCAGGCTCATTGCTGGAAAATATGAAGTGATGCACACAGCAGAAAACAACCTATGAGCATACACAGAGAATCAGGATGTATGCATTAGCTCATCTCACTGAAGAAAGAAATATCCAAGTCATCATGAGTAGTTAATAGGTAACAGCAGTCTAAAAGACCAATCAAATGTTGAAGATTATTGAGGAAGGATTAGAAGACAATATCATAGAGAGTCTACAAATCCACAGCAATCCAACACGTTGACTATGGTACACAGTTCTAATTGCCTTAAAGCAAAAGAGATGCCACAGAACCGCGTAAGTACAGAGGTAATGTATTATTAGGAAGGACTGGCTTACCTAAGAGGACAGCTCAAACAGGTTACTATGCTCTGACACAACACAGTTTAGAAAAGAAGGCAACTGGTATCAAAAAGTAAATAGATATGTTTAATTATTTATCGTATCAATGGCATAAACTCCCCTAGTGAGATAAACAAGCAGCAAGTGGGGGAATTAAATTGGGGGAAGCATTGCTATGGGATTTTATAGAAGACAGAAAGCAAATGAATTTTAAAAGGGCATAGGTAACTGCACTGTGACAGAGCTGGAAATTGGTGTAGAGGTGTGATTATGAGCCTAAGAAATATTGCACTGCCAATTGACAGTAAGTGGGAAAGTATACCAGAGAAAGTACTGTGCTATGATTGCCTGTTCTTACATATTTATTCCGCAAGAATCTACTACTTGTTACTACCAGTGGTAGACTTTTGTACCAAATGGACTTTTGTTCTTACATAAAAAAGATCCAAATCAGGTCAAACTCCCCCTTAACTAGAAAACCATCAATACACAAGAGATTTGGTAATAGATACTATGTCTTAACACTTGCTTTTTTACGTATTTCAATTTTTTCTCCAGATATCTCAACTCTCTAATGTCTTCACTGCCAGGTCTGAATGAATAAATCTCAATTTAGTAAAGTAAATATTCCTTTTACAATAATCACCACCCAGCACCCATATGCCTTCTTGCATTGATTTCAACATTTTCTGTTTCCAAACCTCAATTTGATATGATAAAGTATAGCTTGAAGAAATATAAACCAACTGTGTCTCAAAAATACCAATTACTGTGCATGTTCCAATAGCTGTAGTGTCATTCAGATCAGGTCTCAGCTGGTCGCTAAAGGAACTGGGAGTGTAATTTTAAACACAAAATCTCTTACATAAGCAGCTGTAAAATACATGCTTCTGCATAAGGAAAATGGATTTTTTCAGTGCTATGAAACTTAAAGGGTTTTTTGCTTTTTTAGGCAGATTTTTATTTGGCCATCAAAATTTGCCAAAGGAAACAAAATAGAAGGATTATTAATGGAAGTAAAATTTATTCTTAAAAATGAGTTATGTATTGAACGTGGATACTATTGTCAAATTAGCAATCATTGAAATACATTGAAATTACATTAGTATATGACACAGTGTATTATTTCCTGGGTCTAGGCCTTAGCTTGTGATCTAAAGATCACAGAATCTTTAATTCAGAGATGGCAGAATGTTGCTTAACTTCAGACAACAATAAGATATCGACTACAGACCTACAATATTTTGGATTTAGTTTCCAAGATCTGTAACCCCAGAATGTCACAGGTCTTTCATCAACTTGAACTTCCTACTATTTGAGCTTCTATGAACTAATATAATGGAAAACTTGATACATGACAAAGATTTTCATAGTCTTCAAAATCATTATTGCTGGTAAACAGTGTTTTGTGCTGTTCTGTAAACAAGGATTTGAAATATTTGATATTTGCATAAATAGTGGTAAAATAGCCAGCTCTGGTTATCTGAATAAAGCAGGTCAGAATACAGCATCTTCATTACATGAAAAAACTTAAGATTAATAAAAATACCTTTGGTCTCAAATAAGAATGAAAAGTTAGAGTTTCAAATATTTTTATAACCCACTTCTGATAAAGCTAAACTGATACATGATTTTTATTTTCAAACAAATAAAACTTAAATAAGCTTTTTCCCCTTTGTCCGGGTTTTGCCTGGGAAAGAGCTAATTTTCTTCTTAGTAGCTGGTACAATGCTGTGTCTTGGATTTAGTATGAGGATAATGTTGGTAACACACTGACGTTTTTAGACGTTGCTAAGTAATGTTTATTCTAAGTCGAGGATTTTTCAGTTTCTCAGGCCCTGCCAGGGAGAGGGCTGGAGGGGCACAAGAAATTGGGAGGGGACACGGCCAGGACAGCTGGCCTGAACTAGCCAAAGGGATGTTCCATACCTTAGAACGTCATGCTGGGTATATAAACTGGGGGGTTAGCTGGCCAGGGCCTGACAGTCACTGCCTGGGGACAATTAATTACAACTGTTGTTGTTGTTGTTATATTTTATTTTATTTCAATTATTAAATTGTTCTTATCTCAACCGACAAGTTTTACCTTTTTCCTGATTCTCCTCCCCACCCTGCTTAGGGCAGGGCAGGGGAGTGAGCAAGTAGCTGCGTAGCAGTTAGTTGCTGGCTGGGGTTAAACGCTGACACCCCTTAAAGGGCTCACGCTGAGAATCAGCAAGAGTGCAGTTATTAGAGAGGACATATACTGAGTTTAAATAATGGCCATAGAAGAAACCACCACTGCCGTCCCACTAGCCTTCAAGGTTGCCCAAAGCATGGAAACCAGTGTCAGTTTAAAAAAGAAAATTTCTGAACTAAGATGACTCTATAGAGTTCAGACTACGTATGCAGTTGCTTGCCTGCACTAACATGCAGCCACTAAAATCAGATGTAGGGCTTAAACAGAAGACCCTACCAAGGAAAAGGCGATATGATGTCACCTCAGATATGAAGCTAGATAAATGTTACCACAGAAAGCCATATTAAGGTCTTATATAAAATACTGTGTAGTTTTATGGACATTCACCCAAATACAATGCTTTCAAACTGGAACAGATGACAAAGCCTAGGATAAAAGAGGGGCAAAGGAAAGCCCATCTTGCAGGAGAAGGGAAAGACAATGACTGTCTTAGTTACTCTGAAAAAAGGTTTGAGGGGGGAGTGTAGGGAACAAAGACGTAACAACTCCATTATCTAACCATAAAGACTAGTAAAAAATAGATGAATTTTAGAAACTTTTGCTCTTCAAGCTATTCAGAAACTACTTTAAAACCAATTAAACTAAGCTAAAGATTACAAAATTACCAGCTGAGAGAGAATCTCAGTCCACTGCTGCATATACTCGTCATCTTTATAAAAGTACCCTGGGCTACAGTCTGAAAAGCAGAATGGTGCAGTCTCCATCAAGTTTTATCAAAAAAACCTGTAGTGCTCAACGACACTACTCAAAATCATTTGTAACAATTTAAACAGGATCAACTGTCTAATAACTAGTGTTCTGTGTTAGTCAACGTTACAGAGCAAATACTAAAATACACATTATTCAGATTACACATGTCCCATCACACACTAACTAGTAAATCACAAATTAATTATGCAGTAAATAATCACATACCTACTTCCCTCAGTCTTTGGGAAGAAATTTGCTGAATCTTTTCAGTGTCTTTGGCATCAAGGATGGCTTAAAAACCATCAGCTCCATTAAAAGGGCTTCAGAGAAGACGTGGTTGTTCCTTAACTGTCCGACTCTGCAAAGCTTCAAAACCATGTCTAGGAATATGTGCTGCTTTTTTTTTTTTTTTTTTTTTTTAAAAAAAAAGACACCAAGCAAACAAACAAACAAACAAAAAAACCCTAAAACCCCCAAGATCAGTCAGTATTTTGCCAAAGACGCTGATCCGCCTACTTGCTAAATCTGCACATTGCTGATCCCTGTGAATTTATTTTTGTTGTTGCCAAAAGAAATGTTTCAACAGCAGCTGCTTTTCCAAAAGAAGTAGCTTTATAAACAGATTTCTTTGTTTATTCAAAGTCTACATAGCTCTGGTTTATAAGAAATCCAATTATAAGAAGTGTAGGAATCCATTAAGTTGGTCTCATTTGTAGCCACATCTCTCTGTAGAAATGGGGCTTTGATGAGTGGACAGAGTGAAGAAAGAGCACTTTAGAGCAGGAGTAATTTTGGTTATATTAATAAAAAACATGCAGGGAGTATTATATTGGAGTGACAAGAGGGGAGTCAGAACACATTAACTTTGGGAGCGTCCTCTCTGTATAGCACTCCCCAGATTTCTGGGATGGCCACTCCTTCCTCCCATGTGAGCATCACTGTGACAGCTCATAAAGCCAACTGTCTGTGCTTGTGAAGGTGCCCTCAGAGAGTCCTCCTCACTGACAAAACTGACAGCAACAAACTTGCTACTCCCTGCCATCTAGCGGGGCTCAATGCCCTGCGCTCAGGCCAGTAAATTTAATCTGAACCACGCAAAATACAAATAAACCACATAAAATGAAGCATTTGCACATGGAAGTGTTTTCACCATGCAAGCTGACCAGTGTAACAGTAAAGAATATTACTTCCAAAGGTGGATCTCAACGAAGAAAACTCCACAAGTTTTAACTACATTCAAAGTATTCACAGGAAAAATAGGTTATCTTCCAAAATTATTAACAAATTCAAATTTGGCCATGTGAAGGAAAGTATGTACATATGACATCTCCATTTCTGTTACCTTTGCAATGGTCTCATGCAGGCTGAAGGTGGGATCCAGCTCTTCAGTTTTTGTTGTATGTACAGGAAAAAGAGCTTCAGAGAGAAAGCTAGGGTTCTGTGAGAAAGAAATAAGAAGTGTTTTAGGATTCCACATTGATTTCCTCCTCCAAATGCTTATTGGATTTTGTTCAGAGACTGAAAAACCCTTCAAATGGTTCTTAAGTTTTGCTGATTATTAAACCTATCTCACTGTTATAATTAACTGATTCCAAGTCCCTGAAAAAGGCAAAAAATAGTAAGTCTTACAACTTTTATTTCTGGAATGGCAGTTGTCTTTGTAATTATGCTTCCAAAACCAGCTAAAAATTTTGCCTAGAGGAAGAAAAAATATCCACACAGATTTCGTTCTGAGCTAGGCAGCAATCAGACATTTTATTAAATATGTTATGATCTACTCGTCAAAAGAAATGTAAACACAATAATCAAAGAATATGCTTTTATCTTCTGCAGCCATCCTACTTCTATGTACTGTAATACCATCTACATAATATGTGGTTTTGGTCAGTTCCCTAGAATTATATCCTTTAGGTTGACCGCTTTTTTTAACACCAGGCAATCTTAATATATTATTTGTATGATGTTCGTCTCTTCTTGTACTGAAAGCAAGCAATAAATTAGGTTGCGTATTTGCTGTCACAAGGAAACAACAAACTGATAACCCAGGTGTGGACTGAAAGAAAAGGCAAAGCAATACAAAACAAAAACCCAAGCCTCAAAGGCGTGCAAATGCCTAAAAGGGAATTATTTTGAACGTATGTTGCTGAACCTGGTATAATAACTTGGAAACTTACTGGAAAAGAAAAATACGTCTCCACATTCCTATAGCTCCTGAGACCTATATCCTAAAATTATTCTTGCTTTTGTGGAGCAGCTCTAGTTTTGCTCTTTAAGTATGACTTGAACTGGCCATCTGGAAAACTGAACTGGAAAACTGGAACTTGAACTGGAAAAGCTAGGAACTCAGTGCCCGTCTAATCCCCACCTGGTATAACAATAGGTGTTGAGGTGCACCTTGATGGACTGAGATGCTCAATTTGGTAAGCATACTTTGAATACAGAGTTCATCAACAGCAACGAGTTCAGTAAAAAGGCACAAAAACTACAGTTAAAGTTATTTCAGAGATCGGCAGGAGGATGTGACAGTGCATGAGTATCATGCCATTCTAAAATGTACTAGCTATAAGCAGTTCTTTTAAACATACTCTTCAAAGTGAACTCTGATGCACAAATAACAAGAGATGCACCCACTGCATTTACCTGTGTTCTGAAGAGGAACAAAACTTCACCTTAAGCCCTCTGCCAAACTCCGGTTAACTTTAGGCAACATCAGTTCAGCATCATAATACTCTGTACTTCCTTTTGGAAGGCTTAAATCTTTCCTTGTCCATGAAACTTATTCTGGGTTTTCATTTTGAGTTTGGATGCCAGCACCTAAATATATTATTGCATTTAGCTAGAATATCCAAAGTCCTTTATTGTATTTTGTATTTAGCATACAGTGCACTGTGTGCCACACAGAATCACATACAGCCTTACCAGAAACATCAACTGGGGACTAAAAGCTTCTCATTAACAGACTTCCTCGTAGCACATCTTTGGATGTGAGTGCTGGGAAACTAGTCTTGTCCTTTGACAGCCCAGGTAGAATCTCTAGGGAAGTATCCAGTTTCAGATAAAGTTAGACTGCTCCTTGACCTAACGTTTTGTAGGCATCTTTTAATGCCAATGTTTTGGGGTGTGTTTGTGCTTTGTTTTGTTTTTTTATGGAGAGGGACGGTAATAACAATTGTATTCCCTTAAGAAAGGTTAAGCAAAGGAGTGTGACTCATGAAAGGAATATATGTTGCCAGATTCATAATCATAACATTTTATATATGCTAGGTCTGGAGCTTTACATAGGACCCAGTAAGAGAGTACCCCAATTCTGAGTGCAATTTTTCTGTTCTGCAAATTTCTTTATAAAATAGTACTAGTAGCAATAAGAAGCTGACAATATTCCTGGCTCAGAAATGCCTAAATGATCATGAGGTTATACTACGATTACATCTCCATGAAAATAACTTTGAAAAATGTCTAGAGTCTTTTCAGGTTGAATTCCAAGTAAAATTCACAGAAGCCCATGGTCCTATATTTAAGATGAATAATTTTTCTGGTTTACATTATTTCCTCGACTGTAAGGCAAAATTGACAATGTTCTAGAAGCATGCCCTTTTCAAACACCAGCTTCCCCTATCTATTAGACTAATATTTCTTCACTTTCCTCCTCTTGATATATACTGATCTTCAACAGCTTCTATCCTTGTACTGGAAAAAGAGACTCGCACTTCGTACTCACAAGAAGTGAAACCCCTTTTCAGAAGCATTAAGCCTGGTAATGATGCCCAACACGTTCTCCAACAGCCATAAAGTTATTTGCATTCAGAGACTGCATGCTGAACAGTGGCCAAATAAAGCTTTGGTTAAAAAAATATTAAAACTGACCTGAGTTTAAGCAGGATTGATTTGTAAGGTTGGCACTCCACTACCTTCTCACTTGCTAAAAACATTCTGTAGGGTTTATTGTTTAAAACATCAGGAAGTGAGCAAATAAGAGAGACAAACAATTTAGATGCTTTGTTCTGGCTTGTACAACCTCTTCTTATGTGACTGAGCTTCGCTCTTTCGCATGCTGGGTTATAAGCCATACAAAGACTGAAGAAAAACAGTACTTTAGGTAAAAGAGCTGTTAACTTCAATTCAAATAAAAGAAGTTAAAAAGAAGCAGAGAAAAAACTCTACCCTCTTCTTCAAAACAAACTAAGGTATCTTACTCATGTACCCCTGGGGGATATAATGGTGGTATCTGATACAAGCCTGCTGAATCAGAATTACGTTTGTACTACACAACGCAGTAAATTGCATGGATCCAGGTGCTAGTTCTTAATTGGGCACAGCCCTGTTAGCTCTCTCCTCAAACAAGCTTGAGACAATACAAATGTGTTACAATTGTATCAGGGCTGTGATATACCAAGATGCTCTGCTCAGAACTAAACTTAGTCATAGTTCCCTACAGATGCTCAATCCACCTCCTGAACTAGTACATTCACAGCTAAATGAAGCTTCTTTGAACAGAGTGACATGTCTCATAGACACAGTCAAGAAAACTCAGTAAAGGTATGTTACATCACTGGTAAGTTTGACTGTTAATTTTTTCTACAAATTAATGCCTCCATGATCAATATTCTATCAGTATTTTCATACATTTCTAATAAACTATTTCTGGTGGTAAGCACCCAGCACTTTCTTAAAAAACCGAAATACATACTTAGCACTGACTCATACTAATTTTTGTGTTCAGTGATGCATCTGTTCGTTGTCTAATTTGTCACAGAAGTATCAGAATAATAAATGAAGTAATTCTTCCCTTCAGGTTTTGGGTTTTTTTTTTGTTTGTTTTTAAGATCTCAGGGAGAAGATACAGCAAGTAATTTATAATAAAGATAAAATATATACTTCAAGATTAATTCGTAACACTTATGCATCTTTAAGTTTGCACACTAGTTTACAGAGCCATGCCATTTGACTGGGGGGAGGTTGAGGAACACTGTCATTCTGCTACGGTGGTGCTAACGCTGTTCATCATCATTCACATAATTGGAATCAATAACTTAAAAAGAGTTACATTATTTATATTCATTCTTGAGTACCTTACTGAGAGTCTGTGAAGGGTATGATTATGAATTATCACACAACATCAGATTATTGCTCCATCTAGACAAATATTCATTCTCTGGAATCTAAAGCTTGATGGATCGGCAGCCTGTAAAGCAGGAAAACACCCTGTAACTGGCTTTTATCCCCCCCTATGCTAGACACACCTGTGGAGCACAGGTTCGGGTTCTAGTCATCCTACACTTATCTTGCATTCAGTGGTGAGAGATACAAACATTGAAATTATACATTCATAGCCATTCTAGTAATTTAAGTGCCTTCCCGGAGCAGAAGCTCTTGCTCTGCTTACACAACTTAAATGGAAAGAAATAATAGGTAAATAATAGGTTGTGTTTGAATTACACAAATGAGTGGTGTGACTGAACCCCAAGTCAGCTAAAGGTCAGATGTAGATCATTCCTGATATCTTCCTGGAGGTAAACACCTGAAAAGACAAACTTTATTTTTCTTTCAAACTAGATTTTATGAGAACTGAATTTATGGCAACATTTATTAAAATGCTAAAGTACAACAAAATAAAAAAAAAAAACAACTTTGTAAATAACTTTTGCTTCTTGTTTCTTTGCACAAGGAGTCATTATCTTTAGGTTATTCCTCAGCCTCAGCCCACCAACCCTCCAGTGACTTTTCACTTTGCCACAAACTCAACACAGCCCCTTCTAGGAGCATCAGGAAGAGTTTTTTTCTGTCAGTCTTGTGGTCAGACTATGAATAGGCTCCCTGCTCTTCTCATTAGTCCCTTCTGTCCTGAAAGGTTTGGGGTTTTTTCTCATTTTTATTACTGCCCCTGTATCACACCAGCCCCGTTCTCTCTGTTTTTGTTTTTTGCCACATCTGTGCTCTGGAAATCCCTCCCCGATTAGTGTGCTCTTTCTCTGAAAGCCACTGAGCAATCAACCAACTTAGTGGAGACCACAGCAGCTGGGCAAGGCAAACAGGCAGCCTTTACTACTGCCTTGGCTGCTGCTTTTTAAAGGAACGCAACATAAGGAAGCAATGATCAGCAAATAAATCAAAACACATTTTGTCACCACAAGCGGCAAGTCATCTTGCCTATGATGGAATCAAGGCCCTGCATGCTAAGCTCCTGAAAAGGAGTCATGTAGAATCACTGATTTAGGCAGGCTTGAGTATTTTTGTGCAATTAAGCTTTCTGCTCAGGAAACAAAGCCCTTCCGACAGAGTGCACATGAAAGAAACCAAAAGACAAAAGTTTTTTATATTTGTATACATTTACAGATAACATCTATTAGTCTGTGTACGTGTACAGACAGATGGTACTTGCAAATAGTTAATCCAAGATTAATACCTGAAATAACTTACTGACATCTGAAATACCTTGCTCTGCACTTATAAAGGGAAATGTTTAAAACAGTTATTCCTTTCTTTTCTTTTTCATAAAAGATACTTTCATAAAGAGCTACTAGAAAGGCAAACATATTCTTTTTCTCTTGCCTTTTATTGACTTTCAAGCACTATGCTCATCAGAGAAAGCGGCATGAACTTTACAAGTAACAGAAGCCCACTCTTTATCCCAGCGAGCACATGGCAGAGAGATGAGTCTAGATGATGTTTCAAGAGTACCTCTCAGCGTTTAACAGCACGAGCCACACTTTCCAACAGCGAGAAACTGAATCAGACTCCTCATTTATTCTTTCAGCAAACTCAGAATAAAAAGCGAGTGTTATTTTCCCTTGTTGTTTTTTTTTTAACAGCAATTTGCTAAGCAAATTTCTAGTAAATACACACTAAGAAAAATACATGCTAATCCAAAGAGCACTAAACCCAACTACATTATTCCTTTATGCTTTTCACCCACAGTAGGAGTTACAGCTACAGTTGCTGTCCTCATACTCTCCCACACTCACTTCCTAAATAAAATTCATCTGCCTTCACTTCTAGTCAGGCACTAGTATCATCCTCAGTTTGTACAATGGGCAGAGTGTTGTATGTATCGTGCAGCTGAGCGCTCTCCAGATGGTATCAATTTATGGAAAAACTTTTCCAAGGTCAGATCACAGTGAGACACACTAAAATTTAGGAGGCCCAACTTCCAGTCATGGCTTTAAAATTTTTCTCCTTGCTGTTTACTGCCTTTCATAAATTGTTCTTTAGGTACCTAGCTATCCAAATGGATTAAGAACATTTGCTCTTCTGATATGGAGCTATGTTTTCATCATACAATCTGTACAATCTAGACAGGACCAACACCAATAATCCTTGAATTCCCAGTTTCTCTATGAATGATCTAATGATTTGGTTTCTCTATGAGCTCTTCAGAAGAGAAATGAATAAGCATAACGTGTTTGGAAATGGGCTTCCAAAACCCCATTTTGTCTCATCTTCCTTTTGGAATGATCAGTTAACCTGATCTTTTCTAAGCATTCATTTAATGAAGCATTCTGTGAAATTAGAAAGACATTGATGTTCCACTTCTCAAATAATGGGTCACTTCTGATTAAACTTCGATTGAACATTCAACTTTCAATCTTAAAACAAATTGCCTCCTTTTCTTTTTAATTTGAACACAATTTCCTGCTGCCCTCAGGTCTCATGACAGTAATTAATTGATTTATGAATTGATTAAATGGGGATCGAAAATGCAGGAAAAAAACCCCGTAAAACCCCAAATTTGGCTTACTCTTGCTTATTTATGATGGACAATTGCACTAAAATTCACTTCTGATTTACTAGACTCATTTTTCTAACTTATTTCATCCTTTCTCAACTAATTAAGTGAACATAATGCTTCACCTTCTAAAGGTACTAAATTTGTCATCCCTTGTGTACCATCTAACAGCATACTTTCAATTTATATGCCAACTTTCAACCAATGCATTTTAAATCATGAATAAAATCCCCCTGCACTTCTGGTGATTTAATGTAAAACAGAGTAAATACCAAGACATACTTTAGAGATCTATTTTGCTGTCCAAAAAGAGAAAAAGAAAAATAAAATTTTACCACACAGTGTCTTAGAACTGGAAATAGTTCTGTGGTAAGTACAACACACTATTTTCTTTACTAGGCCAGAACAATGCTGCATCCACAACAGAGAATCCTGTTTTCTTGACTATTACTTTAGAAACCACTGAAGTAGCAGTTAGGAAATGCAAATTATGTAACTAGTAATTCCTTAATATGCTCTCATTCCATGCCTGATCAGATGTTTCTTGCCTGCTGAGTATTCCCCAGCACTTTTAAGAAAACTTCCCTCTGTCCTTAATCTGTTGAACAATACACAAATACCTCAAAAAAACATTTTTTGGGGGAGGGTTGGGTTTGTTTGGGGGTTTTTATTGGAAAGTAACATGCAGCAAAGGTTCCCCCACTCAACAATAATGCTCAGCCTGAAAAATCACAGTCTTTAGACTAAATTTCTTGAACGAGTTTGACTTTACCCCTGTTAGTATTAGTCTGTATTATCCATATTTGTGCTAGCTTTGCCCTTCAGCAATGCACAACATTTGTGCCACAAATTCTGCAGTGCTCAAAAGTAAAAGAGTCTTAGGAAGGTACAACAGAGAGCAAGGACTGTGAGCAAAAATCCTTCTGAAATTTGTACAGGTAGGCCAAACAGTATAAACATGCTAATCTAACGCTGCTAAAGTCTGCAGAGCAAATACACAAAAGAAGGATGAAAGCCAAGAGAAAGCTGTTTATTTTCCTCACACAGACCAAAGAAAAATGTCTAACAGAGGAGAATTTAGAGGTATAAAGCTTCTGCTGCATCAGGATTGAGAATATAATGTTACCTATACATACACACACTGATATATATATATATGTGTCTGTTCTATGAGCTATTAACCTGTTTCACTCTTTCTGCCTTTTTGTAATACAACAGCATGAAGGGCAGAATTACAGCAGCCTGAGGGACACAGACAAACACCAGCATCTGGTCACTAGAACACAAAACAAGTGGTTAGTGCTTACCTTCTGAATCAACCTGGGGAAGAAGTTTGGTTGGGAGGTTGAATTCACCTGCAGAGCACACCCCACAAAGTTATGCTAGTGCCCAAAACTGTTACCCAGGAATCCAGAGGCTTACAGTCGCATGAGGACTCGTCTGCATCTGTATTCAAAACCATTGCCAAAAACTTGTCATAGCATGAAGGAGAAAGCCCCGTCAGAAGAAAAGATAAAGAGAGAGCAGTGGGAAGAACAAAAATACCTCTGAAATCTGCACTGCAGGCTCTCACTAATTCCTTCTGCCGCTTTACCCTAAGGCAAGCAATTGGCATATGGTGTCTTGGCAGCACATATACAATTGTATTTCTTTGTGAAACAGGTGTTTCACCTCAGCTAGGCGAAAAGCCCATCTTTTCTCCATTTTCCTTTTTTTTTTTTTTTCCTGGAGAGGCGTAAGAGATTGAACCAGAGGTTTGACTGGAAGCAGGATCAAAAGAAGAGTAATTGAAAAGGGTATCTCAGACTAAAATATGGCTTATCATCAGCTTTCTACACTACATATAGTTTGGGAGGATGCTGTACACTGAAGCAGATTTTTTAAAAAGATTTATTGAAAAAGCGGATTATCTAGGTTAAAATGAATCAATGGAATAACACCAGACATTAATGTATAGCATATAGGATTTTTCACTAATAAAGGCCCTTAAAGCTGCAAACATACTGCAGCAGAGGGGGCATGCATCTCCATCTCACTACTAGGCTGACTTTTCCCTATCTAGCAAATGCTCTTGATATCTAATTAAATATTCCACACACATACACCTCCCCCCCCCCCAATCCTCATTCCAGAAAGTTGGTTTTCACTGATTACTACTTAAATGAAACTAAACACATACAATGTGTATGCTTTCAAATTATTTTCAGAAAGCAAAACTTTGCAGCTGCCGCAGCCCAAAGTACATAAAAAATCTTGTTCTAAGTCAGAATGACCCTACTTTGTGGAAACAGACATGTCAGGAGGAGTTTCTGACAAAAGGCTTTTCTTTGGTATTTTTACCATTTCAGTTTACTGAAGAACTTTTAGAAAAGAAACCAAATATATTTTCTGTTTTAATGTTATGGTAAAGATGTGCACTGACTTCGCGACGTCACCAGATGCTGGACAAAATAAGCACAGCCTCCCAAAACAGACTACGCAGAAAACAGAAGGGGCAGAAATGGAATCACTGCTGCACAATTTATTTTATTAAACTCAACTGTAGCCAGAATAACTCAAGCCAACAGTCATCAGACAGTAGAAGAATAGAAACACTTTTCCCTCACCTCTTTTAATGTTTTCTTCCTTGCATTAGTAAGTGAATGGAAATAACCACTGTAAATCTACAAATCCACACACCACAGCAAAAGAAAGCAACTTTTAAAATATTAGGATACTTGCATAGCTTTAATCCTCTCTACAGTTTTCCTTTTAAAAAAGTTTTACTTTTAAAGCTGAAAGCAGAATCAGCAGATTAAGTAGGAAGAAGCAGCCAAAGCCAGAAACGTGGGACCTCACAGAGGATCTTCCCAAAATTTCAGATTAGAAACAGAAGGCTCAGTTCAGATTCACTGTAGGTAAGAGAGAAAACTTGTTCTTTGATGTGTTGTGTGAAGGATGCAAGAACATTTTGTTTGTAATGTTTTATGATCACTTGTGAGCATTCAAATTGCGCAGAAAACATGCAGTGCCAGTAAGATCATCCTAACACTGTCCTGCTATAAGCCATGAATCCCAGTGACAATGTCTTTCACAATCATCAATATTATAAAGCCCAATGCTTTTATTTCCTGATTCAATGCTTCCTATTTCCAATTTCTATTTTCAGTGATTTAAAAAAAACTATTTAAGCTATTTCACTGAACGAAGAAACCTGATTTTATCCAGTGGACAGGTAGTGTGTAGGTGGGAGGCTCACCATTTTGCAGCAAGAATCAGAACTGGCTTTTGCAAAGAACAACGTCTTCAAAGACAGTATTTATCAAAAGCCTCATTAAACAGTTCTTTAACAGCTATCAAACATTGCAAATTTTATTTGAGACAATGTATCACTGACTCAATCACAGCTGTTTGATAGTCCAGTGATCTTGATTCCCCCCCCCCCCCCCAAAGCATTAAAAGACAAAGCTGAGTGCCACACTACTAATACCTGCTGACACAAAACAAGTTCTGATACTTACTCCAGACACTCTGCCAGAAGATTTTTAGTTGGTGCGTTGATTTTAGCCACTCAGAACAACAATGGCAAAATGTTACCTTGAATGCAACATGCCATTTACTTCTCCAGGGATGACAGATAATTGTGTCTTCTACCCTTAGACAGTATGTTTTCAGTAACTAGATGCTTCAGCAGGCTATCAAACAGAAGCAATAATTGGTGTCTAAGCAAATTTCTCACATGTTTTCCCATATCCCGCTGACCCTGTTAACTTGCATTGACTTTCAACAGTCCTCAGTCAATTCCCAGAAAATGAAGAGCCTATGAGACAGCCTGCAAGGACAGTTTACAGCGACAACATGTATGCGTGCAGTGTGAATGTTAAAGAAGCTGTGCATTTTTCCTGCTGTATGGCAGGTTTATGTAAAGAATATTCCCTTTCTGGAAGCAGCATGGGATGTTTGGGACATCAAAGCAGTAGGATTCATGAGACCAAACAGATTCTTTTGGAGCAAAGTAATGTATCAACTGATGAGGATGCCATCAGTTTCGCTAACATTAGTGGACTAAGAAAGATGTTCTTCTATGAAATTAAATAGCTAAATATTCATATTATTCAATAAAATAACTCAACCAACCACTTGAACATCAAATGTATTTTGTCTTGTAAAACACTGAGTCATTAACCTTAACAATTTCAGCATGCTCTCACTATCACATTCAACTAAATTAGCATGCAAGCAAACAGATGGATTAATGTATTAATGTATGCTGAGTAACCCCTGAATGTAGTGAGAAATTAAAAAGCCCTAATTTATGCTAAAGATGGACAAAAAAGAGAAAACATATTGGTCAGAAGAAATACAGTATGAATAAACAAACACATAGCTATTATAAAGACAGTAGAGCTCACGAGTGAGAAAGGCAAGACACACAAGCAGCTGTGGTTTGGACCTACTGTCACAAGTAGTCCCAAGACGATCTATTGGGGACTGCCTGAACTATATTTTATTACACGCTGGCAGTTCATCGCTTGTCCATGAACAAAACTGAAACCTCTTTCTTCACCTTGGCACATCTAACTCCCATCGCTACACCTTGTTAACCATAAAGTTCCACTACGACATTCATAAAATCTCCCAGCAGCAAATGAAACAGCACCAAACTCTCCAGAGAGAGGTTAGAAAAAAGAAATCCTGGGCTTCCAAGCAAACTGCCATTCTGAGGCTGATACATTTGCTCCTTTGCAAAGAATTTCAGGTATTCTCTGGTATTCTAAACACACTAGTACTTTGATTCTTTCATACAAGCATAAAACATCTCCCCTAACTCCCCATGGGCAGCTACCAGCTGTGTTATTTCCTTAAAAAAATTAACATATACCAGAGAGAAAGGAGGAGTAAAACAGGGAAGGAGGGGAGCCATGCAGAGCTGTATTTTTAGATGAAAAAGCTACCAAACTGCAGACCATCATAGCATCACGCTGCTGTTACACAAACTCCCTATCGGTCTAGACACAGAAGGGGCAGTACGGCTTCTCGTTAGGGTAGGAATCTCCCCGGAATACCACAGTCAAACAACGGGTTCTAATTCTTTTCTAAGGACATTCGCACACATGCCGAAGGCCTGGAAGTTCTTTTTGGAGCAGCTACAGCTGAAGTACATCTTTGTATACAGTCTACCCTGAACCTTCAAAGAAAATGATACCTTCTAATTGAAGAAAACGATGCTTCTAATTGAAGTTCTTGGTAAATATACTTGAAGTTCTTGGTAAATATACTTGGATCTCATAAATTAATTGGTACTGGGTGACACTTAATCCAGGAGGACCTAAATAATAACAGAAGAAAAATAGCGCAAAATTTGCCAGAAGAGCCTGGTCAGCCATAGATCATTCAAATAGTCAGTCACAAATGTCAAGACAGTAACTAACCCTTTCCTGCCTGGAAAGGGGCTGGAGGACATATGGAAGTAAAAGAGAAAATGAGGTTCTGCAGCATGTCCAGAGATGGGCAACAAAGCTGGTGAGGGGTCTGGAGCACAAGTCCGATGAGAAGCAGCTGAGGGAGCTGGGGCTGTTTAGCCTGGAGAAAATAAGGGTTGGGGGGATTTTACCACTCTACAACTACCTGAAAGGAGGCTGTAAGCAAGGTGGGGGTAAGGCTCTTCTTGCAGACAACAAGTGACAGGGCAAAAGGAAATCAAGTTGCTACAGGGGAGGTTTAGATTGGCTATTAGCAAAACTTTCTTCACTGAAAGGGTCATCAAGCATTGGAACAGGCTGCCCAGGGAAGTGTTTGTAGACATGGTGCTTAAGAGGCAAGTTGTGGACTTGGCAGTCCTGGGTTAATGGTTAGATGATCTTGATGATCTTAAAAGGTCTTTTCCAACCTAAATGATTCTATGATTTGGACATGGAGTAACGGTGAGATTAATGATGTGATGCAAAACGTTGAGATAACTGCATTAGGAATACAGAGATCTTAAAACATCAGAACACAAAACCTGACTTTAATTACTGTAACTGAACAGTGAACTACATTAGTGATACAAAAATGGCTCTCAATATAGGATACTGTAGATCAGACAACTCATGTTTGCTTTAAATATACACACACAGGTACAAGGTTGTGTTTATGGAAGTACATTTCTCACTTTACCTAGAATTTGCTAACAAAACTATACCACAGACTTTGCTGTCATCCATAATGCCACCTTGATTACATATATAAAGACATATGCATATAAAAATAAAGTGTGTGTACATAAATACATTATGTATATAAATAATCCTTGACAAGGATTTTGCTAGGAGAGAATGTAAGAGAACATTGGTCAGAAATTTACAGTGGCAGTTATCAGAATTTGTTCACGACACATCCAACTGCATGGCAATGTACGTTACACTTCTAGGTAAGCTGCAGCTCAGACACTGTAGCTAGAAGACAGAGGTTGTGTCTGTCACTGGGGATTACCAGTTCTTGAGTTTGCAAATTGTTGACTGGTTGTTTTCAGCTTTGTTAACATATACTGTCCATTCTGTATCAGATACACAGAACCAGAGAACTGTTCTTTCAAAGAAACAGTAGCTTTTAATAAATTCTGGCAGCCAGAGAAATGGCAATAGCTCACTGGTAGGACAAAATTAACTTTATTTTCATTGCTTGTTTTGTTAAATCTAAGAAACAGTGTGCTGGAGGTTAGAATGGTAATGGATGAAGCTGTTCATGCGGTAACAGAGCCAGTAGCCATCAACTACACTACTGAGTTACCTTTGATAAGGCGGTTGCAAAACTGAAAAGAAAACAACCCTCCAAATGCTTCTTACAAAATTCCACTTTAATTAAACTTCTCACTGAGGCTAATTACTTAAGACACTTTCACCGAACTAAAATTAAATAATATAAACATCATGTCAGGGTCATACTGGAACCAACTCAGTACATCAGTGAAGCAATAACGATAGGAAACAGACTCTCCCAGTCATCAGTTAAACAAAGATGTTCCCGGTACAGTCTCAGTGTGGCCAGTCCAGCTGATGGATAGAGTCCTTACCCTTTACACAAAGCGAACACCCAGAACTTGCCCAAGACACCCTGACTTCTGTGAATTTGTACATTCAGTTCAAAACTTTACCTTTGCACAAAAACACTCAAGAAATGAAACAGCAGCTGAAGGTCCCCGTAATACAGGATAAAATGGTGCTCCTAATACTTGACACCAGAACCCCACAGCTTAGAGACATGCAATTCTGTCCCCACACAGACAAAATCGGTATAAACACCAGTTTCTCATTCCCTTTTAAAAAGACACAAGCCAGATGCACTGAAGAGCATTCCATACTGCCTAAGCCCTCCCCCTTCTCTAACATAAGCACATGAAAGAGAGAAAAGCAGCATGCAACACAGGAGTTACTTTTCAGTAAACTAGACCCTAAGTTCTCTTCATCAAGGACAGCTCCTCTGTCTTTTTTCTCATAACAAAGAAAACTTGGAAGGCTTTTGATTTCTTTTGAAAGAAGCACATGATGTGTCAGCCTAAGCATGTAAATACTGAAACTGCAGTAAGTTTCCCCAAAGAGTGATTAAAAAAAAAAAGAAAGAAAAGAGGGCAGGGTGGGAGGAAGGGAGGAAGCAGAGGCAGATGTTAAAAACAACTGAGAAGCCACATTCACTGAAGAGTTAAGATTTAGTGGCCTCTGTTCTACACCAGTGTGGGTGAAAATCACTTTTAAGGGCTCTAATGAAAGTTGAAAGTTACCTTCAAAAAGTTATGCATATTTCAACAGAAATAAAAATCATTATGCATTCTCTCTAAAGAGGATACAATCTCAAACTGTCAAAATTCTAAACTCTTCTACATATATTACATACAAATGCCTTCTATAAAGGAACCCCTTTTCATTTTTCTTCTAAATTAGCTTAGTGGTCCATGGTATTACACTATCTTGGTCTAGCCTGTGAAGAATGTGACAGGTAATTTTTATACTTCTTGCCTCTACTTAAGTTTGAGTGAAGATACGGAAAACAACTTTTATGGTCTAGGTGTAAAAGTAAATGTTCTGTAAGCCCTGCATACCCAAACCTGGGCAGCTACCATAAGATATTTCATGCTAAATATGTATCCATCAATAAATAACAAAAAGAGTGTTTTTTTTTAATAATGTTCAGTAACTTGGTTTTTCTCAAGATAAAATGATAATGCTAACATTGATGTAACCTACCACATTATCATAGAAGGGATTTCAGATTCTGTGTTGTCAGACTAAAATCATTATGTAATAGGAAGCACTGAGAAGGATTAATAATATGCAAATAACATAGAAAATCATCTAGCTGTAATTTAAAAAAAAAACTGGATTCCACCTGAAACTGTTGACTGCAATGACACAGAAATGGATAGTAACAGTCTATTTCAATCTTGATAAAAGCTCAAAATACTCCTGTACCAGCTTCAGATTGCAAGTGATTGGAACAGCTTCAAAATGCTGAAGTTTAATGTTTGTTTTACAATGCTGAAGAAACAATCAAACCTCTAACTGAAAACGTGGCTAATCCAGATTATATTTTCTCTTTTACCCAGACATTAGGCAGCCACAGCAAGACTATTTTTCTCAGCCTCTGTGATTTACTTATATTCCAGTACTTCAGCAACTGTGCTACGAAAGACATAATAAAAGTGATTTAACTTCCAGCTGTGGGGTTGATTCTTTTCTCTTTAGTGAAAAAGTCCACTACTACACTTCCAAATAGAGAACTTTTCTTTCAAAAATACTTTCCTCTGCCCACTTTCATGATGGAAAAAAAGGCAAGTGTGGCCATCAGATTAAAATGTTGAATCCAGCAGAGCAAACTACATTTTTAAGGTGCTCTACCAAGGAGAGGGAAAACGACATGGGATGATGGTCATATAAAAAGAAAAACAAGGCAAAGCTTAAAGAAATAAGGGAGAGAAATAAGAGAAACAGAACTAGGTTAAAAGAGGAGGTATGGAAAAATTTCTGAAGTTATGAGTCTCTCTGAGAAGGCAAAACTATGGCTAGAGACACAAAACAACACAAAATTTTCCAGACCGTGCTGTTGGTCCTGATATTACATTTTTATATAATAAATGCAGAGTAAAAAGGAAAGGATGGATTTATGCCATACAACCTTCTGGAGGTGGCTGGAGATAGCCTTGACACACTACTGCAAAAGCCGTGTTATATTTTGAGACATGTAGTACATTTTAAGACATGTTAATATTAATCTGTTTTAAGCAAATCAGTAGAGAGTTTTTTGAAGAGTGAGGTTGCTCAGCAGTTACAATACCGTGGAAGACTTGTATGTCTTCTCTCCATATACCTCAAGTAATGACACATATATTCTTGGCATAGCAGAATCTGCCTTCTGCTTTCCATGTTTGATGAGGCTACTAAAGAAGCAGGATTAGAAAACAGCCCTTAATTTTGCCTCCGAGTGGAAATCTGTGGAATTTGTCTCTTCTTCTCCACATATAATACCCTATTTGCACACACTAGCCTTGAACAACTCATACCATAAGCACACCAAAGCAGCCCATATCAAAATATATCCCAGCACATTTAGCCCTTCTCAGTATATACTGCCTGAAATCACTCTCTGCAACAAACCGCTGTGTAAACAGCTCACATTTTAAATTACATCTTTTCCATAACAGGTGATGCTTCTATTGCAGCAAAAAAGTAATGGGGCAAAAAACTCTTCACATGCCCAAGAGATTTATTTTACTCTGCCTCTGTGGTAGAGGTAATCTATACTACCAAATAAAACGACAACTCCATTATTAGGTCATTGTGATGATATTTATATTCCAAAGAACTTTTTGAAAAGTTCATAGATAAAATTCCAAAACTGTAGCAAAATTGGAAACTTTTACATATTTTAATAGGAAAACAAGGAAAGGTATTAAGTGATAGAGCTCTATTTTCTATTACACAGGCACACAATCAATGTATAGCCATTCAGAAAAAAATAATGAATTCAAATAGAAACTGAAGGCATGCTCTACAGATCATACACCACCACACTCAGTGTTTTCCATTATTCCTAATTTACAGTCAAGAAACCAAGGGCTGAGCCTCAGTCATGTTTACAAAATAAAAATACCACAGGTGAAGAATTTACATCGAAGACACTAAGCAGAATCACGATGAACAGTGATGTATCCAAACTCAATAGTTTTTTCTGTTAAATGCATGCATTTTCTATAATTATGGAGGATATTTACATGTTATACCTGTTATATCATGTTTTGGTTTGAAAATAAATAGTAATACAAACATGGCTGATATTTTCAAGGGCACAGAAATGGTCCACACATGAAAAAGAATCAGAATTTACTTGCTGCAATCTATTATTCCTGATGTACCAATAATCATACAGTGGAGTAATTCCATTAGCTTTTATTGCAGTACAGAGAGTAACAAAGACAAGTCTGTGATCTAAGACCTCTTTTACTTTATGCTGCTCTTTCTTGTTGATGTAAAGTTAAGTGAAGATGTTTCTAATACTATTCTCTGCTGAGGCGAGGACTGACAGACTTACAACCATGGGCTTTCAGTAGTAGAGAAACTCAGATTTGAAATCAACATTGCTTCTCTTTCCCTACGTGGTGGTCACTTGGATGAAAATGACAACAACTCAAAGGGAATCTGCAGTATGAGGAAAAGCTGATCAGCCTTTCTCTCCTAACACATTACAAATCTGAATGTGACCCTCATGTCAAAGGTAAAGCCTGTGCAGCAGCAGCTGGGAGGAGAGGAAGGCTTTCCTCAGCAGCTGCAAGAGAATCCTTGGAAATTGGGTTAGTATTATGTTCTTTTCCACTTGATAAATTCTTCCAAGTTTACTTCTTACTTGCAGACTAAAATGCTGCATATTTTCCGCTAGTAAATAAACGAGCTGCATTTCACTCAGTGTATTTTTATACTAGTGGCTGAATACTTAGAATGCACTTTACTAGCTCACAGATCTGACCACAGGCATTTGCCATGCAGATTTAACCTCCTGGAGGCTCTGGGTTTGCTGTATTAGGTAATTTCGAGCGAGACAGTTTTACTTACTCTTCTGGTCTGAATGTTTCCTCTCACAACTTTTATTTCCTCTTATTTACTCCTCATGTTCCTGCCAATGAAAACCCTTTACAACCTTCTCTCTGAGGATTAGCATTACACCGACTATGGAAGAAATGCATTTCTAAAGCTGACCTGTAACTGTTGCTCTGTAGACAGGCTACAAGGGTACAGGTCTTGGACTTTTTTTACTCTAAACCAGTTTTTTTTTGAAGTCTGGAATAGCATCAGTTTTATGTGACGCTGAATGCTGTCTGACAGGTGGATAAAATAAACAACTAATGTATATTCCAAAAGAAGAGAATTTCCTGAGCAGGTCACAGCAGTAAGAGAGACAGCAGAGGAAACCAGCCTGGCAATATGATAAGTCTACCAAAGCACGTCAAAACATCCCGTTTCTGAAGTATGTTTTTCCAAATCTTGTTTTGCAATGAAGCTGACAAAACTGAGACATAGTTAAAAAAGCTGAATGGCTTGGAAACAACCAACCAACCAACCAACCCTCATTGCAACTCAACAGATTATTCTCACTAACCTGCACAAGAGAAATTCCTACTTGTTCTATTAATACAGCTGTAAACCCAGAATAATTTCTGCCTGGTTTACAATAATACTATTATCCCTGTTTGATACAATAAACAGAATCCCCAATAAACAGTTGCAATAAGCAGTAAAAAATAAACAGATTGCTTTTCTGATAGAATATAGGAAAGACAAGGAGCCTGTGTTTTGAAGGACTGTTAATAATCAGTAAAATAAATAAATAAAAATCAAGAAACCAAATTTAATCATTCTATAACTTCATTTTTAGGAAAAAGTTCATCCTCTTGCCAACAGAAATGTACAGATTTTGCTAAGCAGATTTATGGCTCACATGATATAGATCTCATGGGGTCAAGATCTTCTAAAATCTGAGAGGTACAGTACATCAACTTTGAGACTGCAACTTACACTTAGTACAAGTTTATTTCTGGGAAACAGTTTTGGAAGAAGGACAAAAGCTGTGTTTTCAACAGAATCAAATTTGCTGTGTCACATTTAAGCAAATATGAAAATAATTTCTTTTATGCTTTTAATTACATTGCTGAATCATTTTGAAAGACAAAAACACACATCTGGGAAGTTAACTGAACACGAAGAGTAACTTTGGTAGGATTGAAATAGACAATAGCCAAGGAAACCTTCAGTGTTCATACTGTAAATGGTGCTGGGAAGTACTAATTTTTATATACAGAAGTTTGCAATTTTTTCTCATGCTCTATAAGATCCTATATACACATATCTGGAGTGGAAACTGTGAGGAATAGCTGCTAAGTGACAACAGAAATTTGCACCAGACCACAAGCCTGTCATAAACATTGTACT
Organism: Falco rusticolus; assembly: GCF_015220075.1. Taxonomy (NCBI): domain Eukaryota; kingdom Metazoa; phylum Chordata; class Aves; order Falconiformes; family Falconidae; genus Falco; species Falco rusticolus. Next base: position 23,006,869 of record NC_051199.1, read on the forward strand.
CACAGGTCTTCTGCCCTCACATTTTCCTTACAGCCTCTGCCTTGTGTTTAATCTTACAGAGAATACTTTGCCTAATAGGTGCAGTGATATTTAGAAACAGAAGTCTCCTTGTTTATATAGTTTTTTGACTTAATCTATTTTAATTTACACACGAACATGACAACAATGCTCCAGTATGTGGCATATTTCTGTTTTGTTTTGCATTTGTGAAATAAAAGCATATTACATGCAGAGCCAGGAAGCATTCCAGTTCAACTCAGCTTCAGCTTTGTTCTTGAACTTGGAAAGATGTGCGCATATGTAGATAAGCACAATGCAAGAATTAAAACGAGGGGAAGATGAAGTCAATGCATTGTTACATTTATAGGAAAACACACACCTTTTCTCATGAACACTGTATCTTGAAATAACTCATGCCAGACTTTCCCAGCTGACCAACTGAGGGCAAGTCAGAGCTGTCCAGGTGCAGACAGAACCTACAGCAGTAAGGCTGGGGAGTTCCCAACAGATTATCTGTGTACAGTTCTAATTTGGTCTCCAAACAGTGTAACATGCATCCTTCTTCCACTTACCTTGCAAAGGACAATCAACTGAAAAAGAACACGGTGCTCTGAAGACTGCAATCAATCTTACAGATCTTTACAAGCAACATATATAGTAGAGAGTCATATTTTGCCCACCGTATGAAAATGGATATAAAACTAATTATGTAGGCTGTCTCATCTTACTTTGCAGGAAAAAAAATACACATCAAAAGATCCTTCCTCTATGTTGAAATCAATCTGAAAAGCTGCGTTAGATAATAAGTAACCTGTAACATTGTCAGCAATATTGAAATTTTTAACATAATGTCCTCCAATTTTTTTCCTTTCATTTGTTCTAAACATTTATCTGTTTGAATACCATACGCCTATAAAATCGGTCACTTTGAAGCTCTGTGATAATTTGCTGAAGATCTAAAAAATTCCAGTTACAGGAGATAACCTTCCACTGCATGAGACTTGTCACGCACGCAAGCATATAACCTGACACAACCTAATTCTATCCTTCCGCTATTTTCAGTTTGCCCATTTTTATTCGTAACTACCTCTGATGATTTGATGTCCTCATAAGAAAACTGCATGGCAGGTACTCCAAGATGGTTGATGAAATAATCTGAATCTCCCTGTATCTGCACAGAACTCACATTAGACCCTGGACATCTAGTCTTTTCCACACAGTTGAAGCTCTGGCTCTGAAAAACAAACACAAATAAAAATTTACTTACTTATTTGCAACCAGACTCGAAACAACTTGTATCAGTATCTCCTTTACACAGCATTCTTTGGGTTAAACATTTTAAGAACAGGCTGAACTTGCACTGGTGCAAACAGGTATCAGCTGATTCATACTTAGCAGTGAGCGAGTCTACGAACGTTTCACCCTCTACTGATAGATACTGCAGTCTTTGGGATCGGACACAGCAGAGAACGAAGTGTGCTGCAACATGGCTGAGTCTTTAAAAGGACAAAGAAAGTTGTACCTAATTGAAATGGCAGGAGGGGCAAGAGAAGGAGCCTTTGGTAGGCACATGAACTGTCGCATGCTGGGCAGGAGATTACCAGTCATCATGGTGCCTTTTGGAAGATGTTCTGAGACCCTCAATGGCTACTAAGGAATCAAATTCTTGTTCAGTAAATAGAATGCTGTCTAACAACAAAAAGTTGAATCTGATAATCACATTCAAGATATTTATGGTCTATGAAATGCTGGCAAATGTAAAGAATTTGCTGCAATTGCAGAGCAGGGGTTAAGAGAAAAACAGAATTAAAAGGCTAAAGATACATAAATACACATTTCTGGGTAAAGTGCTTAAACCAATCCTAGTCAGTGACATGTCTGTATTTCTTTCACATGAGTATTTAATGGTGAAATCTTAGCAAAAGAACTGTAATAAATATAAGGTTAAGACTGGAAAACAAGCCCACACTGAGTGCTACGTACTAGTGTAGCTCTTAAACACATCAGGCAATTAAACACTTAATAAAGAGTAGGCGCAAAGGCTTTCAACATGCAAATAAGCTGCTTCTTTTAAAGAATGTTAGAAAGTTCAAATACTAGACATTATTTATATTTAGCTAACAGTTAATATAGTATAACATAACTTCTTTGGACCTACCTAGTAAATCACTAGCTTGCTACAAGAACAGTGTAAGATTAGTTCTCCTTTAATACTAAAACATACCAGATTCTGTAAAGTTCCTGAGGTTAGCAGAAAAATGTTTTAAGAGTTAGAAATCTTGGTTTTTTTCCATTTTTAAATTAGCATAATTATTGCTTCACACTTTCATTTCAGTGCCATGAAGAATGCAATTGCACGTTACCTAGTACAAATAAGAGCTGCAGATTCTCACACAAAACTATTTTTAAGTACCTCCAAGAAATAGCTTCCATTTCATATGTATTTTTAAAAGGTGCCTATATCACACACTTTTTGGATAAATGTTTCTGCTCCCACCATTCTTACATACATTCACAGCCCTGCAAGGTCCATCCATGAAGACTGAGAGTTACAGTTAAAACTGAAGCAAAAGATAACTTCTATATGTGCAGTCCACCTCTAGTAAATACTATCTCTTTAAAAGCTATCCATGGAGCACCATGACACACAGCACCCAAAAATCTGGTTCTCAATGGCATAGTAAGAAATAAGGAATATCATAAATCGAAAATTTATGTAGCATTAATCTTGGGTGTCATTTGTAAGCCACAGTTATTAAAACATTGCAGGCATTTAACTCTGGGCTTTTTTGGGAGTGTTTACATTTAGATTAAGAGTTTTTTTAAAGTTTTCAAACCTGAAGGCACCTTCTTAATTACAACTGTTGTTCCTGTGTTTCACTCCTCTTTACACCATTCTTGAGAAGGTTTCAATCACATTGAGGAGGTATTTAACATCACAGTATTGCTGTTCAAAGTCTCAATAAAGTCAGTAACCTTGCTTTTTAGAAACCAAAGCTACAACAGAAACAGCAGAACCCCAAACCATCTACTACTTTCAAAAAGTGTTTTTAAATTACCACACTATCTTCTACAACCTTTCCCATCAAAGCCTCTGTACAGCACACATCCACACAGAAAGGCACATTTATAATTTTATGCATATATATGCACACAAGATCCATTCTGAGGTGTTTGCTCCTTTCAGGAATTAGAAGATATTTAAGCATCACACAGTGTACTATACTACAGTGTAGACTAGACTGTCTCCTAACTTCCCCATACTGCCCAACACATTTGGGCAAGTTTCATAAATGGTGAGTAGTCTGTTCTTCCTTTAATATTTAAAAGTTTACTGAATGATGTGAAACACAGGTTTTGGAGTCAATAGGAAAAACCTGAAATAAGCAAAAACCCCAGAGTTGTCTACCAAAGGAAATCACAGTTAAATGACCAAATTAATCCCAATAAAACTGGCAAAACAATTCAGTATCAGAGAAGACAAAAAGCTGAAGAATCAACGATCCATAACCGAGCTGCATACTACATGGAAGGATCTTGCCTTTCTAAAAATATCTGATCCTAGCTCTGTGTAAACACAATGGCAGCAAAGCTCTTCAAGACTAATGCTACTTGCACCTACTCAGGCTAAGAATTTAAAGTATTGTGACAATCCAGAATTCATTTTCAAGGACTAATCAACAGAAGGGATATCTTGCAATGCTGTAAGGACCATAAAAATCTTAATATATACCTCACAGAGGTAAGGATATTGAGCAGGGAAATTAATGTAACTTTTTCTTTTCCTTGTCAATCTAAATCTTTATACCTTTCACTCTACTAAGTGAACACTAACCTTTCATCATCTCCTACATACCCATATCTAGAATTTGTTATGGATATTTCAGAAAAGGAATATTGTAAGCTGCTGATTGGAGGTATAAGGGTGGACGTGGAATTATACCTGGTATTCCCAATTGGAGAGGGGGTAATAGAGGGTAACGGAAAACAAGGTTTCATGCAATGAGTAACATCTCACACAGCAGAGTATGCCAGAAATTTTTAATCTTTGAGAAGTCAACTGGTGTAACTGTACAAATGAAGTTCTAAGGCATTTTCCTTTAGATCATCTCGCTATACCCCAAAACTGTTGGCTAATTATCAACAACATTAGAAAGCTGGATCATCATTGTCATCTATTAAGCAGATTAGGTTTCCCCTAAAAGCAATCAAGGCTATAGACTCTGCAGGGACACAGCTAATTAGCAGAGTATTTTGATATTGTTCCCCTTTCTGTATTGTTTGTAACAGGTGAAAACAATGGTAGAGTCAGTTAATTCTGAATATACATGAACCCCCACTTCTGCTAGCATACCAGGAACTGAAAAAAGAGACACCCTTTTTTCAGAAACCCAAGCCTCATTTTTAGCCCTTCTACCCCTCAGAAAACACTTTACTATGTTTTAACTATTCAAAAAGACTCTGCTAACATTTTTTCCTCACTATAGAAACGGTGAAATATTTTTTATGTAAGAAAGTTTACCTATGGAATGCTTACAGATTTAGTTAAGAGGACAATGAGATACGGTACTTTTAGTTTTTTACATAACCATCCTTCAGGGTATAGGATTTATATTTTTATGACATCAATGTTCAATTCAATAGTGTTAGCATCTTAAGAGTTTAACTGCTTTGTTCAGCTTTTACTGTTCTGATACACAAGCCCCTGATAATGACAAGTTCAACAATAAATATTTAACACTGCACTAATATGGGAGAATGCTTTATTTGCAAGATACTGTTCTCTTCCAATTTATTTTTATTGTTACATAGACTCCACAACATCATCATCTTCAAGTCTTTGGCAATGGCTGCAAAGTTCATGTATTGTGTTTTGCATTCATTAAACAACTGAAACGTTTACCAAAATTAATGGACTTTAAGATAAAGAATAACAATGTCCTGCAATTAATAAAACTTTCCCATCAATGAAGTGTTGTTAAACTAAGAGGGAAGTTTTTAACTTAGTCACTGCAAGAACAACAACCCACCATATAGCACGTCATATATGTAGCATACAATAACAAACCAAAGCAAGTAAGAAGTTGAAGGAAATCAGCAAACCTCTTCCTCTAACTCTGACTTACAGTTATAAGAAAAGAAAAAAGAAATTGAGGAATAATTTCCTGGAGTAAGATGCAAAAATGAGACAGTCTTAGCATGCAGGACGATAGCAGGCATGGGAATGATGGGAGTGGGATGGCAGTAATCAGGTGGTGGGACATTTTAGGAATCTGCTTGCCTAAATACAGGTGTCTAATGCGATTTTAGATGTTGCGAGGCATCACAAAGACTTAAAGCAAGTCACACGGGAAAGTTTTATCGTACTGGATCAGCATCTGTAGCAAGGAAGTATATCAAACCTCAAATGGGATTAAACTTTTTTGATAATATGACTGAACTGAGTTCCTTTATTTATACAGATTTTCTTGGCAATGACCGGGCAGCTCAGCCTTGTATTTATTATTATTGTTTTACAGGTAAAATTAACATCAATTAAGTCTAATATAAACTGCATTTTCAGCATTAAACCCAGCAGCCAGAGACATAACTGAAGCCATACGTACAAACGCCTGTTTATAGGACTATTCCTACAGATACTGGCTATGTTAGTAGTTGCTGCTTTCATTTCATTTCCACCTCATCCTTACCTAGAAGAACCATCCCAAATCTGTGTTTGATCTTTCCACACCAAAGACACTACTGCTGCTGACACAGAAATTAACTTCAAAGTCCACTTAGTTAATCAACTGGAAATATTGTTTGCGTATCATGTGAAATACTCTCCTACCAAAATGTACAAGCACTGTCTCAAGTCTTTTTCAATATGCAGCAGTCAGGAAACCAGGAAAAGACCATCTCCCAAAATTGCAACTGCAATTTACAACAAGCAGGACAGCCTCCATGCTTGGCAGCAGAATGCCTGATCCTTACTGCAAGCCAAGCAGGCACCAATGCAGAACAGAGATGAAAGACCGACCGTGAAAAAAATTACTGCCGCTAGGAAATGGAGGTTGCTCCTAATTAAAAGACTATTAGGGGATGTGGGCCACAGAATTGACAGAGGTGGGGGAGAAGATTACACCAAAGCACATACCCAGAAACACAGGATTTTAAAGCATTTTCAACTTCTTCAATGCCAAATAATTTGTCAGTCATCATATAATAGCAACTATGTATCACTCTGGCATTCTGCTTTCCCTTTCCTTTTTTTTACTCCCACCAACTAATCTGCTGTTTTTGCATGTTTAAATCTAAAATGGTGTCATTTACAAAAAAAACCCTCTTCATAATCTAATAATCTGATTAATTTTAATTCTGATAATCCACAAAATCTTTCCTTTCATATCTGCAAAAAACAATCTGTGAGTTTCCAGTTTGGAAAAAAAGTTTAATTGCTATGCATTACTTCACCAGTTGTAGTCAGGTCCTACTTAATGATCCTTTAAATGTTAGCTTTTATGTAGGCAAAAAACCAATAATTAAAAACTTTAAAAAATGCATCTGGAATAAATTATCAGCAACATGCTCTGAAAGAACTAACTCCCTGCTGTAGAGTAGGCAAACTAGATTTCTTCAGCTGGTTAGCCTTACAGTAAAACACACGTAATAGCACTATTTAGATCACTCAGTTGCTCAGGCTGGTCTCCGCTGTGTCAATCAAGCCCTCCCTTTAGATTGGAAGGAAATCAAGCCATGTGGTTAGACGGTAATCAAGAAGTGGTTCATGTCAGTGCAAGGATGCACATGATATTCGTAATTGAATAATTTTATTTCTCTGGAGTTCATTTTTGTTTTCAGCATCATGTTACAGGTTTATATTACAAATTTGAGAAAATGAAGAGTACCATATGGCCCATTAAAAACATTTAATTTGGGTTAATGTTATAAAATAGACCTGACACATCTAAAGTATAATCAAGTGGTACTTCACTGCAGACCTTATTCTACCACTAATTAGAGCTAAGCATTTATAGGTATGTTTTGCTGCAATGTTAAGATTCTGGTACAAATAAAGGCCTATATTAAAAAAAAAAAAAAAAAAAATCCTGGCCATTTCTATAGTTCACCTTCCACCTAGAGACATGGACATGTCAGCTCTGGTTACCTTCCTTCATGCGACTCCAGCTGAAGTTAAAACCTGAGCAGCTTTTGAAAATGGATTAAAACTTCTTAAGTTGTTTTCAACAGGACAAATAAAGAACGACCAATTATTCTTACAATGTTTTAGTGATCCCAGCTTAAGAACTGCAGCCAGGAAGCTTATTCTTCATGAATAATCAACCTGTATTTCTTGAGCTGAATCACCACATGCCTTAGTAACTGGTAAAAGGCATTTAAGAAGCTGAAGTATGATAAGACCATCTAAATGAAGTAAAATTATCTAAACAAAGAGTCAAAGACCATGTAAAAAATGCAAAAAGCAGCAGATTAGCATCTTTATTACTGCAAATGTGTTACGCTTAATCATCATCAACAGGTAGGAGAGGTTAGAGAAGCTGCATAGGAAAGGATTCACAAGTATATGTGTCTCATCCATAAAAAACCTGCTACACTCTGACAAACAAATCATTAGAGGAAAAAAGTCTGACAGCTCTTAAAATGTATTATTAGCTGTTTGCTTACCTTGACTACAAAAATCTATTGAAAAAAAATCGTTGGATTTCTAGGCATGTTAATTTTATGGCAAGCATACTACTGTGTTCTCCCATCTGATTATCTGGTTTGGCTATAAACATCCTGCTTTGCTTTCTGTCTTTGTTGATTGATATATATTGCTATTAATGCAAATCAGCTGTTTATAAAATTATTTGCTTCCAGCTTATGTGTATTTTCATTTAAACGTGTATGAGGCTTTACTGAAAATATCTACAATCGGAGCATTATTAATTGACCTTTAAGGGCAACATGAAGACCCATAGTGAAACTGTTCTGTAGCACTGCAAAATCAGTCACAGAAAAGATGCATTTAACTTTCAGAAGTTTTCCCTAGCTTGAGTTCTTCGATATTATCACAGTTAAATGAGAGATGTTCCTTGCACACAGTCACACAGTTGCAGTTGAGAGGACTACCTCATCACTAGGGAAAAACAACTCCCACAAGAGCTAGTGTTTATTTAAAGACACCAGGGACAAAGATTTTAGCATCATCTTATTTTTTTCTGATGTCCATCGCAGTGTAGGTGATTCTTACACAGATCACTGCAGCTGCCGGATCACCATTAGCCTCTTGGAAATTCCCCAAGAAAGTTCTCTATGTTTTCTTAGACAAAAGCACTGCATCTGGAAATTCCAACAGTAAACTGTTTTTTTAGCCTTTGTGGAAAGAGTATTTTATTGTCACGAGCAAAATCTGCCTCTTAGATGAACCACGTGGCTTTAGAAGAACTGTTCTTTGAAAATGCATGCAGGTATCCTGCGTAACAGAGAAGACCTTTTTTACCCAGGGGGACAAAGGGAACTGAAAATTGTGACAATTACAGTGCTTTTAAAAGGTCAGATCAAACAGAGGTTTCCCAAGACCCAGTTCTGATACCGCATTCAGATTTCTACTGAACCAAGGAAAACTCAGTTTAACTATGCAACATAAGGTGCCAGACCTAAAACTCCAGTTTTACATTTCAAAAAAGCATAAAATAATATTGGCCTTTTAATGGTGACTTAAGAAAAAAAACTGGGAAACTATAATACCAGCCATTATAAAGAAAAACATGGAGAAATACGTATACTTGGTGTGAAGTATTTAACACTGTTGTTACATGCTGTACTACAAGCTTATTTTTTATTTAGTTTACAGCTACGAAACAGGAGACAAGCATAAACCTGTATTGCTTGTTCAGGGCTTTGTTTTCTGCTAAGCAGCATTTGCATGTTTTGAAATCATTGTCTTATTTTTTAAAAAATGTGACCATAAGTGTAAGGTCTGCATAATAAATGGGACCTCACAGGACTGAACCATGCTTTAGATGCAAAGTTTACATCAAACTGGCAATAAATACAAAAGCAAGGTAGTAAAAAATTATATAGTGTAAATTTAATTTCCTGTACTGGATTTTTTCTACATTTAACTTTATCTACTGACAGTCTCTTTCTGATTCCTGATGTTTTTTATATGATACTGAATTACATTTATCCTTCCTATGCCTAAATTGAAGTCATATGCCTGCCTCATTAACTCAGATACACTTGTTGCCAACACCCAGTACAAACTGCTAGGAATTTTAATGGCTTTTTTAAGGGAAGTAAAAATCAAGCAGGTATGCTCTGATTTGATACAAGAATTTCAGAGCAATCAAATATTTAGAACTAAAATTACATTGCATAAATTATCTAAAGTGGCAAGACTGCAACTGGAAGGCCATCAACAGTTCCAAACATCTCAGTACCTTAAAAATATAGGGAGTTACAAGGTTTAACAAAAGTAAATAAGAAATTACATAACACAGCTATTGTGGCTGTGTTTCTCCAAAGTATCCACTTACCCCAGACTCCCACACTCAACAACCAGAGCAGTATTGCATTAAAACTTCTCCCATATTTTTTCATCAGCACAGATAACAGCAAGCTCTCCAGCACCTCAGGTAAAGTAACTTTAAAGTCAATTTCCAGGACTACAGGCTTAGACTCATCATTCAGTGTACTACTTTCATTTATGGCACAGTTCAGAAAGCAGTGTATGATTGTATTACATTAAGACGAAAAAAACAGCAGAGAAAATACTGTATTAACAGAGGGAACTTGTCTCCAACTCCCAACACACTCACAACATTGGGTGCTTTTTCTACTTTAGAGCTTATATTTTTAAATCTAGTTTTTAATCTAAACTATTTCTGGGCACGGAATGGTTGCATTTGCAATTAAAGGATGCAGTCAAACCATTTTTTTATCATGTAAAAAGTAATACTTCCCTGGACTTAGTGGTGTTCAAGCTTTTTTCCCCAGGTATACAGTACCAGGAACACTGGTCAATGCTAGCTGTCACGTACATACTGAGGTACTGTGAAACCTAGGTTTAACAAAATGCACATTAATCAGTTTTAGTATAAAACACTGATAAATTGGGACTTGATAAGAACTGCATGACTTTCCTAATGTTTTGTGCTGTAGTAACATTTGTTGCTAATATGAAAAAAGTGCTTAAGTAGGGAAGAGGATTAGGATTTGACAAGACCACATTTTCAAACAGTTGATATTTTATACTCCATGGAAATAGCTGTGGCTTGTAAATCATTTTAGATGCCTAAAGGCATTCTCATTCTATCATACATACAGACAGAAAGACTGTGAACACGTTTCCGTGTATTCTAACGCTGTGATGATCAGGTTCTGCCATGCTACTCATTTTGGGATGCATCATTCAAACCCTCCAAATGGATATTAAATAATTCATGCCACTGAGATTACAGTCTTGCTTCTCCATACCCCAAAGGAAGAAAAAGAAGAGACAAGTTACTTGTCCCTCTAAAGGGGACAGATATGTATGCTCACTCTATTATTTGAAGAGTTATTATATATCGTATTTCAAGATCTCATAAGTGTCCCAAACAGGACAGTCATTGCGAGGTTGGATGTTAAATGAATATACAGTAACATGCTGTTCACGAGTTTTCAATATGGTTACACAAAAATAAAAAATTAGGAGAGAAAGCTTCCACTACATACTTTCCACTAGAAGTGAACTAAGGCTTACCTAGGAAAGTAAACTATGAAAGTAAATTTATGGATTTTTTTAATGATCAATACTAGCCCTATTAGTATGCACAGTACACATCTGCAGAAGCTGTGTTCATCAGCTAACCAGCTGGCTCAAACTACTCCATCACTATCCTACCTTAAAAAAACACCAACCAGCCAACCCCCGCCACCGCCCCCCCCCCCCCCCCCCCCCCCCCCCCGTGAAGTTTGTACTTGTATTGCAACACCGAATTTTAGAAGTTAGGCCCACAGTTACTTGTAATATGGATACTACACATTGTATCTACTCCAATTTATATTTCCTCAAACTGTCAGCATTTGCATGTCACACTTTCTCCTCCTGAACTACACAGTCCTCATGATCTGTAGTATTTCTACCAGAAATGGTTGCTAGCACTACTCCCCCAATACAACACTTGTCAAAGTGCAAATCAGCTCACGAAAGACATTCTTCTGAGCCTTATCATAAGGCTGACCCAGAAAGACAGATGCATCAGATCTGCAGTGAAAGTCAGCCTGGTGCCCTTTCCCCGTGCAGTGGAATGTTTCAGTGGATTGCTGAGATCAAGAATTTGCTACTTACAAACACAATGTAATCTAGTGTGTCACTAGGGGAAGAAAAAGAAAAAAAAAGCTCATTTTTTTCTATCACACCTGTGAACGTATTACGTGCCCCACATTCCCCATGCCTCCACAAACACTCTCAGTACCGAGTATCATACCAACTCTTTTCCTGTACCTACGGTTCCTACTGAATCATACTGCATATTTCTAACAATATACACAGAGGCAGGACATCCCCACAACAACTATAGCAAGTGGAACAGTCAGGTTTTTAAATTGGAAGATAAATTTGCAGTCATGATTTCTGTTTTGTTACTGTAATCAAAGACCAGAGTAAGTTCAATTGTAATATACACAAATGAAGACATTTCTTTGGAACAGAACACAGAAAATCACATGTAACACTCTGAATGAACTCTCTTGTCACATCGGTAAATTATTGCAAATCTCCCCTCATGGCACCACCCTGGAATAAGGCCAAAGTAATTTACTGCTGGCAAAGCTTTACCTTGCCCTGAAACCTCTGGTCTGACATTTAAACTTCCCGATAGCAACTATGCACGCACAAATCACTCCCTTCCCAGTCACACACACAAAATATTTTTCATTCTTTGGAAGGGAAAGTCACTCCTATTAGTCCATACTGAGCATGAAGGTCAATAAACTACCATCATATTTTTCATAAAAAAATATCTTCTGGACTTCAGTGGGAACTGAGTAAATGGAATAATAATAGTACTTGCACTTAAGATATCCAGTATCTGTATCAATTGCATTTTTCAGAAAGATCATCATGAAGCAGATTTATTAAAGTGTGCAAGACAGCACCACAAATACTGGTCTCCACGCTCCACTGGGAGATAAATTAAATGATCCAAAAGACGTTAGATGATTTTATTTTCTACAGCAGTGGTGCAAAAAACCCCCCGACTTTGGCAGAAATGGAGGACTGTAAACCCTTACTTAGACAGTGTAATGCTCTGATACTTTCCCTGACTGGATCCTTCTAACTTTTATCTACTTACACCGTAAGTAAGTATCCTTGATACTGCCTCTGTACTGGACAGGAAAACAACAGCAATCAGGAAAGCAGAAGAAAAAAAGCTATAAAGCAGGGAAAGCAGTAGTGCTACCACCGTCAAACAACTTTTTCTTTCTGGTTTCCATAGAAATTTACTTGACCTTGGTTTCAAGAGCTATGAGGTATTAAGGCTTGGGAAAACAACTTCAGATAATTGAATAAAATGTGATTTCAGATAGACACATGAAAGTGATATAGTCCAAGTAACTTTGAAAAGGTTTTCACCAACATGCAGGAGCCAACTATTACCCAGATCTCATCATACACCCAAATGATGTGTTCCTTTGTACCCTGAAAAATTAAATATCTGAGATATTTCCAAAACTTATGTATGCTATTGAACAGGAATATTGTAATTTCAAACTAATGTAAAGTACTGGAGAATTAAAAACAATTTTAAATTTTGTTCAGAAAATGCGGGGTTTCATTGTTTACAAGGTTCTAGGGTTACGTCATCACTTTTTCATAACAAGCAAGCAAATCCCAGAAAGCCTGATAATGTATTTTACTTCAGAATTTATTAGTACAGAAAACTGACAGCTTCTAACTACTGCACAATATAATCTAAGAAAAATATGTATTGCATTATATTTCAGGCTTAATCCTCCAGACTCTGTTCTTCAAAAGTTAATTTTGCTGTTATGAAATCAAACTTTCTGAAACAATGCACAGTATGCAAGGGAGAAATGTTTACACTGCACACATTGAGAAGACAAATTGACAAATGCAGTAAAGTGCAATCTGCAGCTATTTACCTTTATCAGGAAAGAGTAACGAAAGCTACAAATACGTATTTTTGAGAATACTAAATAATATACTGTCTACATGAACTTTCAAATGTGCAGACTCTAGTCAGCAGCGTGGAAAAACGTTACTTCATGGCCCAATATTTTTTAATGGACTAAAACTATTGAATGACATAAAGATGAGCTCATTTTTTGCTCAATATTAAATTTTTCTCTGTGCAGTGGCATCTTGCACAGTTTGCATCTCTGGCCTCACTGCTTTAACTGTATATGCAAATAATTTGATGGATATGAACATTTCCACTAAGTTCAGAAGTATTATTCATAGATACAAAATCAAGCACACACATACACACATATTCAAAATATAAACAGGTCGAAAGTTCCAGGACATGATTTTCATTGTAGTGCTTGCTGGTACTTAATAGAAATCACATGTAAGAACGCAGCTGTATTTAGCAATATCTTTTCTGTAATGATTGAGAGCTGTGGCTCTGAAGCCAAACACAACAATTACATTGTCTGCCTTATCCTTTTATTTTAAGAAAAGGAATATTCTTTTACTGAGATCAGTTGCTTTCACGTGAGTAAAGAATACCATATATGAAAAAAACCCAAACAGTCTATATATAATGATACTATGAGGTGAAATAATTCCTCTTTTCCAAAGTAATTTGTTCTAATGTTTCACTGTTCACACTCTCAGAATTGTGGTTTTTAGTTCACATGTGAATCCGTATGGTTTTATTCTCCAGTTTTTGATTCTTATGCTATCTTTTATGTTTTACCATTCACACACTTAAAGAGCAGTGATTTTCTAGCCAATAAATAATGAAGCTGTTGACTAGTACTGAATCTAGTGCTGCTGCCGGAAAAAATGTTGGTAGGGAAATTTGCATTCAATGCTGATCCTCCATTGACAGGTAATACGTCTGAAGATCTATCAGTCAGCATGTGAATTTGAAATCCATGTGATTACCTACTGTCCTAAAGCACTGTTTTTATTGTGAATTCCATAGAGTACCATGCAAGAAGTTCCATAAAAGTCTGTGCTGCTACCTTAAAAAAATAAACATATGATTCCTTCAAAAGATGTTTTAAAAATAGTTTCATGATGGACAGAGGTGTTCTGTGAAAAAATTCTGACTGGCATTAATTAGCCTCCTTCTTCTAAATCCCGTTTAAATCAATTATCACTTTATTTTATATTAGGTTATTATAAAAGTTAATAAATTTCCTATTATCTTGGGTTATTATTAAAATTAATCAATCTGCAGTTACACAGGTCACTGCGATTCCCCTTTGTAATGCTGATTAAACTTTAGCACTCTTCTAGCTTCTGGAACAATCTTAGCCTCCGTATTTCAGTGCACGTAGCTCATTTAGCCTACCGTTCAGTTTTGGTACTCTGGACTCCACTGCCTGATGGGATCTAGGAACTCTACAGAACAATTATTTCAGCTTTCCTCTTCTTCGGTTCCCTTATAGGATGCTACACCTCTTTAATAACTTCCAATTATAGACTGTGCAAAGTTAAAAACTTAATGTTTATGTAGCAAGACTGACAAAATTACCTATAGTGTCTTCTATGGTTTTTATGATTTCCTATTAATCTGCAAAATACTAGTCATGTGGTAAAAGCTAATCCAAAATTCAACTGCTCCTTTAGACTGTTTTTGTGGGTTTTTTTAAGAAAAAATGTTAACCTGAGACTATAATTTTTAGAGGTAAATCATCAAAGCACTGAATTGTTATGCAGTTAACACTGAATAAGGTCAAAAATTTCTACTGTCTCTTTTGTCCTGCATGTCTTTAGAAGAACGAAAATTAAAAATAAATAACAAATCTGCCTCTGATTTCCACTATTCCCCAGTTCCATGGAAGAAAAATCACCTTACTAACAGATTTCAATCTGGTACTAACCATACTTCATGAAAACATAAGAAATAAGAAGATTCTATCTAGAAATTGCTTCTGAAAGTGCATTTTTGAGCTAAAGCTCACCCACCCAATGAAACAGTAACTAGTTCTACTGGTCTGGAGATTTCTACTACTTTTCTAAAGATGCTTGAAGTACTAGCTCAGAAAACAAGTAGATATCCACTACTTACAAACACACATCAGATTACGACCAACCGAACAAAGATGCATGCGCTTTGCAGCAAATCTTTTGTACCTGTCATTCTCGAGACCACATAAAGAATGATCAATGTATATATAACTTCCCTACAATGAACAATCTTTTTAATACAATACTTAGACCAGACTGAATCACCAACACATTTTACTGTGTGCTCCAACTGCAAAATGTTTATGAACAGAGTAAATGTACCCATTGAAAAATACGTGCCAAAACAGTTACGTGGGTATTAAAATTCTTTACTCTGAATAGATAATCAAATCCCAATCTGTCCTAATTTGCTATACGGGCCAAAATTGGTCAGGCTTTAACATACAGAATCTATCTCAATACAGTCATGTTATCAACCAACCAATTTACAAATGCACTAGGTCCCCGAGTCTCCCCCTGACAACTGATGTGTCAGTAATGCTGAGAATCAGCTGGCATGGGAACAGAAATTCAGCTTTTCCTATGCAACCAGTCTAGAAGCTCAGGCTGATGTGTCTTCCTGAAATGCAGGGCCGCTGGTGCTAGGCCATTTTTTAATTTCTTAGCCCATTTTCTTAGTTCTGCCCAGGCTGAGGGAGGAGACCCTCTAGACATCCTCCATCCTAAAGACACAAACAGCTCAGTCCTTTGCAATAGCTTTCTGAATCCGAGTAATTATTCAAGGCCTAATATCTTAACAGAAAGATGGAATGAAAGATATTACAGCAATGTATTGAAAGAGCATTAAAGAACCTTTTATAGCAGGAATTATTTTCAACGTAGCTGAAATACAGTGCATACTAAGATTGATTAAAAAAAACCACCCTAACAAACCTTTCTCATTCATCTGCACAGCAAACCTGAAAACAACAGTATCTCAGCATTTCTTAGCCAAGTCTCCCTACTGGTATTTCATCTTCCTCCCTTCTGCCAGCCCTGACTCCTGCTGCTGCTTTGCCCCTCATGGTTAGCATCTGCGTACCCTGGTAGCACTTTCCCTACCGTACCTAATGTAGCCAGGGCAGACAGCTTCAGCGTGTAATGTGTGTTCCTCAGAGAATGTGAGTGTGGACCTCATGCATTGTGAAAGTCTGTAGATTAAAACAACTGAGCAAGCAAGAAGTCTATTTGAAGCCTCTGGACCAAATTTTTGTTTGAACTCAAATGGTTTTAAAAGAAGACTGCTGAAGCCTAGTATCAGACTCCCCCAAGAGAGTCCAGCATTCACTGACACCAGGATGAAACCTTATTTATGTGGTTGTTAACAATTATTAATTATTTTTTTAAACAAAAAAGCAAAAATGAGTAATCTGATTTCAAGTTTTTGAACTAACACCACTGCCTGTCAGGAAGGTACTTTAGCAAGTGCTGCAAAAAACCTTTAGAGACAGCTACCTAACTAAAGAAGGAAATAATTTATAAAAGTAAAGCAAATATTACCATAAAGCAATAGAAAGCTCACCCAATCGGGGATCAAAGAGAAGTTTACTTCCACATTAACCAGCTTAAATCTTAAATATTGGACACGTGCATACTGCTTTCAGGTCACCTACAGATCAATAAGAGATCTGATGCAGAAAAGGTTTTGCAAACCATTTCAAACAACAAATGAACTCAAGAAAATAAGGGTCAGAAGTAATACAAGAACAGAAAAGACTACATTCAAAAAATGTCATTCAACATTACTTTGTCATTTAGAGAATTAAATGTATTCCAACATTTTCAACATTACACCTGAATTCTGTACTACTTACACCATGCAACTGACTCCAACTGCTACTTCTTAAGTACTTTTAAGATTAACAAGTGGACTTAATGCCAAATGTTTTAAGAGTGCCCAAATGTGGAACAGAAGATTGAGAATTCATATGCCTTTGATAACTTGTCCTAAGATCTAGATTACATTCCCTCCTTTGCCTCCTTTGTGACCTTGTGATGAAGTTCTACTCATCTCCCCATATTTCACTTTACCTTTAGTAAGAAAAGCAATCATTTTTGTTTTCCTCTACTGTTAGTCTATCCTTTATCTTGGGATATAATTTTCAAAGGCACAAAGGCCAATCAGAAAAGTATCTTCAACTGAAAGCCAATTCAGCTTAACACCTTTCTTTACCTGTATCTGAAAATCTCCTTCATGCTTGAAGTGCTGTACAATCAGAATTGGAATCTGTACTAATTTGAAACTGTTATATCATCATCAATACTAAATTATACAAAATACTCATTTTTGGTGGAGGAGACCGAAGATAGCCTTAAAATGTTAATGCATGATGCAAAAGCAATGATCCAGAGGATGCTCTGGCTAATTAACAAGCTCTAGTCTCAGACCTGGAATGATAATACTGATGAAAACACTGACAAGCATTTCACGAAAAGACTCTTGTTGGGCTGGTGCTCTACAGGAAACAGAGGAGGAAGAAAAAAATATATCTAGGGAAAAAATCATAAAGATCTGAGTTCATGCAGTCAGAAATGTTGTTACAGACAAAAATCTTAAGGGTCAGTGTAAGTAATCATGCTGGTATAGTTGATACAGGTAGCTCCTGATCTCAAAAGGGGGATAGCCAAGGCAGCGTATCACACAGAGAAGCGAGGGCTGTATCACTGCTTTTTTCAGCAAGGAACACATCCCTGTTGCTGCAAGAAAGCACTGGCTAATGGTTGCCACCAAGACAGATGCAGTGCAATTCTTTCAGGACAATATGGGAACACCACGGATGTGCTGAATTAATCTACCACAGAAGTTTTCAGGATTTCCAGCAGAATCCTAGGATCTGCGTTCATGCTGTCTAAGATTCAGAGACTACTTAAATATTTATGTATTTAGCTTGGTAGTCTTTCAGCAAAATTACAGTAATTGGAAGGTATTTTACTCAATAACAATGGGATTCAGTTAACATACCTTAGCAGTTAATTACCAAGGACTATACGGTACTCCCTGAAGTAAAATAAAATACTAAAAAAAAAAACCAAAAAAAACCAACCAAACAACCAACAACTCAATGTCAGAGAGTACTTTGGGAAAAAAGCACCAAGTCTGCTGGAAATCGAGACTTCTGTAGTAGCAGAATAACCTCAAATATTTCCCACATTTCCACATTTTATCCCACTTTTACGTAAGTGTGGCTGCGCTACTCCTCATATAATTCCTCTCAGTGTACATTAGTTTATAGGAAACCAGAATAAGGACCAAAATATTTACACTAAAGCCCAAGGCAAAGTGTGATCTTTGTGGAGCATAAACACATTGCCTCAATTAAAGGTCATGTATGAGCTCTCCTCCTTTCACACAGTGTTACAGCTCTTTTTTTAGAAGGTCATAGATAGGCCATGAGTTAAAAGAATATTTTGCCTTGAGCTACTGCATTGCTTAGTATAAGCAGTGCTGCACAACCCTCTAACGATACATCTGCATGGAAGAATGCTGCACAGTACTTGTGCCTGCTTTGACAGAGAAGTACGGGATGTCAGAAAGAAGAAACAATCAGAGAAGTTATGATTGTTTATTTACCACTTTCTTTTAAAAGAGGGTTTACATACTAGAGCATCAAGCTCAGATGTCAGCAGGCCTACAAGCTGCTTTGGGAACGCTAGAATGAACAGACGCTGCCAGAGCAGAAGCAAGACTGCTCAGCAGAGTAGGCAAGAGTGAATTTTTCTACCTTAAGGACTCTTATCTTCATCATTAGGGCCGCAAAATTCAATTAACGGACTAAATAAGAAATTTAAAATACAAAGTGAGGATGAGCTTTTCAGGCCACACCTCTGATTAAAGCAAGTAATCCTCGTATTAGGGGAGAATCACCAACCTCCCCCTTGCTCAGGAAAGTGCTGGCAAAGTGCCACCCTAACATTATCTGCTCAACCATTTGTCTCCTTCCTCTATGCCTTAATACGACCTTATAACTTCCTTTGTTTTCAGGAAAAACATCTTCCCGCCACACCAATGAAGTACTGAAACACTCTATCCTGCACTTCCAGATGCTGTGTAGACAAATCAACTTATATGGACAAGTACTGCCCTTGCATTGATGTAACCTGACCTGTTCAGATAATACACTACTATTCTGTTTTGTAAGAATCAGATTTTGAGACTTGTAAAAAAAAAAAAAAAAAGGAAATAGAAAAAAAACCTTGAGTGTTCATACAGAGATACTTCTTCTACCTGACACTTGCAGAGATGGCAAAAAAAAAAAAAAGTGTGGGGGAGTGTGTATGTGGTGCCAGACAGCAACACACATGTATGGCATAAATACAACAGTCAAGAATGAACAACACACAGGTCAATACGCTATTATTTTCTTTGAAGCAAAAAAATGAGTTGGTGACCTAAAATTACAAGCTGCCATATGGACTTGCCAGAACTGTTGAACTGATTAATTCTGCACACAATAATTTAAAGTACCTGATAAAGAAACTGAATTGGGCTGCCCTGCTATGATATTATATATTTCTTGCTTTGATTACCTGCCATTCAGGATCTCTCTATCACTCTTCTCTCTTCAAAAAGACATGCTACTACACTTGTTTCCACCACGACAGTTCTTCTTAACTTAAAATACCCACACACATCATCTACCTTATCTGACTTTTGTCTCACGTGTTCATGTGTAGGGTGAAAGAGTAATTCAGGAGAAAAACCATGAAGTTAAACCCAAGCATTTAAGTACCCCTTAAGAATGGTAAAAAGAAAGATGAATAACATTGGAATTAATTCTAATAAAGTGTAGGTGATACCCATCTTAGCCTTTTCTTTCTTGAAAAAAATGGATTACTTTCATCACTCACAAGATAACTAGTGTCACCTGTCTGTCTGTCTAGCTAATACCAAAGAGAACCAGTTTTTGATGAGCAAGCAGGATCAGATGCCTTCAGTAGCTCTGCCAACATGAATGTAATGCTTTTTTCATGGAGAACACAAGCCATATTTTTTAGTGCTGAAGCAGAAAACTCCGTCATTTTACAGGGAAATAAACCAGAAGCCAAGACCCAATTCTTTCCTGTCTTATAACAGTATAAATCAGGGAAAATATACTGAAATCACTACGGTTACGGCAGTTTATAGGAATACAAGTGAAATTAGAATTCCAGCCTCAACCTGTTCTCCATTATAAGAACAATGAGACTGAAAAAAACCACAAGTGCAAACAGAAGGCCATTTTGCAGAATAAATGAAATATGCCCCAGAATTGTGAAACTAACATCTAGGCACTAATATTTTTAAAAAAGGTCTAAAGAGAATCAAAACAAAAATTGAGATGTACACATGGGTAAGAATTAAAAAAAGCATGATAAACAAGAAGTTCAGATGAGAAAAGGCATTTGGATTAGATGTGCTGTTCTGAGATTAATTAAGCTTAGTTTATTAACATGCTTTTGGTTTCAGGTTCACTCACTAGTCAGCTACTTTGGTTTACAAAGCTATATTCCAAATACCCTTTGCTCTGAAGAGGCATTAAATCACTGGATAACAAATCAGGATACTGTTTTTAAAAGGAATACATGCATACAACAAACAAAAGCAAGATACCTATTTCTACTCTTGGGGTTTTTTTCTGATTAGCCTCTCTGTCAAGTCACTTTGACATAGAAATATTCTCCTGCTGTTTTAGGTCATTGTAAAATATTAGTTGAAGTGCAATGAGCCTCAAGAGGTAGACTTTGGCAAAAAACAGGATTTAACAGAGACTTCACTTGCTTGTCCAAGATATCAATTATTTTAAACACTAAATTTCATACCGATTTTGAGAAAGATGTATCAATTCCTTGAAGCTGATATTCACTGTTTAAAGTGTGTAATTTTCTTTTGTATATAATGATAACTTTTGTTCAACACATAAAAAGACTGTCCCAAAAAACAATAAAGATCACCAGTGGAAGAACGGGAAAAGAAAGATTAATTTTAAACTGTGATGACTTCAACATATGAAGAAAATTTTCTAAACAGTAGTGTGATACAAAACAAGCACAGATCACATGAGAAAGCTGTAGAATCTTGTAGACTGAAAACTGAAACACATCAGAAAGACTTATTTTTGCAGTAGGATGAAGAATTGCATCAAGTGATTGCTTGAAGTCCTTAACAGTTTTGGTTTTGTATCATCAACGTGCTTTACATAGCCATTTGTATGTGCATTTTACCTAATCACACCTTACGTTTGAAATCTGTAAAATACAATTCTCATTTCCTTTATAGAAAAAAAAAAAGAAAAAAAAAGAAAAAAAAAAGAAAAAAACAAACTAAGCAAACTACATCTTCGTGTTTCATTTACAACAATAATCCATTAATTTGCAGGGAGAAAAAGATTTTATGCCATTAGTTTTTCCCCAATTCCTCAGAGCCACAAAGAAGTATCTACAGCAATATAATTGGTTCCAAAGCACCCTCAATTCTGAACATTCAGTTCCATTTTAGCTGTGCAGGCAACTGTTTTACAAGCTTACTTGAAGATATAGTTTTAAGTAAGATTCACGACACTTTTGTGGCGTTTGGAGTTATTAAATATTTTGATAGACAACTGCAAATAACCACCACTACTTGTTTTAAATGAAAATCATCTCATTACACAAAGCTCGATAAGCAGACCAAATGCAGCAAACAAAATGCAAACAATAGCATATACCACACAAGACAAGCTTTTTAAAAATAATGAATCTATGACCAAATAAGATGTTTTAGAATTAGCGTGAAAGAGAGAAATTTAAAACATGATACCACTATGGAGTTCATGTACGCTAGCTACTGTATCAGCTTATCCTATATAACATTCTGTTCTCTTGTTCATAAGTTATTACTTGGTAGACTACAGCTTTATTGTTTCAGAGTTAAAATGACCTTAAATTTTCCTCTCATCCTAGTGCCAACTTGAAAGAATAAAACAACTTAAAGTATTTTTGTATTAAATTTTGTATGGTGCGTGGTAGCCTAAATTACTACTTCTTTCATGAATTTCACCCTCCTTAATTTTGTGAAAAAGTATGAAATAAAAATGTGCTAAACTTAGACGTTTTTAAAAAGGTATACTTGACACTTGTCCATTTCATGAAAGAAGCTTTAAAAGATATTTGAGTATTACTAATATTTCAGAACATATATATACTAAATAACTATCAGTGGAAGAAAATGTGGATAAACTAAGGATAACTTTGCCACAGATTTTTAGACATATTTTTGGATTCCAGACTGCATTAACCAAAATTAGAAGGTGATCCTGAAAATTATAGATAATCAGAATGTAGCAAATCCCAGTGTCACAGACACTGGTAATGTATGAAACAGCAGGAAGACCATCTAAATCTCTATTCACACAAACCCATGAGTTGTTTATTAATCTTCAAAATAAATACTGTTTTTCTTTTCCGTTCAGACACAGAATCCAACTATTTTCTAGGAATGCTCAAAAGCCTATGGAAAACCAAAATCAATAGCAATAAATTAGAACTTGATCTGCAGCTTCTTATAAATCTTTACAACTTAAATTGAATGTGATCATTCTCATGTCAGAGAAAAAAAAATGAACATGTTTAAACTGCGAGGAAGCTAGTTTCCAACTTGATTTTGTGTGTGTGTGTTTTTGGAAGATTCCCTTCTTCTAATGCCATATTTCCTGTTGAAGACAGAACATGCAGCCTTCTTCAAGTAATTATACAATAATATATCAAATCAAGACTGAGACATGGTACAAAGTTAAGTTGTTAGTATCTCTCCTAAATGTTAGAAGACTCTTCTTGGAAGAGAGCCTAAGCATTAAAGTCTTAAAATAGATGGCTACAAAACAGGTTTTGAAATCACCTTCAAGGCTCTGTCAAGAGGCAAGGCTTTGAACTGGACGACCTTTTACCTGCCCAAAGAAAGCTTCCTGCAGAAACTTCAAGAAAACCATTTCCTGGCTTTTTTCTTTTCCTGACATCACAGATTATCAGCTGTAAAATTCTTCCCTGTTATAGTCAGTGAATTCTCATTCTGTGTGCACTTGAAGACAGGAGTAGCAATATTATGGGAATTATGCTCCTTTGACTCATTAAACGAAAATGCATCTCAACTACATTACTGATTAAAACCTCATGAATAATTTGGAAAATACAGAGATTTTTCACATATATTTGATTAGTTTGAAATTGCTTCTGCAATTCTCTGGTAATTCAAATTTCCAGTTTATGAAGTGTCCTGATAACCTCCATTCTAGCTCTGTTTAGTAGTTTTTCACACTGGACAAGACATCACCAGCAGAATATTCTGGTGGTGAACAGATGAATTGGACATGCAAAATTAATGAACAGGGAACCCTTAGAATAGTTCAAGTGATGCTTATGATTATTCAAGCTATGACAGCTTTAAATGAATTTTAGATGAATAAATTTTGAATCACTATATACCATTCCCTTTTTATTTTGCATGCATTGTTTAACATCACAAACTTTGGGAGTGTAGGATTCATTGAAGGCTTTTACTAAGTTCTTCCCAACAACGGTGCCTAAATTTAATACGTAAGATTATTTTTTTTTTTTCTCCTATGGATGACTGGCACTGAACTGGTCAGATGTTTTTCTTGTTTGTTTGGAGTATGTTTTGGTTTGGCTTTTTTTTTTTTTTTTTTAATGTAGTTATTTGTTACATGTTTATGCCTATAGAATAGACAGAAATATTAATTTAATGGCATTTAAAAAATCAGATTATTGTTTTCACACACACGAAATGTAACCGCACTAACACTGAAATTAAAGGGACACTTTGGGTGATAGATTTACAAGGTTAAGATGTAAACACTCCTGGGTACTAAAACACAGGCAGGCAGCCAAAACGTAACAATCACTGTAAGTTTAAGGTGATTTCTAAACCATTCAGATTATAACTTTGTTACTTCAGTCTATTTCAAATGTAATTCCATTTCATATATAAGTGAACAATCAAGCACTAAATGAAGCCAGCTCATTACGAGTTCAGAAAGACACGGCTGCTAAACTGACACATGCACAGCAACCGGACTTCCTGAGCACGTCTGACAGATCCCGCAGGACACGCTGGTGAATCTGAACACTCAAACATATGTAAGCGTCCTCCTCTATGCATGCATGACATGGGCCCATGTTGGAAGAGAACTTCCAACCTCAAAACCTATCACTGTGAGCAGGAAGTCCATGATGTTTACTGTGCCTATTTCCCAGTGGTGCTCAGGTCAATGTTTTCAAGTTAGGTATGAGTTTAGTATTCTACAGACCTATTTTTACTCTTCCTATGAGAAATACTTAAAAAAACACAAAACCCAAACATCAAAAAAACCCCATCCCAGGTTTCTACAAATCTATTTTCCTTCCATTCCTCTGACTTCTCAATATGTGACCTGGTTTGGAAATATGAAATAGCGCACAATTTTATGATAAAATATACTGGTAAATCACACAAAAGTCACAGTGCTTCACAAAACATTTTCATGCTTGTCTAAAGAATAATCACAGCTAGAAGACATGCTGAGAGAGTGTGTCAAAGAGCACTCAAAAGCTGCCCATTCTCAGAATATGAGGTTAGCACACTTAGAAAGGTCATCTTACTATCAAAACCCCAGGTATTTAATACTTTTGGCCAGCTTAAATATCTATCAAATTACTTAAAATATTTCACCTTTTTATTATATGACAAATAAATGGTCTGCTTTTCATTATTGAGATGCATTTTTTTCCACACTGATCTGCAAACTAGAAAGTGTGTTGTGCTGCACAAGATTTTAATTATTAACACAAAAGGAACATATTGTTGTAACTGTTGTAAAACAAATGACAGAATGTAGGCTAATTCTAATTTCATTTTGTATTAATGTGTTGTAGATTCTGATTGAAAGATTTTTTTTTTTTCTGGTTATTTTACCCTACACTTCATTTTTGCTCATGCATCTCTTTCCCACGCGCAGTTTGTGTGGTACAGCTTACAGATACTAAGACAACTTCATTCAAGAACATAGTTAATAATGACTAGGAAAATACTGAAGCTTTTCAATAATTTGTGTTTATGTAGACAATGTAAAATATCCTGTCAATCTATCATCTTTCATAAGAACTAGTTTACTTTTAAGCACTCTACATGAAAGGTTTTCTATTGGTAAGAAAATGTCTGCCTATCAACACAAAAAAAAGTCTGTTCCGAAGGGACATAACTAGGAGCAACTAGATGAAATTATGCAAAGGAATATTTAAACAGCATTGAAGTCAACTTTCCTAATATTATAGACTGGGTAAAGTCTCTGGGAGGAAAAGACAATCCCATTACATAGTACAGATTATTACATTAGACAATTTTAATCAGATCAGACAATAGAAGCCTGGAACCAAAATAAGTTCTACAGCAGGTAAGGAATTACTGAAATCTCCCATAATCCAGCACTACATTTAAAGATAATAAAACATCCATAGTTCTTCAATTTTATCTACAATGGCTATCAAAGTTGACATTTATGTTTCAAAACAAACAAAAAACCTGCCGAACATATACATAATTTATGTTTTTAGCAGAAGAACTTAAAATCTGAATTTCATAAAGATAGGGAAGGACATGGAAGGAGAAAGCATGATACGTTAGAAACAAAGACTTCTGGCAGACGTCTAATAAGATCACAGCATAAAAACTAGTTCACTTGCATTCTTCCTTGCTAACAAAACTTTTTTCCCCCACGGTTAACAGCAATAATATTTTTATAATATCAAAATGTATGAGTAAGTTTACATGAATACCCATTGTCTGAATCAGCATTTATTTATTAAATTTGTTTAAATTAAAAGTGAAAAAATATGCAACAGTGGAAAAAGCAACATTTTATCAAAATGGAAGCGTTGTTAGCAAATGCAAAGTACCTGCTTCAACTATAAAAATCAAATCCACCATTAAATGCAATTTTGCTTTTCACACTGGTGAAGCAGCATCTTAATGACTTTAATAATGCTGGTAATGAAGTATTGTCTATATTAGCAGCATCTTTTTAATGTAGTTATGAATCTCTGAGACAGGAGTAAAACAGCATAAACTTCCGATTCTCAAGAGATTTTCTTTTATTTTCAACACAAACACATAAAGTAACAGCAGCAATCAATTGTAACACTAAAAGCAATAATAGGTAAAGACTGAAAAATCATGGGGAATCTATAATCTTTTCTTATATGACATACAACAAGTAATTAAAATAATATTTAATGCTTTTTTTCCTCTTTATAACCTACTAATATATGAGTCTTGGAGATCTGTTATTAAACGCTAAAGGTAAAACAAAATAAATGAGAAACACATAGAAGTCGGAAGAAAATAAGCTGGGCTTAATGTAAGGGCTTTTTTAAAAAAATCAACAAATAACAATAGTAACAAGCATCTATACAGAAATTTATCTTTGGTTCTAGTTCAAAAAGAAAAATAGTTTTCTGTCAATGACACCACCTTTAAATGTAAAGATGTTCTATACCTTTTACTCTATTAATAGAAACAAATACTGATAAATAGTGTGGAACAATAGTTGGTACAGTCATTCCTAATGTTCAACTCATTATTCGATAAATACTATGGAACAAGAGTTGGTACAGCTTTAAATGGTTCTTTAAGAGAAAGGAGCGGTAGGTTTTCCTGTGTTCAGCAATAACAGCAGACAGGGAGTCTGATCAGCAGCGGTCATATAATCAGTTGAAAGAAAACAGTAATGAACTTATGTTTCATAATAACTTTTTTACTTGTGAAATGTTAATTATATAAAAAATCATTAATGGCCTTATTTACAGAGAATGAATGCCAGCATCAAACGAACCCAATTTACCAATGACGCTCTGCCAATGAAGCTGATTCGCTAACTGAGCAAGCAAATTAACAATCATTTTTCCTTACAAAGTAATAGTAGGCAAAAATATAACTTGGCAGTACTTCCCCCTTGTTAATGTGGACACTAATTAACATAGTTATTTTACAAAGATTTGAATTAAATATGCCAAGGTCTCAGAATTGTTTGAATTCCT
Organism: Falco rusticolus; assembly: GCF_015220075.1. Taxonomy (NCBI): domain Eukaryota; kingdom Metazoa; phylum Chordata; class Aves; order Falconiformes; family Falconidae; genus Falco; species Falco rusticolus. Next base: position 23,034,086 of record NC_051199.1, read on the forward strand.
CTTTGCTTAATTAATCCAAATATTTGAATTAGCTTCTTCATCTAATTTGGTGTTTCAACAAGTATCCCACTGAATCCCACTGATAGGCACATAAAATTATTATTTTCATACTGCTTGTGTAGCTTGCTTTTGAAACCTGTAACTAAAATAAAGATGTACTCCCTTTACATAAAATGTCTTTAAGAAGTCATGGTTTCTGTTAATTAGCCTGGCACTTATCCTATTCTCTGAATGACCACCAGATCTCAAATGTGAGACAGCTCGTAAGGTTTGTGATTTTTCTTTTTATTGGTGTGTCCAGAATATTCACACGAGCTACATTCCAGCTATTTCTTCACAACTTTTCCCACAGTTTCCAGAAATTAATGAAGAAAAGCATTCTGGAAGCTGAAGTGATTAGCAAGTGTGACAAAAAAATATTTTAGAAAAGCCACGTTTACAATGCAGAAAGTAAACACTGTTGTATGCATTTGCCTATCTTAGTTTGCCATTTCTCCACAGGTCTCTTTGAGCTATGGTCCTTACAGCATTCATGGAGCGCTCTGCATTTAGCGTGATTTTGACTTGAGTTTTCTTTCACACGAAAACCTGCAGTTTTTCATTGTTTTCCCTTAAATGCTAACACTTAACCTTTGTAGATATTTATAACAAGTGTTAATTGTCCCTAGGAAAACATTCTTCCTCTGTTTTACTGAGATGGCATACCCACAATTTTAGCACAATGGCGAGCATTGAACAAAACGGAACTCTGTCCTAAGTGTGAATGGTGAGCAGACCATAGTAGCGCCCTCCTCAAACAATTTTTTTTTTTTTTTTATTACTTACTCATACATTTTGATGTTATAAAAAATTGCAACATGTTTAGGAATAGGAGAAAATAATGCAAGCTGGTCCCTTTTGCTGTGGTCTAAAAATGGCAGTATGAGTTTTACCACTGAATCCAATAGTACAGTGCGGTATCTTCCATGTATCCATAAATTAAGGGAAGTTCCTATCCAACTAAACAGGAATGGCTATTTTCTCTTTTCATTTCAAAATTGATTGATATTATGAATTCTAAATTCCTGTTTCACCTTCTTTTCTAACAAGCCTAATTTCAGAGAATTATTCTTACAAATTAAAATGACGCTTGTCTCTCAGTGGACTTCTTAAGCACTTTGCAATCTGTACCTGTTAACAAGAATCTGATGTGAATGGACTCAGAATTTCTTCAAGATGAGATGAGCTCCAAAATATCACATCTTACCCCATTTGCACTATCATAATTTTGATGTAATCTGTAATTACATTGTCTTCTTGGCAAGTGCTGGAAGTAGTATTGATATTCTTTATAAGTAGATCATTCTTCCAGAGAAAATCTTCTAGAGGCATGGCAAACTGTGAGTACCCATGGGAACAAATGAAGATCTGTGCTGGGCTGTTTCATCACTGTCAATACACTTGACATGAATTCAGAAATCCAGCTATCATTTGGAAGCAGCATTTCCTACAAATCTCTTTAATGCCACAAACTGTATAACCGTTGCATTAATTACAAATAATATCCTACAAAAAATAAAACTATACAGATTACCTTGCATGCATTTTGTCATTTTGTTTTTAAATGGGGCTTCAGGGTAAACATGTTGAATGGATACAATCTCAATAATAAAGCCTTAGCCACTAAAGAATCAGAGATGAGATGAAAGATGTTTACTGGGGAAAAAAAAAAAAAAAAAAAAAAGACAGACCTTCCAGTCATGATTTACTGACTGTTAAGTAATTAACTGGTGCAAGGCATGACTGCAAAGAGACGCTGTGTCCATTCATTCTACTGGATAGGATAAAATTTCTATTAGAACAAGAATTAAAAAAACCTTAATAAAGTGATAAATAGATAACAAAGAAAGGGTCTGATGCACAGCTGCAGACAGGTTACAGTTTTCAGATCACTGACATGGATAACATTGTGAAGTCAAAGAAACAAAAAGAAAAAAACTAATAGCTCAAGGACTTAAATGTAATAAATTTGTTCCCTTAAACAGCAAATATATGTTTTCACAGAGATAGGACTGCAAACACTAACAGGTTAGCAAAAGGTTAGCGATCTTTCAGAATAGTATTGTTTGCAAATACAGCAGCTAAAACTTATAATAAACTTTTAATTGACATATCTGTAATGCCTGTAGACTCATATATGTAAATATATATACAATATAAACAATCTTTCACAAAGAAAAGTTTTTTTATCCCTTAAAAGAAATTATTTTGCATTTCATTTTTTCACAATACTTACACAGAATAAACCAAATCTTTTCCACGCAGAATTTACCACCTATTCACTGGACAGGGTAAGAGGTTAAAACATTGCTAAGAAGCAATTTGACTGATACCATTCTACTAACTTAGATGGACAACAATTGCCAACCAAGATCAGTCTTAAACTCCATTTCATTCAACATGCTACTTTAAGCAGTGTTTAGTACCAAATGCTTGAGAGGCAAGTCAACAAAAATCAGAATAACCTAATGGGTATTAGCTTGGCAAATTTATGGAAAAAAAAACCCTAAAAAACATACTTTATGAAAGTAAATTTGAACTCCATTTTATGCATACTACTTTAAACTGTTTTTATCATTTCATATATACCTTATTATTTTAAATTCATTTTAATTATTAATAAATTGGGCAACCTCAGAAATGGCAATGTCATTAGTTTAAAGTCTACGTGCACTTACACCAGCATAACTACAGAGTATTCTGTAGACTCATTACAAAGGTGTAGCTGAGCAGTGAACCTGACATACTTATTTAGACAGTATTTCTTATAGTAAGAGTAATACTCTCCCTGTGTGTCACATTACATCTGGTAAATATATAGTTTAAATGCAAATTGAGAAACAGTCTGGAAACATCAGATTAGGGAGAGAAAAATGTGCTTTGTGCTAAAGAATAAAAAATGTGTTACTTTAAAGTTGCCAAAAGGTGAAAAAGCTATAGGGCATGCAAGTACGGTAACACTTGGTATAATGAGCTGTTGAAATTAAGTTATCCTTTCTAACCTCTTAATACAGCTTGTAATTTTTAAAATAAAATTTACTGTGCTTACTTAGAAAAACCAGTTTATGTGTATTTGTGAGGTTAAAACACTTAAACAAAACAATGTCCACCTGTAGTTATCGAAAACCAGCCAGTGTCAAGGGGGTTAACCAGGTAACCTCATAAACTAGGTGTGAAAGAAAATACTTTATTTCTAACCTCTGCTGCCAGTTGCTGAAGAGAAGGGGATGCAACAGGGTGTAAAGTTGAGTTGCCTCTGACCGGATTATGGAGGCTAATGTAAGCCACAACATTTCTTTGAAGAACTCTCTTGAGATCCTACAACACAAGCAGAGAAATGGTTATTACTATGAATCATTATAATTAAGACCTGTTTTGTTCTTTCAGTTCCTTCTAGGGAAAAATTGCACCCTATGTTTTTGTCCTCTGTGATTCCCTAAGTATTACTTAACTACTACTTCTTACAATATGCTGTTAAGAACTTCAAAGGATATCTTAGTGTTATTTCTCTATACAGCAGAAGTTACAATTCCATTTCACACATCAACTCAACAAAATGCAAACAGGCCTGGGAGGAATTAAAAATGACTACAGTTGTAAGGCCAAAAATGAAAACATTACATACTGTGAAACAACATGATGGCCTTTTAAACTTACGCCTGACAGAAGACAAACTTCAAAAGCAATCACTATCAACAGTTAAATGTACTGAAATTTTTAGAAACCAAATTCAGATTTGAATTGCAAAACTTTCCCAGTGTTTTCACTTTATTATTTTTTAGACTACAAAAGTAGTATGTATAGACTGTTCAAATTATTAACTCATTTTAAAAAAGATCCCCTTTGCCTTCTCAGTAATGAGTTACTCTTTGCATGAAGTGGCTCTTTATATTGAACAGAAGGGGTGTAACACAATTACATCTGATGCAAAGCTGACTTGAAGTGGAACTAAACAAATTTTGCTTCCAGCCTGGATCTTTTCAATTTGATTTTTTCACCCCCTCTTGTTTTTGAAGAATAATCATGTTGGAAGTATGCACCTTCAATGAGAGCTAGCCACTTCTCACACATGATAAAAAAGCAATTAACTCTTCATTTTATCTACTGTTTTAATTCAGCAGCCATGAACCTCTCTGCTAGCGATTCCTTTACTAGCTGAAGTCCCCTATATTCATATATGATCAGCAATACTCTGATGGGGTATTTTCATTCAACAAGCTGATTTCTATTCTGTTGAAATTAAGAACCCAAGGAATTGTCTGTGTCAGAGTGTATCTAACTCCTTAGCACAAATACGTGAAAAGTGAACCAGCACTAGCTATGGAGACACTGAAATATTTATGTAATTAACGTAACCCATAGTACGATTCTCTTCAATCTGCTCTTGATTCAGTTCTCCCAACACTAAGCCCAACAATTAAAAATTAGTAACTGTTGAACCCCCAAGAAGGAGAAAAAGTAACTTGCCTTATCATTATCACACACGCTCTGTTCTACAGGAACTTTCTTTACAGATGTTTTCACTGCATTTGCTATGTAGTGCATGAAAGTATGCAGATGCCCCAGACCAGTTAATGAACCATAATTTCTGTGTGGTAACTTCATACTGTTTTCATGCTTTCAAGAAAAGTAATCAGTATTGCAGTGAGTGCTTCTAAAAATATTTTACCTCTGCCCATTCATATGAACCGATGTTCCCAAATGATGTTCCTCCCCATGAGCAGAAAACAATGGTCCGGTCAGGTCTCCAGCCTCTCTTAACTTTCAGCATCAAGGCTTGTATAAATGCTGTGATGATAGCAGTGCTACTCGCCCATTCTTGTCCACCGTAAGTATTCAGACTGTTGTGATGACTACCAATGATGATGTATCTGTCTGAAAAGAGGGGGCGGGGGGGAGGCACAGGCACGACGGGAGGACAGGGTGGGGAAAGACAAGAGAATCTTATTTTGTCTGGATACTAGCATTAAAAGAATTTTTAAAAACTAAAAGATGAACTGTATAACTGTATTAGTATTCTGTAATGTCAATAATACAACGAAATGCTGTCAACAGAAATTTATATGATCATGTGCAAGACAATCATACAATATAAATACATAAAACTGAATACTACTCAAACATAAACTAGTAAATAAATATACGTCTACACATTCCTCACTTAATCCCTGTGCCCTTGCCTCATTTTTTGTTTATTACTTTCCCTTCTTATAAATTATATATACCATTTTTACAGCCAGGACTTCATCATATAGATAATCTAATAAAGTTCCATGCTCACATTAGAGTGTTACGAAAAATCACAGATGAATAAGCAGGAAACTCTAGCTTCAATACATCTTATAGTCCAAAAAAGCAAACAAAAGGTGTGGTAGTACAATGAGAAACATAGAGAAAATACACAAAGTATTAGTACTCCCTCACCTGGAAGACTGTGTTCAGTGCTCACCACCCTATCTCAAAAAAGACATTGCAGAAACAGCAGTTGAGAAGCTGGTAACCAGTATGGCTATATATCAGGACTTAGACTTCCATGTAAGGAGACACTGAAAAGACCTGGACTGCAGGTTTAGAAAGGAGACATGACAGAGGAATAGAGATAATGAATGATACAGAAACGGTAAGTCAGACCTAGCAACTTTGATGATACTGGAAGAAAGTATTTTATAAAATGAAAAGCAAGAAGTTTCAACCTGAAATACAGAACATGCCTATGGTTATCCAGAAGAAAAAAAAAATGCACTTTTTTTTTTTTGAGAAATTCAATGAAATCTTCATCTCTCAGGGCATAATATAAAATGCAAATACTAACTCTGAAGTGTAAAGAACTTTATTTTATTCCAAAAGGATAATGTGGTATGAAACAACATGAAAGACTGGTGTGACTGATGTGTGTCAGGAAGTCTAAGCAGAGTTATGCTGTATGACTTACTAAACTACTAGACCTTCTGTGTGAGAAGAATTCACAAAGTCTCTTCGAAGGGTTGCTTACTGGTTGTGTTCTGATATTTAGTAAAGTATCTTTCTAGTCCAGACGAGGACATTTGAAGGTGTGCTTTCCATATTTCAGGACACTGATAGAGAACAGAAAAATAGCTATCAAGTGATGCCAGATCCTCAACAAACTCTGGGTATCATTTGGATTCTAAAAAGTGCAAAAAATTTTATTTTCTTTCTTTATGCAAGGAGATTCATTCTTCACTGTTTTCAGTACACTGGAATGCAGTAACACATAGGTGGAAAAATACCCATGTTTTATATTTATACACTCCTCAGTATTTTTGCAGTGACTGCTGCCTAGAAACTATTTCAACTGAAAACCAACATACTTTGATTATAAAACCACTGCCTATGACACTTGACTTTTACTAGTTTTGTTCAACAAAATAAATGGTAACATTGTTTTATACGGAATCAAAAATGCTTTACAAACAGGGGATCTGTTATACACCTACAACACAACATTTTTGGTCAACTGCTTGGGGGGTATAGGATGTAAATGCAAGTTTCTTTCTAAAAGCAGATGTAAAAAATGTAAATCTAAGTGTACATCATAATTCAATATAACAAAATGCAATCTAAATCACATAATTTTGCAATTTGTGTGTTGAATCACAAGGTGTTTAATTATAGGTTGCACTGAAAGTGAAAAACCATAGGATCTTCAACTCAATGTTAGGAACTGGGTGAAAAAAAGAATGTTTTTAGTCTTCTAGGTTGTTAGAAAAAGTGCCACTAAGACAGGGTGATCAGACAGGATCAATGCATGCCCCATCTTATAACCTCTGTTCAGTCTGTGCAGTGTATGTGAAGGGGAGTAGAAAGAGACTTCATGTAAATCAGTATAGGACATTTTGGTGGAGAAGAAAGCTACAAGAAGCAACATACTCTAGGAGACACCAGCTGAACGAACAGGGGTAAAATATAACAGCTGGTGCCTCCTTTGAAATTCTTCATCTTTGTCCATCTTTCCCTCTTGAATAGAGACAATACCCTGAAGCAAATGACTATAGAAAAAGCACAGGAGAAAGGATGTTAATGCTTACAGAGGCAGCGGCTGTCCTTTCTCATAATCATTTGCTGAAGCATGTAGAGAAAGAGATCACATGGTAAGAAAAAAGAGGAAGAAATGACTAGAGATAGAAAAAAATAATCCATCAGATAAATTTTGAAAGTGATAAGGTGGGATAGTGTCCAGGGTAGTGATGGGCTGGACAACAGGGATTTATCATGAAAAAATAGTGATTTATACTGTCTTCTTTTGTTATACATCCCATTTTCAACCATGTCCAATAGACCTACAATATCAGTCATATTTTTTCAGGCTTTAAAATGCTACCTACCATCACATTTCCTCTTCTTGTAAATGTTTTAATATCTTGGTTGGATTTAGGATGCTCATTGTTACTCCTCAGATCAAATTTCAAATAAGATCACCATTACATAGATATGTTTGTGTGTGTGTGTTAGGAGACCTTTAAGCAAAACCAAAAATCCACCCTTGGTGATGCTCTGCAGTCCTTCATTAAGCACTAAAGATAAATTTTGTTTTCTTTCTGCATTTCTGGGAACATAAAGGTGAGTATTTCAGGTGTATAAAACTAGCAAAATGTCATCAAAACAACAAAAGAATCAATGCCATGAAAACATCAAGTATTCAAAACAAGTTGAAAGGGTATGGCTGTAGCGTCAAGCAGGAAGAGCAGAGAAGCAAATGAAGGTTTAACACTGATTCTGTACAAAATGCCTTCCACGGTACATTACATGCTTAACTTGTGCCTACATTAGAAGCCAGTTACTATGGCCCTTGTTCAGCAAGACATTTACAGGACAAACTGTTGGCATCTGCGTAGTGCTGTTGAATGCACTTGATTACATATCCTTACATCCTTAAAGTTAAGCATATACTGGCATACCTTTAACAAGTAGCTTATTAAGGATGCAATAGTAAGATGAAAGATTCAGGTATAGAGAAGATAAAACAATTATTAAACAGAAATGGATGCATGCTTTTTATTATTTGCCTTGCTTCTGTTTCACAGTTCAGTAGACAGTATGTCTAAACATGGCAGTTTCTGCCTTTCAAATTCCATGACAGCTATTTGCAAAACATTAGCAAATATAGACTAGTAACTTCAAATTCATGAAGGAAATTAAGTCCTTTATTAAAATTAAATTCATTGTGCTAATCGCTTTCTGTGTTGGTTAAAATAAATAATGTTCTGGTGAAAAGTACAGCATTCAGCAGACAAATGACAAAACTGAGTCATTATTTCACTAACAGGAATAAAATATTCTCCACCTCCTTTATTCCATCACTTAAAATATCAAATGATTGGTCCATCTCCCTAAACTTTTCCTCTGAACCTAATAAAAGAGTATCAATTAAGCTAAATGTGATAATGTTTTGATGACAATACCATCTGTACGTTAAGAATTGGACTGGGTCTACAACATTTTGTATCATGTAAGTACCCAGCAACAGTGTTCATTCATGTTGCAGACAGCCTATAACTTTCAGGCAAACTCACCTGCAGACAGAGTAAGCTCAAAATGATCTTCATTCCTATGAGGTCCTGTTTATTGTATTATCTACATACACCATCAAAGGAGGGAGGGGGTTTGTGGTTTATGTCACAGTTGCACTTTGAATCTTATTGTTTAATTCTTAGACATATAGAATACTAATTATTATTCATGGACTTGTATAAAAGAAGTTTAAGGCACAATTGTAACACAAAATAAGGTTGAAGCAAGTGTGATTAAGAATTTAATCACAGATTTTTGTACATTCTAATAACATTTGATATTAGCTCCTTAACTAAGCCAGAGATCACGGTGCCCTACACTTATGTTTCAGTAAGACACTTGAATTAGGTAGGGATGTTCTGGACTTGAAGCACAGAGGGTTTTTTATCTCAAAATTCTCCTAACATTAGAAAAAAATCAAAACATTTTCTAAAGTTTTACAGACAGCTTGTATATTAATTCAAATAACACAATACAGTAGACCCGAAAATGAAAACCACCAACTCATTTTCTTGGTATAAAATACTAATACTCTGTATGGGCTACATTTAATTCCTGCTTGTTGTGTAAAAATATGCTTATTGTAACTATAATAGCCCTTTGAGCTCACTCTGTTTAACCCTTATGTTCTATTTTGTTGTAAGTCAAATCACAAAACAACCATAACAAAGGCTGTCTCCTTCCACTGCATTAGTGCCTTATCTGGCAAAAGAGACTCCTGAGCCCAGCTATGACTCCCAACCACTATAAAACAAGTATCTGATACAAATGATGAAGGGCTATTTACCTGGAAATACTGTTCCTTTTAAATATCCAATAACGTTAGATATTGTCTTGTAAGTTGAGACTGACTGAATATTCAAACTGATTACTTTTTTGCCTGTTGCAAGATAAAAAGAGAGAAAAAGAAAAAGAAAATGTTAAACTTGTTTATCCAGCCAAGAAATTTACAGGCCACAGATATAAATTCCCCAAACGTAAAAAAAAAACCAAAAAACAACAAAAAAAAATCCCAAACAAAACCCCCACAAAAAACAAACAACATAAAAAGAAGTAAAAACAAAGGGGAAAAAAAGATAATGAGAGGAATCAGAGATTGAAACGTGAAATATTACATTATTTTCTTAGTCTCACTTAAACAGCGGGGTTTAAACCTGGAATCTCCAAAGCGATCTTTACTCCTTGAGTTAAAAGATCATTCAATTCACCCAGTAAATGCTGCTAGAATACAACAGAAAAAAAAAATAATTAAAAAGACTAGGAATTTCCTAATTCTGTGACACAGAAATTTGTCTTAATCGTTATAGCTTTTTCCTCATCTAATCCTTTGCCCAGGTCAATCTTTCAGTAACACTCAAAATCATACCTGATTTCTATTACATGATTCTACAGAACCCCTGCTACTAAATCAGATGGAAGAGTTAGACCCTGCATTACTAACGACTTTGCCAGCACAGCCTTTGGTGATAGACTTGTGAACTGATACCAACAGAAGAAAGCTTTTTTTCGGCTTAGCTGGTATCAACTGAAGAAACGGTGTAAATAGAAAGGCTGAAAAATTCCAAACCCTGCTAAAATGTAAGGGGTTGGTCAGTATAGCTAGGCCAGTTGAGACTGTAGTACAGGATAAAGCCAGAAAAAAGTAACTAAGTAAAATAGCTTAACAAAATTAGTTAACTGTTCTTTGCTGAGAATTACTGCCATTCCCTCTGTCCCTCATGTGGGACACACTAACCATGTTAACTCTTGCAGTCTGTGGCAATGGAAACAAAACAAGGACTGGGAGCTGCCAATACCTTTAAAATGTTTCATTTGCATTATAACAGGCTGTATTAACATTCATATCATCTGAAAGGTCATAACTTCTATCTAAGCAAAGTGAAAATGTCTTTGCTCTAACTTAAATGCTAGCAATTGTCTGACAATAACCACTGTGCCATCCTAGACCTAGACCCCAAGTACTGCACCACCCCCAGGACAGACCCGTGTTTAAAGGCATCTTTGAGCCAGAATTCCTTCAATGTTTATATCCCAACTGTCAGAGACCAAAATGAAAATATTCCATGGATCATTTTGCTCTCTATCTCCCAGGCTATTATCCTCCCACAGATGTATTTCTAAGAGTTTGTTTCCTGAGATGTACGGAATATGCAAGCAGGGAGTTTACTGCAACATGTAAAAGAAAAACAATACTGTTCTTCAGGGTTCATTTGCTGGTGCTTCATCTGGTAAATATGCTTTAAAATTCTCTTAAAATAAAATCCAATATATTTTCATTCACTAGTCTTTATTGATATTTGAAAAAAAAGCAAGCCAACTGTTAGGATCTTTCCTTGTTTTAAAAAGGCATACTTGTAATATTTATTCTACTTTTTACTCAGAGGAAACCCTCTCTGTAATCAATAGATGTATCCTTTATGTGACAGCTCTGGTTTTGCTAGAACACAACAGTAAAGAAGATGCAAGTCAAGCATAGTTAATTAAAATTACACCAAACCACACTATTTTGCAATAACCCATAACAGTAAGTTAATATTTTGATCTGTCATGCCTATGCTGGGGTTTGAGTTGTAACTAACTTTGCCCTTCTGATGTAAATGACCATAAGGTTTATTAACGCCATATGATGATGAATGCTGTTTGTTCTATAAATCTACAGGTATTACTCTGGATTTTTTTTTAAATATTTCATTAAGATAAATTAAATCCAAAAGGGTTTCCAGCACTGTACTATCATTAATATTCTCTCTCTTTTTTTTTAAACAATGTGAAAACAGCTCATAGAAGCTGTTGATTAAGCAATTTATGTTTAATCTACACTATTCAAGTAACTTCTTGCTGCTGTTTCTCACCTATAACCATTCTAGAGCCAATTTACTCTGTTTAAAAAAAAAAAAAAAAAAAAAAAAAAAAAAAAAGATTTTCAATCCAAAACTGATTTCCTTTCCTTTTCTAACCTTTCAACACTTTAGATAGACGTTTCTTCAGGCCCCATTTAAGACAAAAAGTAGATAAATCCTTTTGAAGACAACCGATTTAACTGTTTTTCCTAAATCGACATCAGCTATCCAGTCTTCAACTGACAATAAAGAAACAGAAAATTAACTTCTGGCAAAACACATATTCTGGAATCAGATATTAGAGTTAATAGTCATGTAACAGTAGTCAGCTTAAAGTGACTTGGGCTTAAAGGCTTAGTACACCAGATGAAAAGGCTGAAAGTACTCTTTGGAGTATATAGCAGAAATGAAATTTAATCTCCTTTAAACAGTTCTGACAACAAACCTCTCTTCCTAATGCTATATTTTAAAGATCTTGACAACATTCTTTTTTCTGTATTCTTTGGAAAACTATGAGGGAGCTTTAGCTTAACATTATTAAGGATACACTTTGAGTTTATGTATACCAAAAGCTGCTTCTGAAATAGAAAAACTGAAAAATATTTGTTTTCAGTATTTTTGATTTATTTCTTTTTTTTTTTTTACTTGAAATCTGCAAATTACCTGATACCAAGTGTCTACCTTCTCCTCTCACAATTACAATTATTTTTTTTTTTTTTAGAAATGCAGGGTTATTTCTCACTCATTTAACTGACAGTTTTAGAACTTCAGATGAGCAAAACCCTACTACTTTTAGCCTGTAAAATGAGTTATAATTTCTTTTTGTTTTGTTTTTAACCTTATCCCAAGCTCATACCGACATAGAGGACTATAAGTTTAAGTCTAATTTTCAAACACGTCGTTTAAATTCCTGGATCCTGATCATACTAAACACCTATAACCAGACTGTTTTCTGAGCATTCCTTTGAGTCCTAGACTTTAAAAAGCATCATTAGGTACTCAGATTTGAAAATAGAACTAATTTTACAGGATTTTTGCTACTCATATACAAAAATTTCCCTACATGCACATTTAACTCCAGTATAGATGCATCAGGTACTAACTTTATTTGTGCACTTTGATAACACAGATCTTGGATAAAGAAAGTTATTTTAGAAGATTACAGAAACAGGACATACTGAATAACTTCAACTAACTCTTTTTACCATGAATGTAATTCCTGCTGAAATCAACATTAACCACACCTGAATAAAAAATATTGGTTTGAAATCACAATTAAGGTAAAGCTTTCAAACATCATCAAACATCCATGGTCATGTTACTTCAGGCTCACTAATTCAGCTGAGGTATTCAGGATTAAGTTACATTCAATAGATTTCTTGTTCCAGTCATTCAAAAATCTTATGTCAGAGTCTAAGAATTCGACTGCTACCTTTTTGAGCAAACACTACCAAGATTTTAAGATACCCCCGAAAGCTAATAATTTGTTTTGATAATGAAAGCTACAGTTTTCATAAAGTTATTTGCCCCAAGATCTGAGGATTTAAAGTAATATCAAATATCACAGAACATGATGATACAGTAAAAACTAAGTACATTCAGTGTAGAAACACCATAAGCTATTTACATATAATGAAAATCAAACATTCATATTTGATAGCTAATACTGTAAGGAATAATATGGACTGTTATGTAATATTTGGAATACTCTGTTAAATACACTGATATTATAAGTACACATTAAAACATGCTTAACAGTAGAGTTTGTTGTAATTTGAAACAAATGCTTTCTTAGACATTTTCTACAATAACTGAGTAAATTTCCTAACTACGACTACTACCATTAGACTGCCAAGTTAGTGGCAGATTTTGAAAACTTAGTGGACTGTGAAAAATGTATTTCAGTTACTTCTGAGTGTTTCATCGTGACAATTTGAGGGCATAACCTTATCTACTCGACATTTCATATCAGTTTTCAATTAAGTTTAAACATAGGACTTTAAATGAAGCAATGCAATCATCAGAGGCATTTACATAACAATATAACTTCCATACCAAAAATACTATATGCAACATAACTACATACTTACAAAAGGAAATAAAATTATAAAACAGCATATGCTTAATAATTTGTAATTATTTCTGAAAAAATATTGTGCAACACTATCAAATTGCATATGCAAAAATCAATACTGAATCTACAACAATTTACAGTATTACTGAATTATAAAATTATCGTAAAACTCTTAGACATACATCCCCGTAATCAAAAGGTTTTAGTTCTTTTTTTGTTGTTGTTGGGATTTTTGGTTTTGAGATTCATTCTCACTGAAATCTAGTATCCCTAATTTTTTTTACTACTAGATTTCTATTTGATTAACCAACTTAGGTCCCGAGCCCTCAATCCCAATCTTGGTCTGAAAAGATTAATGAATAAACTTTTTGCTATTTGTTCATCTTTTCTGACCTACAATAAAGCACCCAACAATAAATCTATTTAGACAAAAAGCTTTTGAAAATAAGTAATGTATGGAATACATTCCTTTAAGGAGTCTCTGAACTGGGATGACCTAATGAAGAATAAATTTGTCAAGCTCAGTATCAAAAGATAGCTATGAATTTTGAGATTACTTCGTATTGTATAGTTGAATTTCATGATCTCACACTATTTTGAGAGATTCTTTACCTGCTTTACAGCAATCAAAAGCAAAGCATCACCCAGAAGAATAGTGACACAGTACAGAATTCTGAAAATAAATTTTAATCAGCTACAATTCTGGCAGAAAAACTCTTGAGGCTTCAGGTAGGAGTAGAGAGAAGATAAATAAAAATGCTTCACAGTGTTGATGCTTAATTCTTTTCATTAACTTCTATTTAAAAAGAGAACAGAATTTAAAGCAATCACAAAAAGAAAATCCAGAAGTCTTAGTATAAATGTTCACGAATTTTCTTGAACATACACTTCTTTACAATGCCAGTAAGCAGTATCTGCAGAACATCATTATATTTCTATTGTTATGTACAATGAATTCAAATTTGGTAGATACAGTAACACGCGCTGCCACACAATATGCTGGCATCTTTCTGCATTTGTCTTCTTGGATTTGTGTTTAGCATAGTGCAAATACTCAGAAATTATGTGATTGTTTGCATGTCGGTATCATAGTGTATGATGGCACAGCCAGAATGTAAATATGGTGGTACTCCTTTTCTCTGATGGGTAGCAAGCTACGAAGGAGAAACACATATAGCAACATCACAAGGATGTAGCCCAACAGGAAGGTTTGGGTATCCTTTATCTTTTCATGCCCTTCCTCCAACTGAAGACAGGCTTGATTTGCACTAGTGCAGCACTTGGCAGAGAACTTTATTTGTTTTGGATGATGACTGTGTAACATGGAAACTAAAGGACTCTTCCAATTATTCCTTTTGTATAATTAATGATTCAAATTTCACATAATCAGAGCTGGCTATAAAACTCAGCATAGTGACCATCTGACATGCGGAACTGTAAAAAATAAATGTTCAAAGTCTTGCAAAATATATTCTTTATGTTATGCTGCAAACCTTTTCAGTAACAGTCACTTCTGGTTATCTGTTCCACTCTCACCTTTTCCAGTAAAGGATGTGGATTTGTTTGCAGCGTACAATAAGGTTTTGCATTGCAGTCATTAAGATGATTCAGTATTAATCAATGACTGTATTTTGTAGGCTAAAAAAGGTTACAAAAGATCAAATGATTCTACCTAAAAAGCATTTTGATTAGAGTAATTTTACTGGCTATAGCAGAATGCTGTGAGTCTTTGTATACCTGGCTCTATTATTCACATAGTGTTTGATATAATGCAAGTTACTTAAACTATTCATGATTTAGGTTTACTATTTTAGAATTTAAAACATATATATATATATATATAAACACCTACTTCACATCAAAAGGCAGTAATAGCTCATAAGAGATGGGATCTTCTGTGTATGTTTACTGATAATTTCTGAAACAATACACCCTTAATTATATAGATTGATCCAGACTAAGAGAAAAATAGGGTTGGATTTAAACATCAGTTGCTAAAGAAACTTAGCAGGCTTTAAGGAAGACCTGGGCATGAATGCTTGCATTATGCTTCCTGTAATTTCAGTTAGAATGCTCAAGCACACTAGTCAGACAAACTGGCCATCTACCCGTCATCTCCAAGTGACCAACACCATACATGTGAGAAGAATGTTAAGAATAGGATGAGCAGACAGTGATTCTTTCTAAGACACTGTTGTGTCCTCCAGTGACTTGAAAGCTACTTAGCCAAGGGGAGGTGGGGGGCAGGCAGGGCTGCCTATGTGTTTAAAATCTTCTGATTGCTATCGTGCTTTTTCTCTCTCCACCCCCCGCCCCCCAGTAAATTTTCAAGTAGCCCTTTTTGACTCATATAAAATTTTAGTATGCATAATATCCTGTGGCTGAAGAGGGAGCCTCCCATCACAAATCCCTATCTCCACTGTTGACTACCTCTGTCTCCACTGTTAAAAACAATTTTTATTTTACTTATTGTTTCCTAGAATCTCAAACAGCTACTTAACCATGTGAACACATTTCCTCATATACTATGATGTCAGCTGGGAACCTTTCAGACAACATTCCCTTGATCTCCCTGTTTACAAATCTGGCAACTGAAATTCCTCAGGGTTCCATTCAATCTATGAAAAATACAGCACCTTTTTCCTTATATACCATACGACAATGGAAGCCTTGTGATCATGCAAGTTGACCTGTGAAATTCTCAGGTCTGTCCTTCTGCCACAGACAGCTAGAAACTGATCTCTAGTGAAATCCTAGATCTTTCCCATCTTTATCTTCTCAGATATAAATCATACAAGTATGAAAAGTGACACAAGCAGAAAAATAAACCATATATCTCTAGGGTTTTTAATTACCAGACTTCCAGGCTATGAGGCTTTCCATTTAACACCAAAGTATATGGTCAGCAGTGATGAAAAACACTTTGTAAATTAAACTCTGCTAGACAGATAGATTTACTTTAAATACTCAACAGATTCATTGAAAAGGAATGATTTGCAACTGGCAGGTAACTTAACAAACAAGAAAGAATATTACAACACAGCAGGACTTTCTTCATTTATGTTTATAGGAGTGCTTTAGTTCTACAGCAATCTTCACAATGTTCTAGCAAATATCCTAGTAATAATCTGTGTAAAAAAAAACAAAAACAAAACCAAAAAACCAAAGCTTCAGAAATATATAGCTTCTTTATAAAACTTCACTCAAACTCCTACTAATTGACCATTTTGGGGGAAAAAGTTCATGGGAGCACAGAATTTAAGATTAATGAGGATTAACAATGATGCACCATACTAAACAAAAAGCAAATCTAATTACTAACTTCCACTAACACAAAACTAATAACTAACTTCAATTCTACTGTTTGCTTTGTAGGTACTAAGCATTCGCTATATCTCAGATGTTTCTCTCCGTATCCTCCCACTCCCTCTGTCACATTATGTCTCTTGAAAACTGCAAGGCTAAGGATAAAAAGAGGCAATGTGAGAAAACTATATATAAATGTTTAATCGTTACTGATGAATCTGCTGTTCAGCTTTTTGAAACATACTGATGAGAGAATGATGATCATTTTATTCTAACAAATTTTAAGCCAACCAATCATCTGAATTGCTCATTCACCTCTTTTGACAGATAAGTGATGAGTTCTATGTCAGAAGTGAAATCTCTCTCTTAAGCTTCTTCAAATCAACAGGAAGACTGCAAATTCAGCCTTCAGGGGTCTCATATGCATTGCTCTGTTCAGCATTTTCTCTTTAGCTGTTATTATTATTAGTTATACAAGTTTTCTTATCATCAGACCCATCTTTTATCTCTTCCATTAAGGCTGCTACTGAACACTAAAGCACACTATATGCTCTAGCTTATCTATAGTTTCTCATCATTATTTCAAGGCAAAATATATCATAATGCATTATAGAATTATGCAAGGCTTCTTATTATAGACCCTACTTGCTCAATAAACTAAGATTTTTCTACAAATTCCCATGTGGATAACAGTGGTTCATAAGCTTTACATCAAATCAGACACAAGCAGTTGTGTTCACCCAGAGTAAGCTAGACATGGATTGGCTCTTACAAGACTGCTAGTTTGGAATATTTTTTTTTCCATAAATTTTCCACCACACAGAATTCCTGCCTTCTAAGGGAAATAAAACAGACATGCCACACCTGTCACAGAAGCAGAAAAAGCTACAATTTAGGTGATCCTGTCCTGCAGCCTCCACACAAAGCTTTTTGAGAAACAGACAGTGCAGCCTTTTCTCTTTCTAAAATTAGCATCATTTGCCAGCCCAAACTCATGCTTTCCTTCAGGCACTTCAGCTGTTGAAAATTTGTACAATACTAGCAAGCTTCACACATCCTATCTGGAACGGTTAAGCACTTGTTCCTTCCAGTACGACCTCTTCCTGCTTATATAGTCTGTATCTACTGGTTTTGAGGCAAATCAGTTCATCTTTAAAGTACCTCATTAGCTATGCATGGAGAGCAATACCCCTGTCTAAATACAACAGCTTAAGCCATGAAGCGTGAGGTCTTTCTGCCTTTCTTTTTACTCTATATAAATAAAAATGCTAACACAAATAATAAAACTAATCTACCTTTTGTTATTGCTTGTTGTACTGTATTCCTATTCCACAATAACTTTCCAAAAGCAATAAACAAGCGATACAGCACATATGTGATAGTACAGTGGTTGCCCTTGAAGTTTGCTTTTACTATTATCGCTGTATTTATCGCAGGACTCAGTGACTAACTTAATTTGCCTCTCCCCTTCCAAGATCACTGCTTCAAATCAATTAATTTAAAAAGACATTATAATAAAACATGCCATTTATTCTACATTTTTTTCTGCTGAAAGATAGACTAGCACAAAACAAAAATGAGGACAGAGTTATTGTTTAGACAAACATCTCATCTCCAGCATTATCTGGAAGGTGCTCATTGAAACACCATGCAGCATCTTTGCTGGAAGACTGTATTCTCACTTCCCCCGCACCCATCAGCAGTCAAGCAGTAATCTGTATGACTTTACTAATGACATTATCTTCAAAGAGATTCTCTGACTGCATTCTTTCCTTACATATAGTTCTATTCAAGGTACTTTGTTCTCGTCATGATGACTGTTTTCCTGGTGAAACTTGGAGGAAAAGGTGCCTGAAAGTTCAGTCAACAATATATTGCTTATTCCATAGCATATACAAATTAAGGAAAACAGAAAGACATGTCACTGTTTAGAATTAAAGTATTATTATGCCGGAGGTAGAAAAAAAGACACAAAATAACTTCAATACCACTACTGCTCCCTTAACATCAAAAATCACATTCTTAGTAGTACAAGGCCTAACAAACCATACTGCAGAAAAATCTCCCTAGTGATGGTATCTAGATAGAAGTTTTTTAAAGTGAATATTAAGAATTAGAGCTTAATGCTTTATACTAAGAGTCTTTTTTTTTTTTTTTTTTAAACCAAACCTTCCATCTATCAGATTTTGGAAGCATAATTTTTAGATTGTTCATAGCCCTTTCTAGAAATCAGCTAAGCAAAACATATTTGCCATCAGATAAACCTATTATGTATATGGTTATAGAAAATGGATTTGGAGTCATTGAGGAACACTTCATAGCTAGAAGAAAAGATCATTTGAAAAGGATTACCTGTTGCTGGCAGCTGGAGGGGTATACAACTATCTTTTTGGGCAGTGTCCTCAGGTAAGGAAACGAGTTTTTTGGCAAGCACTGCAGAAATTGGTTGTACTAACAGTGTTGTGAGGTTTAGTCGATTTTGTCTGTAGCTTCCATCTTAAAAGACAGAAAGAAAAGAGCAATTTAGTAAATGAAAATTTGTCTTCTGCATAAACCAACCAAACAAACAAAAAAGTAAATATCTACAATACATCTTAGAACAATTGATTTAGACAAGCAGCCATTATTTTTACTTCCCTTACTGAAAAAAACAAAACATTAAAACAACCCTCTTCAAGAACACGTGCCACAAAATCACATGTACATCTTACAGTATTTGGGGAATAGTTCCAAAGGAAAGAAACTGTCAAAGAGTCCAAGCGGATATTAGATTGTATGTGACTTAAACACAACAAAGTAAATTGGTGCGTAGTTAAAGGAATCAATGAAAAATAGAATTACCGATCAGCAATAACTTTCAAATTCAAGTAAGAACTGAACGCACCCTTTCAGGGAAGAGCAGGCATTTAAATTGTCTGAAATCATACATAACTATCTGTCTGCACTGAACGATGCTACTACTGATGAGGCTGTTCATTTTGCTAGGGACGCCAACATGTTTAAATTCTACAGAAGCTGTACTACTTAGCAATAAAACTGTTCAAGGGGCGAGCATCATACAAACAAGATTTCATGAGAACTTTGACAAGAAACACACCACTAAGGATGCATGTTGATGATACACTGGCAATTAGATGTGTTTCCTTGCATATACCAAAAAGCCGGAAAATTTTAATATATCACTTCCTCTTTTAAAGAATACAATTTGATCATTGCATTGACTCAAAGTGGGTTCAAGGCACCTAAGGTGACTATGATTTATTTTATATTACAAATATATGTATTTATTTATATAAAAAAATATATATTTACAAGGTGACTATAATTTGTTCTGTGATGGACAGTTGAAGGCTCGGCTGAAGGAGGTCTGGAATAAGAGTGTACTAAACAGACAGACATGTCTCATTTATCAGAATACTTTACTCACAATTTTAACATCTTAAGAAGTCACAGCACAAACCTCACAGAATCAGCAGATTAATGCATATTTTTAAATCTCTCCTTAACTGAAAACATCCTGAATTTCCATACGCGTGACTGTCCAACATTTACGTGTGGGACGTTTTTTGATGAGATAATGGGATATTTTGGGAGACCAACTAGAAAAAAAAAAAAAAAAAAAAAAAAGGCAAACTCTGCACATGGAAATGCTCTAAAGCACTTCAGGACAAAACAGTCAACTTTTTCTCAACTATTTCAGATGGCCTAATAAAGGCATCACCTCTTCCCATGGGAAGCAATAATACTTTTGCAGATGACAAGCCCACCATGGAAAACGAGGAGGAGGTTCATAGCACATGGCAGAAACATCTCCAGAACAACCTGCAAAACTCTAAAAACCTTGCAATATACCTGCCCACACAGCATCTTTTCCAAACTTCCAACTAGAGATTCAGAATAAAAGGCCTCTCCGTGAGACCTATATGAAACAAATACCACATTTTCTGCTGACATGGAGTTCTTCACAATCAGAAGGCACCCTTTACATTCTGTGTGACTACAGTTACAAAGGGAAGAAGCTATCAGAAATCAGCTGCACACGTTCTACAAATTGTTTCTTATAAAATTACTATTAGGAGCATCGTTACTGAGCCACAATGTAAAAAAAACCCCACACATCCTCCCTTTTTTTTTTTTTTCTTTCGTCTTAATATTTGTGCTCAAAGCTCCTGAGACTTCTCGCAGTATGTTCTTAATCATAATAGAAAAATTGACCAAGGCTATAACATTTAATTATGGAAGGGGGAAAAAAAAGAAAAAAAAAACAAAAAGAAGAGTTGTTCAGCTCTAATACGCAGTGGAACTTTATCAATGTTTCCTTTGAAAGAATCAGACAAATTACAGAATCAGACAATTAAAAATTATTAAGTGGAAAGGTGTAACTGGTTCAAACATAGTAATTTAGAAAAAACCTCCTGCCTTATCAAAGTTGGGCGGGGCTGAAAATATCCCTGAAAGCTGTTACTTCAGTAAATTGATGGTAAAATCAGTTTACTCAAGCTTTGAGTGTTTCTGGAATCAAAAAGCATCCTAAAATGTCCATCAGAGATCTGTAACTGAGACATTATTTTCTGTCTATTGTTTGTCAAACTGGATTACAGGAGCAATGAAGCTCAAAATGTTGCAAATGAAAATCATCTCTCCTTTCTCCATTTACCCACAATTTGAGCTTCACACCTGAGTAAACTGTGAAAGATACGCTTCTGAGAACAATCTACAGGAGAAAATCTCCCATGTTTAGAAATGAATAATTTCACAATATAAGATGGAATTTGAAGTATGGAACAACACACCACCACCACCACCCACCACCACTGGAAAAAAAAAAAAAAATCTAGAAAAGGAGACTCGAGTTATCTGGAAAAAAAACCCCAACACTTTCTGATAGGAGGAATTCATAAGGACTTGCCTAGGCAAGTGGTAAAAGCTCTACAACGGAAATATTTTTGAAGAAAAAGTTAAACAAGCATCTGTCAGGAATGTCATAGATATGGTTGATCCCTCCCTGAGGGAGGGTGCTAGATTAGATGACCTCTTGACATCTTTTCCAGGCCTGATTTCGATATGATTCTCAACTGAACTTCCTAAATTATTTACAAAAAAACCCCAGTATTGGAATCAGTAATAAAAAAATGCTTTAAGAAAAAAATAAAGTGTTTCTTTCCCTCTGCCAACCCTTTATTAGTTGCTATGAGAGTACTTTTTTAGGAGACTGAGGAAAGCCATCTGCATCATGATCAGGATTCAAAAGCAAAAGATTCAAGACCAATCTCCCCAGTAAAACACAGTGCACATTGAAAAATCTGGAGGTTTCCAGGGCTACTGGTTAAAGCACAATTATTCAGTGCTTAAATACTCATGGGCTTGATGCTGTCCAACTGCAAAACAGTGCAGTGCAACTTCACAACGAAACCAAGGTATAGAAAGAACTTTGCGAGATTCTTGCTTGCTCCATCCCTGCTTGGATGCCAAACTCCTTGGAGCCCATAGTGCTTTAAGGATCTGTGAGCACAACAAATGCCTTAAGAATAATTTAAGTTTGACATTTTACTTGTAATGAAATTTAGTTTTATAGCATGGAAATCTTCCAAGAAACAGAATTGCTTCGTCTATGCAAGTCTAACAATCTAACCGTGCCAGACCTAAAACCACTATTAATTTAAGAAAGACTCTAGAGAACATAATGGAACGCAGGAAGAAACAAGTGCTAATTAATTATTAAGTTAATTTTAGGAGCACAAAAAGAGGCAATCTTTAGAAAGCTTCTGCATAGAAAGTGATGACCACATTTCTATTTTTGCAGCGCCTGTGTTTTGTGCTTTCTTTTTCAATGCATGCACAAACCTTGAGCATCAGTTTCCACACTGCTCAGTTGGGGATGCACACTTGTAACCTAGCACTTCATAGCATTTTATCACTTAACTTACTGGTATTGGCAAGACGTCCTGAGATTTCTGAAAAATTTTTAATGGGATAACTTAAAGTAATACTTGTGTACCATATGCCACTCAATTCTTGATTGAAGTACAATTTTATTGATGTTTCAATGACTTTTGTCAAGGCTGAAAAGTCTGAGGCACATGAAACAGAAGAGAGTCACAATGTCATACATCTCTAGTCAAAATAATATTGCTTTACCAACAGCTTATTCAGTATTGTGCAACAAAGCTTTTATATATTTTTCTTTACAAAGTCTGTGCTATAAGAATCAACTTTCTGTTCATTTTATTTAAATTCCAGATTCAGAGAAAGATTGGACAGAATAATGTGTTTCATTGTTATCTGTTTATTAAAGCCATCCTCTTCCAGGATCTGACAAAACAAAAAGTTAATAGATAAAACTGTCTAAAATATTTACTGATGAAATTCATTAAAATAATTCTTTATATGACCTAAAATACTATTTTAATGATGTCCCCCTCAAAATATGGGAAAAGAGTAGAGTCTGACTGAACAGTGAACCATAATTGTACATACCTAAATCTTTGACTTTCTGCTGCATTAATAATAGAGCAGTATTAGTTTTGAAATATCTGAAGTAAATGGCTCATTAATTTTTCACCTTAAGCCTAATAGAAATTTGACAAACAGTTTTATGCTGAGAACAGACACTCCAAACAGGACTTCACAGCACACAATGAGAATAAATTAGAGCATGAAAAACAAAATGAAGTGCATTTGGTCAAACAAGATGGTTCTGTCATTCAACTGCCTGAAGTGAAGAGTTAGTTCAATGCATTTCTGTGAAAGAGGGATTCTTCCATTTATACATTTCCAGCATATATTCCAAACTCTCTTTTATCAGCACTTGATCTTGTATTAACCATGACAAAACCAAAACGTTTAAACTGACACATCACAGACATTTTATTATTTACGCTTTGAACTTCCATACAACTTGCCCTCCAACTTTGTTGATACACTCAATAGTTGTTAGGCTTCCACTGGTTCTCATGAAGCTAGTCACAATGATTTCTTTATACTTCCCTGCAAAAGCAGTTTATCTATGATTTTCCTGACTTAGATCTAATCACATACCCAGACTGAAAGGGACTGTGCAGTGCCTATTACAGGGAGACTCCGCCAGCTGGTTGGTGGCTTTAGGTACTAAAACCACATCACTACTGTTAATCATAGTAATTCTGCTACACAGCAGCTATTTTGTAACATCTTCAGCTACAGCTGCTCACAATACTATGAGCAGCATTTTTAAGACAGACTGGACTTTTCCTACTCAAAACTCAGCCTTCAATTAAGCCTTCACACTACCAATTAATACTGCTAGACAAGGTTTGCACTGTCACGTTGGTGCATTATACATCAAGACTTTGTTTTTTTTTGTTGCTGCTGGTTTTGCACATTGCTCTTCCAATGCTTTTCCTAAGACAAATCTTATTGACTTCCTATATAATATTCAATGCCATTATTGGTGTGAGCATAGTCATACCCATATGAAATGGCATGATTTTGTTCAAGCAGATGCTTAGAATACAGATCCTGTCTAACCTCTTTTAAACCTCAGCAATGTCACTGACGTATTTTTTTCCTTCCTAAATTTTCTCTTTGAACATGGGAAGAAAAACAAACTGATCCCAGCTGTTACTTCTTGTTGTAAATGGATACGGTGAGTCCAGAGAACAGGGGATACAGGAGCTGATCCAGAAAATCTGATACTGTTCTCCATCTTATGAACAAGAAATTCTGGGAAAGCCCTGCATCTGCTCAGTGTTTGCACTCTGAAACTTAGATACATGTTTTTCTGCTTACAAAGTCAAATGGGAGCTCTTCTTCCGTCTCACTATAGCAAAGAAAATGGTGCTGATCACCCTCCAAGTGCTTAAAATAGAAGTCAGAAGGAATTTTATTAATGGGAAGAAGACAACCATAGCTTCAGACTTGCAGAGTATCTTAAGAGGTATAAGCTAAAAATATCAGTAAGGGTAAGAAAAATAAAATAAAAAAAAAAAAAACAGAGAAGTGTTACTCATGAGAAGAGCAGAACCTGGAGCAGATGCCTATGGAATAGAAGTTCTAACGAGTTTCCTGATGTCTTTATTCAGTTCTCTATGAATTATCCACTAGAATTACAGTGTGGAACATACATCAATTTTGAAGTGCTTTGCTTCACTAGACACTGGTAGTAATAGGGAGGAAGAGAAAAACATTCGCTTCTCTTTTGTAAAAAAATGGAACTTTGAAATTCTGCAACTGGGATTTTAACAGCAGCCCTCACTAAGGACTTTAAAAACAGTTTTACAGGCAATGAAGCATGAGACAATGAACTGTTCTGTCAATTACAACAGCATTGTGGCAGCTTGCATTTCAGGATGCATGACTGACAAATGGACAAGGGATGCTTAGAACTACGTACTGATTTGAGATATGGGGGAGAAAGATGGCTGTGCCTATAAGAGGTTTACACAAATTTACAGAAAGTACAGAACTTTAAAGGGTATGAGGATCACCTAGAAGGAAAATCAGTTACTGAGAGTACTCAGAAAGTATTTGAAAAATATTTTCAAATATTTCTTTGCATTGATGATGGATAAAAAGACCTCTTTAAAAACACTTAAAAAAAAAAATATCGACATTCTCATGACACCAAGAGTTATCAAAAAAAGTTTAGAAGAAGAACAAAAATATTAAGCCACCTGTGACAAACTCCCAAGAGTTAAGATCATACATTCATTGATACATACAAGAATACATAACATTACCCAGATGTTATGCTTTACAAAGTATATCCACTGTATTATGTTTACATCATATTTTATCAGCGGAGTGGGTGCAAATCTAGGCATAGACTACCCAAGACTGTTTCTTTACACAGATTTCTGTTGTCCTTAAAAATAAACCTAGAATAACTATAGCTGATATGTTAAGAAAATATACCTCTACAACCCACTACCATTTTTTCCCCTCCCTCTCAAGAAAATGTGCTTAACCAATAGGAAAGAGAAAAAAAATGTCCCTCCCCTGTCCTTTAGTGGAAATCACCCTTGTCTTAATGCCTACTTAATGTACTTTAAACACATTCAGTCTTATTCCTTTTTAATATAAACAGAATAAAAAGCAACACATTAATTTTGTAAAAGCAAAAATGCTTTGACACTCGTGACGCAGAAACATCTCATTAATCCTGCTCTTCCCTTCTAAAAATATTTAATAACATGGCAAGAACAATGAAAAAAAACAAAATAAAAACCCCCAAACCACACCAATTGATGTGGAAGCTTTTCCTTTTTACGCATCCTACAATTGTGTAACCACTAAGCCATGAAAGAAAAGAGCAGAAAATATTACAAATAGCTACAATATATTCTTACATTTAGTAACAATCAAATGTAGCATGGGTGAAAGGACAAGGTAATTCTCAGTTCTTCCTGTGTTAGCAAATGCTGGTCTCACTACTGAACTAACAGAAACTCTCCACTGACAGACAGCAATTTGGGCCATGTGGCATAGAAACTATGATCCATCCTTTTGACGGTGATGGTAGATATTTAAAAGGATTGACAGAAGTTGTATAGGTTAGAAGACCGAAAATGAATTGCCCTCAATACTTTAAAAATAAGCTCATTTAAAAAAATCCCAATAATCATAACCTTCAGTTTCTGCACAATTTGTTCTTTGCATGCATACTGAATTAAAACCGGTGCCTTCAAAACTTTGCTTTTTAATTTTGGATCCTCTCTTAGGTATTATTGATACCAAAACAGCTGCTTAGCATCTTCTACCTTCATTAAATTTAAGAACATAGGTACACCATAAGAGGCTGTGTGTGGAAATAATCAGTGCTAAAAACATTGCAAACACTCAAGAACATAAGCCAGGCAAAAACCTGACCAGAAACTGCTGCAATCATATTATGAGTTTTAAATTAGATAGTAAGTATCATAAAGTGCTGCCAAACTAAATACTGTAATTGTAACTTAAACTTTAAATCTTTGCACCAAATTAGTGATTCAACCTAACATGATAAAATAATTCTACCACAAATTTATTTTTAACTGATATTCAGTATTTTCCTAAACCACTGAGGTAACAATTAAATGGAATTCAGCAAAACTGCTTGAAGTGATTGCTCTGATGTTCAGAATTACTGCATAATTCAAAATATTAAGTATCAGATATATATTTGGGTTTTGGTTTTTAATCTTTCTCTTAGAGTAAAACTACTTCATGAATCCTATAGCTGCAAGCCTACATTCGAAATAAACCTATCTGTTGCTCCCAGAAAATATATCTCCCAGACTATTAGCTATATGAAGGTTTTGATCTGGAGGGAAGCACGTATGTAGACATGTGTGGATGAGGGAACATAAATCAAATTGATGTACTAAGCTTGACACAGGTGGCTTTTAAAACTGAAATATTATAGAATATGTTGAATTCAAGTGCCAAAGCCATTATAGAATTTGTTATCAGTTTCATTGAAAAAAATAAAATACTTTGGTCTGCATCTGAGAGCTATATATCTTGGGACAAGTACAGCCCTAACTCAAGTTTACTGTCTTGACTGTGGCTGTTCTATGAATGAATTTGGCTTGCTCTGTTGAAATGGACACAGAAAACATCATTGGACCCCACATTCTGCTACTGTAAGGTTGGATCATTCCCGTTAATATTTTCTGAAAGGAAGAATTTTGAAAACATTAAAATTATGTAAGAGTAAGGAACTATGTAAGTGCCATGAAACCTATTCCATGCTTTGTATTTTATAATATAGTTAATGGACAATCATTAGTCTTGAACATAAGCACTTTACATTTGCTTCCATGATGTTTTTTACCTCCAAGGTAAGTAAATGTCGTTTCTTTTAAAAAAGAAAGTTACAATACTCAGATTTTATAACTGCCTTTTCCAGTGTGCAGTGCCATATTCCAGTTGGACCTTATGCAGTTTCTGATACTGGTTTCTTTTTCCTGTCTGGTAGCAGCCCTCGGTGAGACAAACGGCAATGATGACAATGCAGCAGCTCTTGTATTCTGAGTGGGTAAGCAGCTTTTCCGTGGTTTATGGCTATTATAGTACTTGGCTGGTTAGTCTCCCTCCCATGCTTTTTGAAAAAGATGCAAGGATGAGAATAGGGAATAACTGGAATCGGTCAGTTTATGTTTGCCCTGCAGAACCAAACATTTCTTTCTCTCCTGGCAAAAGGATCCATGTAGCCACCAAGCATGGGTATCCAGCTCAACAGTGGGAGAATTAAGTTACCCTAGCAGATAAGGCCCAACACACCACCTGTACGAATTGTTGCCCGTTAACCACTTCAGGAAATAATCAACTTCTGGCACATTCAAAAGTTAATGGGTTGGTCTTATAGCTTGTTCCCTCATGAAATAAACCTAAGTTTTGTACACCAGTGATGGCCACTATAGAAGAAACAAACAACAAACATGACAATAAGACAGTGAAACATACTTCCTTCCCTTCAGTGCTGATGAAGACTAGAAATAGCAAAATAACTGTCTTGCTTTAGGTGAAATATGTTTGCAGCAGCCAGAATATACATCAGGTTACATATGCCATCACTGTTCTTGTTACAAACAAGCATGGAGTCCTGTTTACTCACAATAATAAGATTTATTGTTATTAAAAATAATAAAAGGCCTTAAAACACTCTACAAGGAATGGAATGGAAATAGAAAATCTCTAAGAAAACATTGAATGTGACAGGTTTAGGATACCAATTATTTTGTTTATAGCATGTAGTGAATACCGCTATGACTCAGAAACACGTGCTGTCTGTATATATTTGGTGGGCAACACAAAATAAAATTGCATATGTTTTGTGGTACACTATGCTTTTCTTACAATTATATCTCTCTCTGATTTATTCTTCCATATTTGTTTGAAAAAAGTTACATTTTGGCTTCAGTTTGATTACATATGGGGTCATCCAATGGTTTCAAGTCTCTCCCATGTCCCACAGCTTGTTACTTACTCCTGTCCTCACACTGCAGTGCCATTAATTGTGCCAGCACAATTGTTTCAGTGGCCATACTATGAACCAGATAAGCAAACTTTCTTGAAGTTCTTTAGAACTAGATCAGTTCAACAACCCATATCACAGCAATGCTCTTAACAGATAAACCAGCAGAGTAGGAGGTAAGCTGGGACAAGGAGGTAGATGTCATGGCAGGAATTCCTCCAATGCTCCCAAAGCCTTGTATTATCAAACCATAATTACAGAGGATACTCTTGTCCTCTAATACACAAAGTGACTATTCCTTGGCACAGAATGACACTTAAATAAGCACACAAATTAAAAAGCTACTTACAGTTGTTTGTTTGTTTAAAAAAAAAAAACAAACAACAAAACAGAAAAAAAAACCTTCAAAATTTCCATTTCCTCTAAGGTTCTTATTTTTCACAAAAACGGCTTACATATTGATTTGTAAGGGAGCATAACCTCACCTTAAATTTTAAAAATCAGAAACTGATAATACAATCCTTATATAGGAAAAAACCTCAACCAGTTCCTTCTGTGTTTGGATATGGTTTATAAAATAATTATATGATAAATCTATCATAATAATGAAATAGTTGAGTAATAACCGATCAAAAATAAGGTATTAATGAAAGGTCAGATCCTAATGGACGGATGCCTCCATACACACAACTATGTAATCAGAATGAAAAGCAACAAGAATCCCCTTGTCAGCACAAGGACTATTTTAAATACTGAATTACAGCACATATATTGAATCAGCATTCTCTAGACGTTTTTGGTTCATTCCTGCAAAGGTTATAGCAAACCAGCAGTACATCTTCACTGTCTGCCCATATGTCAAAAATGCTGGTTTACACATGCTCTGTTGACATAGACCTCAGCAATGATTACTGTTCAGTTTGGGCTCTAGAGCATTTCCAACCACATGCCAAAACCTCTCTGGGCAACCTCTTTCAGTGCTTGACCACCCTCACCATTAGAATACCTTTCTTTATGCTTAAGCCAAATTTGTATTTCACCTGTGTGTAAAGTCGGGTGAATGGTCGGTTTAAGTTATAAATATGACCTGTTTGTTTAATAAAGTGAGCATGGCATGTAGCCATATTGGTGTGATTGTCGTGATTTGGCCGACTCTCCACGGGGGACCCTCTTCACTGATACAGCCCAGGCTGCTGTTGGTCACCTGTGCTGCCAGGCCACATTGCTGGCTCGTCCTCACACTGTCTACTAGGACCCACAGGTCATTTTCTGTCAAGGTGTGCTCCAGCCAGACATCCTACACTGGTGTGTAGGTTTATGTCTCCCCTGTGCAAGACACTGCCTTTCCCTTTCTTGAACTTAATGAGATTTCTGGCAGCCCATTCGTCCAGGTTATTGAGGTCCCTCTGAACGGCAGCACAGCGATCTGGTGTGCTGAGCTGCATGCAGAACAGCAGTCCTGAAGCCTCAAATGATTGTGTTGCCTCTTCTGAATTTCAGATAAAACAAGCAAGTAGTGTTTTGAAATGTTTGCTAATCAGTAACAGCAGACCCTAACTCCATCCACAGCAAATGGAATAGGTAGATATAGGGATACATTGATAATGGCATACTCTGGACTATTAAACCTTAAACTATCAGGGACGCAGCTGTCTGAAACAAGTGTCTTCCCAAAATAATGCAAAGTGTTGCAGTCAGAAGCACTTACTTTATCCATCTAAAGCAGCAATACAATTTCTAACTCGTAACTTAGACCTCACACATAAGAATGGATGGATTTACAAAAAACTCTTCTGTATCTAAACTCACAACATTTTGGGAATTAGAGAGAACCAGGGAGTCAGATACAAACTGGTTTGTTGGCTTTTTTCCTTACAAAAGAATTAATTGGTGAATACTGGTGCCCAGCTAAGTCTCCTGTAACACTG
The DNA here is from genome assembly GCF_015220075.1 of Falco rusticolus. Taxonomy (NCBI): domain Eukaryota; kingdom Metazoa; phylum Chordata; class Aves; order Falconiformes; family Falconidae; genus Falco; species Falco rusticolus. Next base: position 23,064,737 of record NC_051199.1, read on the forward strand.
TAATAAGCATCCCTGACATGCTATAACATTGTTGAAACTTTTTTTAGGCATTACAGGTTAATTTAAGAAAACAGTTTAAAAACAAGAAAGCCTCTAAAAATTCTGTCTAAAAATGATATAAAATGCATACATCTCCTCTGTAAGGAAGTTGCAGTGTTGATTTGACTAGTATGATCTTAACGCCAAAAAATTTTCTAACAAGATAAATCTACTAATAATCAACGTCTACTAATTCAAAATATATTAATACCATTTAACTTTGTTTTAGTGGAGCATGCCATTGGAAATTCAGTGGTCCTTGTTTTCAAGTTAAATTCTGACAATATGTATCAAAGGCATACAAGCAGTTAAAAATAAATCTCTGGTTGCGTCTTGTTCTAAAGGGCCTGCACCCATTTCAAAAGAAGTATGCTTCAATACAGAGAAGAAAAATCAGTGTTTTTAAAAAGCCAGATTTCAATGAAAGTGTTCCAAGTTCTGAGTTCATTTTTAATTTATTAATCCTTCACCTACAAAATCAGATATAATAGATACATTTAGTCAGGTACCAGTAATAATTTAATTACAATTATGGAAGAAAAAAAAAATATCCTGGCAAGTCAAGCTCAAAGTTTCATTTTCTAGAATGAAGATATAGGAGAACCGGCTAAATGCTAGAGCTCAGAGTTGCCATCAGTGGCGCGGAGCCTGGCTGGAGGCCTGTAGCTAGTGGTGTTCCTCAGGGGTTGGTGCTGGGTCCAGTCCTGTTCAAGTTACCCACCAATGACCTGGGCGTGGGGACAGCGTACCCTCAGCAAGTTAGCTGTTGATACAAAAGCGGCAGGAGCAGCTGATACACCAGAAGGCTGTACGGCCATTCAGTGAGGCCTGGACAAGCTGAAGAATTGGACGGAAGGGAACCTAATGAGGTTCAGTAAAGGCGAGTGTACGGTCCTGCACCCAGGGAGGTACCGGCCCATGCACCAGCAGAGGCTGGGGCTGACCTGCTGGAAGGCAGCTCTGTGGAGAAGAACCTGGGAGTGCTGCTGGGCAGCAAGTTGCCATGGCCAACAGTGAGCCCGGGTGGCCAAAAAGGCCAATGGGATCCTGGGGGGCACTAGGAGAAGCATGGCCAGCAGGTCAGGGGAGGTGATCCTCCCCCTCTGCTGCCCTGATGAGGCCACATCTGGAGCGTTGTGTTCAAGAGAGACAGGGAACTACTGGGGAGGGTCCAGCATAGGGCTATGAAGATGATGAGGGGACTGAAGGATCTCCTTATGAGGAAGGGCTGAGAGAGCTGGGGCTGTTTAGCCTGGAGAAGATTGAGAGGGGATCTTAGCAATGTCTACAAATACCTTAAGGGTGAGTGTCAAGAGGATGGGGCCAGGCTCTTTTCAGTGGTGCCCAGTGACAGGACAAGGGGCAACAGGCACAAATTGAAACACAAGAAGTTCCATCTGAATATGAGGAAAAACTTCTTTACCTTGAGAGTGACTGAGCACTGGAGCAGGCTGCCCAGAGAGGCTGTGCAGTCTCCTCTGGAGACATTCAAAACTTGCCTAGACATGACTCTTTGCAACCTGCTCCAGATTAATCTGCTTTAGCAGGGGTCCAGACTAGATGATCTCCAGAGGTCCCTTCTAATCCTGACCATTCTGTGATTTTGTGTTCTGAAGATCCTTAATTAGTCCTGTTTATAGTACAGAGTGGAGAATCATAGAATCATTTAGGTTGGAAAAGACCTTTAAGATCATCAAATCCAACCATTAACCCAGGACTGATGTAACTGTAGAAAAGGAGCTATGCTCTGAAAATCCTAAAATTCTGAATCTATGGAACACCTTGTAACATGTAATGGTTCATTTTTGGAATTGCAGAGCACAGACAAATAAACTATAATCTATTTGCAGTGCTCCTCAGAGATATAAACACTGGTATTTAATTTACTTAATAACTTGCCTATGTATTTGCAATGTTTTATTACGTTCATGCTGACTACTGCAAAGGCTGCATTCAGCTTTAGTAGGCAATTACAAACACCCTTGAGAAAGGGATTTTATATTGCACACAAGAGCACATCATATCTAAGTATTCATTCACACACGGAGCCCTTGGCCCTAAAGGATTTCTGAACCACTTCTATTAAGAAGCTTTGCATCCTCACTAAGGTAACATATACAATTGAGCTTGTGTTACCTGAGATGACCATACAAAATAAGTAACTGCTGAAATACCGGGTTTAAGGAGCTAGTTAATGTTTAGGCTAATCCCCCTGAAATTCAAGGACAATTTGAGATAGGAAGATCAGACAAAATAGAAAATTGGGTGATACTTAAAAAAATACTTTTGTTAAGAAGGTCAGAGTAGCAGTATCACTTCAGAAGATTATATTTAAGGCCATGTTTTAAATTGTAAATCAGTGATAAACATAAATTCCTATACATATATTTAAAAACATGCTGCTTAGGATTTTTTTAAAAAGTAAATACTTAAAAAGAACAGTTCCATAAACATAATGAACATGTAATGTTTGCAATAGCCAAATATAGTTACTAAATTCTGCAGAAAATAAGAATATTACATTTTGAATTATTACTTAAAACTAATTTAAATGAAAGTGTTCCTTTCAATCATCCAGTGTTTTGAAGTTTATTTCCAATGCCGGAGACAATTTGATGTTTGGCTTCTCTGAATTACAGTAACTCCTTATTACTTCATGAAATGTATTTCCTAGTCAATTCAATGAGGCCTTCACAGATATCAAACAATGTGTACCCATATCTCCCATACCATGCTACTGCCAGATAACAGTTTGTATTTCCACAGCTGTAAATTACTGCATTGCATCTTCCACTACTTTCTTGCTGGGTTTTTTTTGTTGTTTGGTTTTGTTTGGTTTTTTTCTAATTATTTGGTTTGTTGTTGTTTTTTTTTAGCTAGTTTACATTCACATATAAACTAATATATTCACTGACTGTAACCTGTTAGTGGAGTTTTGTGATCTCAAGTTTTTAAAAAGAGAATGATCCGAAAAAAGACTAACCACTGTAATAAAACAAAATAAAAAAAACCTCAAAAGACAAAAAGAAAATATAGCACTAGAACAATGAAAAATGAAAGTGAAAAACAACAGAAACTTTACAGAACAAAACATTGAAAAATAGGTATCTGTCTCATTATCTAATAAAAGTCACAGATTATAATCTTCTAATAGCCATTCAGACCTCCATGAGAATTAACTTGATAATGCATATGCAACTATCATTACATATTCTTACCTGCTCCACAGGTAAGTTTTAGTTGGCAAAATTAGTTGGCAATAGTTTTTAAACATTAAAATCAGTGATCTTCAAAATCTATTTCTAAAATATCTTTATAGCATTATATATATAATTTATATATATAAAAATATTTTCAATTCTCTATTGGATATTTCAAAATGAGTTTTTTTACCTGCTTTGATGCAAAATGAAGCTACTAAATTCGGGAACCCAAAAGTTATCAGTCTCAGTAGCTTTGACTTTTAAAGGCATCAGGGTAATTGTGTAATCCTAAAGTGACTTTTAGTGGCCCGTTTTCCCCTTAGAATCTCAATGTGTAAGTATACTATCCCTTTATTTCTCCCTTCTAAGTGACTAGTATGACATACCATAGTAGTCATATAGTGGACCAGGCACATCAATGTCTCTGCCCCCCAAAGCTGATACTGATTACCAAATACTGAAATATTTAAGTAAGCAGATACATTTGTTCAACTGATTAAACATAATGACACCCCCACCCCCAGCCCCCCAGTATCTTTAGTTCAAAGGATTTAAAAACTCTTTTTAATTTAGCCTTTATTGTGTTCTAAAGATGTCTGCCTACACACGTGGTATTTTGTTTAAACACTACCTTTCAGAAGCAAAATACAAGCAAAGAAGTTCCGTACATTTTTCCCATTATGTCAGGCAGGCTTAAAACATTGTTTATAGTTAACACATACATGCTATCCTTATTCATTTTCAGTCCCTTCTTGTGTCAAAAAAAATATAAAGGCAAGACTGTACAGCTCCCTCAGAGAACACACTCTTCCTAGCTCATTTCTTACTGCAAGATGAGAACATGAGCAAGACTGAACTGCTCATGTTCCTTTCTATAGTGTTAAATGTGGAGAGCTTGCTTGGGTCACAGGTAAATCAGGAAACCCCTGCCCCCGCCCCCCCCCCCCCCTTTTTACAGGAAAGAACATAGAAGAATCCCAAAAGAGCAGTGGAGGAGAAGAAATCAATACATGTCTAGCTTAATTTTGACTGTTACCCTGAAGCTTAATGAATTTTAAATGATACCTAGAAGCATATAGAATATACAGACTGACAGAAATACCTATGCAAATCCTACTCTGCCTAACAGCTGAACCTGAACTAAACCACTGAAAACAAGGCAACTCTCCTCCGTCATTTGTTATAGAAAGGGTAGTACTGCAAGACAATATAATAATACACTACGGAAGATGCTCCAGATTCACCACTACTTTCATGAAAGCGCTAGCAAAGAGCTCGCAGCAAATAAATTGTTTTCAAAAGCTGAAACTGCAATGGACCAGACTGTCCACTTCTTTAAAAACATGGAGGTCCATGGAAGAAACATTAATCAAACTATCTACAACAACTGTACCAGGAAGAGGAGCTGTTTATGCTACAGATCAGTATCAAGAACAACATTCCTCATTTCATTTTTTTCATCAATGTTACAGATATTTGCAATGGTGGCATCTTGAAAACTTCATAAATGTGGCAGTTCTTATAAAATTTTTCATGATTTACTGTTAAAATTTATTCTCCTGTGATAACTCTAAGGACTACTCCTGTTTCTGAAGATGGGACCTCAAGGTTTCAAAGAATCACAGCATCCGCATCTATCAAGACAACTCTTGAAACGTCTTAAGTTAGATATACAGAAACACCCATGAAACCTACAAGTTCCTGGGACTCAGAACTTGTGTGTGTGTCTGGATCTTACAGTAAAACCACCTCATACAGGTTTCTGGTTCAGTAACTAAGATGGAATGATGGCACAGCTATCTAAGTAGACTAAATTATGGCCTACAAATACATGCACACGCATGTGTGCGCACCCCCCCCAAACCCCCACCCTGTCACATGAAATAGACAAGCCTCCAGCTACCATTGACAGTGACTGGTCCAGAACTAGAAGCAAAATAGTCATGTTTCTGGACAGCATAGTCTGGACAAATAAATGTTATCTATAAGTAGAGTTAACAAGTTCTGATGTGCTGTTGTACTAACACCAGCCTTACCCAGGATTTTTTTCAATGGCAAAAGACAGTGTTACTCTCCTACGCCACTCAATCATTATTGTAAGGTTCATTCAGCACTTACTTCAAAACATGCTTGATAATCTTACCCTTAGTGTTGCCTTTATTCTGATTCTATTACTGTTCTGTTGCAATTCAGTTCCAAGGATTTTTTGCCTGAAGTTACACAAAGTTGCACAAAGCTGGTAAGCTATCACCACAACTTTACAATAGATAACAGATGCTCTTGACTCCATCATATTGCTAGCACAAACAAATATACAGAAATATGGTTCACTGAATGAAACAAAGAAATAGAAATAAAAAGAACACATGGACTATTATAACAATATGGGTTAAAGCAGTTACTTTCATAAAAAGAATGTGTCACAAGTAATCATCACTTCCATGTTATTCCCTTTCCTTCTAAGTAATGGCAAAAATAAATAGATGCCACATTTGTAAATTCCACTGGCACCGTTCCATCAAAGTAATACATGATGTATTATGTGATTGCCTCTACAATACGTAACATCATTCATTATTGTCACAGGTACTGTATTTCATGCAACTTTGCAAACCAGTATTTGCAGCTTTACAATAAACTATTTCCTGCCAATAGTGTTGTAAGAAAGTTGCAATTTGTCCTCAAGTATCTGTTTTCAGCTCAGAAAATATATTTATAGCCACTCAAAGATAAATTATTATTTTCCCATGCACTCGCTGCAGACATTTAATTCTCAAACATGATATTCTGTATGAAAGTACTCAAGTTGGTGAGACAGAACTGACTGAACATTTTAGTTATCCATCACTGTTCGCTATAAGGCCAACATTTAAGTATTCCTTAACAAGATTTCAGGTTATCAATTCATCATTTCATTTTACTGCCTGTAGTTCAACTGCAGTAAACAAATCTAGTATTAAAGTAATAACAGATCAGAGGGGAAAGCTACTGCTTTAGTCTGTAGATAGAACTGATCTTTTTGATTGAGTTTGTACTTCATGTGTGGCTTTTGCACAAACATCAACACAATAATTACATGGGAAAGATACTAAATGCTGTGAAACAGGCAAAAAAATAATCTACTACATGAAAAAGAAGAAACTATTACTTTTGCTACAACTATTTTTATTAAAATGAAACTTTACTCAGTTTTGTTTTAATTTGGTTAAGCAATTCTAAGCCCTGTTAACCTCTAAAAATAAATTCAAAATGTAGCTCAGGACTAAGCACTGAGAAGGCGTTTGAAAGATGTTCCATTAGCTTCTTGACAGTCACAGTCCTCTCAGTCGTCACTGCTGAGTACATAGTCTCAAAGCTAGCTGCTGAGAAGACACTAAATACATTGTAATTAAGCAGATGTATATATAAAATCCTGTGCTTTTTGTTTGATAGGAAACACAAAAATGAAGGAACCAAGTCCTTGTAAAAAATCTGGCCCCTTACTTAATTCAGTTCTCACAAAAACCCAATCCTGCTTCTGAGAGGCAGTTGAAAAAGTGGCATTAACTCTTGAGAAGTGTTAAAGAGCTAAGAGGAAACACAGAAAAAGGAATCCCGAAACGATCAATTACCCAAATTATTTAATAAATTAAAATGAATTTGCTACAGGCTATTATTTATCTTCCTTGCCGAATTCTCTTGCACATATAATTAGATAGTACAGGACCTGTACTGATGAAATTTCAAGTATCTATAAACCTATATAACTTAACCACAAAATTAAATTTTGAGTTAGGTATACAAACAAGTTCGAATAATAATTTTCCCATCCGAGCTTATTGAGCAGAATAAGATATTGCCTGAGATTAATGGAGCTAATTATACCTCCTTTAAAATCAGTTCAGTAATTTTCTGTCTCCTACTGTAAGTAAATATTTCAAATTTTGTTTGTTAACCTCTAGCTTAAGTTCCCAAGAATAAAAACCTCAGAAACAAATCTATTTAAAATCTAATGAAAAATGGTTTATTTTTCTACCACTGGTTGGAATTGTGCTCGTTAGTATTTGCTCCCTATATTATGGCTACTAAATTTTAAAATGAACCTATTTTCTTCTGTTCCTGGAAATCTTTAGTCAATAAACTACAAGCCTCCGCAAACAACCACAAATATAAACTTAATTATTGCTGTGGATTTTTTTCTGTCCTTCACCACACTTGAAGCCCTTCATATTGATGTACTTTTTGAACTCGGCATGTAACTGTATTTTTCAGGCTGTAATTAATAAAGCATTTTCTTAAGAATATATAAGTCATGCCCAGGATTAATATTATAAAATCATTCCATGTAGATCAAAAGCTTCTTAAAATCATCATTGCATTGTTTCTCACAGATTTTGGAAAAGGTGGTTTTTTAGAGGAGTATTGGTCACATTCAATGTGCGTGGAATTTGCATTAGATACCTCGGTATCCAAAAGTCTGTGGTTTTTTTGAAGTACTTCCAAAGGGACTTCATCAGGCCAAAGGAGGAAATGAAACTGTCTGTTACACTCTCTTACTCAACTCTATACTCAGGGCAGCTCCCGAAAGACATGACTGATGTGAAAGAGATCCTGCACAGCAAGGGCAGAGTCTACCCTGAAGCCTCCTTAATCCATTTTTTAACCATAAACACACTCAGATACACATATGGTACCTTTTGCACAAGCTGCCGCAAGACTGTATTTTCCTTACAAGACAAACTAATTTCATTATGGTCAGATAACTTGACACTTTCAAAAAAGGCCAACTACCTGAATTAGAGCTGGAAGCCTAGATATGGAAATTTCCTCAGATAGAAAATTACACAGTCCACTGAATTATCAAAAGACTGAAATAAATCAGACTAATTTCTGAAATTGTGAGTGCGTCTTCAGAGCAACTTTAAAAAATATATACCCCTCATTAGCTTTAGTGTTGTTGCATGAAGTTCTACACCAAGTGTACTTTCAACTGTGGTGCTTCCTATCTATATATAATTTAAAAAGAACAGTGAAAGCTGCATCAGAGGTTTGCTCCATGTCAGCAGATGCAGCTTTTCTATATGGAACACACCTGCAATTAATAACCTAAAGGTATTTGTTCAAAATGCAAAATACCAGAACTCCTCATTAGAGGTGCTGCAGAAGAACTAATGATAATCAAGACCTAATGCATTTCCAACATATACATTAAAATTAATTATGAGCTTGATGGCACAATTCTTCGGCTTGAATGATGTACAAAGTCAGTCTTGCAATTAGAATTGGATTGTTCTGCCCCAAAATTTCATAGAATTTTTTCTGATAAACAGTGTACATTTGTCTTGAAATAGCAAGCGGAAATTAAACAACAACTACATTATGGATTAGTTATTGTGACATTAGCCTTCTTCAAACCACTCCAGCAATTTTTAAAAAATACCAATTCTTCTAAAAATTAAAGATAATACACATTATTGCATTGTGTTAAAGACTTAAGTCACACCCTGGCTTTGCAAAAAGTGAAGGTATTTCATCTGGCACAAGTACTTGTCATTAAACAAGTCATGAGAAGTTTCTTGTCAAACCATAGGTTTTATAGAATGACTCTGAGTACCTCAACTTAATAATTACTCATAACTCGGTATACAAATCATAAGTTTAGTCAAATTCTACAGCAATATGATTACAATAAAATTTCTGACAGCTACCAACAATGACCTCTACGTGCTAAGAGTAAAGCTATGCCAACTTGTATTGAAATACCATTCATTTCCTTGACCTACCCCATAGTTATTATGGTGACGTATAGAAAATAAAGTGATAAAAGAAAAAAAAACACCACTGTAACTGCAAACTTTTCAATTTTCCTCAAAATATGCACAAGATTGAATTCAGTAAAGACACTTTGTAAATCCCCAACTCAACAAAAAGCAATATATATATCTGTTTACTGCTCTGCTCAGGTTCATTACCTGTAATTGTATTAAAAATTGTATGAAATGTGCAGGATTCAGACTAAAATCCAGAAAAACTTTTAATCTGGTCAAACAACGAAATATTTTCCTATTTGGAATGGATTTAGCTGTTGTGAAATTAATGGTAGCCCTCAGTGAATGCTTTCATGCAAAATCAGACTTTAACCTCCAATTTTTTTCAGATCTTATGACAAAGAGGTATAATATTTATATCATTGTTCAATACTTACAATTGTTATTTATATACTATCATTATATCAATAACTTTGAGATCTTCAAAGCAATACATAACAAAATGTTAACCAATTGTATTAAAAAATCCTCTACATTTAAGTGTTTACACACAGTAAGATATTTTGCACCATGAGGGTTCTGAAAAGCATTTGCAATTTTGAATAGACATCTCCAGAACAAGACAGGAATTCTGGTACTCCTCAATTCAACACCTCTAGCTTGCAAAGTGAAACAGCACATTCTAACTTCTAAAGTAACCAAACCAACAAAAGGCACACAGTTAATTCAATGCTCATTGAACTCCACAATATGCATTACACTATAGACCAAGTGTAATCAAAAGCGAATAGAAAGGTTGGTGTCAATATAATTTAAAATGCAGGGGAAATCATATTGGTCAAGGATTACTTCTCTGGAAAGTACCCAGGAGGAGATTTACACTCACTAGATAAAAACTATCTCTTCATTAATGGTTAAATATATGCATATTAACATCAAATCTTAATCTCAAATCACAGTGCGGGCATTTGTAGCACCTGAAAAACCAGGAAGTCCATGGTGGGGGAAGTGAGTTCTTACATATATTACAGCAACCTTAACCTTTTTTTTTTTTGAAAAAAAATGGGAGGGGAAAAAAAAAAAGGCAAAAAAACCCCCACAACACCAAAAAAACCAACCCAGAAATCCAACCTTTCAAAGTAAATTACTTATCTCCAGAATGATCCATAACAAGGCCAGGACAATATATTTAATCAGAATGACTATTTGAAGTAAATAGTACTTTAATGAGAATGTCAAGAAGGTATCTATGGATCAACGTCATAGGAAGGCAAAGCTGGAACTTGGCAGTTAACCCAATTCGCATGTGCTCCACTCCTGCTATAGCTATATTACAAAGTGGAAGGAGAAACCCACATGACTTCTGGCAACGTTCTCATCAGTAATATTCAAGCAACTAGGGAGCGCAGACTTAACAGAACTCTGCATTTAGAATCTAATACTAAGGATTAGTATGCAGCTCACCTATATTCATCTGTAAAATAAGTTCTGGAAGGTGTTCGTAACTATATTTAGGACACTCAGATACATAGATTGGGTATGCCAGGCAAGCTGTCACATTTAGTGAATAAGGATTAGAAATTCACTGTGGGAAGAGGGAGTTCTGTATTCCTTGCATCTGTAGGTAGAACCTATATTAACATAAATGGGTTGTCACACTCTACATTCATATGAATGAATTCTTAAGTAAAATCCAGAGTTGAGTCAAGCTTAGTTATATGACAGACTGGCTAATAGCAAACATACTGACAATGAAGACTTTTCTACATTTTTATGCCTTTTCCAGTTCAAAGTCTAATCTAAAAGATCTCTTAAAACCAATTTATTCAAGTAAAGACGGTGGAAATTGTCAAAGCTTTTACAATAGTAAACATCTGTAGGAATGGAATTTAAGGTTTCAGAAGTGGTGCAGGTTTTTGATTCATTTGACTTCAAAGACAAATCACCCAGACCTACCTTTAACTGTGTAATAAGTCATCTTCCTCACTGCAATGTTTTCAATTCAGAAGGAATTTTTCTTTAAACAAATAAATGAAAACCAGATATCACTTGTATTACGTCACCTCCCTGTCATATCTAAGGTTTATTACACATCACTTAACAAATGCTTGCCTAAGTTACCTCACAGTAAGATTTCTCTCCCTGGTCCTCCCTTTCACAGCAGGAGCCTGTCAAGCCCTTACAGTATCAACCCAAAGTCTCTCAATAATCCATAGTTCCTTGCTTACTTCAGGACAACTGAATGGCACATAAATTTAAATGGCAGCTATTACTGAGCATCTGACCCCAAACATAAACATTCTGTTAAGTACTAAGGTAGTTTATATTTTTTTTCCCCAGGTAATACACTGTAAAATGTTGTGTTACAAGAGCTACATAATCTGAATGTATGTTCATAGTCACAGGATCAGAATATTTACTAGTACAAACTAACAAATTTTTAACGCAGTCAATTTATACCTGCTTATGACTGACTGAACAAATACTCACATTAACATTCTCAGGTCAAGATTCTGAAGATGTAACTGGACATGTAGTGTTTAGCCTGAAATATTTTCAGGAATGCTTGTTTTAAAAAGAATTTTAATGATCAATGAAATATGGACTAAAAAAATAAATCTCTGAACATTATGATGAATAATTAATTGTATTTCAAAACCTTGAGCAAATAACTATATGTGGCACTCAGTGTGTAGGTAAATACTCCAAAGTTGACCTTCAGACATGAACTTCACTGTACTTTCAAAATAATGAACGCCAGAGAACTATAATACAATGCTAAGTACTTCTGGTACTTCCAAAGCCCACCTTCTTCTCAGACTGTTTGTAAATGGCAGGTTAACTGAGTAACACTGGATTTGTTAATAATTCTGCAATACTGCGCATAGTGGTGTATTGGTATTATCTACACTAAATATGAGTGGTTTTCAAGCAATCAAGTGCTAATCTGCAACACTAAAATGTTGTCTCCTACATTATTTGCACTCATTATTAAGATGAATTACAGTATATTTCCTCTGTTCTTTCTGGGTTTTTTCAATGTAATGTTACTGAAACATAAAGGATTTGGATAAAATAGACTTTAGTTATATACCTCATTTAATGTTCAATGGTTCTCAAAGATCTTCATGGGACAATGTATTCTATTGTTCAAACACTCAAGAAACTGAAACATCCATTATGCACTTTCTCATTACTTAATGCACTTAATTATTAATAAATAGAAATACCAAATACTGTTGATATTGAAACCATTATGTTCGCCTAAGAGAAATGAAAAATGTTTCTCAGATACCAAAAACATTACATACTAATGTCGTCACTGCCCCTTTTGTGGTCAAAGCTTTTTCATAAATGGGAGGGGATACTTAATGAATAGCTTGCAGATAATAAACAGTTGCAGTCACTAAACAGGAACATGGCAAGGTCATGTATCCTAAGATGACCCACCAATGTTAATCTCTACAGCTGTTTGAATCCCTTCCTGAAGGGATTCTGTTTATCTTGCACCAGCACAGCACCGTTATCAGCTATAACATAACCCTAACTTGGCAACTTTACTCCTTGTTACATCTACCTCAAAAGGCAAAGAGGATTCCCTTTGCTCCATTTTTTTAGTTTATCATTTCAGAATAAAAATAAACAACTTGCCAAAACCCAACTGACAGATATTTTCTGCATTTAATAAAGAAATCAGGAAGTAAAACCCAGAAGTTACATGGAAGTTAACAAAAGAATTACTGCTCTTGCATTAAAAAACCCATTAAATTATATACAAATTATCTTTTCATGTAAAATAAATCTATGTATTTGCAAAACACTTTACTTCTAGAATGGCATTAACTGTCTCTCCAAAACAGAAATAATATTCATTGAGTATAAAAGGAAATGTAGAATAAAGTAGCAGGTGTAGTAGGGAAATCTTGCTAGTTTTACAGAGAATACTCCTGTTGACAACATAAGATTCTCTTCCAAGTAACTGTAAAGCTTAGTCTACAATAAATAACAAGTAATGGATAATAAATAGCACAGTGTCATTTGTAATGAGAGACTAAAATGAACATTCCATTGTTAATGTCTTTAAAATGCTTACTAGAAAAAGTTTCAAAGAGAAACAAGCAAGCAGCATAAGGAAGGACACGATTCAGCTGAAATTTTGCTTACTCGAACAGACTAATTTGGACAGCAGATTTGCTATTAAAAAGACCAAAGGAGGTTAGCCAGGTCTTATAGATTACTATCCCTTCTTGAAGTAATATTGCAAACCCCATCAAGGAGCATACAGATGAAAACATACAGTCTGAAATATTTTCCACTGCTAGAGGTGAAATATACATGCATTAAAAATATGAGTCAACTACAGAGAAAAGTGTGTTTGAATATTAGACTAAAAAATAAAATCAGATCTATTGCAACAGCTATATTTATCAACCACTTTTTCAAAGGGCAAAGAGTGAGCTCCCTCTGTATTACAGTGGGATTTTATTAAATCTAACCAGTTAAAATGAAAATAGGGAATAGTACCTAATCTGAAGGAAGACAGGCTCTGTATGATAATAGAGAAATAAAAAATAAAAAATAAGCAGAGGTAATGACAGCAGAGAAGGATGTGTGGACATGCATTGGCAAATTGAATTAATTCCCAAACACCCATCTTCAAAACATTCTCTGAAATGCTGTTGCACCAGCTACAGAGATGTGACATTTTTTTATCTCTATTAACTTGACCTTGCAGTAACTCAGAGGTGGAATATTCTGACTGAATTCTGACCCTAAAGTCAACAGAAAACTGCTAAAAACTTTAAAATTTCCAGAACTTTAGAGAGCATGTCCAGTCCTAGGGCACCTCTCCGTTACTTTATCCTATAAACAAGAATGAGAAGTGCTTATTGAAATTTTTACTCTAGATTAACCTTTGTTGACTAAGAGAATAAAGTTCCTTTCACTTTTCATTAAACACAATGATACAATCTTTGCAAATACTGTTTATATGTAACACATTTTTTTTTCCAGCCGTAATTTGTAAGAAGGAGCACAGATTCTCATGTCTATTCGGAACACAAGACTTCAGTATGTATCTGGACTACTATAAAACACAAAACAGTTTTCCAGTGAGAACCTAAGGATTTTAATATATCAAACAAATTAAAAGGACTTCTGGTAAAAACCCTCAGCCCTTCTAAAGTGGAAATTATTGCCTTCAAAAATGTTTAACAGAAAGTAAGAAAAAATGAGTGTATAAAATTAACACACTCTTGATGTAGCTTCCCTGATAGAATTTGTAGAGGTTTGAGGGAGTCAGTTCTGTTACCTTTTGAGTGAAGTAGTAATGAACATCAAAGATTATGGAACAAAAGAACTCCAAGTTGCCAATACTACGTTGGTAAAAATATATGGAAAAACATATGCCACTGACATGCTATAACATTTACCTCAACCAATATAGGAAACCAGATAGAAATGGGCCTATTTTAGGTAACTAAAAGATAAAAGTACTTTGATAATTAAGAGATAAATTTTATTGTTGCCTAGATGTTTCCTAACATGTGTAACTCATAGTCTGTCTAATTATCCATTCATTTCAAAAAACATACGTAATGGTATTGACATACTGATACCATAAAAAACTGTTGAGTAATCTGCGCAATGTACACTAGATAAATACTATTTTGTCCTTAAATAGAAAAAAAACCCCACAAAAAACCCAACCAAACAAACAAACACAAAACACCAACAAAAAAACCCGCCACCAAAATGGCATTTTTAATTTTCAAAGCAAAATCTTCTTCATAAACAACAACTGATAGATGGGGAAGGTTAAGACATAAGATAAAGCATTTTTAAGCTCCTAGCAATTATGTAATAAGCTACTTGGTGTGGGTGGGTGGCAGGCGGTGTTATTTAAAAGGAGCTGCCCTGTACTTAGGTTAAGAATACATGAATATATTTGGGAATCAGTGCAAAACAAAGCAAGTACTCAATCCTTGCAGCTATGAAGAACAGGCCTGGTGCTACACCACCGAAGTGTACAGCTGGCTAGGATTTCTACACCTGTTGTTCTGCTATATCACAGCTAATTAAAAGAATCTCGGGGCATAGTTCAAGAGTGTGAGAAAAGGAAAACATTCTTCCCAGAATAAAAAGTCAAAGTAGCATCTTTCTTCAGAAGAAACTTGAATACCAATCTATTAAAATCTGTATTTATTCCTTGTGGCCCCTAAAGTCTTAATCAAAGAAATACCCCACATTTCCACTTAAGAGTTTATCACCATAGAGTTGAAAGGGAAAGTCATTTTTTAAGACCACTGCCACTGAAAGGACTATTTCGAATACATACAGAACTCTGGCAGTATATCTTTGTTTTCAGTTCATTTTGGGAGACCACGTTATATCAATAAATTAATTGAAAATAATATCACTCATTAACTACATGCTATACTGTAAAAATCATAGTACTGCATACTGCAGAAAACTACTTCATAACGAAGCCTAGATTTTTATCTTGAAGTTTGCATAAATGAAAGTTTTCAATTGTTTTTCTCCACTTGCCATTTAAAAGTATATATTTCTCTTTGAATACCTGAAATCAATACGTAACCCTAGGAAATGGTTGTATGTATTTTTTGCAGTTACAAATATTTCAGTGCATTTTCAACCTACTAAAAGCACCTTTTGTAAAGGAGGTAAAAGACAGTCCATTTGTATAGTGCAAAACTGATCACACAAAATTAAGGAGATGAGTATCTTTCAAGAAAGCAACCTCCATTATGATAATTCAACTGTTTTTCTTCGAAATAAAAATGTAACCTTTTTAGAGTACCAAAAGCATTATGATTTGGATGAGAGCCTACAAGATGCAATATGAACTGTTTTATCAGTAATAGAGTATACTAAAAGTTTCAGTATCTGCAGATATTTCAGACTTGCTTTAAGAAACTTTGTCAAGTTGCAATTTACCGATTAGAATTTTATTTTTATTTTAGTATTTCAACTTGAAATACAGAAATACTTTATTTGTGAGAACAGTCTTGGACACACTAAGAAACTTTCTGAAAACTGCAGTTACGTTTAAGCAACAGTTTAGATTAAACTGTACATACAAAGATTCTGAAGGAATGACTTTCAAAATATGTAATGAAATACAGTAAGAATGGTATTTTAAGAAACAGATTTATGGATTTTTCATTTTAGGACCGTTAATAAATATAATATGTACTTGAAAAAAAAGTATGTACCATGCTAGTAAAATAGCTTTGGCTCTTTGTTTTTATGTTGGAAGATTAACTATGAATAAAATAGTAAAGGAAAGTCACAAGAGATCTGATTTTACTGTTTCATTTTATTTCTTCTTTGTAGAATGAAGGAAGGAAGTCTTTAAAGGACCTGTAAACCAGGACAGGAGGAGGAATCATTGCCCTGGATGATGAGGCAGATAAAGCAATGCACAGCCAAGGGGATAAATCAGATGAAAATTAAATACCACAGGGTATCTCCACACTGAGGTCATAAAAACCATGCAAAGTTGGTCATGAGATAATTTAACCACTGAAACTGGCTGAAAAAGTAGTTTTCACTGAAAAGTAGAAATCAGGCACTGAAAAATGTTACCTAAAAAATCCAAACTTTCAAATAAATTAAGTCAGAGATGATGGAGTTTCTTCTGATTTTAAATAATTTAGGTTGTTCTTAGATGAACTGAAACTCAGATACTTGCTGCCATTAACTGAAGTCACACATTTTAAGAATGATTCTGAAATTACTTCTCCAGGTTTAACATCATAAATATATTCAAAATGATCTTAACCCTGAAATATATTTCATCATTGTCATGAGTTGTTGTAAATATCTTTAAAAGTACTTTCTAATTATCAAGCTTTCCAGTACAGTAAACTAAGCTAGGACTTCCAGTACTGTCAGGTAATACTAATATCCTGTCGGTATTATCCTGAAGAACTAGTACAGTCACTAGCTCTACTCTTATATTAAATCTAAGCAGAAATAAAAATATGCAAACAGGTAGTTGAAGGGCATCTTTTAAACAGTATTAATGAATAAAAAAGAAGTATCCAAGTATACATAAAAACTGTCTTCTAAACAGAATTTGCAAATGTAGCTTCACATACACAGATTTTTTTTTTCCTGAAAGCAACTATGCAGTATGAATCATCTACATGAGGTACCTTCACAGCTCAGTTATTAAAGTGCACAAAGTCTCAGCTGGAGTATTGTTGTAATTGTTAGCCCTCACACTAAAAAATCCAGCAGCGGAGTAAAACATAACAGTCAAAGGAAATGAAAAAGATGGGGATGTAATCTACAGCAAGCACTGAACAGTGGGAACGGAACATTAAAGTTTTCTTCACCAACACAAAAATAAAAGACACTCAATGAGAAGTCAAAGAAAAATACTGATGGAAGCATAAGAAAACCATACCATCAGTGGAACATACAAGTCACTGCCGTGATATTTTCAGCCCTGACATTTCCCCTCACATTTATGAAACAACTGAAGCTTTCTTTCCACAGGTGTCAGACATTTTCTTCCTCTATTCAGAGTAAGTGGCAAAGATGCCTTGTGAATTGAACTTCTTTTCTGGATGAGCACAGTCAGTCTCTACAATTAGAACATAACAGTCTCTAGTTGAGAACAATTTACTGAATAAAGCTGTTTTTGCAAATTAGACATGCAAGATGTTGAACAGACACCAATCTCAATCAGATCAATGGACTGAAGAGTCATCAGCATTTTGGGGAAGTACTCCACAATAATTAGAGGATCATTATCAATATTGGGAAGACACTGTTGAAAGGTATTATTAGAAGCTGCAACATGTATTGCCTTCAGTACGCTCCTTTTAGAAGTGCCTTCTCCTACAATCTGATACAAAGCACAGTAACTCTGAAGGTAGAACCTGAAACAGAAGTAGGCGAGTTTGCTATATGCTACCTAAATAGATCTGAGCTGTAATTACCGATTTGTGCTTCTAGCCATCTAATTGGTCTCACAGTCAAATCACCAGAGGCGCAAGTACTCAAATATGCACCTATATCCAGTCAGAGATACAATGTATAGGCACAATTACAGTTATAACAAGGAAGGTAATTCAGCTGCAAAAAGTGTTCCTTCAAGCCTTAAATCATAATGGATATTGCTTGGTAAATCCTACTAACACAGTTCAGTAGAAGCTCGAAATACACAATCTTTTTCCTCACTGAAATTTAAGACTATAGACTCTTTCATCTACCTTATTAAGGAGTGCATATATGAAAAAAATTAATCAGGTTCTAGCTAAAAGGAAAGCAATGTTTTTCGTATTTGGAACAGAAACAAGCTCACATCAAAATCCAGTCCAGTACTCAGTAGTGCCTTAGGTCTGTATGTGGATTTTTAATATTTATTTATGTAAACACTTAGTTTCTTTTATTCCCTGTTTTATTCTATTCTTCTTTTTCTTTTTTTTTTTTTTTTCTTTTCTTTTTTTCTTTTTAGGCTAAGAATTTCAGCATGAGTTTATTATTCTGCCTCACAAATGACAGGTACAACATATTTGAGTTTGAGGCAATTTCAGTTATAATAATCACTAAAATATTAAACCTCTTCAGTTTTAAAACTATAACTATTCTCAGTAAGCTATAACCAGAAAACTTGTGCTATCTGTATCATGAAGAAATCTTTCAGCCACCCTGTTTACCTTGGCTATCAGGTGCTCAAATCCATATTGTAAGAGAAATGATCTAATACTTTAACTTGTTTTAATCAGATAAAACATTGTAAATTCCACTAAAAGTAAAAAGCAAACCAAACCAAAAAAAAAACCCGCACAAACTTCAAAGACCATGCAGAAGCCCTATCTTTGTGACTGCTCGGTGTAAGAGCATCACTAAGAAACAGCTATATTCACATAATAGCCCGTTCTTCCCATTCTTTATCACACAGGAACTTCCATGAAATATAATTGGTATAAGAAGTAGATAACAGAAAATAGACCTGCTCAAGAATTTTGTAAAAAAAAAATAATAATTATAAAACCTCTACAAAATCCCCTTTAATGTAAGAAAGCAGAATGAAGAGAAGATTAAGCATGACTGAAGAAAGAATACAGTAAGTGTTTTGGGCTTCCACTAATTGCAGTTCGTCTGATTCAGTAACGATCTGAAACAACAATAACAGACTATTTTGTTGCGCAGTAAAGCCTGTCAATATAAAAAAATAAATATCATTATTATGACATGTATTCTGCTAATCCCATTTTCCATGACAGGTAAGAAACAGGCAACACATTAAAATGAAAGGGATATTCTTCAGCTAAAATAATGTGCATCTCAATTAGCCGCATAATCAAACCTGCATTACTATTAAAGTAACAGAACATCTACGGCGTGACAATGCTTAGATTTTTCTCCAGGAAACGAAAAAGATTAAAAAAAAGTGGGGGAAAAAAAGTGTCTCATTAAAATGTAATTATGACAAATAATTTTTATGTATAAAAATTTCAATGGGATGGTAATGAAAATACATATAAGTATATTTACAAAGATACATGTAAAATATATAAATTTCTTTCACAAGATATTAAAAATTATAAATGGTCAAATTAGGCTTTTTACAAGTAGCGTGTTCTGAACAGTGCCTATCAAGAGTTTCTGTTTGTTTTGGATATTGCATCATTCAGAAATTAATACAGGCTCTTTTTCTATAAGCTGTATTTTCATCAGAGGTCATCAGAGGCCAAAAAAGGTTACCTGGGCCTAATGCATGCTCATTATGAACAACTGATATAACTCAAAGGAAAGGGGTGGTTTTGATAACATCATTTAAGAAAAGCCTGGCAGAAGAAAACATACAAAAAAGACTGCAAGAGGAATAAACATTATTGTAGGAATTATTCTGCCCATAAGGGAGAGAGCCAGGCCAGAAGACAACCGTTAACATTGTAGAACAGCAGTTTGTCTTCATCTTGGAAAGGTGTTTTGAAGAGTTTCTAGAATGCTTGAAGAGCCTCTGAATCACAGTTCAGGTCCCATAGAATTTCTGAATATGCATCTAAACCACTTCTTCTGCTCTGTCTGTCAGCCAGTCATCAAATATTACCATCATTTCAATTTTTGATGGGTACATACTATACCTAGCTTCAATATTTCTTTTGTTTGTTTGGTTGGTTTGGTTTATAGAGGGTTTTGGGTTTTTTTCTTTCTTCCCAT
Organism: Falco rusticolus; assembly: GCF_015220075.1. Lineage (NCBI taxonomy): Eukaryota > Metazoa > Chordata > Aves > Falconiformes > Falconidae > Falco > Falco rusticolus. The sequence continues at coordinate 23,084,928 of NC_051199.1, forward strand.
CTGACTGATTTTGCCTTCAGCTAAATGCTTGGTTCATCTTATCAAAGGACAGAGCGATTAAAAAAATTGCCTTCAGTTATACATTTTTAAAAAAGCCTCCTAGTAACTACATTTGTGCAGCCTAATGGCCGGTGAATGCAAAAGATGTCTCCCTGTAATTCTACTAAAGCACTCCTAAATATGAGATCGGGCATTTCTGTCATCCACAGGAATGTTCCCAGTTTACAAATTCCATCTCAACACCATCAGGCACCTTGAGAAAGTGTACCGGGGGTTGTTTAGCCTTAGATCACCTACTATAATTTTACTCTTCAAACAATTCAGGCTGCAGGGGGAATTACGTAGTTTAATCCCAGAGGACTTAATAAAGCATTTCTAAAGGGCTTCCTGGAGATGTGATTATTTTTAACAAGGAGCGCTCCCTTGAAGGATGTAGCTGAACAATACATTTTCATCCTGCAGGGTGAAAATTGGAGTAGGTTTACAGTCCTCTCAACTGTCCTTCCCTCTATCTTACTGGTATACTAAATTAAAAAGTTTATTTGGAGACTGAGATTCAACATCAAACTCAGGATATGACACAGCAGGCGATGCAAGAAGATAGCAGAAGACGAACACACTAAGGCATCACAGATCATCAAAACAGAATAATCAGGTCAAATAATGGACAAATGGCAAATGGATCAAACATCATCTCTTTCATTGATAGACGCTGGTATCCTACTGATACCTCACTCACATCTTCTCAAAACAAGGAGAGTCACAGCAAGAAAGGATTTTGAGAAATGCATTTGCCCATCACCTACCTGTGATTACCCTGTGTTGCTGTGTTACCCTGATATTAATGTCCCTCTGTATTCTTGGAGTGTAACATGGTAAGGCTTAACTAATCTCCATTTTCATTCAAACTACTTTTCTTTCTAGACTTCAAATGTTTAAAAGTTTTAAGATATTGAGAGTAGTTTACTGGGATTAAGATATCTAAATTATATTTGAGCACAACACTGCTGTCATTATTATGTTACTATTATTATGTACTGTTCTAGTACAGGTTTGCGTTTTTTTGTTGTCCCCTCCCAACAGAAAAGGGAGAAATGAAGACATAACACTAGTATATCCTTTTTCTTCTTCCCGTGACATAATCTCTACATTCATGCAGCAAATAAACCAAAAGGTATACAAAAGAAAAGCTGCCTATTCCAATGGACAAAAAAGAATTAAACCTGAGGAATTTGTACGTCTCTCTTCAACTAACTTTATGGTCAGGAAGGATAAATCACTTTATCTCCGTGCACTTCTCTGAATAACTCAAAACAGGAACAGCAAAATTAGTAAATTCCTGTCTTCTGTTCAGGAATTCAGAATCTGAATATTTATTCTTTTAACATGTGTCAGCCAATAATTAAGCATTGTTCTAACTTGTCGGAATAAAGATATTAAAGTCAATAATCGTCTAAAATAGCTTTTTTTAATTTTTAAACTTGCAAGGATTTCTAGGTACACTGTGTATGTAATACCCACCAATTTGCTACTGACATAATGTGTCAGCCATTTGTTGTTTTCAAAGTAAGTAAGAAACAAGAATTGTAACTTAAATCTTCAGTGATGACTCTTTAAAACATTTGATTTTCAATATTTTAACTATTTTTATTCTTATAATGCAGATTAAAATATTGTAATAATCAGCAGTTACATGTGCTTTTTAAAAATCAGTCTTCCACAATCATTATTTATTAATCTCTATAACTGCTTAATATCACAATGCTTCCTTTCAGTCATCATTGATTAACAACACACTGAAGCACATCATGTGAAACTTTGAAGTATAATTAAATTATAGCTACATAAACAACAACAACAACAACAAAAATTACACCTAAGTTTCCAGTATTATCCAGTAAACAAATACAGAAGCCAAAGGTAAAACCTTCAGAAGTATTAATTACTAACAAGGGGGTTAAGAGAATGCTGGAGTACTTCTGGATATGTTATTATAACAAAAGAGAGCTATTCTGAATGTTTCTAGATGTGATTTTAAGCTACTTCTAGCTGGACTTAGCCTCCTTCCTCTAAAGACAGGACTGTCTTGTAGTAATGCATTGTAGTTCTGCCTTGTGAAGTATTATCCAAAATAAAACATTTTTATTAGGATTTATTTCTGTCCTTTGTTCTGGTTTTGATTTACAAAAAAGGACAGTGGAGAGGTAATTCTGCAGAATACTGTCCTATAATATGAGTCTGGCAAAACAGTGTATTGTTCTCATACATGACAAATGAGAGAATGAGATCATCTGAGTAGCCATTATTCCTATAAAAAAAAGAACAACTTGTTTTCTTTTAGTTGACCACTGTTACCTCTATTTTGGCACCACATATTCTTACTCTTCACAAGAGTAAACGGATTACATATAAATAAATTGCAGATATTAGAAATAAAGCATTACTGGGATATATAAAATGTTTCTTTTAACAGAAAAAAACAAAACAAAACAGACCACCAAAACCCACCAAAACCTAAAACCACAAATCCATCACTTGATAGACACCGGAAGAAAACAAAAAACCAGAATCCTAAAATATCAACATCAGCCTGAGATACCTCAAAAAGCCAGAAATCTTACTATAATTTTAAGTATCAGTACTAAAGCAACTTGGAAACTATTGTCAAAATGTGTCACAATGAAAATTACAGATTAATTGAAACACAAGAAAGGTAAACAAATAACTATCCCAAAGAGCAAATAGCTCATGGATTAAAAAACTCATTTTCCAAAAAACATTTTCTGAGCAATTTCCTGGGCTACAAAACTATGGGTTATTGGCTAGATGAAAGCCTCTTTTGATTTCCCATAAGCATTTCAAGAAACATTTTTATCATGAAATTAAAATATTTTTTAAATGTTGGTACACTCTGACATTACCAAACCAGCATAACTGCAATTACTGTATTGTCTCCTATATCTTTTCAATGATAAACCCAATTATTCAAATTTAATGTAAAAAGCACACAGTATTACAATAATGTGTATTTAAAAGTTAACAAAAAACCACAGCAACATCCTTTGGAAGGGAGACTGGCTCCATGTGATACTATTGATAGGCTGCATGCAGGAATCACTGCTCTTAAACTTTAGCACTTGGCAATTCTTTTGTTGCCATGCCAATAGGACCTGAACCCTATTTTGCGCAATTTTACAAGTCCACAAAAAAATAACCACTTTTAGAGGCAATGATCAGGAGGGGGAAGCAGATAAGTTCTCTATTTAAATACCACTGTCAAAGTCCTTTGATATTTCTCCTTCTAATTACTTTTTTATCTCTCCATTAAGCAGTAGGTGTCTGGAGCCTTACCAGAAGACAGGGAGTCTGGGTATTGCGAAGTCACATCTACAAGGTAAAACCCAGTTCATATGAGGATACCTACCTTCTTATCACAATCAATTACAGGGATACCAGTGCATTAGCACAGCTACTAAGAACTCAGTTCAGCTTTACTGGGCTCTCAGACCTACCTTAAGAAAAGCTGTTATAAACATACACGTATCTACAGATTTTAAAAATACAGGTAGTAGAACTGGTACATAATGCTACACAAGCAATTCCATGTTTCAGAAAACCCAGCTGATGAATCTGACTGTCAATTGCTTTATCCACATGAATCTTTCTTAGTTAGAGCAATAAGGGGAAAACAGAAGTTCCTGAGGCTCAGAATAGCTTTCCTGTGCCCATAATATTAAGCAACAAAATTAGCAATGAAAGCATTTATTCTAGAAGTGACAACTTGCTTTCATGTTGAAAAATGAATTTTGAACACCATGCAGTAACAGTGGTACCTACCAGAACAGTATAATGGTCGCTGTAATTGATCTTCCATAAAATCTCCATGTAGCTTTCAATGAATCCTGCTCCACAGAAGAATCACGAAGGCTACTGCGATGTTGCAGCTGCTAATACGAACACCACTGGACCTCAAGGTTCCTTTTACCATTTTCTCTTAGTCATTGTTTTTCAGAACCACTGGATATCTCTCCTATTCAGATGGTATAATTCCTTTAGCACTCTCAAAAACTACCTACAAACTACCAGGACTGTTCCTTACAGTCAGAGAAAAACCTAATATAATTGTTACAGGGTACGTCATATAACTAACATATTTGTCACCACTTGTCATAAATTCCTTAATAAAAATTCTAAAATATATTTTATCCTGTCATCTTCCTCACTGTGCAGCATCCAGTACTTTTTGAGAAGTCTTTTTCAAATGTCTGCAACCTACAGACTATAAGTACCCAGGTTTCATCCATCTAATTCTCTCCTTAAAATTATAGGTCTCAGAAAACATTCAGATTCTTCCATTTCAGGCAATTACTGCCTGAATTACATGGAAAAGTTGAATCAGTCACCTCCTCCTTTGTCTGCCACCAATTACAACTGGTGTCACAGAAACTTTCCCCGATATTAAGAGAAGATCAAGAACAATTTAAATGGCTGAATACAACCAACACACCACCCCCACCCTCCCCTGCCCATCTTGCTCTTTATCCTAAGGAAGATTGAAGTCCTTTAAACTACTGATCAAGAGTGAAGACCAAGAAATGAAACATATGACACAGTCAGTAGTAGTTGGTTCCAGTAATAAAAGAATCCCATAAATGTTGATTCAAAAAAAGCTGAATTTAGTAAAATTGGAAAAAACAAATATTACCTTGACCAAAATCACATTTTATTCCCACATCTCATTTTGTTGATTAACATTTTGGGCCAGAATTTAAACATGTAAAAGGAAAAGATGATGCAGAAGCTGTTCAGGCCTGATTTCTCATATTTAGCCCAGTATTTTGTTTCCCTTGCTATCATAGACATGTTTTCCAAAAGCATTACAGAGAGCTCTTATTTGCTGGACTATAAGGGAGAACATTAAAAGGTATATTCTGTGACATTCTGGCTTCGTGCAACAGTTCCCAGGTTCTTTTACACCATCCTGTCCCAGGTCACTTGTATTATTATTATTATTTCTTAACATCAGTGTCAACAAAAAAAACTGGCTGTAAGGCTGAGCTTCTTCTAAAATTTGTTACCTGCTCACAGAATCATAGACTAGCTCTGGCTGGAAAGGACCTCTGGACATCACCCAGTCCAACCTTCCTGCTCAAAGCAGCATCAGTTAGATCAAGTTGCTCAGGACCACGTCCAGCTGCAATTTGGGTATCTTCTCAGGGAAACAATCTCTGGACAATCTGTTCCAGTGTCTGCCCCCCCCACCCCGATAGTAAATACAGTATTCACAGTACTCATGTACCCAAAACACCATAAATCCAAAGAAAAGACAATAAAAAATATTAAAGACAGAATTTTTCTGATTTTAAGAAGAGAAAAAGATGTTAAAACATCTTTCAAAACTGTGACCCATAGAGAGGCATGCATACTATGAGACAAACATCTTACTAAATCACAGTACTTTTAAGCAAGTTTCAGCTGCTTATTTGTGCTGTAATAGAACCATCAGGGGACAGTTTTTGTAACAGCTTTTATGAACAGCAACTCCTCTCTCTATTAAAAGGATAATGTTTAAAAATTGTTTTTATTTTATGAAGTTGAAGGAGAAACTGAGATAAAGTATTTTAATAAACATAAGTCCTGTAGAAAGAAATCATAAAGAACCTGACCCAAAACAGAACAGTCATTTAAATTCAAGAATGATCTGTGCTAGGATCACAGAGATATTAACTTAAAAATGAGTATAGATTTATATAGCTAAAAATTGCTTTATTAAGATTTATGTTACAATTTATAAATCTCTTGCAGTATTTCTAAATATGCTTTTGGATTTGTAAATCTATTATAGGATTTGCAATTCAACTTTTCATCTTACGAAGCAAATGACAGATGTAACTAAATCCTATCTTAAAGCACTGATTCCTAAATCAGGACTTCAGGGTTCAGAATTATGGGTCCATGGTATAAATCGGAGCATAAATCCAGACTCTAGATACACAGATGTGCTTTGTCTAACATGACAAAATTGCCAGAAACACAAAATTAAAACTGAAGCTCTAGCTTCTAGAAAGCACTGTTGACCACTTTAGGACTACTGCCCCTGCAGAAGTGTTTTAAGCAAGCTTCTTTTCTATGCTTTGATATGTTGTACTAACAAACAGAAATTATTTAAAAAGCACAAGTAATGCTCAACATTTATGAGGCCTACTTAAAATCCATGGTTGTTTTCCTCATTTGCATTCTGTTTGGGTTTGGTTGTTTGGGTTTTTTTCCTATTAGTCAGCAGTCAAACTGTACTTCTAGGTTTCCTCCAGTATCTTGAAGCTCAGAAGGTAATGTTTTCATTTTAAAAATAGAATGTTAATATCATAAAAGTGGTAAGACCATTGAAGGACCTAAGGCTTACAAACCTAATATAACTACAAAGTAAAATTAACTAAACACAGTAGTAGTCATTTGATACTAAATTTTTTGGTATTAGTGAGTTTTGGAACTAGTGAATCCTTCCTGCCACCTACTTTTTAATAAAGAATCAAAACTACTGTTACAAAATTCTGTATACAACCTTTATACAACTCTCCTTATACCCGAGTCACCTAATTTTAACTCAAGAAATATTTCACTTACACTATCTTCTCGAAGTCTGTACTTTCTCTTTTGGAGGAACTTTTAAAACATTCCTCAGGACAGTCCATGTCAGGCGATGTATGTGTTTTTTTCAGTGAATTAGCACATAATACTACTGCTCAGAGAAATATTTTGCCATTTACCAGCAAAACTTAGAGTCACATCTAATGCAGCTATTTTGGGAGGGAGCAGAGCTGACTGACAAGGGAATTACTTCTTAAGTTTTACCTCACCTTTACACTTCTTTTAGTACTAAAAAAGCAAAACAGGTTTTATACTACACAGAAAATTACTACTGCCCAAATTTTAATTGCTGAAGCCTTTGGCAGTGTGTGGTTCAGTTCTCTGAGTGTGCAAAATATTGCTGAAAATCCCTTGCAGTCCGACATTAACCTGGGCTTGGCAGAAATCACACCGTTGACTAGTTGAAGGACTGCTGATGCTTGGAAATCAAGTGAAAGACCGCAAACCCTAGGCATTTTAAAACATGAGTAGGCCAGCTGTTCTAAGATTAGTTCCCTTATTATGAGCATTATACCAGAAAGGAATAGATTGTAACCATGTGTCAGCGTTAGCTGATATCTGCTGTAAGAAAAAAACCTAACAACCTCCCAAGCAGGCAGCACAAGCATTTGTTCATTACGTGTTTTGTAAAGGGTGGTCCCTATAGCAAAATATTTTAAATAAATATGTAAATCATTATATCACTACTCCAAAAGATCTATGGCTTCAGTGAGTTTTTAAATAACCCAAGAGGGTTCACTCTTTCTTCCCCGCTAACTCAACAGACCCACCTGTTCAGCTATGTAAAATTAGCATATAAGGGGTACTAGAAATTACACACATTATATGCATATATTTGTTCTAATTGAAATCGAAACAGTTATCAAAGTTTCAAAGGGTTATTCAAATCATTCTTAGAGCCCAGCTTTGCACATGAGAAAAAGTGTCAGATAATAAAAACATCTGACAACAAACTGTTTCTCATTCCGGTATTGCACCCATCACAGAGCAAATATTGACTGGCATCACGGCATACAGGACTACTCCAAAAGTGCCGATGAAAGAAGCTTTGTAAACTGTGACTGCCTCCTTGTTACACAAATAATCCCACATTTACAAAATTCTTTTGTACTGCATGACTGGCTCCTGGCCATCTCTACCCACAAATACTTTTTTCAGTACTACCCGTTCCCAAAATGCAGCTCCATGCTTTCACAAAACAAACACCAGAGCATTTTAAATTGTTTTACTAGAGGACAGAACAGCTTTGCATCAAAACTGATGCAGTCTCTTACATAAAGGAGTCTTGCAACTTTGTACACGAATCTAACATCCCTTAATAGAAAGGAATCACCAAGCCTACAATCCTATTGAGTGTATTTAGGAATATCTCTATAGTGATTCATAACATCACACCTAAGGACCACACAATGGAGGTTAACCAGGCAGAGGAAGATCTTCCTATCCATGGAACACCATTGGACATGACGTCTTACTTTTTGCCTGCTCCAAATGCCTTTTGTAAGGCCACATTCTGCCATAACCTAAGAAACCTTATCTACCACTATCCTTCAGCATCCAAACTGCAGTAACAAGTGTAGCTCGTGATACTGAGAGGAATGAGAAAGGAAAGAAACTGCTTAAGAGAGCACCAGACAGAGGAAGATGTAAATTAACCCATCAGGGCAAGCCCTGATGTGGCTGGGAACGCTGGGTGATGAGCGAGCTCATGGATGTCATTGCAAGGCCATAAGAAGCTCAGAAATTTCATAGCAATGCGAAGAGGTTCATGAGGACATGACAAAAGCAAATATCATTCATATCACCTTCAAGCAGGAGGACCCAATATCAGCCATACATTAGTCCTTGGGAAGGTGATAGAGCAAATAATCTTGGAAATCATTTCCAAAAATATGAGGGACAGGAAGAACATCTGGAGTAGTATGAATGGATTTACAAAGGGAAAATCATGTCTGAGCAACCTGATAGCCCCCTACAATGAAACGACTGGCAAGTTTGAGAAAGATACAAAAGAGGGAGGAGTGGCTGATAGACCAGATGGAAGTGCTGTAATTCAGAGGGACCTCAATAACCTGGACGAATGGGCTGCCAGAGTCTCATGAAGTTCAAGAAAGGGAAAGGCAGCATCCTGCATGGGGAAGGAATAAGCCTACACACCAGTACCCACTGGAGGATGACCGGCTGGAGCACACCTTGACAGAAAACGACCTGTGGGTCCTAGTAGACAGTGTGAGGACGAGCCAGCAATGTGCCCTGGCAGCACAGGTGACCAACAGCAGCCTGGGCTGTATCAGAAAGAGCGTTGCCAGCAGGTCAAGGGAGGCGATTCTTCTCCTCCACTCATCACTGGTGAAACGACCCCTGGAGTCTCTACAGAAGCGACACAGACATTGTGGAGTGAGTGCAGTGAATGGCCATGAAGATGACTAAGGGGTTGGAGCATTCAACATATGAGGAATGGCTGAGAGATGTGGGATTGCTTATTCTTGAACAGAGAAGACCTGCAGAGATCTTACCTATGGGTGTAAAGACTTGATGGGAGTGTGAAAGAAGATGGAGCCAAATTATTCTCCAGTGGTATTCAGGGAATGGAGGAGGAAACTGAAATACACAAAATTTGGCTTAAGCATAAAGAAAGGTATTCTATGTGAGGGTGGTCAAGCACTGAAAGAGGTTGCCCAGAGAGGTTTTGACATGTGCCTGGAGATGCTCAAAACCCAACACAGTACAATGTCCTAGGCAACCTGGTCTAGTTGAGTCTGCTTTGAGCAGGCAGCTTGTACTTCAATGATCTCCACAGGTCACTTCCAAGTTCAACTAATTTATGATTTTTTTTTTTTTTTCCTTCTGGAAGAAGGGCTGTTATTCCTTTCCTGGCATCAGTATCAGAGACATCCAACCACTCCATGATACACCATGCTCTGGAGCACACTGTCACTGAAATCACCACCCCCCCACTCCCAATATGTTTAGATGGTTTTGACTAAATTTGATATATATACACTGATTACCCTGTCGTCTCATAAGCTTCCTGCACCACTCATATTGTTATTAGCTAACCAACTAAACCATCATCATACAACAGCTTCTCCTTTTTTTTTTTTTTTCCCTGCCCACTTCTCAGTCACCCTGGGTAGAGCATTCTTCTGTTTCTGAAGGGAAGGAAAACACTGAAAATCTGAAAAAACAATCTGAAAATGAAAAGTACAAGGAAAATGCTTCTGAAAATTGGCCAGACACAAACTGCGATGTATTACTTGTAGTGTTCTGCAGAACAGTGCTATACGATATGATAGCATATATTTATGTAACAAAAAATATTTTCCACATCTCCATTTTAAGATGATTAGGTTTTCTTCTAAGGGAGTTTCTACCTGTCTGGAAGTGGGAAGAGGTACTATTATCTTTTTTATGCAGCTGCTCTATAGAGTAAGCAGTGGGCTGGAACAGAGATCAAGTTGAATTAAAGATGGTTTGGTTTATTCTGTCTTGCAGCATTCAAACTGCACTAGAAAAAAATAATTATAAAACTAATTACAACTTTAATTGCTTAAACAATCACCCAGCTGACTTTATGGTGTTTTTGATGCTATGCAGGTGCACTTGCAGGTGTTAATTCTGCAATACGTAAGAGTTACACTGTAGTATCCCAACTTGCGCACAGGAGTGCTAAGAGGAGAAAATACCATTGTATTACACACACACACAAATATATGGGAAAGTTAAGAAACCTTTATTAGTAATTACAGTTCTTTTACTTATACATATCTATAAAGCTATACTATCTGCTTTATCTTCCTGTGAGGGATACCTAAACTGCTTTACAGTCATTCCGGTTCTGAAAATTTTCCCCTTAGCTTCTACATGGTCAAAATAATTTGGTTGAATCTGACCAGAATTTGTACTTCAAGACAGGTGTTTCTGGCCATTACAGCAGCATTAATAATTAGTACCACCTACCAGAAATGCCTGCTTTTTACTCTGAGGTGTATATTAGCTAGAAAACACAGTCATCTCCGAAACAGGTACTTGCTTTGTACATACAAAATAAATCAGTCAAAGGCACAACTAATAGTGAATTTGGTCCATTATGTTCAAAATGTTCACTTAAACCTTTTGCTTTTCCCTTCATTTCATCAGCTTTTAAACAGAAGGGGAAAAGTTCAAGTTTTGAAAATTTAAAAAGGAAATTAATGACTTTTAAAAATTCCCTTTCTGCTAAACAAAAACTAAAAACAAAAACAAAACTAAACACTATATTCAGCCTGAATTCACACACATAATCTGCCTCCCAGCATTTCTTTTAAAAGAATTTAACTCTTCATTGAAAAATGAACGGCCAGTTTTAAATCTAAGCTGCCTGAACAGCAATATTAAGAGAGAATCTTTTAAATTGTGACAAGCATAATTTTTCAGAATGTACAATATATCACCTGAAATGAAGATGGTGATAATTAGACTCAAGTATTAGAAATACATGAAAAATAGGCCTAGGAAAATGAAGCTGTTTTACTGTAATACTGTAACCAGAGGTTTGGAGCCTTCAAATAGAATTCTGCTGAAAAGATAACTTCCTACTGTTCTAAGCCCTTTCTGGATCCCCAAACACCAGCAATACCACTGTGGCTTGCTTGCAGTGGGGAGGTGTCATCATAACTTTGACATCAGTACAACCAAGTGTTTCAGTTGCAGTGAATAAAGAAATGTGTTTACAGACTGCAAATGGTAGAAACCTGGAACTGACTTTATTGGTTTGTTATTTCTACACGTTTTTTGCTCTAAACTCAGATTTCATGTACAATTACTGCCAAACTTTCCTGCCTATCTGCTAGATGCTGCTGCATAAAATTAATCTCAAGAAACATTAGATTAATTGGGTTTTAGGAAAAAGAGAATAAACAAATACAGCCCACCTGAAACACAACAAAGCCACTGAAAAAAGCTGTGAAAGATACAAGACTGGAAGAAACCACAATAATGGACAGAGAAGGGTGTTAAGTAACAAATTACTGTCAACAGAGCAAGTGGTCCATAAAACTGGCCTCTAGCTGACTGTCAGTTCAGAGTTTCACCGGTTCTTAAAATGCATCATTATATATTGCTAGATGAGCAAATGCACAACTATTCATCCCGCTACCTTTGCAAATAAAGAAACAAAAGTAATTCCTTTCCTGATCCACAAACACATAAATCTAGTAAAATATTTCTTTAATAATCTGTCTTTGGTCTCATATGCTTCTTAACACTCCCATATGGGAGTGCAAGGGGGTCCTCGAAACTTCCTGATGCTATAAAAAAAGCTTCCTGTCCTGGATTCTCAGCCCATGCAAAGACAATTGATTTCAAACAGACTCTGCAGGCACCTGTGTTTTTGTAGTAGCAGATTCCAATACAGCAGCTAGACTTACTGGCATACAGTGATGTTTGCTCTTCTGTAAGTACATAACAAATTAGCTTACTTGCACAAATTATAGTGAGCTGAAACACTGTATCGGTAAAGCTATGGCAGGATTATTTTCAATCACGACTGCACAAAAGATTTAAATATGCTAAAGTCAGTTGTGAGTAGCTTCAAAAATTTAAGCTGGACACCATTTAAAATGCTACTTTTGCTGGATGAGACAAAGTAGTTTCACTGGAAAACGTTCTGTTGAGAGTCAAGGCTGTTTAGCAGCTTGTCTGAAATGTCAAAAATACTGAGGAGTCCTCTCCAGCTTTCAAGATGTCAGGATGTATCTAGGAAGTATGTTTTCCACTGAACTAGTTCTGCTGGATAGGAAGCGGTTATTTCTTATTATTCAAATAATTTGGCATTTACCACTTGTACATTCCACTGCTGTTTTAAATTCACTGGTCTTTATAATTTTCTGTTTGAAATTAAGAAAAGTTTTGACCATATGTTTCATCATGGCATCAAGAGTAAAATGATAGAATTGTTGCTAGCAAACTATTGCAGTACTATTGGCAATAATTCCTTCCCTCCTCTTCTAATACTTTAATTGATAAAATCACTGTATTTTCAATTCAAATTTGTTTCCTCCCTGAAAGATAAAATTATAGGCAGCTTAACAGAAGATTAAATTGTTTCTGATATACTATACAGAAGTACACACACTCAAACATGTGAGCCTAAAATATCTTGATGTCCAACTGATTTTCTCAGATTAAATACATGCAACACCAATTGAAAGACAGACAGGAGGGAAAACTAAAACCCACAAAACCCAAAAAACTCAGATCATGTAATTTGGTACTTAAATACAAATTTAGTTATTTTATTGTATCCTGAGAAATATGAAAAGGCAGATCATGGATTCAGACACCTTTTGAACCCTTAGTGCTAGAAGTATTATTGAAAATCTGCTGAAATTATTACTTACAGTGCTCACTATTCAACAGCCAGTATTTTCCCAAGATTTACATCATTAGCCCAGATTTTTTTTTTTTTTTCATACAGAAAATAACACAGTATAGCTGATAAAGCACTGTAGTTGATAATGAAGTGTGGGAGGTTTTTTATGGCAAACACTAAAATTACACATAAGTAAAAAAATAAAATGATCAAGGGTATATGTAAACACACCCCCCCCAACCCCAAATCAAAATATGGCATTGTAAACTTTCTCCCCAGCTTCAGTCTTAATATAAACTTAAATAAAACAAAATGAAAAAGCCAAAAGTCTGAATGTAGACAGTCATTTTAAACCAAGTTATCTCTGTAGTTCATTTAGAAAGTAAACACAGCTTTTGAAAAAAAACATTAAAAATAATATTCCCGGGATCATTTCTGCAACAAATGCGTGCAAAGAGAAGCACAGAACTATCCTTGTAACTGTGTTTTGTTCTTTCAAAAAACAGACAAACCAGAGCTGAGGACATCTTGTAAGAAGTCATGATGATTTATAACAAAACATTTTAGAGCATACTGGTATGCATGCTTAAAACTTTTATACAGTGTTCTATTTTCCCGTTAACTTCTGCTCAGCTGTTTGTTTCAGAGGAGTAAAATATGAAGTAAAGGACAGTAAGGACAAATTCAGATATGAGGCAGGAAGCACATAAACATACAGAATCAAAGGGCTGACTAAAAATAAAGCAGGCATACATTTCCATCACAGCATGTACTTACCAATATTCCAAGTAGTTGCAATAGTTCCCTATATTCACTGCAGAATAACTGGCTAAGCTCAACTAAAGAATGACATGACTAGAGTTTATTAAAAAAATATATAAATTATGAAAAAAATAATTAAAAATAAAGATTTTATGAATCATATTTGGTGTCCTTTAACTTTTGCTGTAATTTATCAAAACATGAAGAACACTGTGTGGTGGGTCAACCTTGGCCTGCTCCCTGACATATCCCCAGCCACAGTCTCACTCCCCATGCTCAACAGTATGGAAAAGCTTATTGGTCAAGATAAACAGGGAGATCACTCTTCAATTACCTCTGCAGGCAAAACAGTGTCAACAGCTGCCAATTTAAACAGATCTGGATAGTAAGAAACAAAACAAAAAAGATCAAACCAGCACCTTCACCCTGCCTTTTTCTAGGCTCAAGTTTCATTCCCCTGCCTGTTCAGAATTCTTGCCCTTTCTTAAATACATTTTCAGAGGCACCACCAACTTCGCTGATAGGCTCAGCTGTGGCTGTAGTGGACCAACACCTCACCAATTCCTCCTCTTTCCTGCAAAAAAAATCCTCTGAAAAAAATCCTATTAGCAATGTTTGAGGAGTAATGTCAATTCCTCTACCAGAATAATATTCACTATTCGGAATTCTAGGGACGCTGTGCATTTTCCCCGTGCTACTATGATTATTCACCCAAATCCCTGTAACACGGCTCACATGACCAGCTAGCTGTTAACAATGACCCGAAGCATGGACTACTTCCAGATATACCACTTTGCCTTACTATTTGCTTAACAGTACTCTAAAAAAACATTACACTTGAAACTCCAACCGATAGCATAAGATTCTATTTTACAGGTGTTATATTTCAGCATTTTTAGGCTAACAGTGTTTTCTATGATGCTGTCTGAATTCTCCATGAAATTCTATTCCACTACTGCACAGAAAGGGATTCTATTATGAGGTACCTTATCTCAGGGGCAGGGTTCTTAATGCTTATCACAATAACACTTTTCGATTTGCATACTAGGATTGACAAAGAGGTTCTATCCATATTTGTTTACTGAGCCATTTTCTGTGTGGAAACAAATGTGGTTTAAAATGGCTCTGAAGTCTAGCAATGGAGAAATCTAATATGTGTCTGCCAAGCAAAGGTAGGTGAAAGAAGTGCAGCATTCAGAAAGTCAAAATGAAGGGGGGGGGAAGTAGGTGGGGGAAGTCACTCAAGTTTTTTGCTATTCTTCTGTTTTCAGGATAATTTTTGCCACAGAAGTGTCTCATTTTGCTCTCAAACTTCTCAGTCCCTTGTGTTTAATTCCTTGAGTCCCGCCCATTGGATCTGTTTCATTTCAAGATCAGGAAGAGGGAAGAAAGATTTCTGAAAATGGAGGATACCAGTCTTTGGCAATCAGTATCAGCAAGACAGAACGGATGCTCAGAAAGGCTCGTATCATTGTTTCAGGACTGATATGATGTAGGATTGGGAGAGTCTTAAGAACAGAAGAATTATCAAGGCTTCCGAAACTTTTACATAAGTGCTGTTCACTTCCCTTTCCACACTATTATTTTTTTTCCTTTTATCAAACAGTGATAAAAAAAAATCGTTCAACTGATAGGTAGTAGGCATCTCAAACCCATCCTCAAGCTATTTCTGTACATTCTAAAATGATTCATATGCAGAGGAATTCATGAATTAGGAAATTTGAGCTAAAATCTCACGAGAACTCCAAAGTTCTCTCTGAATTATTACATAAACCCCATTTGAAAATGCTGTCAACTTTGCAAAGAGACCTGTAAATGCTATCATTTCCTGAAGGTTTGGTGGGGGTTTTTTGTTGTGGTTTGTTTTTTTTTTCCCCCTAGGAAGAAAACTGAAGTAGTTCAATACTCTGATGCCACAGAGAAATTTGTTTTCAGACTAAAAGAATGCAAGAAACATAGGCAGTAGCATGAAAATACAAGTTTTGTACCTTTCATTCATCTAATACAAGCATAACTTTGGATCACTCAGCTGGAATTTCTTAGTAAAAGGGAGAATGGTGGTAGGAGCAGTCTCTGAGACTGTAATAGTAACAGTTCTTTTGGCAATCTGTGAAGTACAGATGGTATCAAAGATATGCCAATAACTTAAGCAGGAGCCTCCAATAAAATCTCTTGTAGTGCATGTTATACTCTGTGAATCACAGAGATAGGGGCAACCCTGGGTATCTGGCACTTACGTTCTACCTGTAGTCAGTTTAACTACCTTACACGCAAGCATATCTCTCAGGCAAAAGTCTGTGCTCCAGAGGTATTTGTATTCGTCCCAGGCATAAGTTACCTCTAACCAAATTGATTCATATTTTCCAGAGAAGAAAATCATCATCAGAAACACAGAAATTACTTCCATCTGATCTACCTTCCAGTGACATAACCATAACAAAGAGTTTCCTCACATGTTCCTTTGAACTCTTTCCAGATCAAAATATAAATGATTTTAGGAAAATGAGAGCCTCTTCTTGTTTATGAATGTTGCTCAGAGACTTAAAACCACAGACAAACCACACTAAGGGTTATAGCAGAAACAATCAATGTACTTTCATCACCACTTTCCATATAATTAAGCTTCTTTTTCTCAAACTGGAGATTGGAATGCACACTGCCAATGAGATAATTTACTGATGGAAAACCAACGCATAAGGTTTAGACACTGAAATGGCATCTTCATGTTGATGTATCTGTTTTAATTAGCTTTACTTTTCATGAAGAGTAAATAAAACATCAAGGAGTCAGCCAGACAGATAAGCAACAAACTGTTTTTCAAATAGTTCCATGAAATGAGCAAGAATAAAGCTTGAAGAGTGTTACATTTACCTCTGTAGCTCCCAGGGCACTTTTAAGAACACTGGGTCAGGTACACTGAGACACTGAGAAAATGTGCAATTTCTTTCCCACTGAGCTGTCAAGGCATTCATGCTGTGAATAGCTAACACCCTTCTTTGACAACCAGGCAAATATTTCTATTTTCTGCCATTCTAGTCATGAAGTATCTCAGTGTTGCCTCAGTTGATTTAGTGCCAATTCAAGTCAGACTTTAGATGTCTGAGCTAGTAACCAGACCAAATATTCTTGATGAAGCCTTGTCACAAACTCATAGACTGCTGCTTAATACATTTCCAAATAGTTAGATAGTAAAAGGGGTTGTAAAGCTGAAAAGGCAGCAGGGAAGCAGAACACACATTCACTGAACTGTCAGAACAGAGATTTAAGTAGCACATACGAGTCAAATATGCTGCTGCTTCTATTTATTGTTAGCATTGCTTTAAAAAAACCAAAAAACAAAACACACCTTAAACTTATAAAAGGCTATGTAGTTCCTTAAAATCATTTCTTTATTTCCCATACTTCGACAACACATGTCTTTAGAGAAGCACAAACTGATAACCAAGTCTAGCCAGGCAGAACTGAGATGAGGCTAAACGAACACATTCTATTCAAGTGGTAACAGCACATAGATACTATGAACATTATTTTTTCTTAAATCTTTTACCATATAAATTTCTGATTGCATTGCACTTGCATCCATGCACCAAAGTTTCCATTACCAAGACCATGAAACTGGAATATAGAAGGAAGGGAAGAATACTTCTTTCAGTTGGGACAGAGCCCGTGGAACCTGCTCAAAAACCACTGAATTAGTATTTCACAGGTTTGTTTTTTTTTTCATGGGTTAGGAATAAGCAGGCCGGAATAATGGTTCAGTGTGTGTATACACAAATAGAAAAAAGCAACAAAATAAATTATTCAGAGTACAGGCTTTGTGCTAAGAGTTTAGAGTAAAGCACTTTTGAGATTGAATGCCATCCTTTGAGCATTACAGTGTTCTCTTACTGAGTTTCTCTTTCAGGCAGAATTTTGTTGAGTGTTTTAAATCCCATACTTAGAATCTACAAAGAATTAAAATGACCATTAACTGAATGTGCCTTGAACAGTACTTACCAATGCTGGCATAACCAGGTGTTGATGGATCTCCTCCACTATTCAAGGAAACCATAAAAGCTTTATCATCAAGATCTGTAGTCTTTGGTAAGTCACAAGGATCGATGTAAAGAAGAACACCACCAAATCCTGCATCTTCTAACAGAGAAAGCTGAGGGAACAAAACAACATAGGTGACAATTAACAACAACTATGTCAGGACACATTATTTATTTTAATTACTGTTGAGATAGAGGCTTTGTCACATATCAGGGTCTCACCAACTATGCTATGCACAAAGCAAATAAAGACAGGTGCAGCTCCGAACTGCTTGTAATATAAAACATCAGTTATGCTTTGAAAAGACAAAATCAAACCCTGAAGCACTAAAGGCAAGTCATGTTTCCCAAATTCCTGTCAAAAGCCACATTCAAAGCCTAATGACAAAAATAATTCTTATTTTTAAATTATATGTAGCATTCTTCCTGTTGAGGAAACAGTGCTAACACTCACTACAACTGCATTTGAGATTTGCAACTGTTCCATCTTCAACTCTTTCATTGTGACAGTCAGACAAGGCTGGTGTGTTGGAGACTATATTCAGATGAGGCACTGGCATTCAGTAATGTACACAAAGAGCTACAAGTGGAGCCACCTTTGTCCCAACTCATTGGACACTTGCTAGACATACAACCGTAACATATTTTTATGTGATATACATAACACCTTGAAAATGCCTTAGTTGTGAAACTAGTCTCATTAAAACATCTTCAGTAGATCTTCCGTATTTCCCATATTACTAGCAGTACGACATTCCCGCTTAACTTACCTCTTCAAGGACATGCATAAGTGCAGTCTGCCACAGGATTTCTGGACACAGTTACTCTTCAGTCAAGAAAAAAAAAACCAAAACGTGTTTACAGAATTAAAAGAAAAGAAAAGAAAAAAAAAAAGGCGCAGTACAACTTGCTCAAACCTTAAGAGTCTGGCTTCTGTCAGACAGTTTTTATTCTGTCTCATCAGAACATCACAGCTTGAGTTGGTAATGGTAACTAGCCTTTCCAAAAATCTATAGATCTGGGGCAGCAAATCAGGCAACTTCCCCAAAGTCAAGGACAAAAGAATCCAAGCACCTTCACTTGCAGGAGCCTATAGATCAATTCTGTCTGAAAAAAAATCTGGTTTTCTCTTTCATAGAGAATGGAAAAATAAAGGGATTTTATTCTGAATCATATGAAATCAAATTGTAACGTCACAAATACTCCCATGAAATGAGATGACCTTTCTGTGTCATGCTCTGCATATTTGGAATTGACTGAAGACTACAAAAGTGACACAAAACTACATTAATTTTTCAGACAGTAGTAATTGTGGTATTTAAGGATTATCTTTCTATTCAGTATGCTCTACTGATGGCTTTCCAAATAGCTCCAAGTGGTCTGAGGAACGCTTGCAAGTACATTAGGTTTCTGGACTACACAGATCTGATTCTTTAGGAACCCAAGAACTCATTACTATACCTCCATTTCTCAGGTCAGTTGTCCTTCTTCTGTATTTTAGACCCTTCATTTTTCTTCTGTGTGTATACATACATATATATATTTGATTTATTTCCTAGCTGTCGGTTTTAAGAATTGTTTATGTGTAGTTCTCTGTGGCTTTACAAGTATGTAAATTACATGAATATACGGCATTTGGTTTAAGCCTCAAAAGCGTCTGATGTTTAGTTCTGCTTTTCTTGAAAATTAAGATGGGGAAAAAAAAATGTAACAAAATAGCAGCGTACTATTTGCCATTTCTATAAGTAAACATGTAATTATGTGATTCACCAAAATTTTAACACTGCAGTCTGAATTCAGATAAACACATGCAAGTGAACCTATGAATCACCTGTGTAATCTTACATACCTTATTCAAAGCAAACCCTAGATGAAAAGGGATAGTGTCTTTGAAAGAACTCTATTCAGATGAGTGTGCAGAGTCAGAACGTGACTAGCACAGTTAAAAATGTAAAAGAATAAAAATGTATCACAGTCCTTAAATGTAACAGAGGCATAAACATTTCCAAAATGGTAGGTTCATTTATTATGGTATTGTTCTGTTTCCAAATCACTTTCATATGCATACATTTAGCCAGGATTTACAAAATCCAGGGGGTGGGGAGACTATAGGAAGAGCAGGATGCATCATAGCTAAATGATGTAATAGCCAGAATTTAAATTAACAATTGTCTTTTCCTGCATCCATATCCAGTACCTTTTTATTCATCTCTAATCTTAATAGCATAGAAGATACAGAATACAGATGCAGTGTTTTCTGGGTTTTTTTAAAAAAAAGTTTTAAAAACTTTGTACTTAATCACTATTAAATTCCTGTTTCACTGAGAGAAGGTAACCACACGGTTGTTATTCACAAAGTGCAGCAACCACTGCTGCCATGGCTACAATCTCTAGTAAGGAGTTGTGTTGTTCACATGAAGTTACAGAACAGCTTTCAGATTTCAGCTATAATTGCTGCCTTTCAACTTTGCAATAGTGACATCACAACTACGCCAACAAAAAATTAGTACTGTTGCTTCCATCTTCATCTTAAATAAGTCAACACCTTAACAGCCATAAAGAGCCCTAGCACGAAGAATCTGAGGAAGAGGTTGTTTACATGGCTAAAGATTGTAGATTATGTCCCTTCAGGTACACTGGTACACATCTGTTCAAACCAATGGATTATTTTAGATGGTAGAACCAACCAACAACAGAATCTGCTCCTTATGGTTTTAGGTGTATGCGTCCTCCCTCTCCCAAAGCCGCAGACGTGTCAGAATAAAAGGGAAACAGCAGAACCCTTGACAAGAAAAGAGATACTGATGCCCATTGTTAACCCTTTCATTGTTTATGGCTGCTTAAATCTTCAGTTTCTAGACTCACTTTAAACCACTAACTCTTTCAATCCAGTACATGAAATTACCCCAAAAAGCATTCCCAACTCAGTTTAATCTCATGAGACACTTGCTGCTTTATAAAAAGCTCTGTCACATACATGGGGACAGATCAGCCTTGTAAACTCTACACACCTTAAGGCACTATTAAATTACCCTTTAAAGATGATGCGGCTGAAGCAGTGAAAAGACACATCTTTAAGTAGTGACTAGTGATTTTGGAATCCTTCATTTTAACTCAGGGATCTCCTTATATAATAAGGTACTGCTTGAACAGAAAGTACAGTAACTATAACATCGATAGCTTTAGATACATTAAGAGGGCACACTAATAACACATTGTGGACATAAGAACAAGATAACTGATATGGAAGAGTAAACGCAACCAATTCTTTATACAGGCAGACTCCAGTAGTCTGAAGAACTTGGTTTTGCCCTAACAGGAAATCTCAAAGGTACTTCTCCATTTAACTGCACCACCTCTGAATGCCGCAGAGAAAACATTTATCTTTTGTATTGACACGCAGGTAACAGAGACCAGGTCTGCACTGCACACAGGAGCCAAGCTTTACTGTTTGGCGTTGGCCACAAACCTACTGACAAATAGACATTAGGTTAAAAATAGGGAAGCTGAGCATGACTCTTCGCTGGAAAGCAGGGGGCCACTACCTCTCACACCTGACTTTAATGTGTTGTATCTCATCTGAGCCTAGCGTGTGCCTGAACGAATGCTTCATCAGGGGGGTTATGTTAGTGATCTGAATACAGAAACAAACCTACAAAAGAGAAGAGACTACAGCCTCTCTGTATGAAACTCCAGCATAAAGAGTAAGAGCTGCCCTTAAATGACTGGTCATAAACAGGGAAGCAATGCAGCAGGTACCGGCCTCAAGCTGTATTGTTATCTTTCAGCTGAGAGCAAAGTCTACCTTGCTGAAGATCATTTCCCCTGGTCTCCTCTTTCCAGCTGAGACTATCCTTGCACCTCCCAAGCATCAAAAAGCAGAACAATTGGGTAATCAGGCATCATCCTTGTCCAGAGAGCACATTGGACAGGTTTCCTGCTAACCATGAAGCCTCAAAGGATTAAAAACATGCACATTGAGGCATGTAGCTGTGTAAGTAGTACTCTGGCTTTTTAGCTGAAAATAAAGCCTGACAGCATCAGCACTGTTCTGATGTTCTGTTCATGGGAGCCACATCTGGGGTTGAGTTTGAGCTGCCATCTCCCAGGCAGAGAGCAGAAAAGCACATCACACTTTGGTCTCATCTGGATCACAGCAAGTAATAGTGTAGAGATAGCTAAGAAAGGGCTTCCTAACCTAGTCACTCAATGAAATCGAAAACCCAACCTTCTCTGATTCATCAAGACCCTAATGGCTTAAAGACAATTAAATGACCACAACATCTTTTCTCTCCCTTTAGCTGATTCCAAGTAATAGTCTCTTTACAAACAATTTACAACATAGTAATGCACGATCAACAGATGAGGAGCACCACAACATATTATATTCCGAAAAGTGAGGACTAATGATGATTAGTAACACATCGGGGAAAAAAAAAACAAAACCAAAACCAAAACAAAACAAACAAAAAAAACCCCACAACCAACAAAAAACAAAAAACAACAACACACCTGATGTGGTAACTGTGGATTCCATCAACCTACCAATTACATATTAAAATAGCTTCTCATTACTAGCAATTTTTCCCACTATATTTGCAAATGGTCCCACGATATGGCCAAACCTTCAGACAACCTTTCTGTGCCACTGTCTAGACAGTTCTTCGTCTTTGTGAAACTTTTTTACAATCAGTCATGCTGCTAAATGTGCAGACCGCTACAGTATCAGCATTGCTGTTTGTCTTCCTTTCTCTCCTGCGGAAAGCCATCTCTCTTCCCTTTATCCCTCCCCTACAGTTGTACAGGCTATGCTTTATAAGGCATAATACCAGCCCCGTTAACTGATAAAATACCACTTCTGTAACACTTCTTTGGTCTGGTTTCTATGCTTGTCTATTTATGTGACTTGATCCACAGTAATGATTGAACCACTGGCACAGAAGACTTACATGACAGGAGGAAATATCTCAGTATATTTCTACAAGTTTAATGAAAATGGGATATTGAGTAGACAAGAGGCAGATCCTGCTAATGCACCACACTGCAAAGGCATTAATAAAATCTGGAGAGCTTACCCCTTAATGGAAAGGGGGAAAACCATGCAAGAAATCACAAGAGAGAGTGTGACAGATTGAAAAGGATACAGAAACTTGGACCGTGATTTAGACATCATAAAATCCAACTTCAAGAAACAAAGTGAAAAACCTGTTCACTAACCCATGGAAAAACTTGTTGGTTTATCAAATGATACATTATGAAGAATAATGCAGTTCAGTACAGGATATATTGTTTTACAATTCTATGTAATAAGTGACTGTTGTCATGAAAGTTTCTATCCTTACACAAAACAAGTAGCACTAACACTGTCTGGAAAAGTTAATTTAAATGACAGCGACTTCCAAATGCATTTCACTACTTGTATATACATCTAAAAGAGTTTTTCAGCATGTTATAAATCAAACTCTAGTGCTGGGGCGGGGATCAACCAGATCTCTTCAATTTACTATAGGTTCCCTTCTGTTACATTTTACTTCGCAATACTGGGTTCAATGGAAATCAAGTGTCATTTTTTTATTAGATCTAATTCTGTTTTCAACTACATTACATAAGCATTCAGGTTTTCAATTGTTACATAATGGTTAAAATGTATCAGTAAAAAAAACCAACACAAACTAGCTGAACAACAGTATTTAAGATTTCTTTTTCACTTCGTTATCACATATTTTCAATACTATCCTAGTATAATTTAAAAGTCTACATTTCAAAAACACCTGTAGCACACCATGCTGTTTCACATCAAAAGTGCCTCAAAACATAGTTTTCATCTTCAGAAGGTATTCATGTGCATGTATTTCACATTACTGAAAGTTGTGCCTTGGCTGTATCCTCACTCCTGTACATAGATACATACATTAATAAATAGTATTAGGGTGTTCATTGAAACTACGTACATGTTTCTGAGGCCCTTCTACTGTCTTACTACAACATGGCAGCAAGAGGCTCTTGTGTAAACCAGAATCAAAGCAATTATGCTGTACACCAGAAGTTTCCGATTGATGTCAGTTCCATGAAGATTATATACCCAATCTCTGTGAAATTATTTATATTAAACCCTGGAAATTCCAGTCACTATCAAAAGTAACAATAATTAAAAAGGAACCAAGACTCTCTGGAGAGGGGGTATACCAAGGCAACAAAACTTTAAGTAGTAAATTAAGCAAGTATTTATCTTCTTTCATAACTTTTATCACCCATTTTATTGTAAAAAAAAAAATATAAAAGGCAATATATATATCAAGATATGTCTATGTCTGGCAAAGTAACAGAACCCTAAAAGAAGAGATTAAACATGCTTTAGCTACAGGCACATAAAGAATGTTTAAGCACAGGAGATTTTTAAGCTTAATAGAGCAGTTTGCACTCCTTAAATACACACCCCAAATTAAACAAATTATATTTTACACAATGTCTGTGTTAGTGTAAATGACATCACAGTTCATTAGACTACAAAGGCCTTTAACTGTCAGCTACTGACAGTACAGCAAAATTCATACTGGATGACTATGTTTTTAGCCTAGCATACAACCTCTTCCATACCACTTCAGGCCAAAGTTTTCCTCTTCCTAATGCCAGATTCATAATAGCACTGCTTACTAGAAGTCCATTCAGGTGTTAACACAGTAAAACCTGGACATAATGCATTAATGAAACAAAACCTTCTTGGATATTCTCACTTATATGTTGATTGCCTGTATATACCTGTCATCCCCTTTTCTCCACCTCTTACACACAAAAATGCATGCAGTATTTTATATTCAAGGTCATAATACATATGGACCATTGGAAAAAAAAAAAAAGATTCAAACAATACAAAACAATATTTCAGAGGCAAAGGTAAAATATCTCAAACATGTAAGAAAAATACATACATATACCTATTACATATTCTGTTCCAGGTTAAACATTCATAAAAATTTACAGAAGTTCTATCTCCTATTGTCATTATACCTCAATGAAATGACCAGAATTAAATGACAAATAACAGTAGCTAGTTTTTAACTACTGCATTTTCAATTCACAGTGCAACATGCAAAACCCATGGTTCATTAAGCTGAGACACAACTTTACTAGCTGGACAGGTTACAAGTTATTAATTACTCTTTTCTACTGAAGCTCCAATTAAAATCATGACGCTCTGAAAGGATCTCCCATCTAATTTTACTAATTGGCAGTATGTAGAATCACCAAGCAAGGGGAAAGGGCCATTGAAACTGCTGGAAGACTTCACTGACAGAACATCTTCTTATTTCTTAAACAGATTGTTAGAGTAGAAAAATAAGACTTTGCATACTGCACATTTAATTAGATGCCACTGTCCTCTCAATTACGCACTATAAGACAGATTACTTGGAAGATGCAGTAGTAACACGAACAAGACTCAGTGAAGAAAAAACCCACCTAGATACACATACCTTAATTTTTATATCACTCATCCAAGTTGCATATTTTTAACAGGTAAAGTGGGCAAAGATCCAGTTTGGCTTCCGCTTTATATTTTAATATTGCACTTAATGTTCAATCATGCTTCTATATTTCCCATCACAGAGATGCAGGGACAGCATCCAAAATAATTCTGTGTTAAAACTCTATCTAAAGAAGTTTTGGGTTTTGCTGATCAATCCTCAAGGTGCTATGTTAAGATAGTAAAAGATGGAGGACACAGCCAGTTTAATGGCTGACCACATGGGGATGATGAAAAGAAATACATCTTTCCTATTCAACTTGAACACTGCCCTTGTCTAAGGAATGACACTATTGCTATATTGAAGAAACAGGACTGGGAAAAGGGTTAAGCTAAGTAAAACTTCAAAAAGCTAGAAATGCAGACAATGGGGATCTGATAAATTACAGGCTATTCCCATAAAAGTCTTAGAAGGTAGAAAACATACTCCATTGAATTCAAGAAATTACACCTGACATAGAGTGCAATACATATGAACAGCAGAAGATCAAATACTTGGTTTGCATCATGGCAAGAACTTTAAAACTCTGATTTACTTACTATCAGAGAAACATGCAGTGCATTTATTTGAGGAAAGACTCTGACATGCATGCCTATGCTTTTTTCAAGGCATTTTTATTAATCAGTTTCTAAATTGAAACTGTCCTTCAAAATTTTAAATTTACAGAATTTGGTCATTTTCATTTCTAAAACTGATTTATAAGGAGAGGAGATTTCCCCCTTGTATTTCCTGGATGTCTGATAGAATATGGGAGAAAAAGGAGGAGGGAATGCAAGAAGCCTTAGAATATCAATCATAACAGCCTGCATAAGTGATGGGGCTGTATGGCAGTGAGGAGCAAGAGCTGCTTTGTACACAATATACCATCAGTTATATTTTTAACTACATTCTTTCAGATAAGTGCTATTCAAGGGCAGAAGACTTGTAAATTTGCACTAACCACAAGAAAACTGGTTTGTGAAGGGTCATGAGTAACAGCTTTTAGAAGCAAATAAGTTAAGTTGTTTATTCTTAGTGTGACTAACTAAAAAAGAAACTACCGGAGGGAAGTAAAATAGGCTTCAATGCTCCTAGCCCATCAATTTGGAGTAGTATTAAATCTCCATGCTAGTTCAACCCCTGTTCATGTTAGATGTGCTATGGGGAGTCCTTAAAATCCTTTGACCCCAGTAGAATTGCTCTTGCAGCAGAAGAGCAACTAAGCTGTCATGCAATGAAATGTGCATACCCAGCCTTCCCACAGATATCTCTCAAACACCAATTATCCATTACCATACGTATAGCTGACCCTTTTCATTCTCTGAGGCAAACAAGCAAACAATAAACCCCCCTCAAACATAACAAAATCATGTTCTAACATGTCCCACATGTTCTAATGATGCTGGCCTGAATCCCTGCTGGAAATTACTCCCTATAGCTAGGGATGTTGTCTGTGACACAGCCATGTCATTTCCTATGAACTACATTCAAAAGCTGCAGAACGGCCACCTTGTCCAGAGTACCTGCCTTTTGTAATGAAGCCCAGCAGCACTGTCTGAACATGGATAAGATGGCATATAGCCACAAAACAAAAAAAGGAAAGCAAAGAAAACACAAGAGAGGCAATCAGCATGGGGAGTCACAGCACCCATGCGAAGAGCAGCAGCTTCTACAGTGCAAAGCTGATGGAAACACCAACAAAAGGAATAAACTGCTGAATAAATTAGAGCTACCATAAACTGGTAGAACCCAAACTGGATGAAGAGTTTCCAAGCACTCATGTGTAATGCTGAATCACAATTCAGCTTGTCATCTACTAGTTTGAGTGGAAATCTAGGCATTAGCCTCTGGACTGCCACAGTAGTTGAGGAAAAACTACTTGCAAATTCATCCTGGCCCCCTGCCTCTCTAACCCAAAAAACAGGTTGGCTTAATCCTGTAATCCTTGCACAGAAAAATTTTTAACGTCATGTTCCTAAACGTGGTATTAAGCTTACAAAGAACTAAATGCTTTGTCCCATACTTCTTCCTATTTGCTGTCTGCTCATCATCTATACAGTTTTATCAAAGAAAAGTAATTTGTTACACATCGGCAGTTTTTAAAAATGGAATTTTTCACAATAAGGTACTTGGACAATTAAACGTAAGCCAGATATACTGCCAGTTCCCTACATGAGATTTTAGGAACTTTTAATACAAATTGAGTGCATATTTTATTGCCAGATTTTGCTTACCACTGCTAAGAAATTTGCAATGTTCAATCTAATTAAAAATGAAATTGAACTACAGTTCCCTAGAAACAAGGGCTGATTGGACTCAATAAGCTTTACTTAATTTATTTCAGAAACAAAATAATTGAATTGCTTACAGTTCAGAAAAAAATCTTCATTATTTGATGAGTATATAATACAAACCCGTTCATATTGCTATTGCATTCCTACATCTTCTGGAAATACTACTGACTTTTAAAAAAGCATGTAGAGGAGCACTGTATGTATAGTAAGTGTTAAATATTCAGTAAACATTAAAAAGAAGAAACAAACAGACTGGATGAATGTCCAGATGAGCAACCTCCAAAAAGCCAATAGCATTCCATTGTTCATACTGAAACCGCTGTTTCTGATTATGTTTATGGTTATTTCAGTCTATGTTTAGACTCTATCATAGAGAGAATAGAGCTGAAGATCTGTCATACAAAAAACAATTACACAAAGATATAATCTTGGTAAATTATCAGGAATAAACTGATTAGACCCTTAGCTGTATTTATACATTCTAGTGAACTTTTAATTCAGAATCCACCAGCCAGTATAGCTGGTCAGAAGCCTGAGTCAAATCTGCCAATATCCCCTTCCTTTTTTTTTTTTTTTTAATATTTACTTAATTTTTGTTTTCCTACCACTAGAATGATGAGGTAAAGACAGCAGATGCAATTTGCATTGTTCCCAGCATATGGCACTTATCCAGAAAGCCACGGCTTCAGGTTTACATCACCTTCCTGCACCTCATGCCAGGCACAGAAACCACAGCAGGTTTCCTCTGGTGAGGAGGCTGCAATTTCACCGTTCCAGAAGCTGTACTGTTCACTGCAATCATTTAGGGCACCTAGTCTCAACTTCAGGGAGGTCTCATATCTCTGCAGCCCACGTCTCCTCACCGCTCTGGAACCCTGCAGCCCACGTCTCCTCACCACTTTGGAACCCTGCAGGAAGCTCCCAGCCAGGAGCTGCCCCAACCACGAAAGCTTACAGCAGCCCAATGTTCGGTATCAGCTTGGTTGTGTACTACAGTACCTGGCTTTACTTCAGATCTCTTGTAAGCACTGCTGAACTACCTAGTGCCTCGTACTCAGAGCAGGACATGAGGAAGAACATTGCTGCCTTTGCACTTTGCCACACTGGGTTTCCACAAAGGCGGCAAACGCATTCAGAAACATAAACCTCCCCGCTGCAACCTTCTGTGGCAAACACGGCTCGCTTTGCACTGCAGGACAGCCCCCGCCTGAGGATGTGCCATGAGTGCTGCCAGTGGCGCTTCCCACCCTAACCAGCCCCCGCCCTGCCTGACAGCCCTCACCTCCCCTTCTGGAAGCTTCTGAGCTGCCGGGTGGATTATCTGAGGCAGCATGTGCAGGAGGGCTCAGCCAATCCCGCCCGTTCTGGGGATGGAGTGTTCCCTGATCGGTGCACTGAGACCCGTCGGCTCCTGCTGCTCCTGGCCTGGGCCAGGGGCTGTGGGGGCTCCCTCAGATGACGGACACCATTTTCCTTGGTTTAGGAAAATATATGTTTCCTCTCATTTTCTGCTGACCATAGCAATAGTGACATACTAAGTCAATGCTGTTCAACAAGGAGAGGTTAGACTGCAGTTCCCTAAACCTTACAACAAACTGATCAGCAGGCTCTCACCCGGCGTTAACACAGAGGATGGGACTGGAACTCCCATCGGATGTGGCAGCAGCTCCTACTTTTAGCTCTTCAGTTACAAATTGAACCCTGAAGTGCCATCCAAAAGAAAAGTGATTACATTCATGAGTGGTCATACTTTCTACTCAGCAAATAGTATCATAAATAAAGTGTAAACAGCTGTATTAAAGGGATTTTACCTGTCACTACAGTAAGAGCTATTAAATATATAATGTGTCAATTTTAAATTATGTGTGCCTGCATCTAACCTTTACTTTCCATTCAAGATGAATTTGCATTTTTCATTTTTGAGAATTCTCTAGTCTTTAAGGAATATGGATTTGGAGAAAAATCTCAATCACAATTTCCATGTTTTGCCCTCAAAATGTAGTGCCAGCTTTTCAAACTGAGACTGCCCTAGGGAGTTAGTGAAGCCACGGTGAGTGGCCATGTGGGAATATGCTCATGGTGCTGATTCTTCCAGTGGTGAGGTGCTATGCCTTCGGTATAGACTGGGACT
Organism: Falco rusticolus; assembly: GCF_015220075.1. Classification (NCBI taxonomy): domain Eukaryota; kingdom Metazoa; phylum Chordata; class Aves; order Falconiformes; family Falconidae; genus Falco; species Falco rusticolus. The sequence continues at coordinate 23,114,651 of NC_051199.1, forward strand.
GTAACCCACTGCCAGTGGATCAGTATCTGCACCACAGGACAGTCCTGTTAAAACTGGTAAGCTACCAGCCTACAGAGAAATTTAAAAATTAAGAACAGATAAATTACCATTTTGTTTTACTAAAGTCATTTATTTATTGGTCATAGGTACATTCAACTGAAGTAATAAAGCAGGTACTTACCTAAATCTGTTTTGGCAAGCTTGCCTCTGATTAATTAACTGAGTTATACTTGACATTTATGAGTGAAGTTTTTTGCTAAATTCAAGGCCATATTCACAACAAAAACTTAAAGCAGCATTATATTACCCTTAGGAAAAATAAATAAATAAATAAATGCTAGAGTGTATTACCTAAGTGCTGCCAGCAATCAAATGTTGGTGAGTACACATCAGGCTTGTTTTTTCACTTTCAAGCTACAGAGCTCAGTACTCTTTATTTCTCAGTTATATGCAGTATATGTCAATAACACAGATATATGTTTTCAGATGATGGGGAAGCAGCCTTTCTGACAGGGAGAGAACAACTGCCTCTCAGTTTACGCTGCAAGCATCAGCCTCCTGAAGTCATTCAGATTGCCACAGCCAGTGTTCTCTGCCCATAAGAGAAACCCCTATGGCTAAGTAGTAGTGTAAGTCATTTACTGGCAGTAGAGGATAGCAACTTGAATGTTAAACTCAGGATAGAGATCCTCAAATTCTTATGCTATATCTGCCATGAAAATTATCAGGTAGACTGAAAGACTGAAGAAATAATACAAGATGTACAACACAGCAAACAGCTGAGGTCTGTGCGTTGCATGCAACTAAAAGCCAGGAATGTGTTCTCTTTTGTGCCATTTGATTTACCTGAGCTGCCTGTTGCAACTGCTCCTGGGGATTCTGGGTGTCATTACCATTATTCACTCAACCCTTGCATTAATTCCACCTAATTGCCTGCATTTATGAATAGTTGCCACAAACAGTTCTGCAAACTTTGGAGAGACTTTGGACATTTAATGGCCACAGACCAGCAACCAAAGCAAAAGTACACACAAAACATGGAGACAACAAGGTAGAAAAAAATAATATGTTGTTTCTAAAATTATCAGTTATATAATCAGCAAGATTGAGGAAGTACATAACCAGAGAACAAGGGAAATACCTACCTGCATAAACCCCCTTCATTATGCATCACATGCAATGTAAACTCAAAATCTCTGATTCTTTCAACAATCTCCTCTCAATTAACATGTAGTGCGTAACTGGGATATCCTTGGGGTACCCTGAGTATATATTTTCGATTACCAAACCTGAAAGTAATATTGAAATGAAAACAGCTCCAGTCATCCTACCATGCAAGGCAAAAGAAGGATTATGACTGCTATCTCCATAAGTGTAAATGTTCTATGGTATCTACCAAGATGTTAGCAGATGTTCTCACAACCCACAAAACAATCGGTCATGGATTTTTAATTAAGGCATATTTGCTGCCTCAAGTAACTGCATCTTAGAATGTCTGTTGGATTGTTAGAATACAACTGCCTTCATTAGACTTGTGCAAAAAAAACCCCAACCCAACCCCACCCTCCCGACTTATTTTAGTATTAATATAGAATATTATATATATACTCACACAATTTTATATATATATACATATACACACATGTATAGATTATATATATTCTCACACAATTATTATCTTAGAAGATTCCATGAAAAGCTCGTCTATTTCTTTTAATGTACAAAGCATGTTCTCTACTCAACTATTTTCTGGGGTATTACATTGTATCCAGGTTTCATGCTTTTAAAATAATGCCTTGAACATAATATAAACAGTCTCTTTTATACAGTATATATACTGTATAACACTGTTATGCATTTTTAAATTTACATTTGGTTTAATTTTATGTTTCTAAGTGGACCATGTAATGATATAGAGTATGCCATATGTAAACCTCAGTCACATCTATATATCAACTAGAAAAACTGCCTATTATTAATTAGTTAATGAATATTTTACTTTCATTTATGGAAAAGAGCTGTGTTTAACTACTTGGTTAGCATGCCTTTAAGTAAATCAATACTCAGAATGACCTTATTTATCTTCCTTGTTAGAAATACAGTCACAAACCAGGAATTACAAAAGAAATGGTCATAAAGAATGTGCCCCAGTGTATAAAGTTATTTCAAAAACTATAAATATTAAAGAAGTTATTAAAAAACATAGCAATAAAAAGTTATTTTATAATATATCACTACTAATTTCCAGTCCTAAGCTCCCCTAGAAATCCCAGAATTAAAAATTTGACTAGTTTCCATTTTGTTTCATGGCTGACATTTTAGCAACCAGAATTTTTTCCACAAGACCTTATTCATTAACTGTGCTACACAGAACATATCATGAGCATATCTTTCATATTGAACATCGAAGTCTAATGCAGAATATGTAACAAAATGAAGTGAAAACTGCAGGAAATTACATGAAAGATATAACAGCTGAAAAAGTTAACATTTGTGGCATTTGTTTCTTCCTAGGTCCTTTCTTTTCCACTGCTTTCCACTCAGCACATCACTAAAACAGAGCTTTGGCTCCTCCTGTGATTTAGTAAATAACCCATTTCACCAAAATGAAATAGTCGAAAGAGGTACATGTGGGAGGTCCAAGGTTGAAGTACTTGATGAGAACCGAGGTGGCAGTTGTATTAGTTTGCCAGTCAGAAAGCACTACAAAGTCACTGATTCGCCATCAGTTAAAAAAAAAAAAAAAAAAAAGCAAACACCACAAAACCCCAAAACCAACAATCCCCAGCTCTTCTTCAGTAACACTAGTATACAATTAGTTCCAGAACATCAATCCAAGATTATGCCCTTGCCTTGTCATAAAAAACTGAATGAAAAATAAAAAAGGTGCAAAATATGTCTGACTTATTGTCATAAAGATTTTTAATGCAGCGATTAGGAAAGGAAGGTCCCAACTTCAAAACAAGGTCATACAAAGGGTGGTTAAGAAAGATGCGCTGGCAACATTATTGCTCGCTGTCACTTTTCTCCCCAACTAGGTCAATGACAGCACCCACAGGTTTTGTCTTTCTCTGACAGTTTCTTGGGGAAGGCAAGGAAAGAGAAAGAAAATATCTTTTGAAACCTTGTATGTTAGAAATAAATACAGTTCCCTCTAATGGGCCCACTGAAAAGATTTAGCACCACTTACAGCTCCTAGGACTCCACAGAACTGACTTCTAAATGCCAAACACAGAATACCATAGTCAGAAGATGAATGAAAAAGAAATACAATGAAACTCAAGATCAATCAATTTCAGTTACACTTCTGTTTTCTTTTGAGATAGAGCTTCCAGGAAAACTCTTTAAAGCATACAGAAGTTTACTCTGGGAAAAACTAAACTGAAACAAAATCATCAACAACAACAAACACCAAAAAAACCACCCCTAAACACAAATAAAAGCTCAGACAAAACAAAGTTATGCTGCAAAGCCATGCAATGAATGAATGGTCTAACCCAGAAATGATGACAACATTCATATGTCCCGGTGTTTATCACAGCATAGAACTCTACAGAAAATCATGAAGTAGTTCCAATTCAGACAAGCATTTCCTTATGCAACATATTTGCAATTGAGACAAGGAGTGAAAACAGCATAAATATAAATTTCTGTTCCCACCCATTAATGACAGATTGGCAGTGATGCCTAATCTTTGTACTTACCATTGCTTGCAACTGGTCAAAAAGGTGAAGAGTGAGCCAGTACAGGATTACAAGACAAGCTTACTTTTGCATCACTTCCTAATGGCAAATGCAACTATATACATTATATTTAAAATATTAATAGTGTTTATGTCTACATTTAATTGCACCAGCTTCACACAGTCAAATTAAATAAACATAAACTGGTATGAAACTAAAAGTCAGACTTTGTAACTTTTTACGTGTCGGTGCCTTCCCCCGGGGTAAGAAGTGATAGAAAAAGAGGAAATGGCCTGAAGTTGCACCAGGGGAGGTTTAGATTGGATATTAGGAAATATTTCTTCACCAAAAGGGTGGTCAAGCATGGGCACAGGCTGCCCAGGGAAACAGTTGAGTCACCATCCCTGGAGGTGTTTAAAACATGTGGAGATGTGGGCACTCAGGGACATGGTTTAACGGTGCACTTGGTAGTTCTAGGTTAATGGTTGGACTCTATATACTTAAAGGTCTTCTCCAACATAAATGATTTTATGATTCTATGTGTAGTGAATCTAATTCTCTCAGGAGATGGAAAAATATTTAATATACATAGAAATGTTATGATTAATTTTTACAGTAAAGGCTAAATACCAACTCTAAAACAGATAAAATACAGAAAGAAGTTAACTGCAGATGCACAGACAACTTAGACCAACAGAGAAACAAATTAATTAATGCACACATTTCCAACAAGAGCCTATTTGGCAACAGGAGACACTGAATAGCTAGGCAGTTCTGTTACAAACCTTAAAGCACGATGACAGGGGTTTTAAAATGTAGCTTAGCTTTTTGAGTTTCTTTTTTCCAGCATCTACTAACCTGCCCTTTAGACAAGATTTTTGAAGAGATTTTTGTTTCATGTGACGTTCCATGAAGACAGTGAGTTTAGAAGGCCATTCTGACAGAAAAAATATTCTCTAACAGAGCTCAACTCTTTGCCCCTGATAAGATAATCTTTGATTACTAGAAAATAACTTAAGTTGTGGAAGTCTGCCTTAGAAACTTTTTTATCAGTTTCAGCTCACAGTCACTGATGTTAAGTTCCAGGCTTACCATCTAAGATCTTCTCTGAATTTGAGTACAAGCATTTCTGTAACTTCTGAGTATTCTCATCTTTGTATAAACCTTCTTTCAGAAGCCACATCAACATGCTGGTGATGGACAAACACATTGTAAAAGAAGGCACAAAGTCAAGGGGTTCTTACTGGTTTCTAGAAAAGGCGATAAGCACAACCTATTAGAATGGACTGTTATTTTACCCCAGCTGGAGAAAGAAGTTTTATGACTTCAAAATGAGGACAGAAAGGCTTGAGAAAAAGCATCTGTCTGCTTTCCAACAGTAAATCTGATTTTTTGTATTTTTCAGTCTTAGCATCCTTTAAAACACTTACTGTTGGGGTTTTTTTGTTTGTTTGTTTTCCCTGAAGACCAGAGTAATTTTGATAGGGAGCACAAACAGCTGTAATTTTCCAAAAGACGCTGCTAATTAATCATCGATCTTCTTGGATTAACCTATTTACTCAGCTGGCCCTTCAACAACAAAATGGACTATTAAGTTATTTTTATTTCTCTATTAAATACAGCATTAATCTGGGGAGGGTGATTATTTTTAGAAGCCAAAAAAAAGACATTTAAATTTTGTATCCTTCTTTGAAATGTTTTGATTCTGAAACACAATGTTTTGAGAAAGGTATTTTGAATCAGTGATCTCCTAGCAACCAGAAGGCAGCTGAGGTACACACTTGAGATCAGAGATCAGGTGACAATACAAAGTGTAAGAAATCCTCTCAAGCCTTGAGCTCAATTACACTCAGTTCTGAATTTACAAATCTGTAACGGATGTAGTTCACTACAAACGCTATCATTCGACCCCACTTTTGAGACAGATGTGAAAAGTAGATATGAAGCTTTCTAGAGTCACATAGATAACTGTGCAGAAGGTGGATCTGAACTGTACTGATGCTGATGCAATGTTAATAAGTGAATGTTTGGAGCAATATATAAATGCCACATCAATAATAGGATAAACACTGCTTTATTTGCATCCAGAAGCAGCAGATGAATTAGATATTACAAGAGAGAATTCAGAGAATATACTTGGTTTTACTTAAATAATGTTTTGCCTATACATTTCCTCCATGAATTTATATTCTTAATTATTGTTGAAATTATGGTATATTGCTTCTTTATTCAATGATTAATTTCCACAGCCATATGCTTTCTAGGTGTATATGCAGCTTGTGTTGTCAATTTCTTTATAATACATAAATTTACTAATAAGTACAAGAGTAATAGTAGTAAAATTCAAAGCCATATATTATCTCACTGGTATTACTGACATTATCACTTCAGATCATCCTTCTTCCTCTAAAAATCCCAGATGGTTTTAGCTAGGAAATTAGCATACATATATTTCAAGATAGAAGAGACACAGCTTTGTCTAAAAGTATTTATTAGTAAACTGATTTCCAAAATGAGGGTATACCATTTGTAATCAATTTGACTGAAATATTAACATGGTACCATTCAAAAGACTTAACACCATAAGATAAAAAAGGATGTGTTGCTTCCTCTTTAAGGGCATGACACACATCTCCCTTCAAATGTGTTTGGTTTGTTTTGGGAGGGTGCGTGGTTGGTTGTCTTTTTCAGGATTGTTGGGTTTTGGTTTGGCTTCCCCCCCCCCCCCCCCATCTTGGAGTGTAGTTAGAGAATGTAACAGCAGTTTTAGAGATGTCTTTTATTTTCCTAGTATTTATAAGCATCTTCAGAGGCAAACCAAATTATTATGTTACACACCTTGACTATGAGGCACCAGTTTAATTTCAGAAAATTACAATCTGTTTGGATGATATTTAAGGAGAACAGATTTCTGAAGCACTAGTTTTTACTACACTGTCTATTAATCTTGAGGCCAAGACAAAAACCTTACCTCTCTCCAAGACCCCTAAAGGCAGAAGACTACTGTTTAGCATGCAGCTGGTACCCTCAGAACTGTATCATTTACTCTGGATTGTTTGTATGTAGACTGCAGCTGGAGTATTTTATGGGTAGGCTGTTATATCTATTTTTGTTTTGTAATAAGTGGTAAAGCATTAAAAGAGTTTTAAATACACACTTCCCAAATGTAAGTTTTGTATCAAGAAATCGTAAGTATATTGTGGAACTCATCACCACAAGGTACTGTAGAGGTAAGTATAAAAAGGCTCCCAAATGGAAAGCGCCAATTCATGGTATATTAATGACAATAATCAAATTAGCCCGGACACATTCTCCACTTCAGGAAGTCACAACAGCAGTGATTGCTATTTTCGGGAAAGGTATACCAAAGGAAAAAAGAAAAAAAAAATCATCACTTTGTACTTGCTCTGTAACTCATACTCTTCCCCTAAGGATGAGCCATGTCAGGTAAGGATATCTGGCTGATAGAGGACATTTCTTATGTTCTGTTCTCATAGTAAGAGATGGAGAGGTTTTTTTCCAGTCAATAAGAACTTCCCGGCAAAAGACTAAGCAGCCAATCATTCTGAATGAGTGATTGTCTGTGCATTTTACCATTACAGTTTATGATAACAATATTTCAACAATAACAGTACTATGTGATGGCCAAGACCTTATCATCATATGAGAGTTTTACCTGAATAAACACCAGACATGACTTCTTTTGCTGAAGGGGAATTGCTCCTGTAAAACGTACTAAGCAACACACTTATGTTCTTTATATTAAATAAAGTGAGTTTTAATGTGCTTAAATATAAGACTGTTTTTCTATATCCTTCTTGAGCAAGAGCACAACGGCAGAAACCTCACTGTATGAAGCTTATCTCTCCATTGACAAATAAATTTTGTCCTATTAACAATCGATCTAATTTTGACATTAAAGTATATAGGCTTTCCCAAAATTAAATATTGTACTTTAAGTTTTATTCTGTTTGCTTGCTGAACAGCAGAAGGAAGAAATAAGACATTTAAGCTACTCTTCCCCTGTTACCACTGCTATCACCAAAGCATTGAACAATTCTGCCCTTTTGGCAGGTCAGAGGCAAACCTTGTTTTCGTAATCTGTATGCCTTGAAACGACTTGATGTTCAGTGAAAATAAAGCACTTAAGAGTGGCAACATCAGTTTTTGTTCTTGCAACATTCAGTGAATCTGTACAGCACTCACATCAAAATTAATCCCAGTTCGGTCTACTAGCAAACCATACAAATTAATAAACTATCATTTAAATAAAAAATCTCATAAAAAAATTTAAAAATATCTGAGAGCCATATTACATTTTCAAAAAGTACTTTTGAAGTGCATACAGAAATGCACAGATGAAGACAAAATACTAGGGGCATTTGCAAAGAGATTATGTTGCATATATAATGTTGCACCAACATAGACTTCTGTGTATGATAGTCCCACATGCATTTTTTATAATGACTAAGATCTCAGCCTCTCATAATTAGCTAATTTCTGATGCACTACACTGAAAAGGAACAAAATGTAAATTTAATACTCAATAGTGAAAATTTCTGTACTTTTATCACACCCCCTCCCAACCCTCATTTTGTTGGCTAGGGCAAAATCCATCTTTTAAAGATGCTCCCCCTAATGCCAAGTGTGAAGCACTGTGCAAATAGGATACTTATACTATTATTATACCTTTCAAAACAAGATAGATATACACACATTGTTTCGAATGAGATTCTTGCTACACACTGTTCATAGGCAGAAAAAGGAAGCTAGGTCACAACTCTCCTAATGCATTCCAAACATCTTCCCTGTATCTCATTTTTTAAGGTACATGTACAGCACCTTACCATGGAGGCAATTACATTGCCAGGCACAGCAAGAGCCCATAAAGCCTGAGAAAGCCTCAACATTTATCTGCAACTGGAAACAGCAGATCCAGCGTATCACACATTTACATGATCAACTGCATTGCTAAGAGGGAATTTAAAATTAAAATGGCGTACATGGTTATTGAAAGACAGTAATTTCTATAGCAGTCAGATGCACAGGACTAATTAATTTGTAATCTGTCATAAAGCTTGCTTAAACCTGGAATCCAAGAAAAGCCTGAAATAGCAGATTTGGACTTGTCTTTTTTTCCTTATACCCGATAATATGATAAACAGGAATGAGACAAGACATGGTCAGGTGGTTAAGTGGATTAAATGTTTCCATATTTCCTCTGAGATTATGGTAGGAGGGCTGACTGAAATGAGCTGTCAGGTCAGTTCCCCAATAGACATTTTATATCATAAAACCATCACATATAACTGAATACTGATATAAAAGGGAATACAGTCAATTCCCACTCTAGGGAAAACCAAGATTGACCGAGAAGTGAAAAATATGCTTCCTTCTTGTTGAAAGGGTGATGTCTCTAGGTCACCTCAAGGTCACTTCTGAGGCTGCGTGGTAAGAGTTCTTATGATGCCTGCATAATAACTTACAGTAGAAAAACATAAATAATGGTTTCTGCTGTCAGTGCAGTCACTCCTCCAACCCTCACAAAATGCAAATACTCTGTCCTCTACCTAAAAATGTTACCTGTATGTAGACGTAACCGTATGCTGTGCTGGCGAGTCTCAGCCAATGCGCATACTACAATTATTTACAATTACAAGGCTACCATCAGCAACAATGCGAGGTTTTCGGTTTGTTTATTTTTTCATCTGATGAAGAACCTGATTTTTAGAGAAATTTAAGTGTAAGTGATATGAAATTTTGAACTATGTGGCACCATATGCCAATTTAGGAAAGTAACCCCCACAAATTTTAACTTTAGGTTCTGGTGACTGTGATTAGGTGATTTTTGCGTTCTCTCCCAGTGAAAATCAGGAAGATCAGGAATCCTTTTGCATGCAACATCCTTGATTGACCATTTGTTTCAAAAAGCATGAAAACCAATGCTTTTAAAAAAAAAATAAATCAATCATCATGAATGATTGCAACTGCAACCTCAAATACGGGAAATTAATTGCTCTCAGAAATTCAATAGTAAAGCAAAAACAACCCTCAGAAAATATCTTAGAATAAATACAATAGTAAAACCCAACAAAACAAACAACCCACAGAAACCCCAAACCTACTTAAAAACATGAGAATATAGTAGGATTACATATAAATTGAAGCAAGCTGGCATTTGCTTAAGAGCTAGATCTACAGAAAATGTGGTAAGTTTAACTTCGTTGTGCATGTTGCTGCCTGTGAATTATTCACTCAGACCTAAAGACAAAATTGAAATGCCCGAGTTCTCATATTGAAATGCACAATCATTTCCTGTTAAGTGAAAATTTGTTCACAGGGGAAGAATTGCCTTCTGCACAGATAGTTAGTTTAATGTTTTGGCAATTGAAACAAAATATTCCAAGTGGCTATTGCCGTACTTGCAAATAGATTGCCAATTATATTTGAAACGATGGACTTGGTGTTTTTCTTTCAAATTTATGCACAGGCATCAAGAGGCCCAAATGGCTAAGAGTGAAATTTTGACTTTGGTGTTCTACAGCTTTTTCAGCATTATGTAAAGAAAAAGAAAATTAAAAAAAAAATAATAATGCGAAAAGCCATCCCCTTCCCTCCAAGCAAAAACCTCCCAAAATCCTGAGGATAAGCAGTGAAATATTTTATCCACCTACGTTCCACAAAATGCAGCTACAGAAGATTTGAAGAGAGTGCATCAAACAATAGGGAAAATAATAAAAAAAACTTCCATAGGCTATACAATGTAAAGTATAAAACCCTAGTTCCACTGATGTCAATGAAAAGGCTGGCTATCGCCATTCAGAAAGACCACACTTCTACTCAAAGTTCTGATCACAATGCAAACTGCAGGTGCATTTGAAAGTGCAGAATTCACATTTTCATACATAAATCACAAGTGCTGATTTTGTGAACCAGTTCTCACAGACGAGTCTCTAAAGCCACACGGAACAAATGCAAATCAAGCCAAGGTGTGGATCTGGCTGTATTTCCTAAAATGTAGGACCAGCTTCAAAGCTACTTCTATTCAGAGAACTCACCGGCTGACTGAACCATTTTATTTTTTTTTTTTCTTCACTGTGTTAACAGCTGCATTTTAAAGGACAGATGACACACACACCCCACACTAAAAAAAGCCACAAGGCAAAAAAATAATCTGTCAGTTGAATAATCTGCGATATCCTGGTTTATCAAATAAACCCTTGCTTCTAGGAACAGAACCATTTAGTTCTGTAATCTCTTAGATAAAATTTTACATAAAGTGTTCAACACTAGACTAATGACTTTTGATACGTTTCAAATAAGTTCAGACATGTAAATAAAGTAATTATTAAGAAGTAATTACTGTGAAACAAGAAAAACAAACCAAAAACAAAACCTAAAAGAGGATAAAAAAGCCAGACAGTAGTCAAAACTTCTTTATCATAAAGTAATAAACCAGTAACTACTACAGAACACGCCATACAATTCAAACTAAATAAAAAATAAGGAGAGTACTTTGAAAACACTTGTTGCCTGAAGAAAGAAAACCTTTTCCCTGGTCACTATTGCAGAAAATACAAAATAACCAGCCTGTGCAGTACTGGTCTGTAATTATCCTTGCAGAGTTGTTCACATGGGCAGTTCTGAAGATGAGTAGCATGGGTTGCATTGCTTCACCCAGTCCAGTGGCTGCCACTTTCAAACCAAAAGGTAGGTAGATCTGTTCTGGCAGGATGACTTTTTATAAATTCACTACTCATTTCTACTCAAGGTTCCTGCATCTTCCATATGTTTTTTTCACTTTCTCAGCTGCTGTTGAAATCAAACAGTATGTGCTGGAAACACATGAGATGAAAAAAGGCCCAGATAATTTGTCTGTCAATGGCTCTTCCATGAAGTCCAAGCTCAACTAATCTGAAGGGCCAGGTCAATTAGCAATTTGGGTAGAAAAAAAATGCTTGTAGTTCCCTATGTAAGTAGTAGAAAAGTGCCAAGGCCACTTGCAAAAGTACATCTAGTGCATCTGTAGAAAGAGCAAATTTAAAAGTTTTAGATTTTATGATGGAAAGACAAAGCGCGTGTGTCTTTCCTGTTGCCCTGCACACGAGCAGCTGATCAGCTGTGTGGATTTAGGGCTCTGAGGTACAAATTGAGGCAATGGATTTCTTTGCTCGGTTCTGCTTCAGAACAATTGCCTCATAGCAAAGCCATTTCACTTGACTTCGCACCATTTATCAGGACATAGCACTCAGACAGTAAATTGGATGATTACATTTACTACTCAGTTTTTAAGGGCTTGATAAAATAGAAAATTATGCTTGGGTTTCACACCTCTAAAATCTGACAAGAGCTTCAAAAGGCCCCAGAATGAATTTTTTATGAGTCAGCCATCCTCCATTTTTGAATGGAAGCCACTTACTGTCTCACTCAATTGAAGCCTATTGTACTAAAAGCAGGAGATCGGCTATGAAATGGTCAGCCCTTTTTCTCAGGAAAGACGAATTCATAATGGGACCTGGACTAGCTGCACTTAATATATGTAGTGAATGTGCAATTAAACACCCAATTGAGTATATGAATATTTAGAATTATTTTCCCAAGAGAAAATTAAGTGTTCAGTGTTATTGATAACAGGAGTATGTACCCAGTCGAATGGCTAAGAATTCGGTGTCTGATTCAGAAGTAGGACTTCAGGAATTTCTGCATCAAGCCAAAAGACAAAGAGAGAACAGTAACTACAGCTGCAAATGCAAGTATTCCTGCAAAACGACCATGACTTCTCAAAATATTCAGGGAAAACCCTGTAGCATCAGAAATGCAAAATAATCAATATCTACTTTTGCTCATTAACTTACATGTCCCCTTGTTTACTCTGCTAATAGCACATTTCTCTTTCCATTCAAACAAATTCAAGCATTTGTAATCAAAAAGGAAATGAGTAATAACCAAAAGTCCTTTACTGATGCAACCAAAATGTTAATTACTTGAGAATATTGACAAGTTGTGCTACAATTATGCTTCCTCCCAGACATCAATTGCTTTTCTCCTACCCCACCCCTTACACAGCACGCGTACTGCCTTAAAAGAGCAAATGACTTTCTCCCATTTACACTGTACAGAGAAAGAATTCTCACTCTGCTTTTATTTACTGCAGCAGACTTGACTGAAGTGATAAGAGAGCAAATTTTGCCAACTATTTCATACTCATCTGCCCAGATATGGATTGGATTTATAAGTACACTGGCATTGTTTCGCTTTTAGGTGGTACAGGTCACAGTACATCATCCTTCAAATGCTGGATTAAGCACGTAGTAAATTGACATGCTCACTTTAAATTATTCTGGGTAATAACAGCCTTCTAGGAACTAAACAATAGAGCTCGGAATGATTTGGTTCCAATCAGCAATAAAAAGAAAGTCAAAGTGTAGTTTTGTAAGTCATCAACTACAGATTTCTCTAGTCAGTACCATTTTGCAATATTCTTTCCCATAATAGCTCACACCGAGGGGAAAAAGGTGTATCAAAATCACTACTTCATCTTTTTTTTTAAGCTATATTTTCAAACTAAGCTTACCAAAAAAAATTGATATATAAGTTCAGGATGAAGCATTAAGTGGTAAATCTATACACAGAGACTTGTTTGGTGGGATTGTTTTTGTTTTTTTTTTTTTTAAATAATCTCAGATATAGTGGACTGGGGTGGCTTTCTTAGTCACCTGAACACAGAACAGATTTATGATATCAAGGCAGAGTGTCTCCAAGTCTCTCTAATTCCTATTATGGCTTGTTCCTCCTGTTTAAAGGGGTAAGAAAGCTTTGTTATCAGTCAAAGCAGCAGGAATAGAACGGAGAACTATACTATGTACACCAATCTCTTAAATTTGATATACTTTCGTAGACTCACCATCTCTCTCCAAAACATATTTTTTCTCAGTAATCACTAAAGAGCAAATAGCTTCTCTATCATTCGACAAATCATACAATCAGGAAGAGGTAAAGAGGTAAAAAGTATCAATCAAAATACAGTATTGATGGCAGTGTGCAACCTCAATTACATAAACAGATTTTTGACATAGACTTTTGTCCAGTAAGTTTTTTGAAGGCCTTAGTACAGAATATTTTTACATAGGAAGTAGAGATATAAAAGGCAGCCTTCTTTAGACTGGATTAAATCTAACAGATTAAAGAAGCTGTTTGAGGAGGGGGAAGGTTAAGAACATGAGTACGCTAAATCTAGTCTTGGGGGTGATGGTGGGGAGGACGGTAAAGAATAGCAATAAAAGCAACTGTCTGGAAGGAGGAAATCTCTTATAAACTCAGGGGAGACAAAGGCTAAGGAAAAAGGACCACAAAGTAACTAGTAGTTCCTTGAAGACAAAGTAATAATTGGCATATTTTGTAGGAATATAATTTGGCTAAATAGCAAACTCAACAGCGACAAATCTTACAGTTACCAATCAATCTGAACTCAACTTGGATTATTCAAGAGGAACTCTCAGGATCTGGGGAACTGAAACAAGTTTTAAAATGATGATAAATCAGAGAAAACCTGAGAAACCGGATGTTATTCAAGTGGATGTTACTAGAGGACCCCTTCAGATCCAGATCTCCAGGTCTAGTTTCTATGGTTCTGTAACTTTTTCCGTACAACATATACATATCTCTGGCTCCGATTTTCAAGAAGGGCTTTGGTATATAATATTGAAATCCCATAGCACTCACATGGGAAATGGGCTTATAAAGGTTTTAGGTGCCTTGGAAAAATTTCCATCCTACTAAAAATAAATAAATAAATCACAAAACAAAACCAACAAAACTCAAACAAAAAAGAACCATGAAAACCCACCAACAGTGTCCTTAATAATGAAATGTATATAAGTTGTTGAAGGTCCCTTAAAACATTTTTTCAATATAGTTTTTATATATACAGATACAGTTATGTGCATACACTATATATCTATTCATATGTGTATACATATACACACACACACATAGAGAGAGAGAGAGGGAGGACAGGATGCAGGGAGAAAGTCCTAGTTAAATGGAGATTAAAAATGTAATCTTCACAGTTATACTGACTAGCCATAAAAAGTACCAGAGGGAAAGAAAGAAATAATGTAGACAGTAGAAAAGTGAAATGACTTTTTTCCAAAGTAAACTTATTTAAAACTAACACAGTTATTAAATAGAAGCCTTTTTGTAAATTGCCTTTATTCTGGGAATCTTTAATAATTTCCATTTAGTAAATCCTTATCCGTAAATGCCTGCCAATAACCTCTGCATAAACATGAAAGCATCCACATTTCTAAACTTTATGACAGTTAAAAAGCAATTTTATGAATATTTATGAAGGCAGTAAATTATTAAAATAAATATATATATTTACACAGTAGAACAGCATCTTCATTTAATGGATGCGGAAAAAATGTTAATATGTGAACATTTTAACGATGAAGTGGTTTGGCCTTCAGGGCTTTTGTTACTCTATTAAAAGTTAATTTAGGACAGAAATTATGGCTTTTTTCTTGAATCCTAACCCCAAAAGATTAAATTATGATCAAGACTCACAACATTTTTCAAAAAATGAATCTGGTGATGGTATTTCCAGAGGCTGGATATTGAAACTATTGTGCAGTTCTCCCCAGAAAAAAGTCTCTGGCTTCTTTTATGCATTCAAAGTGGTGACAGATACTCAGACAAGCTGTAGGGCAGAGGGGCTGGGTGACAGTGAGGTGGTTTCAGCAATCTGTCACCACATATTTTAAACTATTAGCATATGTTTCTTGTCTACAAACACAGCAGGCAACTCAGGTCCCTCTTTCTTAACAAGGTGTTCTACATCACTGAAGTGATTTGCTTAATCACTTCAAAATAAATTTCATCATCTTTCCCCAAATCAATAGATCCTCCTGATTCAAAGACATAAGGGGGTCTGGTCTGACCTCCTGTATGTAACTGGCTAGTGAAGGTCACCAGTGATCCCAGTATCCTCAGTTCCACCAACACACAAATTTTCCTTTTAGTCAGAACACTAGAAGGTAGTAACTTTTAATCCAAAAGTGTGAGGAAGCAAATACTCTACCTATTTTATGGTAGTTTATTCCAGAAGTTGAGTTTCACTTCCGTGCTACATTTGTCTCATTTCAGCTTTCTCCTTAACAAAGTTTGTCTTCTTCTTAATCACCTCCCCTCTTCATTCAGAAACAATGCAGCTCTTACCAGTGTCTCAGATTAGGCACCAGGTCCCTTTAGGAGTAGGCACAGTAGACTGAAGTTTCCCTCTGTCACTTATTCAGCACTGTGAATTATTCTGGCTAAAGAGACAGAATTACTAGCATCGTGGCTATGCCAAGTTAATGCATCATATGCGTACTCCTGGTATGCTTCACTGCTCAGTCCACTGGCTTCGTTTGTGTTCCTATAGGAAATTGTCACTCTAGGTGCGGGAAGTAGTAAATTCCCAAACCATTCAGTGGCATTCGAAAATGCCTTTGCCATATTGTAATTTGCTCCAGCCCTTGAAGCTTTTTTTCTACCGTACTTTTCTCCCATTTTACATTAATTTCATAAAAGGGTAGAAACTGGCTCCCTTACTGATCTTAATAGTGCCGTACCAATGGTAAACCCACTTTCTAAAACCCTACTCCACTCTGATTTATATATATGTTAATACATACCCCTTTTTTTCTCTATTCTTTTTATCACAACAATTTAAACTCTACTTTCCAGCCCCCACCCCCCCCAGTCAATGCTCTTTTTGATACTTTACCCTGCTATAAAGGTGGGTCCATATTCATTCTTTTTATATGTATAATTTATCGTGTGGCTGTAGTGACACATCCCCTATTTGAAGAGGTTCAGCTTAGGGGATCAAGATGTGTTGGTGTGGCTCTGCCAGTACTCTAGGAAATGCACCCACTGCCAAAGCTGCTGCCCCGCTTGCCCTAATCGGACAGTATGTTCTGTTTCAGCAGAACAGAAATACAACATTCCCAGTAACATCTGAAAAATCATATTCAATTACAAAATTGCAAAAATAACTTAAGGTCAGAATTCTACAAATCTTGTTCTCACAAAGCAGCTTAAATTTATGAACCTTACCAAATTTAATCAGAATTATTCATGTTGAGGATTCAACTGCATATTCTAACATCACATTAACGTTAAGCTTTTCTGCATACTCCAGATTCCCTGTACATTCCAATTCCAAACTCCTCCAAGCTCTGGACCCTGTCTGTTGTTTTCAATGTGTCTGAAGATATGAGAGATGGGCCTAGCCTGAAAGACTGAAGGTATAAGCTTCAAATTCTTTTCAACCTTGATCTTCCTCCAAATTTTGTACCCTATCCGATCTCCATAAAATACCAAACTAAACTTGAACTACAAAAATATTGTCAGTAATAAAATTATTTTACAAAATATTCAATTTTCCATCACTTGGGCTTATTTCTACAACTTACTACCTCATACATCAAGTACATGGTGTTTTTTACCAGAATATACTTCTTTCCGTTAACATGATGTAAAGACTAAAGAAATGTTGTTCAGTTTTCATGGCGAGTTTTCTGCCAGCAGCATTTTATTATTTCTTTCAGGCTTTTCCCAATGGACTTGATGTGAAAAGAAAGAACATTTTAGATTAAAAAAAAAAAAAAAAAGGCAAATTAAAAAACAGAAAAGGAGAAAATAGGAACACATGAAAAACATCAGGTTGATGATGGCAGTAAAAGA
Source organism: Falco rusticolus (assembly GCF_015220075.1). NCBI lineage: Eukaryota > Metazoa > Chordata > Aves > Falconiformes > Falconidae > Falco > Falco rusticolus. Next base: position 23,132,065 of record NC_051199.1, read on the forward strand.
GGCAAAAAGCATACCAATGTAATGGAAAATGCAAAGCTGAAAAAATAGAGACAATGATTAGAAACTCTGCTATGAAGATGAAACCTTGGTGCAGGATCTATAAAAATAAGACCCAAATCCAGAATAAAAACATTTTTATAATAAGAATATAATAATAATGAGAAAATAAAGAACTTAAAGATGTGAAAAGAGAAAGTTAAATACAAAAATTAGAACGAAAACCATTTCATATATATAGCATAAGTATATATAACACACTCTGTTATGAACTAGACTTCTGTTTTAATGTGATTAAAACCAAGCACGTGGAAGACAGAGATAAGAAAAAATATAGGCAGAGGGAAGTATCTGCTGAAACAGAAATGAGAGACTCAGAAGTAAAGTAACATAAACATTAGGGGGAAAAAAGATACAAGGTGATTCAATAATAAGAGACTGGCCCACTTAAATCAGCAGGACTGGCTGTTTAAGGCAGTTTTTCCTCTTTTACCTCACAGTATTCCGTCAAAAGAAGAATCCATTGTTCATATCTTCCCACATAGTTTCTCATACTTATGAGAAAAGTAAAGCTTACAATTAGCTCTCAGAGACACAATTAATATTCTAAAAAAATAAAGAAAAAAAAAAAGAGGTTTAAAGGGCAACTTTCCCACCTGCATGATCAGAATCCAAACAGTAGGTTTGGGGAGTTGCATTTTTAGCTGAGATCCCAAGCGGCATTTGAGAGTCAATCTCCTGATCATAACGTGCGTTGGTTCAATAGTGTAACATATTCAGAACGTGCAAATGGGATTCTTCTGCAAGAGTGGATAGAACCAGAAGGTGTGCTAATACACCTCAGCTGCCAATTAGCATTTAGTTTCTTGGAAGATACTACACCACTCAAAATAAAGCTCCTGAGATGGTGCCCTATCCTCAGTACCAACTGTTTTTCCTACTCCCTCAGGCTGCACTTCTTGCTAATTTAGACATAGTAAGTGCTTAGAGGAACACCACTTCAACTGGTAAAATGTCCATCCCCCAGACCCTGTAGAACAGTGCTATTACAGCAAATTTGCATCTTCATCAAATTCCTACTTTGTGAGCTCCAACTGCTATTTCACTGTTTTTGTCAGTTAGCGGTGAAATCAGTATAAGTTCTACTGGTGGAAATGATGCACCGAAATACAAGTTCAACAATGATAACTGACCTTTCACAGGCGTAATTAAATTGCATCTATATAATTTAAATAAACAGTTAAAGCTACTCACTTGAAAATGGTATATTGACTGAGACAAGAATTACTCTTATAAAAAAATATTAGTGGGTTATTTTCTGAACCTGCGTTGTGGTTCCAAATTGTGCTTTCTCTGGCCAACAGAGCAGATCCTGATTATCTTAATTAGAAGATCTGGAGTCACTGTGCTTTTATAATTGCTTTGTGAATTGGGAATGAATTGTTAAATATTTAGTCGGGCTAGTGTAGTGTCTGAAGGGCAAAACAGCATTTTTGTTTATAAAATATTTGCAACAAGAAGGCAGTTCCTGACATTGAGAGTTTAAATGTAGTGTATATGTTACACATAATAGACCCAACATGTAAGTGGACTAGAGAGCTGCATCTCTGCACTCTCTGCCAGTGCTGGAGTGGGAGAAGAAAGAACAGGGATAGACATACTATGTACCCCCCTCCCCACACATAACTGCAACCAAAGAAGAAGGAGAAGGGAGTGGCAGAAAAACACTTGTTCTGAACTGCTGGTACCCTATCCACAGAACAGCAAATCCTCATGATTCTACAGAAGGGACTGACCATTAATGGCAGGGGGAAAAAGTCTTGTCTGCCGATTTCAGGGTATCTGCTTACACATTTTACATATAAGAAAGCACCACAGAGGTTAATGTTCTTCTCCACTCTCACTCCCCTTTCTTCCCTATGAGGTGGGCAAGGATGGCAGAAAGGCCAACTCCCCACAGACCATTAGGTCTCCACATTATGCCACGATGAATCAAGTTACAGTATCATTTCTTAAAGAAATGAATAAACAACAGCATTAGCCCTCCTGTAGTGTATGGTACTGCTTACTGTCTCGCAATCCCAATGCTGGCAGCAGCACATCCATGGCAAGGCCCAAAGCACTGGGCTTTAGACACAGCCCCGTGGGATGGGAGAGACCCAGGGAGGCTGGGATCTGGGGCCAAGGCGAGCGTGGTGCTGTGCTCTGCCCCTCCTCACAGCATGCTCTGACGGCAGCCCGCAGACCTACCTACCATTACGCAGAAACAAGATTCAGCGCAGTGTTATACATACATTTTTTGCAGAGAGATCCAAATATTCCTGATCCTGTTGCCTCCTCCTCCCTGTCCCATGCTTTATTAGTTTCTTTAGGGATTTCTTTTTTTGCAAAAGATCTTAAGTACACACAAAGAAAATATGGTGTACTACTGGGGCACTGTAAGATACGCAGCAAATAAATAACTATACACATAAAAGGCACGGCAGATTGAAGTAGCTAGTATTAAGGAAGAATCATAATGACTTACTGGGATAAAATGGGAAAGTCTCGTTCCGGTATTTGAAATTGAAAAAACCCACCCAACAAAGCAATTGACTAACCTTATAAAGCAAGGCGATTGTCCTAGCTTCAAAAGTGCAATGTTTTTGGTCACGTTTGTAATAGCTTGAATCCGAATCAGGTCTTCCGTGGTCCCATACGGTATAGGCAACAAGTTCTGCCTGCAAAGAGAAGACAAAGTTCAGGCTATACCTACAACCATGCATCACTGGGTGCTCCTTCTACAGAAACAAAGTTATTTCATAAGTACAAGTACCTGAGCAGAGTTCTGCCATTAGCGTACCCCCACCTCCTAACCATGAATACCTTAATAACAAGAGCTGAGAATTCAACCTGACAGATTGTATCTTTGTAGTTTTCATTCACAATTCCTCAGTTGTGATAAAAAAAAAAAAAGGGGTTTTTTTGCCAGTAGTTACAATAAGTGGTGCTGATTCTCATAAGAATATCCCCTTGTTAGCTAAAGGAATGTATTTAAAACCACATAATGGATAATAACTCACTTCTGTTAATTTTCTTAAAAGGAATCAGAGTCTTATAAAGCATTTCAGAAAATGAGTGTTTCATTATCCTGGTCACTCATGTAAATATATAGATAATACATACTCTACTAATATACCGTGTTACTGAGCAGCCTTACCTTAAGTATTCAAGTATTTTCTTATAAACCCTCAGTTATCCACACATTATACTCAGATAACCATAGTAATAACAGACTACACCACTCTGACTGTAAATGTAAATGTTTTTTGTTTTTTTTAAATATAGTATATATAATTTTTTTAGAGTCACTTTCAAATAAATTAAAAGTGTTTAGAGCATGAAAATGTTCACTTTTCAGTTAGGACACTGCAAGAATATGTAGTAAAGGTCAAAGTTATTACTAAATGTCAAGCACTGGCAGGGATGGAAAAATACTGCAAGATGTGTTTTCAAGGTTTTTTTTTTTAAAAAAAATATACATATGCATAAATTAAAGAATGACCAAGGGCATTTTGCTCATGCATTTCTAGCAATATATTCTGGTGAAGACCAAGTATGAGGATAATCAGTCTTGTACATTATTATTTTAGAATGTTATGGAGCTCTCATAACACCATCAAAGACATTCTGGAACCTCTAAATCCCTAGACAATGTTCACATAAAACAGAAATACAAGAAGACACAAGAATATTACATGAGTGTTTAAAAATTAAAATAAGAGAGGCAGTACAAGATGGAAAAGTTTCTTTTTCTGTTCAGTTTTGGTAGCTGAAGTATGGATTCATTGCCAAAGGCAACAGTTCTGATTTTGGGCATCTCTACGCAAACTGTTTGATTTCAAGCATCAGTTGTTCTGGATATGTAGGATGTGTGAAATTTTACTAGATTCCTGAACACCGGTATTTTTGGAAAGTATTTACCCTTATACAACTGTATCTAAACATTTAGTCTGAGTTTGCACCTCAACATTTAAGTTGAAATCATACAAAAAAATTTCCAAGGTTCCCATCTTAAATGTATTCTTTTAAATTTTCAAGGTAGCAGGTTTCTAAGACTGTAACACAACATCAGTGCTGTACAAACCAAGTGTTTAGAAAGGTCAGCCAAAGTTATAAAACACGTCTGGAGAAGACAAACATCAGATTTAACACCAAATACTGAAATGTACGAACAGAAAACCTTGTGCTTCATACAGTTTCTTCTAAAATATTTGTCAATTTTAATATCTAAAGAACTTGACAACTATTTCATAAGAAAATTCAAATGGTGACTACAGGCTTAATCAAATATAAACATTTCCCTGTGCGACCGTCATATCTGAAAAGTATGATGAAATCAAGTAAGATGTTTTTATACTAGTTGAGGCTAATTTATATTTTACATAATCTCATGTCCCTGGTTACAAAGAGTTCACCTCAGATGAGGAAAGGGTATTAGCTAGTGTATTTCCTTGAAGTTTACACAAATGTTGTAGATTTAAGGCTTATTTTAATTTCTACATACAGATGTGTCAATAGACATGCTTCAGTGCAATAATTATTCGTGTCTCAAAAGTCTTATGACTTGAGAGGTTATACCTAGGCTGATTTCTCAGGGAGACCTCAAATCTAATTCCTTTGGACCCAATGCTTTTCCCACTTACCCTCAAGCAAAGCAAAAACCAGAGCTTTCATCATTCGTATGAGAGAAACTACACTGAATATTCCTGAGGCAAAATCAATACACAAAGATATAACATAATGAAGTATCAAACCATTTGCTCCTACAGTACGCCTGTGTGAAAATGAGATCCCTGCCCATCTACATTCATGTGCCTCTTCTCTTCACATTATTTTCACTAGCTGCTCCTCCGGGGTGCTATCCACTGCTCTGTAAACAACAAAACGACATGCTTGTACAATTATTAATGCATTTAGCAACTGCCCTTGGATGTTCTTAGTTAATTTATGGATGCAGACTGCATCTTCAAGAGCTGCACACCGGTCTTTCCCATGCAAGCTCAACAAAAGCAGGCTGAATAAAAGGTCCTACAAAAGCACAGCTCATTTTTTAATTATGTGAGAACCAGAACTTGACTCCCTGCTGCCCCAAACACTTGCAAACCACGTTCTTTGCTCCAAATGTTAAAAGCAAGCCCCAATGCCAAAGCTATCAAATACATTCATACATTGAGAGTACATGTAAGAAGTCATTACATAATGAAAAAGTAGCTGGGTACAATATAACAAAGAGTTGCATGTGCTTTCATTACAGATCTTCCACATGAAGAATATGTAAAAACTCAATATATCTCTATTTTGCACTTGCCCAAAAATAAGTATGTCCTAAGCCTCTTGCTACTGTCCAAATTTAGGGGTACTTGCACACTTCTGTTTCACTGTAACTTCAAAATGGTTCTCCTTCTCATCACAAACATTTTACCTGTAATTTACCTTTGAGGGAATTGTGGGTAAAAATATTGCATGTGTCTGTCTACCAAAGCAAGCTATCAAATCTTGGTAGCATCACATATAGCCTAGCAGCTGGAGGTTTGCACAGGTAATCTCTGATGTAACTTCAGTTAAAATGACAAAAAAACCCCAGAATAATATCTTCTCTTGAATAAAAGTACAGACGGCTTGTCTTCTGCCAAATGAAGTCAATAATTCACTACAACAGTTGAGAACAAAGTCATAACATTTTGGCAGTGCAGTCCAGAAACTAATAAGTAAACATTAAATTATGAAAATATTTCTTAAAAATATTTCTACCCGTTCTTTTCTTCTACACTTGAATACTTGAGCAAAATTTTTAATTAAAAGAAAAATATTTTTCACTGCTTAATAACAACATCTCATCAAATACAGTACAGTAACACTAGCTCAGAGTAGTTTAGTTTTGGTTTTATTTAATAGACTGGGGCTTAACTAATTGGCTCCTTTACTTCTAGCATAAAATAAACTACTGAAAAAATACACCTTTAAAATAATGTTTAAGAATCCTATTGAATCCAAAGAGTGCTACCCTCTGAATTACCCACTGAGAAATTAACAGGCCATTAATGTTGCACAAAGTCCTATTTTAGTTATAACATTAATAACACCTCCAAAAATGAATAAAGATTAAATCTGCTATTCTTTCTTTTTTCTATTTTAGAAATACTTACAACATGACATAATCCTCATTTTATACATACCAGATTTTAAAAAGCAAAATACCTCACCCTTAACTACCCATATTTGATAAACTGCTTTCCTTTGATAGGATAATTATGTTCAAAAACAAAAGAGAACTCATCCTTTTATCAGGTGATGAAAAAGAGCACTTGTGTACTTGGTTTAGACATGCAAGGGTAAATCCTCTTACCCTAAACCTGGGAAACTGCTAAAGAATGAGTTGTTTTATCCATTTGAATGAGGTACTTACTCTTCAAATTGTTTCATGCTATGCCATTTGAAAGATATGACTATTTAGGAACAAATTGCAATGTGCAATATGGAGTTCAGTAGTATTCCCCCATGCATGAAATGAAGTAGGAGTAGGTAATAAAACAAGCATTTTTAGAAAAAGTAATTATTTAATGTTAGCCTTATTATTAGTTTCTAAGTCCCAAGATGATGCTCAATGAGTTGTAAATGTACCATCTTAAAACCTATGATAAAATTCCCCCAAAACAGAAAAGACAAGCACTCTGAAAATGACACAATCAAAACAGTCAAGGATCTTTTCCCAATTTCTTCTACTTATTTCCAAAATGCAAGAGAATAAAACAACATACTTCATCCAGTCACAAATGAAAAACGGTAAGGCAGGTCTTGGAAAGGGAAAGTATGAATAACTGTATGAAGCAGGTGGCAGCTGGGGTCTTGAAGTTGTTGGATACTATTTTAAAACTTTGCTTTCTTTGAAAAGGCTGAGGTGATTTAAAAAGAAAAGTTAAATAGGTCAAACATAATAATGGAAATATGTTTGTCATATCACATCATTATTATTCAGTCTCCTTGAATGAGGAAAGGAATTTAATAACAGCATTATATATCTGCATCCAATACACTGGTTAAGAGGCTGATTGTGGCCAATTTGCCTGGGGCATACAGGACAAGACAAACACTATGGGAAAAACCCACAGAAAAAAAACCACAAAACAAATTCCAAGCTAGTACACCCAGGAAAGGATGTTTCCCACAGCCACCAAAGTGCAGATGGAGTCAGTGCAGATAAAAATGTAGCTCTTAAATGCATCTGCTCTAGCTATCAAGGCTGGGAATCCCAGGGCAGAAGAGCACCACACCTGAGCAAACAGTTTTACTATTATTTTTTAAGAGAACACATTAAAGATCAGCACTGAGTAACCTCAAATCATATCTGAACGGTGTAAACTTATGCAGAAAACAAAACCAAGGTAGCATATAGAATGGCTGTGGTGAAAAATCTCCTCTTCATGTTACCTGTTGCCATTGCCATAGTTCAGTAACCTCCAATTATGAATAAAACCTATCAAATGCTATCTGTGAACTCATATTAATTAACAGCTTCTACTCAAGACTATTTGGGAGGTCAGGACCGTAGTAGCTGCAGCTATGGAAGCGACTGATTTCAGTAGCACAGTCAAGCTCATATCCCTGCCAGTTCTGACCTACCCACCAAAAGAGTGTCAGAAATGGATGACCTAAAGAAAACTCAAGTATTGAGGAAAACTAAATATTAAACACTATGCACACAATATATTTAGGTTTACTTATTCCTCAGAATCAAGACAATTTCTCCAAAAAGCACGTATGTAATACTAGAAGTATCAGCTCCTCAGTTCTGTGACTGCTCAGGCTTACCACATCCCTTCTTTCATTCAAGTCAATGCCCTTTATTTGCCCTTCAACATCCAGCTACTATTTTCAGGTTGTTCACAAAAGAAAGGTAACAGAAACATCCAATGCATGATCAATCACAAGCAAATAACCTTCAACTAGTCATCCTGCCCGAAGTAAAAACTCCAAAATATATTTGCAAATTGTATCTGAGAAGACGGCAGTCTGCAATCAGGACATGAGGCTAACTTTAATTAAACACTTCACTATAATTTATTTGCACAGCTCTAAAACTGAGGCTGAAGGCAGCATTCAGCAGAGCATAAAAGTAAACTCAAGCTGGTTGTAGATCAAAGCTGGACATCAACAAATGCAAAGAAAGCTGCAAACATAAAACCAGGTCTTCTCTAAACTTAGAGAAATGGAAGAAAGAAAAGGGAAGATAACGGAGCTGTGCCCAAGTATGCCAAATCATTTGTTGGTGTAAAGCATGCTCTGCTTTCTGACAGGAGCTGCTGCTCCTATTACAGCCCAAAGCACCCCTTCGATAATCAGGGAGCCACAGCTGTTTCCCTGTGATTGCTACCACCCAGCCTCCTTCACTGTCCTATTGAGCATGCACACCAGAGACAAAATAAACCATAACCACCTTTCCACCTTTCACATACTGTTTTTCCACAAAAAACACTAATATTCAAAGATATCTTTCAAACTTTGTCCTTTACTTGGTTCTAGCTAAAAAGAGGGACAGAGAGAGACCCTCTGTGTTTGCAGGGTTTGTGGCATGCAGCTAATGACTATCGGATGTCTCTAGTTAACTAAGTGCTGATGGTTAAACGAAGAAAGTAACGTGCCCAACTGTTGATTTCTTTTACAATGCTGGCACTCGGTGTGAGTAGGGTTTGTCACTGTTCCTTCATGCGTAGGACTCACTGAAGTCAAGTGCAAGTGCAGCAAGTTTTATTTTCTGTTTTATGTTGTTAGCCTTAGCATTATCAAAAGGGAAAAAGATCTGAGGAAGCATGACCAAGGGTGTAATTCAACATTTGATAAAATAAAGACAAGTCCAACACAAGCTAGAAAAAAAAATCAGGAAATAATCTGAGGCAGATGACAGATTCTTACGAGGAGAGCCCTTGGGTGGGGTGGGGGTTCATATGAAAGAGTAGTTTCTCATAGAGCTGCCTTTGCTATAAAACAAAAAAAAACTTTCTTTAGAACTCAGTTTTTATGCAAACACCACACTCCAGTGTTTACATTAATTTCAAAATAACACTGTCTTTGAAATCCCCTGGTGAGCTTTCCACTCTCTATTTACTTTATAAAAAAAACGGGTATCACTTCACAATCCAAGCATGTTGCCTTTGGTAGCAAATGTTACTTACAGTGTTTTGTATGTCCTACGATACTTACCATTCCCAAACTATCTTAGAAATCTTGTAGATAAATTTGGGGTAATTACAAAGAAATGTCTCTGTGATATCCTGCAAATGAGTAAACTGTATATTTGAAAGTAAATCCTCCTACATTCTTGGCCAAATTTGGACACAGCTTACCCAGGCTCTATTTCTAGTAGCACAGGACTCCCTATCCTTGACCTTCTTGTCTTACTAGAAAACTGGAACGAGAGAAATAATTGTATGCCTTGCAAAATAATAACCAAACTTAGTTCTGGGCAACTGTGTGAGGCAAGTCAAAAAGAGCTGATTTCTGCAGATTGAATCTGAATACACTGCCTGATCCAAAAAAAAGCAAATCATTACATATCTGGATTAGCTGAAGCTGATTTTGCTCTGTTACAATACCAAGAGATGCACCTGACCAGCAGCACCTGGGCAGATTTAAATCACAGAACTTCAATACTGCTCCACATAGCAAGATGCGCGTGTGTCTGTGTGTCATTATATAACTAGCGGGTTTTACCTATAAACACTTCTCTTCGGATTCATGACATTTTGTCTTTGTGGTTGTCAGCACCTTACTGTATAGAACTTTTCTTTCTTTGCTTCAATATTCATGCTCATACAATAGGATTCCAGAGTAATTCAACATGACTCATAGTGTCAGTTAACAGTCAAAAAAGATTCTCAGTACCTAGTTTTTATTACATAAAATTGCACACTGCATCACAATGGCAGCTAAAACTGTACTTTGTACCAAAACATGAGGAAAAAAAGATATGCTTTAACCTGAGTTTAACTGAGCTCGGCCTTGCAGAGCGAATTCAGCCACAGGCACGTTGTACACGCTTGCTCTGCCGCCTCGCCCCATCTGCCCAGCTAACGCAGCTCCCTTCCAGGCAAGGATCTACTGAAGCTTCTCCTATAGGATGCTTTTGCTGTTCCAGTGCCATTTTTAAAAAGACACTGAGGCTTAACTTGTTTGCTTGCTTGCTTTTTACAGCTTATATCATGTTTTTTCACCTACCAACTCCCAGCGAGACTGAATTAAGATTGAAGCCTTTTTATAGCCTACAGAAGAGAACCTCTTCTGTGTTTTATGGTTACAGAGCCCCAGCCAAATCTGAGCTGACATAATTCCATTCCCTGTTGGTACTGCTCATCCTGTAGACTCCTCCTGTCAATTCATTAATATTTCCCTCCCACCCTCTGTCCCAAATCACATTCTTAAGAGTCTCCCCTTAGCAAAAGGCAAAACTAATACTTGGATATTAATCTTTTAACTCATGTTATCCAGCAAGGTATCCAAACAACAAATCTTTCCCTCCCCCCCATCTTTCCTAATTAGATTTCAATGAAGATCTAGTTTTTCAAGTATTCTAAAATAAAACATTACTATTTTCAGTCATATAGGTATTTTATTACTATTTTTTAAAATCTCTAAGAACATTGCTTTGGTTATAAAACATCGAAGGATACAATACCATTTGATGCTTAAAACTTATCAAAAATTTAATTAAGTCAAACTTTCATTAAGCAATGCTGATCATTCGTCAACTGACTTGTGACAACTATGTAAGTGTTTAATATTATTTATATACCCCTCTTTATAAGACTTAACTGCAAAGATACTTAGTAGCACTAGTCCCTAAAGCATAAACCACATTGATCATAGTTTCCTAAGAAGAAACAGTAATCTGTATTTGCCAGCCTACTTGGTTTAGCTTATTCAGGGGGAATTATTCATGCAAATATAAATTTACAAATTACATAGACTAAAGATAAACTAAACACAACAGAATTGTTCAGCTGTGATGTGACATCTTAAAAAATAAATCATAAGATACATATGTACAGAGTTAATCATAATGGTGTGATTTCAACCCAGCTTTAAAATTTGCAATGAAATAGCTCTAATGCAGAATTTCCCGTTATGTCAGAACTCAAAAGATTCCCAGGGCCGGACTGCAGTGAGGCACAGGTTTTATTGGCTACTCTCAAACACAAATGATGAAAGCAAAACATCCAGAGGCTGCAGACCGTCCTCTTTCAATGACCTTTTTATCATAGACCAAACAAAAACCTGGCATTCACTCCTATAGCAGCTAAAATCATTAAATCTTTAGAGAAGATGCTTGCACCTTACAGAAGGCACCTAGGAGTGCTTTATATACAAATCAGCTCTGCAGGCAGCAGCAGAAACTGCCAGCTAGGCAGCTACTGTGGGGAAGGATTCATCTCAACGGGGCAGGAGAGGTTACTGAATGGCACTGGGCACATCCCCTCCGCCTGTCCGTCAGCTCTATGTGAAAAACAGAGAAAGATGAGTTTGCACCTACACAACCAGAGAAGGAAATAATCTCCTGCCTGCAACAACAGGTCATAAGAACAATGTCCTGGGAATGCAAACACTGTCTATCAAAGACTGTGCGTCAAATGCAGCAAACTGTTACATGGAAGTGCTTTTGAATCTAAATAATATTTAAGTATTTCATGTTCTGACTATAATACATTTGATTCTCTAATTTCCTAGAGAGCAGTGTTTCAACATTGTTTAATTGTGTCATGTTTAGAGTTAGTCTGGCTATGTCAAAACAAAAATATCTAGAAAACAGCCTTAAAATTTTCAGGTTTCCAATTTTTGCCCTGATTCCAAACACATTTTGAAACCGCACCATTTTCACAGGATCAGAAGCCTGTTTCCCAACCAAATTTCATACTAGATCATGCACAGCATACTGAAATACACAGGCTAGCTGTATCTCTATGGACAATTGCCATCCAAACACACAAAACATATGTTGCTGTTACTGCAAGTATATCGATATGTGAAGATAAAATAGATATCTACCTCAAAGATGCAGATAATCACACATATGTACAAGAGGAGGTCATTCACTGCATCAAGAGATCACTTGAACTTTCAGAAATGTATTGAAAACTCTGTTTTCCAGAGTATAATAAATGCTGTTTCATAGAGTACTTATAGCCCTTGCTTGGCCAAACATCACATACTTGACCATAATCATAGAGATGCCCAACCACGTAGTGCTGTAAACGCAAATCTAAGCGTTAAAGCAGCGTTTTATAAAACCTGCAGCACCAAACATGCAGTTGTGAAAAGGAAAATGACACCTTTCCTGTATCATATGAATTTTGCTGTTTTGTGTCATTACACCGAGGTATAGGTCTCTAAATTACATCTGTAGAAAAAGGACTGTGGAAAAAATATGTTCTAAAACTAGAAATACATTCAGATGTCAGAAAAGAACTCCGATGAAAACAAAGAATATACTTGAGCAATAACAAATTCAGGTGGCCCAAATGACTGACCAAGACAAATATAAAGATGGTTGTATGTGAAAACAGCACAGCTTTATGTGATTAAACAAGTATATATTTCCATTTTTTGATCACCTAACATTTTGGAAAGTAGACTTATCTTACAAGAGACATGTAGTGTGTGATTCAGGTATCACACTTAATAAAGTCATACCAGGAAGAAAACCAAGTTCTTGGTTGTTTCAGGCTTTTTTTTTTTTTTTTTTTTTTTTTTTTTTTTTTAATGCACTCGCTATTTTGGAATTGTCATTTGGTCATTAAATGTGATACTGTATTTTGCATTGCTTAGCCATCTAAAGGTTTTTATATGGCAGCACCATTTATCTTTTATTTCAGAAATCGCTAACCATTCTTAAATTGTTTTATTTTAATTAATAACAGCAAGACTTAAACAGGAGCTCTGGATAGGTCCCTGTCCACTATCCTTGCTATAGCACTATCCCAAGTCTTTACAAAGGTTAGAGTGAAGGTTTTCTTGAATTGTGCCATATTTCACAAAGACATTTTGATCATTCGACTCTGCTAAGTGTTGGCAGAAACACCACGAAAAACTTGTGAACTTGGTTCCTGTGCTCTCAGCAGGGATGGAAAATCCTGGAGAAAAAGAGGAAATCCCATGCGCAGGACAAAACTGCTTCTTTTTAGGAAAGGGTGGAGTAAACCATTCACCTTGTACAGTGGTTTCCCAATAAACTGCATCTCAAAAGAAAAGCTGGAAAACTGTTGAGATTATCTAAAACATATGGGAAGGTCTGAAGAGATTCTGGAATATGGAGAACTTGATGGGAGGAAGGAATAGTCTGACGCGACGTCACGTAACTGATTTCACTGGTTAACACAAAATCTTTGCCATCGCTAGAGCCTGTCCAGAGCTCTGGGGCTGGATCTGAACAGAGCTTACTTCACCTTCCACACAGCCTGGAATCCATGTCAGCCCCTTTTACAGCAGTAGCAAAGTGCTCACTATGATTGTAGCAATAGTACTTCATGGTACAGCTTTCAATAAAAGAAGTTAGAGACATGCCTCCAGAATTATTAGTTACTACAGAAATCTGTAATCTATTCTTCCTCTTCATCTGTTAGCGATCCCTTCTGCCCGGGATGTTGAACAATCAAAAAACGAAACTAGAAACAGGGAGCTCAGTATGCACTCCCATAAATTCCGATTCAAGCACAAATCTCCCTAACGGTCCCTCTTCCCCCATTAGGTGGACCCTTTCCCAATTTTAGAAAACACAAGAGACTAAATTCGACAGGTGAGACAATGGAAGCACAACAGTCATCACTTAAAATAGTCTCTAGTTGTATCTTCTACTGAAGAGGTTCCCTCTGTATTTTTCTTCATTTGCCTTTACATTTTTGGTAAACATTTTACAAAGACTATGCATTCTGATAAAACTATCTTCACTTTCTGTGGAGAAAACTGAAAAATTATGAAAAATCATTCAAGCAGAGCAACTCCACAGACATTAAGACAACAGCAATAAGATCATCAGGGAAAGAGCTGAACTGCAAAGAATCAGTCTTTTCCATCAGACCCCGAGCCTAACACTGTCCATATTGATACAACTTCTCATTCTAGATTTTTAGTTTGTCATTATGTGATTGTAGTATTTTTTTTTTAATAGCCTTAAGAGGTAAGAGTTTTGTAGGTAGAAGGACAACATGGACAAAGACATGAGAAAATGTTTTGGAATAAAAATGTTGGTTAGATGAATGATGCAGTAATTCTTTTGCCAGTAACGTAATTTCTAGCTTTTCATGTCATTTCATCCTTTAAAATATCCCCCCAAATAAAGATCGTGCCTGGCAAGCATTGACCTGCAGTAGGAGGAACATCTCTCCTGATGACAACGCAGCAGCAGGAGCTTTCTTGCATACTTAAGCAGCTTTGCTCTCTACTAGCTGAAGCCATTGCCAGACCTCTTCTATCCTTATTCACCTCTGTCTGCCCCTCGAAGACATCAGTGTGAAGCAGTGAATTTTACCGGAGACAAGACTAACTCTGTATGGTAACATAATTCAGTGGAAGGAAGATAAATTCCTTGAAGCATCTTCTTTCTCACACACACCTACTCTTGGGCCAGTCACAAGATGGTGATTGATTAGTCACCTTCTCTTTGAACTGCAGAGCACAGGAACATAAGAAATAATTATGAGAACAGAACTGATATATCTTACAATTAATTCACATTAAGGTTCTTTTAATGAATGACACACAGTAACTAATATTCATTACATGAGGTGTTAGATGTGAAATTTGTTTGTATGTAATGGAAGACACAGCATATCAGACAGAAAAAAACTAAGAATACCTAATTCTAAATAAAAAGGAAAGACCAATGTATTTTCAGTAATGTTTAGTTGCCACAGATTTTTTTATTACTGTTAAGTGAATATGTCTCTCCTGGGATTGCAGCTGGTGGGCACAGTCAGAAGTGCTGTATTTCCAACCAGTTTAGAAGTGAAATTCTAAACAAAAGCTTTTTCTCAGGACATTTTAGTCTGGCCAGTGAACAGGCCCTAGCATTTTGACAGTTCACATACACACCCAATGCAGTTCTGCCAGCTGCACCTGGATACCAAACTTAGACTTGCCTAAGGTTAGTAACTGGGTCTTTTTTATTTTTTATTTTTCATTATTATTATTTTTTACTTTTTTAAGAAATCAGTTTTCATATATTTTTTCAACCAGCTGTATCACAGCTGCACATTTTTTTTTTCATCCTGCTCTGAAAGGTTTCAAAAGACATTTGCTTCAAAGGGTTTTCTCTGGGAGAAGTCATCTTCACTTTTTTGGTCTTTCTTACTATTAACGCCCTGTGACCAGGTTTATAGCATTCCTCAAAGCAGCCTCTAGAGAGGTACATCCTTCGCTCTTTTATACAAAACTTCTTCAACAATGAAATACAAGCTGCTAATGTCTGTCCTTGCCAAATTATTTATATATTGCCAGCTTTTTATCCCCAACTAGTTGAGATTACATTCAAAACATGTCACTTAAGCTTTTTTTTTTTAAAGTAAGAACTTATTTCCACTCTTTCTAGCAATCATTTCAGAAGATTATATTTGGACTTCATATCACCACATCCTAACATAGAGATAGGAAATCTTCAGACTCGTTTTGGACTCTGAATGATACTTTCGTTTAAAGATATTGAAAAGATTTTCATAATGAGAAAGAAAAAAAAATGTCCCATAGCAAAAAAAATCAATAAGCTGATATTATTACATTAGAAGAAATACATTTTTAAGATTTTGACAAAATGTTGTCCAGTAGTGACTGTAAAATTTATACTGGTAGGCAGAGATAAACCACATTGCTAAGGCTTCAAGCTGGTAAGATTTACCACACTGCATCGAAGATTTAAATAGTCGCTTTCAATTCTTTTTAGCTGCCAGCTTTAATTCACAAGAGACAACACCATTATTTAGACTTTTTCTCTATTTTCAGAAAACAATAATCAAGTGCAGTATGTCAGAGAAAGTGATCTGGTCTTTTTAAAAAAGCTTGGTTTATTACAGTGTTTCTAACCCATATTCTTATGGATGACTGATGCTTGTGACTGCCAGGGTCAGAATTTTAGGACAAGGTTTCTAGGTACAGGATGTATAAGCGGGGTGAAATGAAATATTCCTTTGACTACAGATGCTTTTGTATAGCTAATATTCCTTAAAAGGTGTTAGGACTTTCCTCTCTGCCTCAAAAATAATAATTTAAAAAAACCCCACAACCGACTCACAACCCTCCCCCCCAAAAAATAAATGAATTCATCAATACTGTATTTTACAGTCACTCCTATCACAAAGCTGAGTAGCATTTTGAACCAGTGATTATTATTTATGCATGAAACTACATAAAAAAAACCCACCACCAACAATGAGGTTATGTAAGTAGATTTAGAGACAAGGATTTAGTATTATATAAACACAAAAACGTTTTGTTATTGTTCTCATTATATCAGTTATAGTTGTTTCTTATGTTGTTCTTATCACCCAAGCAATATTTTAAAAGCTGATAATACTAGCTTTCTCTGGTTTTTCTCTGTTCAAGAAAATGTATCGTTTTGGTTTGAGTGTAAGCAAAATCCTTTTAAGGCAGTTTTAAAACTTCAAAATTATGGAGAAATTTAAAAGAAAAAGATCCCTAATACCCAAACCAAACATTTCACTGCAGCGGCTGCTTTTTACTTGGAATTTCTCATCCGAGGAGGATACTGCCTTTGCAAAATTAAAAAGAAAGAACACAGGTATGCTGTTAGCAGGTTCATATTTACTAAAAAGTAAAAGAAATGACAGGGAGTCAAGAAGATAGCACTACCTAAGCAAAGCATGCCTTGTGGTTTGGCAGAAAGACTTCCACTTCACTTGGAGCTCCTTCGTACTCAGCTTTACAACAAACATCATTAACAAAAAGTGGGCATGAATGACGACTGGCAGGGTAGTTATCAACCCAGGTATCTAATAAACTGCACAGGTGACTGCAACTTACTGGGTCTAAATTATATACAATAAAATAATTAAAAAGAAAAATATTTCTGAGGTCCATGGATCTGCAGAAATTACTTCCACTTGTATTCTCTCACAGTGACTACTAACAGAAAAAATTCAACTCTGGTAAAAAATGATGTAATTCCCATTGACTTCAATAGGAAACTGACTTGCACTAAAAACTGAATAAAGCGCCAAATCCATTTCCCAAGTCCTCAGTGTTTTCACCCTTTAGTTTTTATCATGCAACTGGAATACAGATAGTGTTTATGGTTCAGCATCGCTCCCCCTCCAATATTGTACAGATGCCTTACTGAAAAATGCCTTTGGCTGATCATGTGTAATGGCATGGAAGCGCTCAGTGACCTGTTATAGCTGTAGATATTGGGATGCCTCACCTTTTGCTTTTTTTCATGTAAAAGAAACCACACCCTCATTCATTATTCGTGACATTATTACTAAAATGTCACTACTAATATTTCATTAGTAAAACATTAGTACAGTATTGATTCACAACTACAGAACAGCAGAAGGTTTTGCAGCAATAGGCATTTGCATCTTTGAAACTCTGCCCTTCAATGTTAGAAACATCTTGCAGCAGTATTAACTGGGCTTTCGTGCATGATGAACTACTGTTATTTTTAGGGAACTGTACAACTTTATTTATTAATGCTTATGTGATATATGCCAGAAAACTGACAGGATGTTCTGCAGGACAACTCTTCAATGATCTTTTTTTTCAGTCCTTGACTGCAATTTTAAATTATATAACCTTCACATTGTGTTTCACAGCTTTCTATATGTAATTATAATGGAGTGGCACTATGCTGTAGTTAATGTTGAATGTTGTTTTCTGTTTAAAGGTCAAGTCTATTCTAAAATCCATAGTCAGTGAGATTGTCTTGAAAATTTGCTGTGCCTACTTGGTATGCAGAACAGTGGTCCAAATTATGATTATTTGTGGAAAAGGTTTCTGAGAAATTCTTCTATAAATAAAAGATAAATAAAGCTCTTCTAAAACATCTAAATGTAACAAAAATTGCATGATTCTTCTCATTTGTGTGTATGTGTTATTCAACCTATAGCCCTAACCATCTGCAAACTGATTTCAGTTGCTAGGGATTCATTTTAGCTAGTAGATGTCTCTTCAGAGAAGAAATTTTCGAAAATGTTAATAAAGATAATAATGAACTAAATTGGTGTGCCTAAAAATTAAATGTATGCATGTATGGAGATCCCCTCTAGCTTGATATTTTGCACCAATGTGCCATCAAAAATGACTAAAAGACTTAGGGCGAGATGCTGTGACTATTTAATCTAAATTATAAGCACTATCTGCATTTGGAATTCAAGATGTGCAAGTGAACATGCTGCAGAAGGCTCATTTGGAAATTTTGCCTGGGGATAAAAATAACCTGGGAAGATTTTAAAATTTTCTAAAACCAACCCTCTGACACCAATCTTAATTCAGAAATATTGCTGAGGAAATTACCAATGATTAGCTAGAGGGAAGATAAAAGATACTAAGGGTGCACTAATCACATTTCCACCACAAGGAAACCAAACCAAATGAAAGCAAGCTGTTGGGTCAAGGACTTCCTGAAGTATTGTCCCTCCAGAGGAACTTGTAACCTTTTGGTGCAGAGGCAGAAATACAGGGAGCTGCAAGTACTGCAAGGGAACAGTGCTGCAGGACCGCAAAGACCTAGCAGAAAGGGGAGGGGACCGCAGGGTACACAGGAGGAGCCTGCAATCAGTGGGAAAGATGAGAGGAACAGGCAGTAGAAGAAAGGAAGGCTCCCATCTTCCTGCAGAGACAAGGGCCTGGGAAAGGACAGGATGGATTGGGAGAGGTGACATCTCAGCATAGCCATAGGAAAATGGGGTATTTGATAGGAAATACGCAAGCTCTGCTCCTTGTGAAAGAGGCTCTGACAGCAATCCCAGTCCTGCTCCCTTATTCTCATCTTGCCAAGATTGAAGAATGGTGGGAAGATCACTGAGTGAGCTTAACAGATGGGTTTGCACTTCTCATATTGCTTCAGGTTGCATTAATCTCTGCAGTGGGCTCTCATTTAGCTGTGAAAATGTCACCAAAACAAATGAACCAGAGCAGGCTGATATGCTATCAACAGATGCAGAGAATCTCTTCTGCATATTGTCATAGAGGCAAACAGTCAGTCTTCTCGCTTGTCTGCTCCCTGCAGCCCCTCCAAAACTAATCAAAGGTATCACTGGCTGAGTTGGGAGTGTAAATGCCTAAAATCAGCAGACACTTCAAACAGAAAAATGGGTAGAATCAGTCAGGGAACGCAGACAATGGCAGGGAAGGGAGGTGACGTCACAGAGGAGCCCAAGCACTCCGGAAACAAGGACGGAGGAGGGGTCAAAGTACAAAGGAGACATAGTTGGGCATTGGGAGAAGTGCCTTGGAGATGGGCACAATTAATTTCTGCCCATGATAACATTAAACTCCTGCCCGTACATACATTCCCATTTCAAGAACATTATTACTTTTACCTTTCTTGCTTCCTCTCCTGGTTTCTGAACAAACACAGTCTTGTTAGTGTATGAGGTCCAGGAAAGAAAAAAAGATGTTTTGCTGGGATCGCTGAGAGCATCCAGGAGAAAACAAAAAAAGAAAAGAGGAGGAGGGAAAAAAAAAAAAAAAAAGGATGGAGGACCAGCAAAAGAACCAACAGGGATTTGGTGCATTCAGCTGCCGGTTAATCCTAAAGAGGCAGAGGAGTGTAGTGGAGCATGAGACAATACTGTGTAACAGAGGACATGAAGTATCCCTGTTCAAAGTATTAAAGCAGAGGTAGGATTGTCAAAAGTTCCTTAACATTTCCATAAAGGAAAGTGTGAATAAATTAAAGTGAAAGATGAGGAAAACGTCAAGTCACACAAACACAGTTTCAGAAAATCAGGGAATACAAAGCAATCTTAATTTTGCTTTATTTAGTCTGTCCTTGAACATTCTCCCAACACACCAACCATTAAACCTGCTATGGTTTTCTCTTTACAGTTCCTGAAGAACCAGGGAACAGAGCAGATGAACACTGCAACACCAAAACTGAACACTTGCTTCCCGCAGTTCGCTGTACCCAGTGGCCCTGGGTACCACCCAGCCTTCTGCTGCGCCACCAGCCTGCACCCAGCCGTGCTTTAGGGGGGTCACAGCACTCGGGGACCACCGCCGTGAGTGCTAACAGACGGGCAGCAACATGCACCTACGCTGACACTACTGACCAAGGTGGTACTGAGAGGAAGACACTGGATGTCTGGGGGTTCACACACAGCTCTCCTCTGCTCTCACCAACAGCTCCCCAGCTCATCCCTCCAGCACTGCCAGTGAGAGCACATGCGGCCACAGCTCTCAGATCACCGCCTACCCGTAAAGGCAGGCAGCAGCACATTCAAATTAACCACACAACTGTCTGACAATGCATTTTGCTTTAATGCATAACTTTCATGCAATGTAATTTCCCTTATGATACGTTCTCTGTTGGCCAGAGTGGCTTTCCCGTTTTCCTCAAGCACACTAAAGGTTTAAACTCTCTAAAAGGTGGTTCATATTTGAGTTCTAATAAAAGTATTTTTCCTGTATGTCATTCCTTCCTTAGACTGACCTAGTCTATGATGTATTATTTACATAACTGCTGCAATATCTATTTCAAAACCAAGTAGACAGCCCTCTCCAGAACTGTAGGCTACCCTGCCTGTCACAGTGATGGGTAAACACTGTCACCTTTTCAGGGCCCAATGAAATACAGAGTAGTAGTAAAGTGCACCATCCATCACAATGGCACTAAGTAGGTTTTTGAAGTAGATTTCAGATCACAAATACTCACATTTTTACTCACAAATGCTGTTTAGACTGTTACCAGAAAGCACAAATTGGATGGCTCATATACAATGGCTATATGATGAATGGACATGACAGGTGGTCAAACAAAATGAGTCTTGCTATTCTACAAATAACCTTGTCAACATGAAAGTAGAGTTGTTGCTCTGCTAGTAGCCGGGCTGCAATAACTTAATGGTTTTATTTGCTTGAACTTTATTCAAAACAAATATACAAATGAGATACAATGAAGCAGCAGCATAGAAGCAATATTAGCAATCCAACCTGAATACGTGACACACAATACAAATTTTCTACTAAAGCATGCATCACAATTGAAAGCAAATTATTTAGGTTATGAGTAGCTGTTACAAGAATACCTTCTCACAGGAAAACCATTCATGATTTTGTAATCACAGCCCACTGCAAGATATTAAAAACATGTGACTTGTTCCACTACAAGCAATCAAGTCATGCTCTGATGGCTGACCCCAGCTACAGGCACCACCTGCTACTTCTCATTTAAAGCTTTTCTTCTTCCTTTAGTTTAAATAGTAGATAGTACTGTGTAGGAACAAAAGTCGGAAAGATTAGATCACTACCAACTTATCTGTTGCCCAAATAAATAGAGAAATTTCCCTTTTAAGCAAAACTCCAGGGCTAAGGACGCTCCGGGTAAACCTTTTGAAGAATAAAATAAGTAACTGAGGTTTTGTGAGGGTGCTAGGTATCTCAAAGAACTGATTGTCCACAGAGAGTCATTCTTTGGCTTAAGTACAAGCTTCATGTTTTGCCAAAGCCAAGGTCCAACCCTAGTGATGAGTACAATGTCATGTGGGTGGTCCTTATTTCTGCAGAACTCAGAGAAAACTGCCCAAAACAAAACTGAAGGTGGTACATGTGCTGCTGGTAATAACATCAATGATTTTTCCCGGAACATTGGATTTCCTTTAATCTGATGAATTTGATAGCAACACATTGATTTTCATGAAAGAAAATCTCAAAGGTCACAACTCTACTTTTATCTCATTACAGTTACTCTTATTAAGTTACAATGAGAAAATAATATCACATATTGAGTTTCTAAGTGATAAATGTGCGAAGCCAAACCCATTCATTAGTACTTTTTGCTTGCCCATGGAAAAGTTAAAAGCATACATCATGCATGTTAGGACCTATCACTTGTCTACTTCATTTCACTACTTAACAACAAATTTTAACTTGAAGTTGTTGGGTTGACAGAGCCCCATAACAGAAGCTGCATGGAGATAACAAACATGAGACTCAATATGGAAAGCAGGCAGGTAAGGTACACAAAAACAGAAGATGGAGAGATGTCTCTCTCCCAAAGGAGAACAAGAAATCGATTCTTCCCCTGGAATAAATCACTTGGACTAAAAAGTTTAAGAAAGAGAAACTGAAGCTTGTGAACTTCAGGATGAGAAACATATGGATCTGACTTTCTATCACCCCTCCTATTTCCTACAGTCCAAAATTCAAAATTATATTACTAGTGCATAAAATGATTTAGTTAGCATCATGCAACTTTCCCCATTTTGACTCATTACGAGATTTCCACAGTGCATTACATGTTATCAATAAACACTATGGGCATAAAGTGTCACAAACAAAAGGAAAATACACAATAGTTGCATTTTAACTGTTAGAAATTTAGTAACTAATATGCTATAATTATTAAGGTATTCACAATGTATAAAGGTATTTTGGAAGAGGTATCCTCCAAACCCAATGCCATTCCCAACCTGTTCCAATATGGTCTATTAGTGTTCTAAGTGATGAAAACAATCACCTTTTAAACAAGATGGAAAGTAACCAAGATGGGAAAAGCCCTGCATCATTGGAATAATATTAAATATTTTAAAAAGGAGAAAGACAACTGCAATGCAGTTAGCAGTGAAATTTCAATTTTTCTATTTCAGAAATATTTACTGAGATTTATGCTATCTCAGCTAGGAAAGTAAACAGAAATAATGACCCCTTTGTGCACCCCAAATATATTTGGAAAGCAAATACAGGAAGGCAGCCAGTGAAGACAGTAAAGAGGATAAAACAAGATAATCCAAGATCTTATTTCACTTGGCAAGTAACAAATCCCAACAGGCAGCATCTTTTTGCTGACAAAATTTCGTAACAAAAGCTACAGTAAGATAAAAGCACAAATCAGGATTTTCAAGAGGAAACAGAGCAGATGTGTCAGCTGAGTTGCCACAGAAGTAATTATGCAAGATCCTCAACCATAATTCAGGAGCTCCAGTTACTAGCCCAGCACTCCCACTGCTCTCACTATAGAAAACTTCATCTTACTCTTCCTAAGACATCACTCAAAACAGTAGCACTTATATATCAACAAGGATAACATGTAGCCCTAGACACAGCTTTTAGATGTTAACACCCAAGAAAAAGATGCCAATTCATAAACTCAAATACTTAAAAAAAACCCCAAAACATATATATCATACGAAGTGTTCAGGTCTAACTATTTTTTAAGTTTGAATTGAAATGGGCCACATCATATTTTACCTGTTTATTTCAAGGCTGTGCATTTCACTATGTATACTTTGCCAGCCAAGTTCAACAAAAACTGATGTTTTCCATCTCTATTTCAACACAAATGACAGAGACAAATGGTCATATTACCTCAAGAGTTCCTTTAGCAGAGTAAGCTGCATACGAGTACAGGAGGTCTTGGTTATGAAGCGTTTTGGTCTCTCTGTTGCACTGTTGTCCACTAGGATAAAAGCATTCACCGCTGTTTTTCAGAGTTACTGTGTTTGAAGAAGAGCCTGGTAGGTCAAGCAAAACAGAGTAATTTACCAGCCGGGCATCTTCAAGGCCTTGGGAACTCCACTGAACCAGAATTTTCATTGCAACGTCTACATCATCTTCTCCTGGGAACTGTAACAAATCTCTGGAAAAAACACACAAGTAAACACAGTTTTAATTTATTTCCCACTAGGAGATTTGTACCTTAGTATGCATCAGTCCATAACTGTATTCATAACGTATAATCAAACATTAAAAAAAATATTAAAAGTTCAGCTCTCATTTATTTTTTTCCCCCACTTAACTTCTTAGAATTATGAGACAAAAGTAACCACTTTTTTGGAAATAAAAATTAGAAAAAATATTTATAGAAAACATATGCAATGGAAACAAGGAACCTTACAGAAATTATCACAGTAATGGTTTCAAATTTCATCTCTCTGATGCTGATCAAGTCTCTGATACAGCATCAATTTAAACAACCACTAAATATGAAGAACACAATGTGAAGTATAATTTCAGGGACTTCAGGGAGCACATGATGCTGAAAACCAGTTGTAATTACCTGTTTGGCTTAAATTCATCAAGTAAAGCAAATTTGCTAAAGAGAATGGAAGCACTCCCCCAAATATTATGCTCGCTGTCAAAAAGTTTTCCTCAGATTTCTTATCTGCACTGAAGGACTACCTGAGCCAACAGCTTGGCAAGCATACAACATGAGCCTGGAAATTATTTTGGCAGATTCTACCAAACGGGCCAACTGAGACTTCAGATGGGTTACTTGGGGCATGTACCACCAGGCTGTATCACTGCTCAACACCTGCTCCTGGATGGGCCATGGGATGAAAATGGTGACAGCACTGAAGGACCACCCTCCTCCCCAGCAAATGCCAAAAAATACAAGATGTATAGAGCATTTTAAATATAACTTTAGAGGACAGATGGTAAAGGGACAACTAAAGGCTTTCCCTGCTTATGTAGGCAGGCACTCATGTAAGCAAAGCAGTGCAGAAATAAAAAGCACTATGCAAATGTATTAGAAAAAAACGTTTGGAATATTTGCTGAATTTTGTGAGGATTTTTTGGTTCTGGGTTTTTTTGTGGGATTGTTTTTTGGGTTATTTTTGTGTGGGGGGGGTTTTTTGGTGTTTGGTTTTTGTTTTTTTTTTTCCCCTGGTTGTGAGCCTCTCAGGACTGAGAAACAGGCTAAGGATCACAGAGGTACTGATTTCCAGGCACAGAGAGAGGTACTGACACTGACTGAAAGTCTTGCTTACAACCTTTTCTTTGCAAAAAGGCCAACTATATTTAGACTCTTTAGGGTCTTTAACAGACCCTTAAAAAATACCCTGGCTGTCTTGCCCATATCAAAAGCAAAGCCTAATAATGCATAGTCTAAAAAGACTAAAAAAATGTATTAAAAAACAACATTATTGCAAGCAACAGGCATCCAAGGATCCCACCAAGTGCTTTACAGTCACCCTGGTGCTGTTCAGAACCCAGCTGCGATGCCGTAGGCAGGATGCTCCCAGCTGAAAGTACCGGCACTGCTTCCACTGGGATCTGGGATCACCCCAGGGAGAAGTGTACCAAGGAAAGTCTGTGACAGAAAGCAAACACCAAGACGCCCTTCTCCACCCCAACACAACCACCTTGTGGTTCAACGGACCTTTAAAAAAGATAACATCAACACTCTGAAAAGGCAGAAAGTGAAGTTATAACACCTGTTACAGCCTAAGAATAGCTCAAAAATGGTTATTGCATTCAAATGCCTAATGTGAGTCATCACATTATATGGGTGAAATAATTATTCCAATATTCAAAGGACTTAAAAAAAGACACAAAAATTCCCTGTTTAAAGAAACAGTGTTGTATCCCACGCCCCAGGGTAACCACAGGGTTATTAGTGTACAATATTCAAAAACTTTACAAGAACACTGGACTTATGTTGAAGAATTTAGAGATCCTGTCAGGAGGAATAACTGTCTTGGCAGATTTAATCTTTTTAAATTATCTAAAATAGATCTTTGAGTAGTCTACACAAAACAGAAGAGTTAATCCAATCTATAGTACATTACAAGTTTCCAGTTTCATCACCTGTGCCTGCTAATGTAATGACATAAAATTGGGCACTGCAGAAATACAGAAAGTTGTTTGATTAACACAATCGTTAACAGCATATCTGCATTTCCCTCAGGTGATAGAAACATTAATAGAATAAATAATTGAAGAAACTTATCCCAGGCCAATAAGGTTATGGCACACTGCAACAAGAAATACTAAGTTTCAGTAAAAGGAATAAAGCATTAAAAGAAGAAGATACACTAAGCAAATTGCTCCCTTAGTAACAAAAGTAACGTTCCACTTCCTAATTAAATATACATTCTTTGATTTTGTGACAACATATCTGATTAAGTTAAAGAAATGAACACACTCACTATTTACTCCATAATGACTTTATAGTATGTTAAAATCAAATTGTAAATTATGAGCACATCATATTATGATAAATTAGCACATATTACACTATTTCACAAAATCTTATGAACACTAACAGCAAGATTTATGTTTTTCAGATTTCTTAAAATCTTACAAGTGATTAGCACTTGTCTTGGATATACTTTTGCTGACTGCATAGACTTAAAGTCAGAGGTAATTTAACTCATTATTTTTATTACATACTAGTTGGATAACAACTACACCGTGTAAAAATAGTATTTCCTAAACCCAACCAATTTCAGAGAAATATAAAGTTTGGCAGTTCATCCTGGAAAAATCCCAATACTTCACACACACTTGGTAGTACTTCTCCACAAACTGTCAATTAAATTGCTTCCTAAAACTTCCAGGGCACTGAGAATCACAGTAGTAAGACTGAAACAGTGGAAAGAAACAGGCCCTCGGGATGCTTATGTTTCTGAGTTTTGCAAGCGGCTGCATACTTGGTAGGAATCAATAGCAATGAATTGCCAATTTCCATTTGCAATGCTGCCTTTAATATCGTCAGCCAAATTTTTGATTCCCTTACCAAAAAAAGATACTTCACTCAGCTACTTGTTGGGGTTCATTCAATGGGAGAACCCACTAAGTTAATGGGCACATCTCAGTTGCTGTAAATCTGCATAATGTATTGAAGTGGAGCCACCAAAGACTTAAGATTCCGTTCTAAGTTAGAATCAACATATTTATAAAGATAACAGTCTGAATAATACTGTGCCTTTATCAGATGCTCTCAACGAGATTTCCACAAGTTACTTGTCATTACATTCTAATACAGATCAGATAATGAACTAACGTACATCACAATATGACATAAACTTGTATCAAGAGTATTCTGCTCCATCTCAAATATGCTCGGTTCGTGAACTGAAAAAAAACCACCAAAACCAGATAAAATTGCACTTGAAACTCAAAAAGCGCAACCTACATCGCTTGAATAAGGTAAAGTTTTCCCACTTTGGCATGATGAGTAGATCAAGAAAATGCTTATGATTACATGGTCTTGGATTTCCTTTGTATACAAGAACTGTAAGTCATGTTGTACTTACTGCCGCATCAGCTGAATGACCTGACCAGCGAAGAGCATCAGACCATGACTGTTGACAGTTCAAAGTCCTAAAGCTACAAAAATACTTTGAAATAAGAGAAAGATAGTTCTGTAATAAAGCCAGCTTTTCTGCACCTTCTGCAGCGTCAAAAGACCAGTCTTTTAACAGATGATTATGAAAGGTACATGAACACACACACACACAGAATCCCAACACGTCATTTTCAAATTAGTAACCGCAGGGCACATGGAGCTGCAGCAGCTTAAGGGAAAGTCATCTGCTAGAACAACACTTTTGACACAGCCTGCTAAAGAAGAGAGGAAGGTATTGCAAATAAGCCACATGCTCATTGCTGGTGATACACTGGGAAACTGCGAAACACCGCCCAAAGGAAATTGAAAAATTATAAAAGGTCACTCAAACAAGCAGGAGACTGAATAATGTAACTGTACGACACGATTCCTTATCAGACAATCCTATTAAACTGTTACCCCCACCCCACCACTCCAAAAAAAATCTAAAACTGCAGAAGGATTCTACAGCTATAATCTTAAAAATCTACAGGGACAGAATTTTCCCTCAAATATGAAGAGCTTCAGCTGTGGTTTGGGGTTTTTGTTTGTTTGTCTTCACTAAAGGTGCAATGTGTGTACTGCAGTGAGAACAGTGAGAACGGGGAATGGCCTATGCTTCATGGGCTGTTACCAAAGAGAATCTGAATTCCAGTTTTGCCAAGTTAGAAGTTTATCTACTTATTTCCAAATTTTAACTGTAAATTTTTACTCTTTATTTTTTTTCCAATTAACTGAAATTGCTGACAAAGCAATTGCTGGAATTTAGGTAAGAACTAAGAACAAATATAATTTTGGAATTTTTATGGGACAACTGAGTAGTTGTTTTCATATTTGGGGAACAACTGAGTAGTTTTTTTCATATTTGGGGAGTCAAAATGAATTCACCAGGCAACACTTTTTGTAAAGCTACATCAGATCAAAGTGTTATCTTACCTAATATGCTGTTTCCAACAGTAGCTGGTAGAAGATAATAATTAAAAAGCAAGCAGTGCATCATGTGTGGTTACTGTATTTATAGACTTGCATGCATATGTCTGTTTTCCCACTCGTAAACTTTGTCCAGGCTGAATTTTAAAGTGTTTACATATGTTCAGGATTTCAGAACTCGTTTCAGTCCATTAAAAGCAGAGATGTGGCAGTTTCAGCAGTGCTGGGCGAGTGCACAACACTTGCACCGACCAACTGCCTAGCATATGCACAGTATTTTTCGCGGCTGCAGATAGAGGATTTGTTTGTATCTATCACATATAGCGCATACATACAGCAAACTAAATGCATTCAAGAAATACCACCTGCCCAAGCCACATCTGCTTAAATTTTAATTACATATTTCTGTTAATTAGGGTGCTCAGCTGGCTCATCTCCAGCCTGCTGGATCACATTTCCCATGGTCTGAACTGACTGCCACAAATCTGCTGATTCCAAAATAAATTTAAAAAATCCAAGTCCAAGAGAGGATAAACATTTATCAGGAAATTAGAATATGTAAGAGAAAATATTCTCATGATGTAAATACACAGCTTAGTGCAGGACAGGACCCAGGACACTTCAGGCTCTTCAGGTTACATAGCAAGGCCTCCAGCAACCGCTGCAGAAAGCAGATCCGTGATGTCCTTTGTCACGTCTGCCACCATGCTCCATATGTTTGGGATATTCTGGGCATATTTTCAGCACTGATATTAAAATTATTTTTTTGGCAGTCATGAGGCACAAGGAATCTGGTACTCTGTTCGTTCTTGTCACGTGATGACCATAGTAAAGACCGAAACTAACAGGTAAGTCTATTCAAATATGCTTCATAAAACATAAACAAACAAAATAATCCTGGCCTACAGCACAAAACCAACAGAAAGCTGTGGTTAAACGTAACATTTGGACAGTAGATATGGGCTAACTAACCACTATGTGACATGATGCTGCTTCTCCTTTTTGCCTGTTTTTTGGCCAGCCAGTTTCATCACCCACAGCAGCCTCACCATCAAAGATGGACCCCCAAAGGGAGGCAGGGCTTTCTGACAGCCCTGCACTGTCATCCAGCTCTGCCTGATGGAAAAAGAAATTATACATGGCTCATCAGAATACAGAATGCATGGTCTGTCCTAATCACAGGAAAGCTAAAACCCGATTCATTCTGGGGTAACAACATATCACTTCTGTTATTAAAGGGAGAATTTACATATATGCGCCCACATATCTCTATGAGTGCTACACAGTGCCTACAATATAGGTATCATGTTATTAACATAAAAGAGCATGAGTTATGACAGTTTTTACTTTTCACAGACACAGAATAAATACAATTTATAGTAAAAATGTAACATCCGATAAAAGCACACCAGCTCTAGATTTGGTTGTGCACTTCTCTAGCAGAAAAAGGTTTTTGATTTTTTTCCTTTTTTTTTTTTTTTCATTATTTGCACTATAGTTTTTGGATATTTTCAGCATAAAGGGACTCGCGTCATCTATTTAGACAATTATACCATAAGCAAGCACAAAACCACTTTGAAACAAAACTTCATGGCATTTTTGTAACACGCTGAGGTCCATCTGGCTATTAGAGTTTCGCGAGGATACCAGACCATACCTACCTTCTTCTATCATAACATAATTACATGTGCAATAGCTTCAGACCAAACCGCTCATTTTCCTGAGAAGTTCTTTGTCATGGGATTGAAGAACACCCTCAGAATTCAGCCCATGCTGGCTCCCAAGCTTAGCTATGTTGTACATTCTCCCACACATACTACACGACTACTAAGCATATTGCTACTACCCACCACACATCAGAGAGTCAAATGCCTTTTAAATATTTAAACTAAAACTACTGGGGATAGTTCAAACCTCACTTGCCAACCTCAGGATACAAGCCCAACTTTCATTCAAAGCAGATGGCGGAAGGCACTGAAAAATTACTGAATCTCTCATTCTGTGATCCCACAGTTTATTGGAACTCAAGGAATTCATTGTTCCTGTACACTAAACATTGCAAAGCCATATATTAGCCATAGGTGAGCTGTCCAAAGCTTCCTAAGAGATCTGGATGTCGGTTATGCTGACATCTAGCCAGCATGCAAATTTTCCAAATACTTCAGAACATCAGATTTCCAGTGAGTTCCAATAGGGGTCTATCAACTGATTTCCCAGAAGAGGGTGAAGATAGGGTAAGTGCACACAAAATCCCTCAACTACTCTTCTAGTCTACTTTAAGATCAGAAGATTAAAAATATAATAAAAAAAATATTAAAAAAAGCAGTAGCTCTGAATATATGTAACTTCTAAGAGAGCATTCACCCTGATTTTCAGCAGTAAAAACCCATTCTAATCTGAAAAGGGCTCATTCAGGTCTATTTGTTTAATAAACAACAATTCTTCCCGTTAGTGATCTTTTACTGGGGAAATAAACAGCCATGGTAAAACCCTATGACTTGCCTATTCTAGTATCAGACATAGAAACAACATGATATTATATTTTAAATTAGTGTTAATGTAACAGTATGCTCTACATGTTCACTCAGAGTTCAAGAGCCCATCACATTCTAGTGGTCTATTAACGGAAAAATACTGATTACATGTTATTATTGTTGGAGAAGGAAAATTTTTGAAAACTGTTATTGAATGATGTAAGTGCAGCAACTGAAACAGTCATATGATTTATGAGTTAATCTAATGAATTATACTCTGTCACAGAACAGAGCACCTGGCCAGATCCACCAACATATCCTCAACTGACGTTTGTAGAAATCACCTCAATGAATCCAAGTTTGGAAAGGTTAAGATCTGTCAACAAGCAAGACATCTGCAAATGCATTACATTTTAAAAAAAGTTCAGTATGTGTTCACCATGTAGAAATGGTGAGAGTTTGTTCTGAATCCTTTTGCTTTGATTTTCAATAATTTCTGATATCATAAGTCACAATTTTAGAAGCAACTGTAGGTATACACTGCATCCCAGCACAAGGAAGGTTCTTGTTTTATTCTTCTGTGTATGAACTTCTAAGGAACCATAGTGAATACTCAGTATTTCATGATTCAGAAGCACCTGCAAGGGCCCGTCAAAAATCCCTCATCTAAGGGCCAAAAAATATTGCATATGTGCACTAACGTTTGAGTCCAGAAATTGCTGGGCAAAGAACTGAAGAGCTAATTCAAATCCTTTGCAAGACAGCCAATGAAATTTTGAACATATGCAAAATATGTTATCTGCATTGTTAGTTTGATAGAAACTGTTTTGAATACATCAGATTTTAGAAAATAAAGACTTTCTTAATACAGTTTTTATTTGCAGTATGGAAAAGAGATGGCAAAAGATTAACATCACCACAGTAGTTTATGAATGAATTGCCTTATCAACAGAGCACAAAAGTACAGGAAAATGCATTGGCCAAAGTGAAGGTTGTTTGACCACGTTAATTTGCAATGGACTATGAGCATGTGTAATCAGCTGAAGTTCTGCTGTTGTGCAATAACTTGTTAAATTACTGCTTTTTCATCATTTACAACCATGTAGCCAAAATGTGAAAGGCATTTGACTTCGATATTAAACCAGATGCCCAAGAAATGAAAACCACAAACTAGTATAAGTTTTTGGAAATGTTTAGTATAAAGCAAATCAATCAAGGGCAGACAGGTAGGCAATGGACAGAGCCAGGAACAGAAACCAGACTGCCCGATTAACACTTGTGGGTTTCAGTTATTAAAACATCTTATACGTGATTTTAAAACATTATTTTTTTATTATTATTTTTTAAAGCACTCACTTTTCCTTGACACACATTTTGTTTAATTATCCAGTGTAGAGACAGATGAGAATGTCATTTAATAATCCCCCCCTCCCCCCCCTCATTCTGGAGACACATAAAAACAGGATGGTAATCACCATCCATTTTCCGAATAGTTAATGAACCACAGAAACCTTAATATGGAGAATGACAGCTCCAGACCCTCAAATGGGCTATTTTTCAAAATCGCAAGGCCTGTTAATTCCAGATGGAGAAGTGAGAGGAGATACCTTTTACAATGTATACTTCATCGCAAAAGATGTAACCAAAATGAACAAAGAATCCTGGCAATGACAAGAGGTTTTAGGTGAAAGGCTGCCCTTCCAGGAAAGCAAGCAAATCCTGCTTCTTCCTAACACTGGCCTCTCAGTCTCCACATACTACAAACAGGACTCATCTACTCCTTCATACATTTCTTAATATGTTTTTAATACAGTAAACTGTTTTCAATAGATGAACTGTCTGTATAAAAAGTTCTTTTGAACGGAGATATCTACACAATAAACCTCCTTTTTTCCCCCATCACTAAATCTCATTTGCAAGACGATCCCCCAAAATGATGCCATTTTCTTTCAAAATCAGTAAGATTGCAACTACTTTTTTCTTATTAACATACATAGCTGCTAAGTTTCAGTCACAAGAAAACATGTTTTCCTCAGCATCTATATCTACACAATTCCATCTATAGTATATTAAATAACTATGTCCATGGAAATAATAGCACTCTCTATGACTTAATCCAAACTTTTATTTTGGACATCAAGGAGAGCTTAGCCTCTGTTTTAAATACGGTAAACATAATAATGTATCTACTACATTACATTTGCATGATAAAAATATATTATTTTCTTCAAAGTTTATGGGTCTAATTATTTAACAAAGGGATTTGCTACTGTTTTCTCCAAATGCAAGAAAAGAACAAGATCCCAAGCTCCAAACAACTGTACCCTGCATTTTCTGACAGGATACAATGCCGAGGACAGTGCACGCTGCAGCTGCAGAAGAGCAGCAAAAAGACAATCCGCCACATTGAAAGTGTTTGCATATAACCCAGCAGAGCACCGACCCAGCAAAACTTCACAATGATATAATCTTCTTTTCTTCCTAGACCACAGGGAACATGTCACTGCCTCAATAAAATGTGACCAGCTGCATAATCAAGTCCAAGTGGTACCTTTTACTGTTGGAGACAATTGCATTTACTTACAGCCAGAGACCATTTCTGTATGGAAGTGAATAGCAGTGGATGTTTCACTCTTTTATATAAAAAACCTATTGATCAAAAAAAAAAACCAAAACCCAACCTCAAACCTTGATTTCTATATAGCAAATCTGCTGATTTAAAAAAAAATAATAAAAGAAATAAATCTCAATCCTGCCCAACTGGCAGGATTTTATTCCTTTCAATTGCCAATCATTAGGTTACACTGTGAACTGAAAAGCAATTAGCTTGAATGCTGGGTGTTATTCTGACGGTAAGGGACATCTTTATTTGAACTGTACAATTTAACTTTTGAATAATACCCCAGTTCCAAAAGAACAAAGAGGGATTAAAAGGGCATGCTAACTCAAAATCCTAGAAAAATTAGCAATGCTTAGAAAAAGCTACCTATTATTTTAAAGTTTAGGATTATTTGGAATTAGATAATTCCCCAAATAAATAAATAATTTATAAAATTAAAAAGGAAAACCCTTCATTTTATTTCATGACTAGAGAACTTAACCTTATATATAGAAAAGCATATGATAGCCACAAGACGATGCCATGTAACCTTTCTGTTACCAGTCTCATTTTCATATCAGCATATGTTACCTTGCCAGTGCAGATCTAAGGGAACTAGAGAGAATTCTAGTTGATATATCAGCTTGGACGTTTTACAGAAATATTTAAAAGTTCAGTCAGGTCTATTAGTTAAAATGAAAACTGCAGATAAAATAAAAAAATAAAAAAAAGGGGGGGGGGGCTAGAAAGGATACAATACCATTTCTATGTATTTATGGAATGAAAGTAGTATCATGAATGTCATACCACATGGCTTAGCTCAGATAATCTCCATTTCACCAGCTGAACTGCGTATCAGCTGGATTTGTTTTTATATGAAAATACTGACATCTTTAAACTGACCCTTCAGTTCTAATATACAACTGAGGAAATCAACACTGATAACCAAAACAGTATCCTGAAGTTATTTATGCTGTACCGCAAATCAAATAGCTTGTGGCTATACAAAAAGCCCTCCCTAAAGGAGCAAGCATAAAATCTTACAAAGACAGTCCTGGGAAGAGACCACAGGAGATCATTTGGTTAAAGCAGGCCCAGCTCACCCAGCTGCCACTCCAGGCAGATGTTTTCCTGCCCTGTTCCAAATATAGAAACTCCTTGTCCATCCTAAATAATCACCCTACGTAGCACTGCATTTGAGCACACTATTTTCTCCTTTCCACCACCAATGCTGAGAACAGACTAATCTTTGTTCTCTTTGCAACATTATTTTTGCATACCTAAGGATTACTCTTACGGCCTTCCCTCCTCTAACCTTGTCTTAAACCAAAACTGTCAGTCTTGTCATGTTTCCTCAGAGCTCCTGCTCCTGAAATCTCTGATCGCCCTCCCTGGTATCTTCTGGCCCCTTTTCCAGCATGTGCCCACTCCTCCTGAAACTCAGTTCCAACAAATGGACACTGTGAATATGCCACTTGCACTGAAAATGAATGGTTAGTATCCAATTGTTGTTTGCCTTCATAAAAGTCAATTATTATTCCTCTGCTGTCCTTTATTCAATTTCACCTCCGTACCTTCTCCAGTAAGTTCACAGAGCCCTTTAGCTCTGTTGACCTCGAAAACGCTCCTCATTTAATCACTCCTTTCCTGTCAGAAAAATGGTCCCGAACACATCTCAATGTACTGCATAAAGTAGGTCAGACTTTCAAAATGCTGAGAATTCCCTTTTAAGAATGGATTCCCTCCCCCCTGCAAAGAACCTCAAAACCCCCAACACAACCAAACCCACTCAAACAGCTCCCACAGAAATAACTAAGCTCAAGTGCAAGACTTCCAGAGTTGTGCTGTCTGCCTCATGCCAGACTTCATCATACCCCTGTGAGTGCAGAGAGCAACCTGGCCTGGCCACAGCAGCACATTTGCACTGAAGTGAGTCCTCCCAAAACATCAAGTGGGCTTTGACTCAAGAAGTAAATTTTACAAGGATTTAAAGTACAAAGATAAACTTTTCGAAGTAGGCAAAATTAAAAGTATCTGCTTGCTCAGTTCTAAGTCTCTACCAATCTCGAGTCTGGAGCTGCTTTGAGATTTGGCTTCAAAAGTCATCACTGTTTGCAATAAGAATTCTGTGGGTTTGCTCTTTGTCCAGCAAATTTGCAGTCTCTCTCTCCCTCTATTACAACCACCTGTACAGCCCACTCCAGGTCCACACAAAAAAAGTCCCTCTTTCTGACACTTCTAAGGCTGATTTACCCACTTCATCTCCTCTTAGGAGTCTCTGTACCACAAACCCCAAAGCAGTTGCTCTATAAAGTCCGCACATCTCCAGTAAAGTTCCTCTTCAAGGGACACTCCTTTTACACATTTAACATGCCCTCCTTTAACCATGCACACCCAAAAGGGTAACGTGCTCCCCCAAAGCAATCTATTCACCTGTATTTTCTTGCCTATTCTAGACTTCCCTCAGATTTCTGGCCCTCCTTTATCCAAAAATAAAATGAAGCACACAAAGTGTCCCGGGAACAGTGGGGGGGTGGTTTCATGGAGTAATACTTAAATGGTATAATTCACTTTCAGCATCTCTTACGATCTAACTAAAATTTCAAATCTCATTTTTACGCAAATAAAACAAAAATAAAAGACAAAACAAACACCAACATGCAGATGTTTAGGAATTGGAATCAAGGCTGAAGAATTAAAATGCCCCCTAGTATTCAACATACTTTAATGTGCAATCCCCTGAATTGCTTATTGCAAGAACAAATGAGCTATTGTGGTACAGTGATGTTTCAACCTGAAGGCCAGAGGGGGGTGGCTGTTGCTAGGCAGTAAAGAGGAAAGTGCTCTATTCCAAAGCTGCATTATCAATTAAATCTTGGGGGGGGGGGGGGGGTGGGCAGAAAGCAATATCAGTATATATAAATGGTAAAATTTGTATATTTTCTTGTCTCTCTTCCTGCAAGGATATTATGATTCTGAGTTTGCTCTTATTGTGGTGTTAATAAAGCTACAGAGAGACACGAGGGCATGGAACAGGACTCAGAAATTCAGCAGCGGAGCAGGTTTTTACTGGGTATGCACATACAGAACGTGGTCATGTTATCTACAGTGCAAAAAATAAAAATATTGGCATCGTCATCCTGCACTGCTTCTTACATCTACTATGAAGACAAAGTAATCTAATTAAAGTATCTACTAGCTAGAGGAATTCTGGAAGGCAGATGGTCTATTTGTTATTAACATGACATGGATACTCACATTCTTGGTAACAAACTACCTACGTGGATTATGCAGACACAACATTTCATCTCAAGTTTCTTAAAAATCTGTGACATTAACACGTATGACACATTCACTGACACATAAAAAAGATAAATATTGGAATTGAAAAACTACAAAGGGGTTGGAAGTCTGGATATATTTAATCAAGCTGAACCATACAGAGCAGGTTCATACTTTTTAATCAGTGAGAAAGAATAAAACCACAGCTTTACCAGTGCAGCTACAGTCAAAAATGTATAAACAGACAAAAAAGTAAAAATTGGCAATTGTCACTATACCTGAAGCAATAGCCACTAAAACACGGGTATCTGAAAAGTCTGTGTTTTGGGGGAACTAAAGATAAATTTAGTTTAGTTCTACTGGAAGTCTTCACAAAACAAATCTACCTTACTTAGTAAATGTGGGAACACAGCAACAGTTTCACTGCAGTCTAAGCTGTATCGTACCCATTCTTCAACTTCTTCCTCCACCCACCCCCAAATGCTTGAGATTAATGGCCCATATTGCTGCGTATTCACTGATGCTTTCACTGCAAACAGAATTCTGCCACAAAGAGAAAAACACAACAGCGAAAGACTCAACAATTCATGTGCATTTATTCCCAGAGCAACACATTATAATAGCAAATTACGAATTTTGCATGCATCTATTTTAATGAACTGATTTAAATTATACAAGTGCAAATCCATATGTAGACATTATTTTAAAGCAGTAGTTCTGTTTAATGAGAAACCATTGGAGACTTCTACTTCTCTGCATTTTCTGCCAGCTGAAAGCACACCCACAAGCACTTTCCACAACTCCACCGCCACAAAGCGGTAACACGTCACTCCAGTGAAAACTGCAAGCTCTCTCCTGAGCCCAGTTAAAACTATACCCAAGTAATCTCTTTTTAAACAAAAATATGCACACCTAAATTTAGATAAATTCTTTCAATTTCTTCCCAGGCAGAGACAAAGACAACTAGGAAAGCGTTTATGGATTTCTGAGTTTTGTTTAGATGCTTAATCAAGTTATTTTTAATTAAAACTTCCCTTTGAGTACGAGGAACAATTACTATGAGACCTGAGTAATTCCGGGCATGTTAGAAGACAAAAAGAAGTAAGAAAAATACATTACTGTGAGCCTTGCTATTGAAGAAAATAATGATCAAAAAATGCATGCAATATTGAGTCAAACAAATTGTGAATTTTATTCAACCTGATCACCAATTAAAATAAATATCACATGTGGTTAAGCTTTGAAATTCACTTTATCTGAAATCATTGTAACACAGAACACAAGGGAAGATGTTGAGCATATTTTCAGTGAAGTTAATAGTTTTGTCAACAAGATACAGTATTAGCTGTGATATTTATATAAGCAGTTTCTTCCAAAGTGCCTACAGGATTTAGAAAAGCAAAAAGACTTAAGCTTCTATTTTGAATTGCATGTGGGAGCATCTTTTCTATATAATGTTGCGAACAGCAAGTTTCCTTAGCTAACGGCAATAATGCTATATAAATGAAGAGTCTTGGTATTCACAGAGAGAGCGCAAAAAGGCTACAGTCACTCAAGTACGTGCCAGTCACTGTGAATTAAGATAAAGTCCTTAAAAATTGTTATTTTAAAGAAAAAACTGTTTGCTTCTTTCTGTTTCTCGATGAACTCTGTACTGTCAAAAGTGTCAAATCCTGCCTACAGCTCCTCTTCTTTCTGAGGTTTTGACATTTGCTTTGTGTTGGGGTTGGAGGTGGAGGGGGGTCGCTTCACATCTCGTACTTTTTTTACCATTCTGTATTGGAGTTTTTCTACCACCTTTCCTCACCATAATCCTCTTGCAACTACAAACTGTCCTGTGGTAACATCAGTCTCTGACAGCTTCACATCTGCTCTCTTCCTTTACCACATTTCACCTCTGAAACATCCCTTGCCAACTCCATCCCACTATTCCACCATAACACGTTACTCACAGCACTAAGCTGATACGGTCAGCCAACAAATACTGTAATTTATTTCAGCCTTGGGACCAAATAAACAAATACAGCAAATACACCTTGAGTGGAGAAAGAAAAAAATAATTCAGCTGGACAGGGAAGCTGGCCCACATATGCCTCCCCCAGCCCTTCATTCTGCACATCACAAGAGAAAGACTCTAGAAATATGGGCTTATAAAAAAAATTTACTCACAATATCCAGACAGTGAGTGGGGAGAGGAATAGTCTAGCTGCCTAAAGTGTTTTCCAGCCTTGTACTCAGGTTTGAAAATTTTAGATAAAAGTGATGTCATCAGAGGTAACTTGGGAGTCTGTGCCCACAAATTTGCTCTCTAGATTAGCAAAAGGCACAAATTCTTTTAAAAATATACAAAATCTTTTTCCACTTTGATAATTAGGTTCTAAATTTCATTTAACAATATTACTCATGCTTTTCACGACTAACATGGCATTTATTTTTTTATTATTGTTTTTTTTTAGGAACAACAAAGCAGTGTATTTAAGGTTGTGGGGTTTTGGGGTGTTTTTTTAAGGAAAAAGAAGAAGAAAAAGATTTGTATAACTGTTATCCAGAATGGGAAATGAGAAAAATCTTCCTCTAAAATCTTCCTCTGTATTATCTTATCCTCTCTTCACCTGGGCCACTATGTTAGGATAGGTGGCTTAATGACACATTTATGTGAAGACAATAGCTTTATAGCTTACTATATACTACATTGCTAGAATGCATTTCTGAAATCATCAACAAAATTACCCTCTCTCTAGCTATGTATGTAGCATACCTATCAGTACTTGGAAAAACTGAATCAATCAAATTATCCACAGCCAAGAAATCTTTTTCCTTTTTTTTTTAAATGGATGGTTAACATTAGAATCTCAGATCTACTTTCAGATAAATAAATAAATAAAATCCAGAATTAAAAATTATGAGCACTGGAAATTAGGTCACATATGTAGGGGTTCTATTAAAGAGTTAAGTAGCCAGTTTAGAAGACTATTTCCTCCTTGATTATAAAATTTTCCCACGGAAGACTGGCAAGTGCGCAGCACCGTGCGTTTCTAAGGGTGAGACACGTTGCACCACTCAGTACCCAAATGGTTTAACCTCTTCTACCCAGTCAGGCCTCAGCCCTAAGTCTCAGCACACTGCTCTCGAGATGATGCTCTCCCTTCAAATATGCTGCTACCTTATCAGTACTGGAAATCCACCCAACAGACTCCTACATCTCCAGCTGCAGCTGTTCCCACTAAAGGGATTATTGCCCCAAGCCCTTCCCAACCCCTTTGCCCTCCACCTGAAAACTACAGTTTATTTAGCTCTGTTGATGGAACAATGAATCCACCTCAAACAAAATAGGCTGGGTTTATTTTTACGTTTTAAACACTGTATATTTGTTAATCCAGCTCATGAACTAGCTACCAAAATACTTTTTGCGCAGCAAGTCCTCTCTCTGAGACTAATTATAATTTTTTAACAAGCCACTGTCCAACACAAGTCCACTTCCAGCATTTCTTTAGCACCTACAGTAGGCACTGGCTTATTCTATCTCCTGAGATGAAATCACCACATCAAAATGTTCTAGCTGAATGGGCCCAATCTTTTTAAAGGTGTGCTATTAATAAGATAAAATAAACTGCACGACTCCAGCAACTAGGTTAAAATATCAGTAAGTAGCCAGGAGATGACATGAAATGAGACCAAGTAGTCTACGTCATTAAGTAGAGACCATCTCCTATAAGTGAAGTAGCTTTCAATAACTTGATATGCTTTTACAATACAAAGATACAGCTGCATTTTCAATGAATAGAAAAAGACGTAGTTAAAGGCATTCAAAGGCACATTGTTTCTATTTGTTCGTATTCCAGAACAGTGATGCATGAGATGATTGTTAATATACAGGTCTCCACATGCTACCAAATTACAGATAAACCCCAAACCAGATTAACTATAAGAGGCAAATACCTACTCTTCTTCCTGTAAAATTGCAGGTCTCTAACAAAAACATGTAATTTTAAAGCAAATTTTAATATTTGCATTTTAATTGTTCAAAAGTCAGAGAGAAGATATATAAACCTATAGGCATAACTGCTAAGTCATGCACACGTGTGTGAAAGTGAGTTTGCGCACACGTGTGCATGCAGCCTAATCTGCTGTGACTGGAAGAAGCCTGCAACTGCTTAATCTGCAGCTGTTATTTCCCAGTTTAAGGCTGACTGCAGAAACACCAGAAGATCTGAATGCACCTCCTGATGACAGCAAGCAAACAAGATGTTTGGAACACAACCTGCTTTGTCTACCCTTGGACGCTTCTCGATGTAGTTCAACTTGTCTCCTGCCAGATGAAGCATGAGCCCCAGGAGACCTAGCTACAACAGGCTGCTCCTTCCACCAGGTAGCATCATTCACCAAGGCCTGGGAGAAAGCCCCACAACAGCTTTCTGCTGCTGTTTGTTCCCATTTTGAAGAGTGAAAAGCACACATTAGGCTGTCCTACTGGGTAAACGTATTCACCTCTTTCTCTGCCTTTCTTTGCAAAATGCCCCTTTAACTCTGCAGGGTCACAGCTGCCAAAAACATAAGAAGATTGAAAGGGAGAAAAATAGACATTTTGTTAACAACTAAAAAGTTTAAGTAAACACAAGCAACACTCATTTTTCTCATTTGCAAAGATTCTTCTTCCTTGAGTATTCGGATTTTATCATACTGTAGACTTCTATTTTCCAAGACACAGAGAAACTGCCAAGACTACTGATGGTAGTTTATGTCTCCTTAGTATCTTTTGGAAACAAAGCAATTACAAGAGCATTTTCAGAGAAGAAAAAACCCCAAACAAATAAAAACACCCAACACAGAAACCCAAAACCACGAACCACAAAACAAAACAACAAAAACCTCACAACCACTATCCAACAAAGCCAAAAATTTAGTATCAGCTCCTAAGATAAAGAAATTACAGGATCACCTCACATACACTGAACTCTGGCTATTTGGGTTAATTACAGAGCGAAGCTGTGACCCTGTATTCAAGCCCAGAGAGTTGCACTGTGGTACCACACAAAGGATAAAGTGTAAATTAATCAGACACTTACTATCTACTATCTTCACATGCATCAGTCTCACAATGTGACAAACACGCACACATTACAAAACCCTATCAAATGTCAGCACTTACAAAAAGCATTATTTGCAGTATGCTTCAAAAATCCTGTAATGCCAAAAACAATTGTAACTCTCTTGCACCACTCCTACTGAGTACTCAATTCAAAGACACCTATTTCTATCAGAAAATACATATCTGAACCATTATTGTACAAAATTCGAGGCACCAAACCAGTATTTTGCCCACCCTCCAAAAACCGGTGGACTGATGATGTACAAAGTATTTTCTTCTGATAGCCTCCCTCGGTATATAACTATCGATTTTTTATATATCATCCCTATATAACTGAAAACATAAAAAGAATACATCCAAAACTATACAAGTCACTTACATAAATAGCTTTAAAAAGCCTGAAATAGACAGATAGATGAACATAATCTGATTACCCACCTCCAAGCAAGTATTTCCAATTAT
This sequence comes from Falco rusticolus, assembly GCF_015220075.1. Taxonomy (NCBI): domain Eukaryota; kingdom Metazoa; phylum Chordata; class Aves; order Falconiformes; family Falconidae; genus Falco; species Falco rusticolus. The sequence continues at coordinate 23,174,208 of NC_051199.1, forward strand.
TAAAGCTCGGATTATCAAATAATTCCTGCTAAGCACAGCATTAGAAACATTATTAAAATTAATGGTTGCAGTTGTCAGCTGAAGAATGCATAATAAATATAGCATCCTACACATGTTCATAAGGAGACAACACATAGTGAGTTATATTTGAGAGAGGGAGACTATCAATAACACCTGAATTTTAACATTGTAATTTTTTCAATCTCCTAACACAGGCACACCGAGGAAGAAGTGGTAACTGAAAAAATCAGGAAGTGCTTTGGGGATTCTTGACTGTATCAATGCTATTATTACTCTGAATACCCAGAATATGTTTGGCACATTCCCAAAAAAGGTCCAGACAGTGCTTCAAACACATAAAATACAGCTTAAAGCAATTTCATAAACACAGAGTAGAGTGGAGGAAGAAAAGCACAAGACACAACAAGCTGTCAAGATACCATTGTCTATTAACTCCTATTTTAGGCACATCACTGTAATGTGACAAACTATCCACAAGATTTTTACAGAATAAAATTGCTATGCCTGAGACAAGCAAATAGCACTTGAAGTGTCATGCATGGTTTATAGTGGAGCCTTTCCCCCTAGCTTTATTCTCAAATTCCTATAGAAATGCCTACAATCACAAATAAAATGTTTCTAGCCATGCAAAACTATTTTGCATTTATCTCAAGTCCTAGCTCTTGGAATACTGTGGTGATGTCAGATTTTCAGCTTTTATTAAAAATATTATAGCCCTTAGGATTACAAAGGAGAATGTAACAGAATGACCCAAGAACACGCAGCAGTCAGGTAACAAGTTAAAAAAGGTATTCATATTTAATATAATTATTTTCATTGCTTGAGCAAGTAACAAGATAGAAAAGATGAATCACTTTGCCATGTGGTGTCAACAATTCTTCTCTATGTGATATTAAAAGAAATTAAGGTAGCGGGACATTGGCACAGAGGGACAGCGGTCCCACACTGTAAAAGTTTGTAGAGTTTGAATGATTAAGCTCTTCTGTGTGTGCTGACCTCTCTTACTTCACAAATATCAATTTTTATCACAAATGCAAGAAGGGAACATGGAGCCTTGTTTCCGGTGATGAGAGCAACTAACAGATTAAACACTGATATGAGACCGGTCTGGATAAGGCAGGTATTTTGCATGTCAAACAAATGAAATCAAACCAAACTGAAAATGATGCCTCAGCAGCTAAAAAGGTGAGCCCAAATGCAATTTTAATTCTTGTGCAGGTAAAATTTGGTCAAATAAATTTGGCCAGCTGATAAATGACTTTTAAATCTTTACATTCAGGTGTAATTTGACTCATTTACTGATTAATCAGTTGGACTGAATGACCTTAAAGGTCTTTTCCAACCAAACAATTCTACGATTCTATGATCTGATGCTCTAGCAAGCTGCAGCAATGTGACCCAGCCTTCCCTGCGCTGCCAACACAGACAGGTTTGGGGCCACCACTGCAAGACCCCAACAGAAATGTCACCTACTGCTGGCCAGCTCTGCTGCCTTTGGGTCCCTTCCCTGCAGAAGCCTAGTGGCAGCGCAATGGATTTGGCAAGCACTGACCCACTAGAAGATACTCAATACACACGGGGTTTCAGATGCTGCCAGGAATGGCTGCACTCCTCTAGCCAAGGCATGTAATCACAGTTAAATAAAAGCAGTATACAGCAAACAAATACTCTTCACCTCGTGCTCACTGGACAGCTGCCGCATGCCACACCGCAGGATCTATGTTTTGGTAAAGAGATGGAAAAAAACAAAGGGGTCTGGAGTATTGCAAACACTGAGCCAAATCCCACTTTAATTTACACTGATGAGAGGAAAAGGACATAATAAGACATGTATAAGCCCCACTCGCTTGCTATAATATAAAGAAAACTAAACAACAAGAAGCCTATCGGGGGGGGGGGGGGGGGGGGGGCGGGGGAACAAAAACAAACCAAACAAACACCAAAAAAAACCCCCAAAACCCAACAAACAACAGGCTAACAATTTAATTTCTGACTACAGAGATATTACCTTATTAAATCAACAGTCAGTGAAAGGCTTTTACTTCTTCCTGTAAATATATTCCTAATTCTTTCCTTTTCCACTGTAATCCTGCCACCAGACAGAGGGCACATCGTGTGGCACTCACAGCAGAAAGAACAAGGAAGGCCACAACCCCACATAAGAATTTTGATTCATTCCAAACAAATAAATACAGTTTAAAGTTCCTGTCTGCACTTAAAGTGAAGGGAGTATTTGGCACAGCAGTGTAAAGAAACAGTGAGCGATCCCTCATACACTGCTACAGGTGAAAAAGGCACACAGTAATGGTTTTAAGAGGAATAAAGTAATTCATTTGAAACTGCTGAAAATATAATGGTAATTTATGTAGTTACATTCTTTAGCTTATAAGATGATATCCAACCAACACAAGATTTATTCTTTTAAATAGCATTTCCTTCTTGAAACAAAGTAACCCAAGGAGGGTATAGTTTTATTGTGTTGTATACAGTGTGAATAAATTTACTACAGAAAAAAGGGAAAACAGTTTAACTCTTCAACCATCTGCTATAGTGTGACCCTGCTAATTTAAGCTGCAGTGAGGCAATTTTGATGAAAGTAAAAATTAAAACAACTTCATCGAGAATCTGAAAAATCAGCTGAATGTAGGAGTGAGAAAACTCCTGTCTATGCCTGGATACCTCCCGACTATTACTTATTCACCCAGTTCTCTGGCACTGAATATGGATGTTCTCTTTTCCTGTTGCTTCTGACAGATTAAGCAGCTCCAAAGTTGTCCATAATTAATTTTGGCATGAAGGTAACTACCCTTGCACAATCTGGAAGACAAATGAAATGTCAGAGAAAGGCACCCCAGAGTAATTTGTTTCTTGCCTTATCTACAAGAAACAGGTGTAATTTTTAACAGGTGTGGTAGGACATCACAAGTCAGTGACTCACCATTAGTCAATAAATGTAAACATAAGAGAAATACTTTAATTACTAAGTAAAGGGTAGGGAGAAAAATAAAAATCAATTAGTAAAACAAAATAAACTGACCCCCTGCCCAAACCCCCAACAGCTCTTAGGTGAGCATCACACATCCCAGCCATTCAGTAGGTTCAGGTTTTATAAAGAAACAGCCAAGGAAACCCTCCTGATACCAGAGCAGGCCACGAACAGCACCGGGACGTGCGAGGAATCCTCACCTGTGCCACGAATTCCAACAGGTGCCTGGAGTGCAGGTGCTTTGTTTCTGTAGCCATCATGATTGTGGGGGAGCATTGCTCTGCTGGGGGGTGGGAGGCTCTGCAGGGGGAGCAGGGCAGGCCGGGCCGAGGGGCCGATGGCAGGAGGGTCACCAAGGCTCAGTGCCGGGTCCTGCCCGTGGGTCACACCAGCCCCTGGCAGGGGCTGGGAACTGGGCGGCGGGAAAGGGCCAGGGGGGCGGCTGACGGCCGGCTGAACGTGACCCCCAGGGTGCCAGGTGGCCAAGGAGGCCAGCAGCATCCTGGCTCGTGCCAGCAGCAGCGTGGCCAGCAGGAGCGGGGCAGTGCCCGTCCCCCTGTGCTGGGCACTGGTGGGGCCGCCCCTCGCACCCTGGGCTCAGTGTTGGGCCCCTCAGCGCAGGAGGGACCCTGAGGGGCTGGAGCGCGTCCAGAGCCGGGCAGGGGCTGGGGCACCAGCCTGGCGGGGGGCGGCTGGGGGGGCTCAGCCTGCAGAAAAGGGGCTGGGGGGGATCTTACCGCTCTCTGCAGCTGCCTGGAAGGAGGCTGGAGCGAGGTGTGGGCCTCTCTCCTCTCCCAGGTAACAAGTGACAGGGTGAGAGGAAACGGCCTCCAGCTGCATCAGGGGAGGTTTAGGTTGGGTATCAGGAAAAATGTCTTCACCAAAAGGGTGGTCAAGCACTGGCACAGGCTGTCCGGAGAAGTGGTGGAATCACCATCCCAGGTAGCATTTACAAAACACTTAGATGTGGTGCTTAGTGACATGGTTTAGTGGTGGATTTCACAGTCCTGTGTTAATAGCTGGACTTAAAGATCTTAAAAGTCTCTTCCAACCTAACAACTCTATGATACCATAGCGCCCGCTATGGATAGGACCAGCACGCCTTCTGCTTGGGTGTCTCTTGCCTTTGAAAAGGTAACAGAGCCTCGGCAGAGACCCTGCGCTCAAGATTAAGCAGCAGAGCAGCAGGGATGTCTGGCAGACACGGTGTTATGCGCAGTTTGGGTGACCAGAAGGTCCACCCATTTGTCTCCCTTCCCTGGAGAGCAAGGTGGCAGGAGAACAAAAAGCCATCAACAGGGACAAAGCCACACAGATGCAGGGCAAGCTCCCAGGATGTCACTACAGGATTACCAGACACACACTTCGCTGTGTTCGGTGGGATGTTATTTATGAACACCAAAAGTACAAACCTGTCATCCCCAAGCCTGTCTTTCTTGTTTACCTCACCTCTCCCCTATCATCTTAAATCCTGCTATTCTCTCTCTTTTCTCAACTCAAGATTACTTCTGGTCCCCTTATCAGCCTCCTCCAGACTGATAGTTTCAAAAGCAGATATATCATCAACGCGTGTGTCTGACAGGTTTGGCCTCACTTTTTATGACACCTGTGCTGACAGCACGTCACAAGCGCAGATACATACAACTGCATCTGAAAGACTCTGTAACCAGAAAAGTTTTCATAATTTTATACAGAGATTTCCATTGTGACCTTTGCACTGGATATTAGTTATCAATCTAACAAATCTTATACAGTCAGAAAACACTAGGTGAGTCAGTCAGTACAGATCCAAGAGGTGTGGAAAAGTCTTCATTTCAGTTACCCTTTTTTCCATCTCCAAAATGTATGGTTTGAAAATTTCCTCACCTTTTCCCTGAGCAGAAAAATAAGGGGAAACCCACTGTTTTCCCACACCCTCAAAACCACTTGGAAATCAGGGTCAATCACATCAAAGCTCTTACCCAAACAGTCCTGATTCTCGAAGTCAGCGAAATGAGCATCTTCCTATCTGACGCTACAGCAAAATTCATATTAACTCCAAAACCCAGGAGATGGAACAGGAGCTGAACAATCAGTGCCTGTTCTGGTATTAACTGCTGTGAGTTCAGTGCTCCTCCATTCAAATTCTATCCCTATTTCAAACATAACAAGCACTCATTTAAATTCAGTATCACCTAAACACAAATGGTTTAGTAAGAAAAAAAAAAAAAAAAAATCAAAAAAAATGCCAAACAACCGCCAAACCCCACATTTCATTCACAAAGTCTACCAAAAAATTTATATTTACTCCGGAGTAACCAAAGAGTGATCTAAGAAGTTAGGATATCAGTATGTTACCTTTTTTTTTTTTTTTTTTTAAAGAAAAAAAAAAGGCACGATTGTTTAATAGTGCCAAATTACTTTCATTGCCCATGAAGTTTGCAAAACCATCAGGCAGGCACAAGTCAATCGAAAGGTGGGTAGGGGTGAGATTTTACCAAACCCCTCCTGGTGATTAAAATTTATTCCAGAGAAAAGCAAGACATGTTACCCGGAATAAATAATTTCAGAGAATATTGATAAAGGCTATATTTTTCTATGGTTGCCAATCTGGTATGTTAAATATCACCAATGAGATATTGAAAAACAAAATTAAGCTACAGCTTTAAATAAGTGTAGTACAAACAAACAATCTGTTAAAACTAATAACAGAAGAAAATAATATACACAGGCAAAAAGTTTATATTTAAAATAAGAATACGGTGTGCAAGACCCTACCTAGGTTTTACCAATACCATGTTATCTTCAATTTTCAATATTAAAATGATAGCATATCAATTGGTTATTATGTATGTGTTTTGCTGACAATTTTCCAAGTTATTCACCTGAACAACACAGCTGATTCATTAAACTAACGGGGGGGAGGTGGTTGTTTTGGTTTCTTTTTTTTAATTAATAATGTCATTATTACTAAAGGCAGGAAAACGAAAGAAAATATTTTGGGTTTTCAGATTTATTGATCACCAAAGATAGCTTAACAATTACATTATCAGCTACAAAATAAAATCAAATCCTTCAGAACTTCATAAACATCTACTGTGTACTGATAAAAACAAACAGTAAAATTTCAAAATAATGTATAAATGTTGTTTCTGTCAAAACAAGCAGTCTTTTGGACTTTGTGTGTGCAAGCAAATACTTGAAAAATTGTGTTTGCCCTGAATACAGATGCTGTTATACACTGAACATTCTCTATTTTTCAAAACAAAGTTCTGTGCCTTTATGCATCATGTGCCATCATACATATTTTTATAATGTAATCTAGTTTCAAACTGAATTAATAGGATTTCTGCTGCCGACCTCCCTAGTAAGCACTAACTCAATAGCAGGCAATGGTCTCCAGTGCTCCACTTCATGAGTAAAATATGCTGTAAATAACATCTCATCTTCTTTTTAAGTAATCTGTTTTAATTTAACCTGTAGCCATATTTGAAAAGAGATTAAAAAGATATATTTGTCTTCTTCTTAAAATCAGCAGTAATGAACTAATCACTACAAATTTAAAAGGGAACACCTGCTTAATAAAGGACTAGCATACCACAGGTCAGCGACTAAAAAATTTGTTTTATTAAATAATGTGCTTTATTAAATTATGATTCTACACGATACGCAATTCAAGCATCATTTGCATAGTGGAGGGAAATGGCTACACTGGTATCATTAATAAAGCCTGAAATAACTAAGCTCTGCAAAAAAACATCTGGATTAGATCTTTAAAGACACCTGTCACTAGCATTAGAGAATTCCAGAAGAAACTTGCTGCTTCACTTGCTGCAGTTGCTGGAAGTGGGTGTCTCCACAGGCAGCCCAACAAGAACAGCCCTGCACAGAACTGCAACAGCTTATAAGCACGTGTTACCCTCTGAGCAATCAATATTCTTATTTGTTACATATTTCACCTTCTTCCCAGGTTTGCTGTGCAGGTTGAATATGTCTAATTTATGAGTAACAGTAAAATAATTTCTAGCTGTTATTGCAGACGCAGCTCAACTCTTACCAGACTGCATGTAAGATTGGCTTTGTTTCCTAAAGATGTAAAAAAAATTAAAAGGCTTGGTGACTGAAGAAAAATATTGGTTTATAAAGGTGGCAAAACTTCCTCATGACAGGAGACCAAAAGTTTTCTCTGAAAGAAGCATCTCTAAGGCTTCCTGTAACATGTCTACATGCTACTGCAAATGGTGCAAAGGCCACTTCAAGATGTCACATCTGCCACCACAAATGGCTGTATGCCCTTTCCCCTCTCCACCCAATTAAACGCTTCTATTATGTAGAATTTTCACCAAAATTATGGATGAAACAGTCTTTTTTTTTTTTCTTTAATAAAAAAATTGTGAATAGCAGCTAAACAACATTTAGGAAGGAACGATGCATTTAGATGGTTAATGAAATATGCATTTGCCTCACAAAAAAACCCCAAAAAACAATTGCAGCGGAGTCAAAAATACTTTACCTCAAGGCATAATACAACCATTAACTGAGCCATAATGATTGACTGTGAATTCTTACAGTATGCTCTGATGCATTTGGCATTGGCACGGAACAGGAGGCAGTAAACTAATTCAATTACATGCCTGATCTGTGAAGTTTATTGATCTTCAAAAGTGGGGCTAACTTGCACAGTCTTAACTGTGAAAGTTAAGATGATACTGAAAATGCCTACTGTTTATCTTCTTGCTTTTTAGTTGTTGTTTCTAATTAAAAGTTTTAAAGGTGGCTAAACTGGAGTCTGTAACTTTTTATTATTATTTGGCATAGCTATGAAGCACGTGTTTCAGATTTCATCCCTAATTCTGTATTTTCTTCATTTTTCACATTAAAAAGTACAATATTTGATATTGACCTAATCTAACCCTGCATTATATTTTAAGCTTTAAGATTTTTACCCAATCTTTGTCTGAATTCAGAACATTCTTTAAGCGTGAAACAATTTTAAAACTGGCTTCAGGAGAACTTGCTCTGCTGTCTCACCCTCAGAACCCACCTTCCATAACTGATATAGAAATTACAGGTATAATAAGTACTGCTGTCATGTTTCTCTTAGATGTAATGCCAAGATTAATGCTTATTGAGCAGAATTTACCATGTAAATCCAATATATTGTTGCTGTTGAAAACATAAATTCACATTTTCTCAAATGCCGTATTTTGCATCATCAATGTGATATAAGTATGAAGTATTATGAGTATATAAGCAGGCAAAAATATTGTTAGTACTTGGAAAACTTCATTTTTATTCACTAGTGTTTGAGGGTTTTTTTTCTGGGTTTTTTTCTGTTTTTTTTCCCGCCCCACAGAAGACCACAGCAAATCAAGATGTCTGCTGTGACATATTCTAGCCACTGCATTTCTTACTGCTGACAAAAGGGTTTGGGTTTGTTTTTTTTCCCCTATTTGAAGTAGCAGCATTATAGTCCATCTTCATAGATTTTATAAGGATGTTGATTCGAGTTTAATGAGCATCAGAAAGCATCTGGCAATTATACCCCTGAGGGAGGCTAACTGATAAATTAGCAGACCCGCTGCAGCAAGGCTGGCAAAATCTCATCTTTAAAAACAGCTCTCAAATACTCTCTGGCACACATGAAAAAGTTTACAGAGAGGCAACTCATTTTATTTTGAAAAACATTAGTAATACAGTAACTGCCATCCTAGAACGAAAACCCTGCACAGTTCTGGTTCTTTTCTAAACCAGATTTTCCAAGTTGCACAGCTCCTCATATGGGTATGTAGATGTCCAGCAGGAAAGTCAGGATCACAAGTAATGATAAAACTTATCTACATGAAGTATCAAGTTCATAAAGTGTATCTGATAATACTCCAAGGCTTTAACACCTTGGCTACAGTGAAGAAGCAAAGCTCAAAACAACCCAACCACTAAACTGAAGAATGGTCTCACAGACCAACAGCTTCAGATCCACATACTCAGTGGTCTGTCCAGGGAAACGGGAATTACAGCCAAGAGAGCCAAAGCAGTTCACTAGTCAGGTCAGTGCTGTACTGCTCTATTCTGATGTTTTCTGCACAACAGAAAGAACATTTCAAACATTACGTCAGAAATTAAGAACAGATTTAAGAAGAAAGCAAAAAGGATTTGGAGAAATATGTATCTGAATCGTGCTGCCACAACCAAGTTTCCACCCTAATCAAATGGACCCGTAACTCACAGGACCACGTTATGAACAAAGTTGTGAGATCATCCACTTTTAGAAGTGTAACTTATCTGCCATTATTACAATATGGATGTATAATAATGTATAAACATGCAAATCATTTCAGGTCTGAAATAGTGCATTATTTCCAAATAAGTCAGAACAAGCATTATGCACAGAGTGCCAATGTAGAAGCTTAGCAAACGTTGGTTTTATTATGGAGAGTAGTAAGAATGGGCCACCACACTTTCCAGGAGAAAAAGCTGGTAGAGAATGCCAGCAACGGACTGGGGCAAGAAAACTGTCACAGGAGCGTGTTGACATGTCAGCTAGCAAGATGGCATGGGAATTCACCTGGTTAGACGCAGTTATAAAATCAAAATGTTCTGAGAGATGTAGAAATGACCCAAGTTTTTGTCCAGGGTTAAGTGATGCAGTTATATGAGGGCAACTGAGAGACATCTGAAACTAAAAATTGACCTAGTATACTGCCTAAGAACAGTTCAAAGACAAGGTGCTCAACAAATAAAAAAAGAGAATAAAACTAAACAGACCTTTTCATCCAGCAGCAGTAAAACTAGAGGGCAGAAAATGATGTTAAATCGCTTAAGCTTGTTGCCTCAACAAACCATATCAGAAAGTTACAAAATATGTGTCTCATGGTAACCATTCCTATGCAACACATCGCAAAAATAATAAAGCGCTTGCACGAAAGCCAAGTTGAACCCACATAATGACTCACCCTGGGAAACTCGGGCACTGGCGTTGTGCGGAGGAGGAAACAATTACGTGAGAAATGCAAAGCCTCTAGAACGTAAAACCATGTATAGGCACTACAGTGGAAAAGCAAGAAACCACAGAGGGCTTGGAGCACTGCTTAGGTTGTAAAGCAGGTAAAAAGCCATCTTACCTAAAATACAAGCATCATGCCAGAAGATGAGGGGCATTGCATTCGTTTAGAGATTGTCCAGCCCAGTCAGCGCCTCACTGCATTCACCTGGCAGTAAGTGCAGCCTAAAATGTCAATGTAAACCGAGGACAAAAGCAAGTTAAAAGTACAGACGTCTGGACAGCGTAAGAAGTGGATTTTAGAAATAACTAAATGATGACCTGTTTGTGATTTCACTTTCCTCTTGACCGCCTGAGCACTTGCAGAGCTACATAGATAGGAAAACTGGTGAGTTTGAAAAATATTAACACACTTCTAAGTAACCTCAGACAAAGGATATTGATACTCAAAGAACACTAATTTCTAGTAAGATATGATTCAACTTATGTTTTAAAGAAAAAGAGCACCATTTTCTAATGCTGGAGAAACATATAATATAAAATGGTTCTTAGTACTAATTTCAGATCTAGACTGTGCAGAATAAGGCATTAGGATAACTTTATGGTACTTACATTCTTAGCTTGGGACTCTTACTCATATTTGGTCCCACTTACTCAAATTCTTTTCATATCTATCATATGCGTCTGTAAGATAAAAAAATGCCCTTATCCTAGATAGTGCAAAGACCTTAAAGTAATCTTAAAATACATTTGATTTCACTCCTATAGACCAAGGGAGAAGGCAGATTTATCTAGTGCCTGCAGTTTGTTCCTAGCCACATTACAAACTTGTGTTGTCTAAGAAATTTTTAAATGTTATTACTGCAAACATAAGCTTTAAAAAAAAAAAATGTTAAAACATTACTGTGCATCAGACTACACTTGAAAAATTTCACAAGATGCTCATTTCCACTTGTGCAGATGTCCAAATACAAAGCTTTAGGATGAAAAATTAGTATTTACTGTAAACAAATCAAGAAGTAACATTTTTTTCCAGTTTCAATGAAAGGTCGCTCTTATAAAAATGAATGTTAAATCCTGATATTAAGTTGGCCAATTAAATTGAAATTTCCAGAATTACTCAATTAATAGAGTTTAAATTTCTCTCTTAGTAGAGATTCCAATATTTACCCTATAATGCCTCTGTAAATACATAAATTCCTCACAACTCAGCTGTCTTGTTCCTTCCAATAATAGTATGCCTGAAAATGACTCTCAGGGAGTTTGAAACACAACCAACTAAACCAAAAAACTCCAAACCCAAATCAAAGCAAAGCCAAAACTCTAACAGCTGAGATGAACAGAGCTAAGACACCTCCCTTGCACTAGAACAACTTCCAACACATATTTATGAGGGGCTCTAGGGCACAGTGTGAAACGTATTTTGGCAGCAATCACAACTGCAATGGAACTGGTACTCTGAAGAAACAAAACATTTTGCGTTTACAGTCTCTTTGCTCTTCTTTAACCTTCAAGCTGGTTAAAAAAAACAAGATATTTTTTAATCTGCATATTGCATGCTATCAACTAGCACATCTCCAAAGCTGAGAAAACATATGCTGTCAGCAAAGAACAAAATGATCTCTTTGATTTTAATACCTGTGATAGTAGCATGATAATAACTACGTGTGACAACTTCTCCCTACTCTCAAAATAATTACGGCTCGCTAGAATTCAACATCTGTGTTACCAGATGTTACTGTCAACCACGTAAGCAAAAGCACTGCAGAAACCTGGCCAGCCTCCAGAGTTTTTGTCTCAATACCTCAGCAGATGCAGGTGGTTTTCAGTAGTCCAATATTTGAAGCACCAAGCCATGCAAATCCACTTATGCAAACAAGAAAACAGCATCAGCAAATAATGCATCATACCCAAAGAAGTTCAGTGTAGTATGAGACTGACATTTCTGCCAGCCTATTGAGAACTCAGATCAGCTTTAGCATGCCTGATACAAAAAATAGTAACGTCAAACATGTATCTGAAAACCCCTTTCCATTAAGTCATTCCAACTACAATGTTCATTTTCATACAGACATAGCATGTGCCAGCTGGATGACACATGAGCTATTAAAAAACAGCCATGCACGGTAGATTTTTAACATATTATATCAAACCCTAAATCATTCACTCTTCGGACATAACTTGTAACTTAGCACCAAACTCCTTGCCTGAATAAGATGATTTACATACAGTGTAGCTTTTATGGAAGATTTTTTTTCCTTCCGTCTACATACTTCTAAACTCCTGCGATCTGAAATCAAATTATCTTCAACAGGGAAGCAATCCAAACTCTAGCTGAACTTTCTAAGTGAAAAGAAACATATTTAAAATTGAATTAACTATAGCCAAAGGGTAACAATCATTCAAAACCGTGTCTGAAGCACTTCGGATGCAGAACCTTTTGATGTAGCACTCCTTAACTATTAAACCAACAGGTTTAATACAAAACTAAATAAGAACAAATATCTTTCTACTGACTCCATCACCCACAGATAGACAAAGTGGAGCCTGCCCTGCCCTGTTTGGCTGCACCAGCTTTTGTTTCTCAGGTCAGCATGGCATACTCCTTTCCCAGAAAAGGTGCATTACATTCCGGAGGGCAACCCTGGCTGCTGCAGCATCTCTGCCTGTCATCCCTCCCAGCCCTGCTCTCCTGCCATTGAAGAGGTTGAAAGGTCCAGCTCCTCTCTTCCTTCCTAATAACACACAGTGGATCCCCAGGGGTGTTAAAGCATTTTGGGAGCCACTTGACTAACACAGTGACAGGCACATAGAAGGACATTGCTACAAATACAGAAGCACTTTTCCTAACAGTTGCCCCAAAGCAATTTACACAATCAGCAAACAAAGTCCAAGGTGCTTATGCCATTTGTTTTTAAGGAGGTGTGTGCAGGAGGCTTAATGTATATGTGAAATACTAATAATAACAGAATCCATCTCCTAGATCTTAGCAAAGCTGTGCAGCCAGAGACATAAAGCAAAGCAGGTTTTGTAGCCAAGGAGTGCATCCAGTATTGGTACTTGGACAGGAATCTCTAAAGGGTAGCGAATGTGTATCAGCCTAAGCACTCAGATACATAATTATGTCAGAAATCATTAGAGCCTTTATGACAGCAGGACTGCAGCTCTACAACACTAGAAGTCAAGGTTTCCACTACAAAACGTTTTTCATGCATGTAAAAATTAGCTGTCAGAATTATTTCTAGGATCTTATATGTCTTATAAGCTCTTCACCTTCAAGCAAATTAAACTGAAGTGCCCAATCATTTTTAAATGGCATAAGTAGTAAGTTTCAGGGGGTTTGCAGTCTCTGATACAATTATGAATATTCAGCATTTAACTTAAACAGTTAAGGTTTCATTAGCAACAGTAGCTTCACTCTCCCTCCAATTCTGTGCTTACAATTTTCTCATTTTAAACAATTATGGCTAAGTGTGCATCCAAAATGTAAGTAGCATAAGCTACACTTAACAGACATTAATTTTAGGAAAACAAAGGCAATGTTATTACTGGTTATCAGCATTTTAGTAACAAAAACAGAGGAATTTGAGATCAAGAGTCCAGAACCCTGGACACTGTACATACAGCTAATAAAAGCATCAACCATCCCAAAGACTTTCCAGCCTACATAATGGAAAAACTAGATTTTTAAAATCCATACTTTTATGGTCATAGTTATTTTTGTCCTATGCACAGAAGTATTTCTTTTAAAAGAATGCAAAAAACAAGCGCATATCAATGTTAAAAGCAACCTAATTTGATGTTCCTGGGACCTGTCTCAAAAATATGTATAGCCATGACTAAATTTTTTAAACTTATTTTTTATTAATATTATTTATTAGGTTTAAAAAAAATCCCAATGTATTCCTATTGCTTAGGCTTGCCAAGACATGCTAGACATCTCACCTAAAAAAAAAAAAAAAAAAAAAAAAAAGGGGGGGCAACAAAACAAAAAAACCCAACCCATACAACCAAAACGAAATAAACAAAAAATTAAAATGGTGACACTGTTAACCATAAATAATTAAAATTAAAATGAATTACTGAACTCAGTTACATGACTGTAAATTCAGCAGACATCTGGGAAATTCAGAAAAATAAGTGCATACTAATAAACCTGAAACTGCAATCAAGAAAAAATGTTTAAATCTACTTTGAAAGAGGGCTAAGTTAAAATCATGCTACTTAGTTATATATTTAGACCATCTCAAAGGTAGCTGCAAACTGTGGTGACTACCTTTCAGTAACAAAACCAAAGGAAAGTATTTCAGGAACATTTAAAAATAATATAATTTGCCTTAGCTAATCACATGGCTTTCTACTAATCTCAGAACCACAGCTCCATTTTCATGATCTTCAGTATATTGCTTAAAATGATACTTCAAATACATTTTAATTCATAATTCATCTTTATTATGCTTTTAAATTTATTTCTATTCATAAGTGGAACCATAGCAATTTAAAATCCCACATATACTGAATCCATATTTAGTCGACAACTCCCTTTTGCTTAGATCTGATGATAAAAAGAAGATGAAAAAAAAATTCTTCATGATATACAGGGAAAAAGAATACAGTAAAATATTTTATTTTTTCTTTAAAGAAGGGTCCAGACAGCACAAACTCACACTTTTCTGATTCCCAGTGCATAGTAAACGCTCATGAAACAATTCACACCTGTCTTTTTGTGAAGTTGGTGTGGTTTTGTTTGGATTTTTTGGTTTGCTTTTTTTTTTTTTTTTTTTTTGGGGGGGGGCGTTGTTTGTTGTTTCATTTTGTTTTGATAAAGGACAAACAAATAAAGGTAACTGATGGAACCAAAACATTCTCATAGAATGCATAGTCTGAAAGGAATGCAAGCAGAATACTGGCAAGGAGCCTTTCCTCTCTTCACTCAACCTTCATTTTCCAGAAATAATTAAGCCTCCTCTGAAAAAATAAAACTTTCAACTACAAAGATAACTATTTGGTGAAGCTGTACTTTTAACATTTCAATGCTTTCAAAGCTGTTAAAATATTATATTTCCAGTAGGTCTGAAACTCTTTTGGTAAACAGGGAAAAACAATTGAAAACTTTGTTATATTGCATTCAAGATTAAATAAGGACTTCTCCATGGAGCTTTCCTCCATTAAATATAAACACAGCCATATAATTACCTGTAAGCAAATACTCACTTTAATTTTCCATCTCTAGCAGAATATGGTCTCTTTCAACTTTAGTGCTCAAATAATACTGTAAGTAAAAATCATTTGATTTTACTGTGGATGCTCAACTATTTCCAGGGCAATTTAAATACAGCCTCAAAAATAAGCTAACAGAGATTGATTATCTCCCTCCAAGATACAATAATGATGAACAAATCGTGAATACATTCTAATGTTTCTATGATTTGAAACATCAGTGAGGGCAAAGAAAAATAAGAGCTTTTCTGGCAAATTTTAATAGCATTTGCAATTGAAAGAGAAGTTAATATGTTGTTTGCAATGTAAAAAGGCAAAAAGATGCATCTTCTAGCTGGAGGTGCCTAGAAAAGAACGCTAATTTTCCATTACTATCAAGTCATCTGTTTAAAGGATTACAACCAGACAGTACCACAACATGCTTTTGTTGCTTCTGCAATAGCAGCCCTATCATTCTCACTAAGGTCACGCTTTTTCTTTGAAGTTATCTTTTTACTGGTTTTATGATACACTACTTACATGCCTTATCATGTAAATACTAGTCCGGCATAAGAAACTAGGAAACTATTTGCATATGATCACAATAAGCCTTATGACAATAATTACCTACCTTCTCTGTACAAAATTACTTCCCTTCCATTCTAGAAAAAGTAACAACTTTTCCTCTGGGGACATGTGTCTTGCATTACTGGTGGAATAACACAATCCCATCCCAAAGTCGCTCTTCATTACTGGCATAACAGCACATAACAAATACTTAAGACTCATCTTTAGGTAAATCTGTTTTCTATCTCTGTGCATTAAGCATCACATAACACAGCCAGTGACCAGTGTTTAACATACAAGTAACAGGTGAAAATGTCTTTATGCACCAAAAAATTCAGTATATAACCTAATCATAAAGTTCATTCATTTTGGGTAGACCGGATTATTCAGTAACCTCAATTCAAACACAATTATGCTGAATTATTTGGAGGGTAAAATACCTGAGTATGCAAATAAATTTATCAGCCTATGCTAAAAGGTGCTGCAGAGATGTCAGCTGCTTTCAGCCAAGATGAAGCAAACAGGACCGGATCTCAAAGAGAACCACCTGTTTTGGAGAGACTAACCACCCATGCGTGAAGACGGCTCAGATGAAGCCCCCCAGAAGCAAGAGGACACTGGTGGCATCGCACCCGTAGCCGGGAGCAGCATGCCCAGCTCAGCTGGGGCGCTCTGAAAGGACCTAGCCATTTCCCCAAGGCGGTTCAGGAAAGCTAACCGTGGAAAAGCAGCCAAGCAGCAAGATGTTTAGATTTGGTACACACAAATCTGAAGTCTTGCTAGAAAATAATTGCCACCACCCCAAATTTCTCTGGGAAATAACCAGTTCTGAAGACGCCAGGGAGGCAGCGTGCCCAGGGAGGAGCCTGCTGCAAATCGACCACGCCAGCTCTGCTCCAGAGCTCTGAACTGCAGCCAGAGCGGCTGCACATATGTACAGACGAGGCCCGTTACACTCTATTTATTAAACACCTTTCTCAGCACCTCGCCAGGGCACTGGGACAGCCTTTTGTGCATGTACAAGACAACCCTGTGATCCTCCTCCCACGCCTGTCGCAGTGCCCTGCATGGGCACTGCCCTCCCACCCGCCCTGGGGCTCTTCCTTGGCCAGGCAGGCACAGCATGAAGCAGGAAGGTCCCTGAAGAGTTTCTCGCTCACCTGAGGCCCCCGTATAGGATAATTTCATCTTTAATGTCAGTCTTAATTATGTTAACTACGGGAAAAGGATCGAATCCTACCGCCAGCATTTAATCCTGGGTATGACTCATCCTGATCCAATTACCTTTTTCCCAAACAGCGAGACCTTTTTAACTTCAAGAAGTACTAAGTCAGGAGAAAATGAGAGAGACGGAAGAGAGACCTAAACCTCTGTGAGCCTTGCTCTTCCTCGGGGAGCTGCTGATCATTGCTGCTGCTGCAATCTGTACAAAAGTTCTGCAGCAGCAACGCCGGCAAAACTGTAAAACGAGAGTTAGATTAATCCAGCCAGGATGCGACAAAAGCATGTAAAACCAATTTCCAAATCCGTAAGACTAAAGTAGGATTTAATTTATTTAGCTTTGTATTTCTAAAATAATACCAAATGATTCTTGTTTTAACAGTCTGGGATTTAAAAAAAAAAAAAAGAAAATTAAGTTTTTCTAGTGGAGAGCTGCAAATCCCTGATAATGCCTGGCCGCCTCACAGTGCTATAAACAGCCCCGCGACAGCACCCGGCTCCATCTCAGCTCTTGCCACCATCACAGCCCACATCCTCTGCTATAGTTAATTTTATTAATCAAAACAGAATATTAATATCAAACCCTCTCAGGCACCTTAGCTAAAACAGCACAATAATACAGGTAAAGAAGCAGTAATCAGAAATTCAGGAGTTTAATTCTAGCATCCTCTACAAAATGAAATTATCGCAGCCTTTTTTTAGAAGCCCAGTGATGAACATCTGCAGAGTGCGTTCTCCTTGGCCATAGCTGACAAGAGACAGAGGCCATCAGCACAGGCTTGAGCCTCTGAAGTGTATTTTAAGAAGTGCTTTCTTCTCTGCCAGAAACCCACATGAAGGTAGAGTGGGATGGTGAGCAGAATAGGGCCACACTGCCACCAGGACGGTCGACTAGAGTGCATTCTTTTCAATCTACTTTGAAGATTTTTCTTACTTTACTTGCTAGTTTACCTGACCCACAATGTAACAAGATGCAGCACACGCTGCATTAACACAGTCATTCATTAAAAAGATTTTTTTACAAGTGCTGCAGAACACATATAGAAATCGCTTCTTGTGTTCCTCCAGCTGTCATCTCCTGCTCTAGGTAATCAGAGGTACAGACACCAGAACGTGCAGGCTATAAGCCAATTCTCAGTTCATAGATGCCAACTGTAATTTTAAAGTGTGGTCAAAAATTAAGAGTTAAATTTATTGGTTTGTGGTTGTTGGGGTTTTGGGGTTTTTTTTTTCGTTTTTTGGGGTTTTTTGGGGTTTTTCTTTAATATATAATTCTATTAAAAAAAAATCCACCCCTTTGATGAATCCTAAAATGGCAATCCATATATATTCTGGTTTTATATCTGAAGGCATGAAAATTTTTCATACTGTCCTTGCACTACAGTTAGGAAAAATAAAGAACAGCACTAACTTCTAAGGAACTCATTCCACATCCAAAGGCTATTGGTTTTCAAACTTGCACCCCAAAATGTTTTCTGTATATCTAACAAATTAGACTGATCACAGTCTGCTCAATAAAATCCTTGAAAAGATGATGAAACACAGAGATTGGAAAAAACATTAGAAAGAAACCACTAAATCATCTCACCTCTTCTGTACCACAGATGCATTTTGCAGATGCATTTTGCCTTGTGTTGAACACTGTAACAACAGTTTGGCTAAAGAACATTCAACAACATAGCAAAGTCTTAATGAAATGTTCTATTCATCACCTTCTCTGTACTGTACACTTTTTATTTAATGTTTGATCTTCAAGCCATTGGTTCTAGTTCTATTTCTTTACCCACACCAGACTAAGAACCCCTGGTATCTATTCTCACGTGGAAATATTTCTGCACTGTGATTGACTAACTTAATTTTTTATTTTATATAATAGTTATTTCAATACAAATGAGTTGTAACCCCACCACCCATCACCCCCAACCTGTATTTACTTCTCACCAAATGCTAAACAAGTCCCTGCGTTAGGCGTTGAGGCCCATCCTCCGGTGCAGACCTGTGCCCTTAATAACCCTCTGGGCATACATAACACAGGGCAGCGTTCTGTTTCAAAGGAACTGTGAATACGAGAAATACTTCTGGCCTTGGAATTAGAACAGCAAACGTTTTTTTAGCCCTGATCACAGACAGCAGTGGTATTGAGCACTAGAATATGACTGTTTTGAGTAGTGTAGTATAAATGACAGAACTTCAGCCACTATAGAATATTAGATCTATGTGCTCACGTATGGACAAAACCCCATATATGAATGAATAGACAGCTATTAAATACATGTATTTCTGTCTACAGGACACAGTCTTTATAAAATATATTTTTATTTTAAAAAAATAATCCACAAGAACAAAAGGAATACCTGTATTAACATCCAAAACACAATGACTTATCTCTCTTTTTAGCATGTAGACGGAATTATTTAGAAACTAAATCCTCTACAGGGTCTCTGCTAGGATTCTGAGGAACTATGCTGACTTAACTTTTTTTGTCACAGGGTCTAATTTTCTTTAATAGTTTCTAGAAATATTATCAAAGAAAAACAAGCATGATAATACAGAAAGAAAGCCATTTGTTATTTTTTAAGTACCTATTTGCACTGCTAGCAACACAGCAGCAGGTTCCATTTGCCTTGCACTAAGCATACCGTGAATAATTCAGTTTCTTGCTTTGTTCCCTAAATAGTTGACAGGGAATGGAAACTTTATTCATGACCGTATGGCCTTTTTCTAAGCTTGTCTATTTATTTAATAATGCATATCACAGAGCCATCACCTAGGTTGGCATTTATTAAAAATAAAAGCGTTTGATAACTATTACTAACAAATGGCCATGAAACAAGCAACTTCACAGAGCTACCACCTTTTGCTCGCAAATAGCACTCAACCAGCTATTTAAATAATTAAATGCTCTCAATCTGCACCGCATCAGCCTTGGCTCACATGGCCTTCAACAGGAAACAGATTCCAGAACCGCTGGGAACATGTTCCAGCCTCGGCCACAATCATAACTGTAAATATCTGAGCTCTCTGCTAAACCACAGCTGCCCTGCTGGAACAAAGAAAACAATTTCCATCAAAGGCATACTGACATTTTCATGGACAACTCCTCCATTTGTTAACTATCATTTCTTCTTCCTGCTGCCTCCCTTCTTCAGGTTTTGGAGAAGTCCTGGGCTTCTCCAGTCTACAGGCTCCAGTTCCCAACTTCAGCAGAAGCAAAATGCATTGTTGCCTAGAGCATAACATCAATATTGGATAGTTGAGCCAAAGTCACATACCTCAAAACTCTGGTCATTTGGTTAATTCTGTATTATATAGGAGGATTACTACACCAGCCTTCAGCCTTATCCTAACTTCCAAAGGAAAGAGATCCCAAATTATTTCCTTTCTCTAGACCCAGATCTCAGCAAAAACACTACCATTCATACAAACTCCCCTCTGAAGAGCTTTCTGAAATTTGCTGGAGAGAAGTCAATCTTTCATAGAGTCCTAACCCCCATGGCAAGCAACCTTTTCCCACCCAACCCACTTAACTTGCCTGCTGGCTGCTGAAGTTTGAGCACTCGTTAAAAAAAGGTAAAATGAACAAAACCCTCAAAAGTTATCTCCTCACTTCTGTTATCTTCTCCATTCTATTAAATAACCAACTTTCAAAAAAGATAAACAAAGAAATTAAGTTGTTTTTGAGGACCAGACATCGCTTTGGCAGGAAATGTCATGTCACACAAAACCCTCCCCAAACAGAAATAAAAATCCTGCAGTTTCCAAGAAACAAGATTTCCAAACTATTTTACTTGTGAGCCATTTGAACACTTGTTTTGATTGTGACATTTTGATTCACTTTTCAATTTGTATATTTTACTGGAAGAAAAACATAACGGATAGAGAAAATTCCATCTAACTTGAAAAAGACAGCCTTTTCACCCTTGAAAAAATATAAAATAAGCAGAGTATGAGTCAGTATTTTAACTTGGACAGGAACTAGTTCTTCAGGAAATCATTTGTATGTAAATTTGTGTCCATTACATGTGTTCAAGGGAAAGACCAGCTTATATGAAGGATGAGAATTCTCACGTGTTTAAAGATTACCTGTTATTGAGACTGAATAAAACTCGGACATACATACAGATCTCCTGGTTTATTTAACTTCTTGTCCATAAACAGTACCCTAGAAATTCAAAAAGGCCAACCAACTTGTTTAATTTTGAAAGTCTCACACTGTGCAAGTTTCAATACGACTGGCAAAAGCCCTAAGTGTTCAATGTATTTCATATTTGTTTCGGTGTGGCAGCTACTACACTTCAGAAACTCATCACCTTTCAAAGAGAATTGAACTGAGAATAGAAGCCCCTTAATGCAAGACTACAGTAGAAGACTATTATTAAAATTGATTATTATTCAGGCAATATCAATTTCATTATCCCTGATCGATTCCTAGCAATGCTCCTTAGTATCCTTCAGTTACAAATGCTGCCTGAACAGTAAGTTAATACTGCACAACAAATTGCAGTCCTGCTTCTCCCAGTAAATTCGGTAACAGTCTGACTTATTAGCAGGCTTCTAGTAAATAGCTGTCATAGGTGCTGACTGTAGGGAACTGGATGTCAAAGCACCACCAAAGAGGGCTGAGAAAACTCTTTCCCCTGGAGGCTTTGTTAATTTGATTTATGTGTACAGGCAGGAAACTAATTGCTAATTGTTGCGGTGCATACCATGGAATTGCAGCGCTCCACTCAAACACCATATCTCAAGAGTACCAATAGACCAGTTTTACACACTGCTGATGAGAGATGCATCCTAAACAGGAATTTCCCAGTGTTCGGTGCTTAAGAAATTTTACCAGCTAACTCTTAGCAATGCCCTGTGCCACCATCTCCTCTGAGAAAACAGCCATTCTCTGAGCATACTGTATCGCTGAGAAGTTGAGAGCCAATACAGTTAACTCAGCAGGAGCAAACTCCTGCAGTTGTTCAGGCAATTAGTAGATAGTCAGTATACCTAGTGCCACTAATTAAATTGTTAAGGGGTTTTGTTGTGGAAGGTTTGTTTCTTAGTACCTTTATAAGTATGTCCCTGGGACCACTAGCCAAAATTGCTGATTCTCCTTGTATTGACTTGTAAGGACTGGACAGTGAAGGACAACTTTGTCCAATTTCTGTGTCCTTTGGTATTTCCCATTGGAAGCAATTGGCCTAAAATGAAAGATGGTTATCATCTCAGCAGGCCATTTGTTTTTGGTTTTTGTTTTTTCCCTTCAGATGCTTTCTGTTAGAAGAAATATGGTTTGGGTACATCTATAAAACTGATGGATGGCAACGTAAATAAGTCTTTTGCCTTTAAATACTGCCTTTTAGCCAGCATTAGTGTCAGTATTGCTCAGAAATGCCTCGTCAAGTATTTCTTTTTCAGGTAAAGTATGGGGCCTCCCACTCACCAAAAGTTCTTTAGGAGGTATGGATTTTAAAAATACTTAGAAATTTTGCCATTTCTTCCAGTCTGTCATGCTGAAACAGAAAGAATCCCCTGAAAATGTGAGTTTTCCAAACAGCACCGAACATCAGCAAAGGAGAGAGCAAGACATCCTGGGGGCAGCCAGCAAACAGGAAGAATTAAGGCGTCATCAGTCCTCCCTCATCCCTCTGTTACCCCACGCAGACAGGAGTGAAGTATGCTAGACCCTTATAAAGCAAATTACCCTCTCAACCGTGCTGGCACAGCTCATTTCAACATTTATGAGGAAAAGTAGTACTTGTCACCAATCAAAATTGCTGTTCTGATTGGGACTAAATTGCCCCCCACTTTTCAGCAGTCAGGGTAAATAGGCAGATAGCTAACAGCCATGGAAATTGGTTGTCTCTCTAAATGCTAACCACACTTCAGTGATGAGTGTGAGGCAATTTCAGCACGGGAATCTTTAATTTTTAAGTAAGTTAGATTATGCAATCCAAAAATACATGATCAGAGCAAAATTCATTTACACTCTACAGTCTGTCAAAAGCTAGTGTTACTTTTTCTTAGCAAACACAAGGTGCTGTACCAGCACAGAGGTGTTGTGTAGGAAAGCACTCCAATGGGACAAGTTCAGGTGTCAGGTTGTGTTCCACCTAATGCAGAAAAAGACTGTCACCCTCAGTCCTTTGCGCCCCATGCAACCTCTCAGCAGTACTGAGCTGTCCCTCATATTCCCCACTCAAATTTCCACCCTGAGCCTGTGAATGTTGCACTGACGCAGAATCATCCAGAAAATGTACCACAAAAAAGGCAGATTTATGTAAAAACAACAAACTGAAAAAAAAAACCCCAAACAAACAAACCCACAAACCACCAACTAAAACCTAATCTTCAAAGATTCCGAGTTAGCTTATCTATACATTTCGTTTTGCTGTTCCACAAAATACACTTCCTGGAATGGTATGTTTGTAAGAAAACACTCAAAAGCCTTATTCTCAGTTTTCACACTGATGACATAGGAAGTCCACCCACGATATTACAGAGAAGACACAATTTCTCCTGCTTCTCTTCTACTGAAAGAAAATTTCAGAGGTCTGGCAATCTCTCTTTTATTTTACCTTGCAAACTAAACTACTTTTTTTGTCTTTACGAAGTTTCTCAACCAGTAAGTTTGCCCAGTTGTGATTTTCTTTCTATTTTCCCTAGCACAGAACTGTATGCTATTTTTGAGAAAGGAGCACTAAGACTAAAGCTATTTACGTGGGCTTTGACAGATAAGGAAATTTATCAAGGGACTCGTTATTTATTATGCCGATATGGAATAATACAGCTTATTGGATCTAATTCGTTACTATATCACACTGGTGTATTGCTTAGAAAAAATATTTTAAAGCAACACTGTGTACTTCATTTACAAAGGACACAGTTATAATACAAAAATCAGATGTCACTGTAAATTATTTCCCAAATCAAATATCTAAAGATCGATATATTTTTATGGTTACCATTAAAAAAATAATCAACTGAGAGGAGAAATCATTCTCAGATAACCACATTTTGAACTTAAAATGTGAAACATGTCCTTTCAATGTTAAGTAAACCATAAGCAGAGACATTTCTTCAAAAAGGAACAGGAATTTTATAAGCATGTACTGTAACTGACCCTAACAGAAACAAACTTACACCTCCTTGTCAAGCATTATATCAATATAATGCTTCCTTCTTTCACCTGCAGAAAAACAAATGAAACAGCTATGTTTGCCAAATAATAAAAAAAACCCAAACCAAACAAAAAGCTAAATTGAATGAAACTAAAGAAAACTATAAACCAGACATGTCTTTCTACTAGCACCTCTGAAATACGAATATAACAATTTTGGGGCGTTAAAAAACCCCAACAATCACACTGATGTAAGTGGGTACCTGAAGCCTACATTTATCAAGTTGCTTTTCCACAGATACCATCCAGGTCATACAGGGCATCTTTCTTCCACAAAAGACATCTCCCCATGTTGTCAGAACCATTCTTTGCTGGGGAGGTAGCAGGATGGTAAGTGGGAACTTTCATTTGTAGGATGTTTTTTGTGTCTCCTTTCAGAAGCAGCTTTGTACTTATAAATGCACATTCAGAATTATCGTGTGAATAAAGAGAATCCCAAGTGATTATGCAGTGAGCATGAATGAAATAAATCTAGAGAGTTCACTTAGCTCCCAGTTACCCAGGAACATGCCATCATCCATTTTTAAAGATGTAGTAGGCAGGACTTCAGACTCAGTCTAACAATATTTAATATTTTATTTTTTTTATAGCAATACAATAAATATCTGGGACTGGTTTACAGAAGGGAATAGATGAGTTCCCACCGAGATTTGCTTTTTGCAACGCATTTTTCAACCGTTGGCATGGGAAAAATCAGAATTTGTTTTTGTACAGGGGACACAGACAACCACTCAGATCACAAGTGAGCAGCAGTGTAGGCTGGTGCGCTGCTACCACCAGCCATGTAGATTGCAGCCAGCAGCTATTAATTAACACCAGCTGTTAACAGCAGGGACAAAACAATCTTTCCTAAGGGAAGCAGTCACCAGAGCCCTCCTTTCTCTCCTTATACCCTTTCTTTAGAAGGAGAGGCTCTACTCCTGTCGTGATTTCTTATTTCTGGGACAGCAAAGGTAATTTTGCCAAGCAGTGGCCTGTAAATGTAATTCAGTCCCACTCTCCAGAACTAAATTTTTCTGAGACCTTCTAGGCTCTCTTTGCTTGTCAGGTTGGTGTTGCACAGGCTTTACCTGACAAAACGGTTTGAAGCTTCAAGGTTTTAACAGTACTGATTATAACTGATCAGGGACAAGAAACACTTCAGTATGGTAGTTTCTTCACTTTCAGAATACACAAGTAAAACTCCTTTTCTCACTGCATAGGCACTTTTGTTGCCTTGGCCATGACCACATAGGAGAGTGCTGCTGTCTTCTCTCCCAAAGCCCTTTGAAGAATTAAGCTTAAGTTATGGATGGCACCAGGCACCAGTGACAAATCAATTCTTGCCAGAGATGGATCTGGGAGATTCTGGAGGTGGTATTACCAGCTGGAGGAAGGAACAGATATGCCTCCAAAGTACAGTTAGTTATATCTAGACGTATTACACAGGGATTTAAACATCCTTATTGCTCAAGGTAAGAAAAATGATAGTGAAAAAAGCATTTGAAAAACAAAAGTTCAAATGTAGATGCTGCTCTATAGAGTGGACAAAGAGCAAAGCAAAGACTCTTCCACCTGTGCCCCCCCCAGTCTTAATTACAGAAAAAATGTATCCAAGAGGACTGTGAATCTGATAGTAACCGAGACATATGATTTTTGAAAGGGATTACAGAGTAAAGCAGAATAAGACTGCAAGTATTTTGAAAATAATGTAGGAAAGAATTAACTAATCTGACAAATAAAAGTATAGCTAGGTTTTAACATCAACACAACTCCCCATTTTTTCTTTACTCTTTCTCAACCTGAATCTTTGTTTATCAGTTTCATTTACAGAAACCCCCAAAATTACACTGTCCTAAAAAATTAAAATAGCCACATTTTTTCCAAACAAATTAGGACTGTTTCATTTTTATCTGGTTTTCGAGTCACAAAATTGAAATCATTTCACAGAAAATTAAAATACCACCTCTCATATTTCCCTTGATGAAATGCTCAGCACTGTTACAACATGGAACACAATACATTTTCTTTAAGAAAAAGATGCCAAATTGGACAGCAGTAGTTAATATAATCTTAGAGGTCTTTCACAAGATTGTATTTCTGCTACTTGTTTTGCTTTCATTGCCTTGTCCCTTTAGAACATTCAACTTAAACCTTTTCTGAAAACATTCACCAAAGTTCAGTTTGCACAAAACTCAAATGTTTACCATTGTAAAATAGAAGCACTTAGCAACATATATGATGACAAAAACCTTGGCAGCTAGTGACAGTAACCTTGAAGTCACTGGCAACTCTCCCTCTAACCATGGTGTTGCAGATTTTTCCCCTTGTCTTCTTCTTGAAGGCTGGGCAACAAAAAAGATCACCCAAAGAGTCAGAGGGGACACTACACAGCACAAATGGCTGTTCAATTAAGGAAAGGAGGGGAAAACAAACAAGCAAACAAAATCAATCCACTTATTATAGACACAAATCTGCTGAATAATTCATTAATGTGGTAATGACCATTGGATAGTTAACCTGCACCTGGCAGATGCACAACAGGATAAAGATACACTTCTCTAGCACCCCCCTTTATACACACAACGAGAAGAAAAATTAAAAAACCCACCATCTGAACTTTCAAAACCACTTAAGCAATATTAGAAATCTGAATTCTATTTTAAGGCATAGCTTGAAAACGTCCGTGTTGATCAAAACCAGGGCTCATTTACCTTTGAGAATTTAACTGTGTTTAGCAGAAGTGTTGGGTGTTTCTGTATTTTTGAAAGTCTGCCTCTTATGATCTTAAGCACTTATTATAAACTTCAGAGACTTCTACATCTAAATGCATTCATCACTTTTGAAAACCAGACTTCTCCTATTCTGACTTTTCCTATTATATTTCAGAGTTGCAGACACACTCCTTGGGGAGCAAGACTGCGGACTCAAAGCACAGATGACTACTCTCCAGCCGTGCCCTCTTGACACGTTCTCTCTAAAAGGGCTTCGAGAGCTCAATCTTGCCATGGAGTCTCAACCTAGCTGTCCTCAGGAGACAGCCTACTTTCAGCCTATAAATTTTACCAGTTTTGTCCATTTGTGTTGCCCTGGTAAGTTCTGCTGGTTGGGGATATAATTTTAAACAGTGCCCCAGGTATTCTGTATCTCAACTTCTACCCAGTCTCTTTTGGAGATGAGATTTATGCCTTTTTCATATCCATCCTGAAGGCTTGTGGGAGCCTTCTAGGTTACAAAACCTAGCACTAAAACCTTTTCATATATCTTCCAAAAGAAAACTGAAGAGAAATTATATTCAAGGCACAGATATAACACTACTGGATTCCTATCAGCTCAGTATGCAGAATTATGTCTGTTTTTACCAGTTCTGACTCTGCCCACACTACAGAGCAGGTTCTTACGCTCATAAATATTTATCTGAGCAAATTTAGTATTCACACTCCTAAAATGATAGATTTACTAATTGAACCCTGTTAAAAATATTTGTCCTATTTTTGTCAGCACGTGAAAAGCAGCGTGCAGGGTACGGAGCACATCTGGGTTTTGTGGTGACTCCCCCTTTGGGGTACCTCTGACAATTACAGTTTTGAAACCTGTGAAGTGTCAGCAGTAAAGTGATTCCTGCGTTTTATCAGCAACATTGCAAGCGCTTCCCTGCCAGGGGCAGGACAAGGTGTTCAAAAAGGCTTATAGAGATAATCTTTACTTTGGTTGTATCATTACTTAGGCAACTTGGACAAGGCCAGTACTTACAGAGGTGCTAAATAGCACTGGATTTTTGCAGCAATGACGTTTTACAGGAAGCAAGGTACGAAGTCGAAGGAACATAAGCCAACACAGGGACCTTTCTTACCTAACGATTTCTAGTCTATCTGCTGCCAGAAATGCTTAAGTAGACAGTCAGTGCAGGACTGACAACAGCAGCACACAAGCTCTCACCAACAGCCTCCGATAGAGAAGCTGGACAGGAAAACCTGCATCCCCCATTTCAGCAACCTGTGCAGACAAACTCTTGTTATTCCACACGATTCTCCATTCCTAACCCAGATTGGTAGAGAGACTTCATTCAGTTTTCACAGAATCCAGTCCAAATCCCAACAAAATCAACACAAATCCCCTGGTGTACTTCTGCAACCTCTTTAGAAGCCCAGAGGGTCCCAATGCTCAAAGCTTTGTCTGCCTGCAGGAGATTTCATCCCAATAGGATGTTCCCACTCCAGACCTCCAAGCACATTAAGGTGATGTCTGCCTATGTGATATGATTGGCACTGCTGTATCTTTATTATAGATTCTTTTTGTCCAAAGTCCTTTAACAGGACTGTATAGCAAAATCCCTTACCATTATTGCGTCTGATCTAAGTAGTAAGCTAAAAAGATTAAATTAATGTCATTCCCAGTAACATTTAGAAATTGCAAGCTAAGCAGCTGCCACTTACTGCTAGTAACTCAAAGTATATTGAAAGAAGTCTTACAGGAACATGTATTGATTTTGTCAGGTTTGGGCTTTTTTTTTCCCAAGCAACATATGTTGCGTGTTCTATATTTGTGGGGCTACATCTACGCAGGTTTCATTGCAGTAGCTCTGACTCTTGCCAAACAGATGTTAAGGGAAAGCAACTTAACACAACATGAGATAAAAGCTGTCTCAGATCAAAAGGCTGGGTTAAGAAAAATGTTGTGGGCAATGCAGTATACTAAAAGCATTGATTATGAATTTTTATAGAGAATTGATACGTAACTGAACTAATGCTTGACTATATTTGTTGAAATCATGCTATTACATAGAAAAACATTTACCAAATGCTAAGAATTATCTTAATTAAAGGATAGCAACTACATACTTTTTTTAAGTTCCAAAGGATTCGTATAACTCTTTTTACCAAAAGTCCAGATTCTCACTAACATCCTAGCAGAGAGCTGAAATAGTTTGAAAATTGACAAAAAGTTATAAAAGGGATGTTTTTAAAGTAGCCTTAGAAATAATAAAAAGGCAAGCAAATCCCAGTCCCCAAACACAAAGTATTGGAGTATTATCCTGAAAATGACTGACTTCTCTGCAATTTTGTGTAATTTACGTAATACCCAACCAGTAGGGTTTAGCTTATTTCAATACTTTCTTCATGACTAAGCCTAATGACAAAATTCACTTCAATTTACTCTGTTAGAAGACAAAGAGGTTAATTTTTTACCATTCAGAATCAACATATTTCATCATCTGTTCACTTTCCCAATTATGAAAATTATTAATATGTACACAGTAGAGTCAGTTCAGCACATAAAACCTGATATGAAATCTTTCATATTTATTTTTTCCCTTGAATTTAGTAATAGTGTTGGCTCAAAACATGGTACTATCTGCCGAAGAATTTTAGGCTTGGTTTTGCAAATGTAATAAAAGACATTATGTTAGAAGACTACCATAGTTACTTTCACTGTATTTCTATCAACTCAAGAACACATCTTTGGATGTCCATGACAATGATCCTTTCTACCCTCAGGTATCCAAGTTCTGCTGCTTCTGAATTGCCACTGATCAAAAAATCTGCAACACGTTTCCTTTATCATGAAAAAGGATCTTGCAGTTCCAGAAGCCAGAAAAATAAGCTCATCTTCCCCCTCGTATAGAAATAACTTTTGAAAGTTGGCAGGAAAACCTAGTTTCATCCACATTCACTGCTACAGAAAAGTGATTATACTCTGATATGAACGTGTTATATAAACTTTCAAAGCAGTGAAAAGATTCAACATGGAAAAGAAAAATTAAATTTAAACCAGTCAGTAGATATTTCACAACATTTTCTATTCATAAAGCAGGTACTAAAGAAAAAAAAAAATCAGTCTTTCTGAGTTAAATTTTTCAATCCTAAACCCATACAGACTAAAAGTTTACTCCACCATATAGACTGAAAAACAAAAGCCAGGGTTCATTTACTTGCCATAGATTAGATGGGGATTTTTTAAAACACCAGATATTCCAAAACACTACGTGAAATCTTACTTTTCAACAATGGTATTTGATGATCAACTGGATCTAGGACAGCTGGTCTATCATCTGTATTTCTGTTCACTTTGAATGATCTCTGGTTTTCAGTTCATGTAAAGCTACTATGAATACACTTAGCAACAGAACATTATTAAAACAAAAACTATGACAACTAACACAAATCCACATTGTTAAAAAATATTCTAGTTTCATATATGTTTATGAAAGCTTCCAAAGCATCACAAGAAAACTGAATATAAGGACAAACTCAAGGTTTGTAAATAAGATTCCACATAAAATAAGTAACAAGAAATCTTAATGTTGGCAGCTGATTGTCTTTAGACAAAAACATGTCAAGGTACATACCTGTAAATCTGTTTAATATTTTCAGCTTTGATCTCCTTGAGAATTTCATGGTAGACATGAGGGTTATTTCTTTCTTGAGATGTTAGGGGAGAAGGGCATTTCTTGAGTGCATAATATCCCATCACAATTCCAAAAATAAATAAAATCAAAGCAGTGCAAAATACTTTCAGTATCTGAAAAAAACTGCAGCGGTTGCTCTTTGGTGCCTGTCTCGTATAGTGTGAGACATAGTCTGGGTCTTCCTGAAGCCGCTGGAATCTTCCCTTTGGAGAAGACGAAGGCTGGATAGGCTCAAGATCCAGGTCAGGGCTCTGTGAGTTTCCCAAGTGATGCTGGACTGCACCATCCAGTCGGAAATGGTCAAAGCCA
The DNA here is from genome assembly GCF_015220075.1 of Falco rusticolus. NCBI lineage: Eukaryota > Metazoa > Chordata > Aves > Falconiformes > Falconidae > Falco > Falco rusticolus. Next base: position 23,205,043 of record NC_051199.1, read on the forward strand.
GGCTCCTCCAGCTCTTTTTCCATGTCCCATTCCAATTCCAGTGCTGTAGCTTGGAGCTCATCATTGTCAAGGTACGGTGAGTGCCCCTGTGCTCTCTGGTCTGCATTCACTTTCTGATAGGCCATATTTTTATCTATTAAAACAAAATTTGAAACCCTAAATGTTTGTTTCCTTATGTATACATAGAACAAATCATTTATTCTTCATAAACCTAGGACAATTAAACATGTAGAATAAAAGGAAAAACTGGGTTCTCAGTATTTCATTCTCCCTGTTTCCATCATCCTGTCTTCTTTTGTATGATCAGCAATCCCATGAACATTGTCATGGGATACAGAAATACAGAATGAAGATATTTAAGATATACGATATTATACTATATTGTATGAATATGAATAAAGAGAATTTACAAGTGCCAGTGCCAAAACACAGAAGCTACCCTATTATCAATCCCCAAGATAATACTAAAAAAAACCTCCAAAACAATTATTTATTACCTGAAAGTAATTTTAAAGCTTAACAACATATCAATTTCATTTCACACACCATACAAAATAATGCTGTTAAAATAAAGACAAAAAAGCAGAAATAATGTAACTTGCCTGATTTGATTCTCAAGGCATGGAAATGGTAAGTAAAAAAAGAATTTTCAGGGTGACACTGTACTTACACATCAATAAAAGGATTCCATTTAGATGGAGCATTCTATTATTTATAGGTATTTTAAATGCATAGTTCCTGAATGACTGATGAATTTACTTAGAAATTGTCCCAGCTGTTTTGCTCCACTTATTTTTCCCATTTTAACGAATCAAAAGTACTGCCAGGTAAGTACTTATATCAAAATCATTCCTTTAATAGCAAGGCATATCCGTGGCACTTCTAGATATTTCTGTGGAAGTACAAGCCCTCTAAAGGGAACTCTGACCTCCAGTAAAAAGTCAATTTTCAACAAATCATATTTAAAAGACTGCAACAATAGGGTGCTGTTTTCGCCCATACTTTTGACAATAGCTGTTCCGCCACTTAAGCATCTGTAATTTAGGGCTTTTCAAACATTGGACTCACTTATCAATTAGAAAAAATGAAGATAAAGATATTAAACCTCTCACTGTGATGAACATTGGACTGACACCTACAACAGTACATTATCCCTCCATTTTTATATTTTAAGGCATTTTCTTTCTCTAAGACTTACCTCCAGATAACATTACTGAGGCCACATAATAGATGAACCTACTCAAATGGCAAAGTAGAATTTAGCTTTTTGAAGCTCTCTGAGGAGAGCAAACTGTTAGAAAGCACTGATATAATGAAACAGCCTATTGTCAACTGAAAGAGTACCTTGTTCTATACAATACCAATTTACAGATTCTATTTCCTCGTACAGCCACATAAATACCCCTCACCTATAACTGTCAGGCAGTCAAGGAACAGTCAAGAGAGCCCATATTTGAAATACACATTTCAAGTGTAGCTATTGTATACACTTTGCAAATAAATTCTCAACTGGCAGTCCAAACTCTTCTACAGGCAATGGAAGCAAAAGAGTTTACAGTGAGCTGAACTAAGGCATCTTAAATTAGCGTGAAAATCTTGTTATTGTTATTTAAATAAATAATGCAACATTAGTCTTTAAATTCCAGTTGAGCCAACAAGTGGCTTATGCCTGCAAAGCCGTTCTGGCTTTTCCCCACAGTTGTGCATCACCTCGAGATTTCTCAAGGGAGCATGCTGTCTCATCCAGGTTGTTAAGGAAGATATTTAATAAGCTCAGCCACAGAATTGATCCCTGGTGCATTAAGCTTCTTACCAAGCACCAAATGGGCATCAAATGATTTATTAATATTCCTTGGAAAACTGAGCTAACCAATTTTCAAACTATTTGTCTACCCTTTCACTTCATCTCCTGTTTTGTTGATGGAGGTATTAATTTGCAAACCATCAATGACAGAGGTCACTACTAGATAATAACAACTGCCCAACAACATAATCTTTCCAATTGCATTTCGTACTGCTTTTTATTAGAAATTAAAGGGAAGTGTTTTGTCCTTCAAAAGCAAAACAAATTATTACTGCATTCCATAAATATATATTTTTGACTCCAGAATTACTACAGTCCTGTAACAAACAGCTTTATCCAAATAAATAAACCCTTAACAGATTACCACAGTATTACCCATAGAATGGGAATTACTGCAGTTTTTCAGACACAGTTGCATGGCAAATATTAATCTTTGTGAGCTTATAAATGTTGACCATTGCATATCCGTGGTAGTTACGTTTTCTCTGTATTTATGACATTTTAAATATGTATGTTACTGCTCAATGGAGCATATTAATAAAGGTTATTTAAATCTACATATAAGCACATAATAAAAATCCTATGAAATTTCTTTAAATGGTTGTTAATGCAGATGAGTAGCAACCACATTCCACAGCTTAGTATCTCAGCAATTCAATTCTCATAAAAAACATCAAAATCAGTTACCTCACTCCAGGAAAAAAAAAAACCAACAACAACAAAAAAAAACACCCAAAAAGCAAGCAAACAACTAAATGAACTAAAATAAAAATCAATATTCAATTTGTTTTTATACTTGAGACCAGACTTTGGAGTATGGAATCATCTTAGCAACACATGTCCTTTAGATAAAGAATGCAAAGAATGCAAGAACCACCCCATTTAACACCTTTGCTTTTTCTACTAATAACGCTAAGTTCATTATTTGAGTGTAAGGACACAGCACAACTTGCGATGAAGTACCTGAGATTAGGGCCCCCAAGCATATTTAACCATGCAACAGAGATTTTAGAAAGGAGTCTCCTGGTTCTCAATGCACAAGTCATTTGTGCCATGCATCCTATGTTACTGGTTCTGGTTAGTATTTGGCTGGTTGAAGGAAGTAGGCATGACTTAAAAGTTATGTATTAAATATAATTTTAGGTAGGAATTAGCAGGATAAAGAAAACACTACATAGAGAATAACAAAGAAATAGACAATAGAAATATGGATAAACTATGGAGTCAAGAAAAAACACTATGATACTCTAGTTCAGCCTCCTCTATAACACAGACAGTAAAACGAACATATTTTGAAAGACACTTTTGAAAACTTCAGGAGATAGAAAATCCATCCCATCTGCCAGCAAGCTGTTTCACCATTTAATTGCTGTTAAATACATGTTTTATTATAAAGATAAAAGAGCAACTGCAAAATGCCAGAAGTCTGAATGTGCACTGAGCGAGCTTTAAAGCCATTCTATAGGGACAGCAAAGGGGATCATAAACTCTGGAATACAGGACAGAGACAAGCTGATGACCAATAAAGTTGATGTGTGTTTTGTACTTCCACTTCTTTGTGGCAAGGATGTTTATAGAGAGGTATCAAATCAATGGTAAATATCCTTTCAATTAACTGTACACAAGAAATCAAGAGAGTCAGCTTTATCAGATCATTATTGCTTTAATGAGCCCACTCAAAAATACCTACTTGTTCTTTGATCTGAAAAATAACGCATTTATGTCTGATAGTTACATTTTGCTATGAAACAACCAGAAACTTTTTGCATGACAGCTTTCCTGCTTGAATCCCTTATCAATGAAGTCTTTGAAAACTATGTAAGGACTACACAAAAAGTGTTTCATCTGTATCACTGCCACTCCCTTAATACCGATACAACAGAAAGCTCAGTTTATCCAAACACTCTACGAAACCAGCAAGACAACAGCAGTATGAATATATTACAGTTAATTCTTTGTGACTGGTACAGTAGTTGTTAAATCCAGTTCATAAACAGCTGAGACAATTAGCAGGCTCATTCACAGTAGGAGGAATGGCAAGTGTTAACGTGCTGCCCATAGCAAATGCCTTCTCGAGCCATTTAGCGTTCATTACTGAAAAGACAAGTTTTACCCTGAAACACTATTAAAGGCTTTCTGGCCTCTTTGTGTAGTCATAAAACAGGAAATCCTGGGTTGTCAGCTAATCTCGTTTGTAAAGATTCTTTCATTTTTATTTTCTTCTCTGTATCTTCTATACAGAGTGCTTTTGCTTTAAGTCTTCATAATCTTTTTGTGTCAAGGGAAACCCCCAAAGCAGACAAAATATGTCACCCACTGTAAGAGCAAATACCCGTACTTATTGCGGAAATCAACACCCACCGTACATACAAGTCTTCAAACTGTCTAAGACAACAACTTAGTACTTTGTTAAATAAGATTATGCCAAGTTTCAGGCCTAGACAAATTTCTTCAGAGTTATAAATCCCTGAAAAAGTTGTTTGCAGAAGAGATTACGATGCCCTTGTCAACAGCAACATTACACTACATTGTAACTTGAAAAATAATGTGCTATTTCCATCATCGCTTCCATATTTTTCTGCAGTAATGGTTTCTCCCTTCCCTCATGGTTGGGATATGGGCTTGGCAACCAGTTCAGTTACAGCAGGACAATTAAGTTATCACTCCACCCAGCCACCGTATAAAAACAAATGACAAAACTTAACCAGTTGTTCATGTTTCACCAGCTGACTCAAGTCCAACACAATCTGAAAGAACGTGCAGTGCTGTAGCAGAAGACAGAACAGAGAGATCAGACTTGAGAAAGGAGGTATTTAGATCACAGCTGAGTCCAAGCTGTCTCTTCGTATAAAGCTAGGGAGTACTTTTTGGCATACCTGAGTGATGTACAGTATTTAACTTCTTCAAAAACTCTCATCAATTTTATTATACCATGAATAGCCGTGTCAACCAGGATACTATCAATATCAACACAAAGGATGAAGAACAGGGTCTATAATGCAACTTGACTGGTAAGACTCACACACAATGATGCCCAGTTGGAGGCAAGAGTTACCTCGCCCGTCAAAGCAGTGATCAAATGCATCAGCTGCTTGAGCTATAATGTCCTGGGCTATCCAGGTGTGCATAGGTATATACCTATGTATTTGCCTTCTGCCTTTTCAGAACCTTTGAAGTCGTGGGGCTCAGAGAAACAATTAGTAGGAAGCTCCTTCTCACCCAGCAGACAACTATCACGTAAGGATCAGGCAGATTCAACTGGTTTCTAATATCCTGGGCATGTATTAGTAACAGATCTTTTCCATCCTCAGACATGTTTAGTTTGGAAGTATGTTTGCCTGGAACATTTTTACTGAACTTACACTGCTAGCAGCATCCCTGATATATGCATAGCCTGCCTAGGAGTAGTTTCATTAAAACTGCAGTGTGATCAGGTCAGTATAAATGGCTCTGTTATGGAACCTGCGCGTTTCTTGTGGTACGTGCTGTGCTGCTGCCTTTGCTTTGCCTCCATTTTCAGAACAGCTTTTCCCTCCAGTGTGGGTGGGTAACAGCTGATTTCTAGCTGCTCACTCTTTACCATTCCCATTCACAAACATCAGAACAACAGTCTCAAATAAGGAGGAAGAAACCTCCTTCACGCACATGCTGGTTCCCGAGACCACAAAGTAATCATTCATCTTTCCTTTGGCCTCAAGACTTAGATCCTGCCATTCTCCTCAGGAAGGGTGTTGGACAGGAGTGCAGTGCTTTTAAAAGCAAAAAGGTAGATGGAGAAACAGGACTCCCAGCACTAGGAGGAATGTGCCATATATGTGCATTTACACACTGTTCTTAAACTAGGTTAAAAGGGGAAGAAACAATGCCCTACATCTTTGTTCATCTGCACTAGGCTACAGCCCCACCACCTAACCTCCCCTGCCCCAATTTACCCTCCCCTCCCCACCACTTATCTTCCCACACGTCTGCCTGAGCTCCTGTCCATCCCCATCTCCAGCACATTGGGCCCTGCTTCTCCAGAGCAACTGCGTCCCTCCCCACCCCTGCCCCAAAGCCTGTCGCTCTTCCCTTCCCTGCTGCTGGAGCTGCCACCCAGCTCCAGCATCCTTGGCTTCCCTGGGGAACCGCAGCAGCGGATGGGGTGGGGAAAGCCCACCTGACACCAAGGGTCCCTATGGAAAAAAGCGCGGGAGCTTTCATCCCTGCTTTAGATTTCACAGGCTTAGAGACATTACACAACTACAAGAAACAAAAAGCATTAAGAAGGGATGCAGCTTCAAAAAGTAAGAATGTCTTTCTGGCAAAAGAGGACATTTTAGCCATGTGTTTCAGACAGTCCTTGCCATAGTTTGGTGGAAGCTGCAGCCACCACTGGATCCAGGGTGAAGCCACCTGCTGAACCGCTCTACCCCCTCCCACCCAGTGCGATTTGGGATGGTTAGCAGCAACCACCTCTTCTTGCATAGCAATCAACCCACTTCAAAACTATTCTGTGAACACATTAATTTTTCCCTTTTCCTGTTTTTCCTCATAATGCCTGCCTGATACTAACCTAATCTGCAGTTTGCCTGCATTTTTTTCCAAATTCAAGTTTTAATCAATAATATATTTTGCATTATATTTCCCTAGACATTATAATTGCCTCTGAAAGAAATAGAACACAAAGCTTTACCAAGACAAAAAACTATTATTGGGGAATTTGCATTTAAGCTTATAATTTGATGCAAAACAGAATTATTGTAAATGGTGTTTAACTTGAAAATGCTGACAGCGATAGCTGCAGTAACAGGCCCTAGCAGTTCTTAAGAAAGTTAATTTTATGACTCATTTCTGCTTTAGAAATTTTTACGCTGCCAGACTTGGGTTTGGGTACATTTCAATCATCTTTTTTTTTTTTTTTTTCCAATTTCTTTTTTCTTGTTCATTACAGTCAATCACATTAAAATTATTGTAAAAAAAAATGTAATCTTAACTTTAAAATTCTGGAAACTGTACACTTACAAGTTACTACACTCCGGGAAACTATGCTAATGGGAATCTACTGCGCTTCCAAAAGGTGCAAACCAAGATTATAAAAAATACTATGGGATTTCAACCCATGTCTTTTTTAAAGAACAAAACCAGAACAACAACAATAACAAAAAAACCCAAAAGGTTACTTATATGGAATGAGCTACAGACAGGAACCTGGCCTCATCATGAACACAGACTCCATTCCTGGTTTTTAACAATCATTGCCAAAATCTAGCAATGGAAATACTAACACATTCTACTGGGGGTGGGTGGTGGGGTGGTGGGGTGGGTGGGGCACGACACAGGACAACACACCACAAAACCAACAAAAAAACCAAACTGATGATTCCAGAGCAGCTGAGATACAAGATTCTCTAGCCATAGTCCAGTCCAAAGATAAGAGATGGACATGAATCCGCCCTACAATTTCAATCCATCCCCTGAAGGGATCTGCCCCCTGATAAAAGGACACAGCATGCAGCAGAGCTGTGAGAATAAGACACGTTCAGGACCTAAGACCAAGTTTCAGCAAAAAATATAGATTGCAGACAGTAAGTTGCACTCACGTCTCTTCTAAAAGGAAACCAGATCTTAAGCAACTTAGACACCTGAGAACATGCCATCTCCAAGCAGAATGAACTCAGATACATAAATGACTACACATGACATATGGCAATTTTAAAAAAAGCAGTATTTCAAATCAGTTTTTAAAAAGGATATATCTACAGACAAAGGCTTCCTCTATAAAACCTGCACGTGTGACTGACCTGTGCACAATTTCTTTTCCCACAGAAGAGCTAGGGCTCCAGCTGGAGATGTCAAGTACTTTCAGAACCCTCTTTCTATGGCTTCTGTTGAAGACACCAGAACTGACGGTGGAATGGGGGATAAGAGAATGGACTTCATCTGCAAACTCCCTGTTACTCCCAGTGATTTTCAAGATCAGATGGTCTAAGCTGGGTTTCAGAGCTTAGGATCAATTTCACAAAATTATCTGGTTACATAAGAGAAATCTTGCTATTATTAAGATTTTACATGGAAATCAGAGATACACATGAATTATGAAGCCCTAATGTCTCATGTCAAGAGTACATTTTGGATAGAAACAGATTGTAAGGTATTAATTTAAAATACAGACACACACAAATAAAACATTTCTGTTGTCACCAACCTGTAGTCTTCTAAGTTGCTGTAGAAAAATAGGTCAGTACTTATAAAAAAATAAATAATAATCCTTATTTCAGAGAACATTTTATATAATTTTTTTTTCTGGTTTCTTGCTCAGTGGGGTTTTATTGAGTTTTATCCATTTCAACAATGACGTGGAGCCCTTAAAAATAATATATTATGGAGGGAAGATGGCAACATTTACAATTTAGCTTTATTGGAATTTTACTATATTTTGATAGATGACAGCTTTAATGATTCTGTGCATGGTTTATAGCAAAAAACAGAGTAAGGCAGTAACATAATTTTCTGCTTTTTCCAATGATCTGTATCCAAAGAATTCAGAAAACAAGCAAGTTTACTTCATAATCATGCCAAATTTATTTTCTGGGTGAACTCTCAAATGTTAAAGCTCAAGTACACAGAGTGATGTTGCCATGGCAACGGCTACTGCAACCCAAGATGGGAACATGTTTATGAAAGCACATTTATATACCCGTAACACACACGCTGAGGCACACAGACGCTCCAGACTCCTGTCAGAAGGCAATCGAGCTGTTCACGCATTATTAGCCCCGACTCTGCTCCTGGCAAGGCAAAGGGACATTTGCTGAAGCCATTAAGCTGCCACAACCCCACATATGATATATATAATTATAGAATCATAGAATTGCTTAGGTTGGAAAGGACCCTTAAGATAGTCCAACCACTACCCCAGCACAGCCAAGTCCACTGCTAAACCATGTCCCTCAGTGCCACACACACATGTCTTTTAAACCTCTCCAGGGATGGTGACTCAACCACTTCCCCAGGCAGCCAGTTCCAGTGTTCAACAACCCTTTCAGTAAAGATGTTTTTCCTAATATCTAAGCTAAACCTCTCCTGGTTCAACTTGAGGCCATTTTCTCTTCTTCTATTGCTTGTTACTTAGGAGAAGACACCAACCCCCCCCCTTGCTCCAACCTCCTTTCAGGTAGCTGTAGAGAGCGAGAAGGTCTCCCCTCAGCTGCCTTTTCTCCAGGATGAACACCCACAGTCCTCTCAGCTGCTCCTCATAAGACTCGTTTACTTCTGTTTCTAGGACCTAAATGAGGAAGTCTTAATTTGCCATAAGATGCAATATTAGAAGATTTAGTGTTGCTATAGCTATAGGCGAAGAGTGGAGTGGTAATATGTTTAGTGTCCTTTGACCTTTTTTTTTTTTTCTAAATCTCCACTGAAATAAGCTGTCAAGTTTGAGAAATGTCAGAGTTTGGTCATTTGAGTCTGCCCGGAGGTGTAATTTTGCATGGTGTACAATTCCTGTGAATTTATCACAACATGTTATTTCACACATTGCCAACATGGTGTGACATTCAACATCCTGAATCCGCCAGTGTCTACAGGCTGAAATGAGTTTATGATTTCTCTTTAAAAGAAAATCCAAGGTGTGTTAGTTCAGAGCAACAGAGGAATCCTCAGTGGATTTCTGGGGATAAAAATCAAAGGAAGCATCCATTCTTCCTGCTGCTTCATCTACATATCTACCGGTTAGGCAGTTCTGCCACTCTTGACACTGCGTTTCCGTATCAGCTAGCACCGAGTTCAATATGGAAGCATTTTATATTAAAAACTGATTTGTTCCTCTAGTTATCACTTACTCTGCAAATACATTTAAGTTCTGTGATGAAGTAAATCTATATGTAAAGTTCTATATAACAGTAATAAATACTTTCAATAGCTTTCCAGGAGAATTTCATGCTTTGATCTAGCCCTTCCAGAATAAAGTCACAAAAAGCAGCTGGATCTGATGCTGTTCTCAGCCAAGTCCTACCCAGCTGTGACCACAGCCCTGGGAGAAGTGGCACAGCTGCTTAGCCTATGGTTTTATCTTCAGCCTTTCTCTGATGGTCTCCCAAGCACCACTTGGGGAAATCTCTCAGCCTTGACAAGATGTATGAAGATGAGGGTATTAGATTAAATAAACTAGAGAAGTCCATTATCCCAAAGACTACCTCAATTCTCAGTTGTCTAGCTCCGCCTGCTAGAGTCACTTTTGACACCTACAAGGTTAACAGTTAAACCTTTATACATGCAGAATTTGCCATAGACTGGTACTAGGCTGAACTCTGCGCAGTTTTTACTAACACTGTTAGTCTGTATTAATTTCTTAAGAAAAATGTCTTAGAAAGTAAACATAATACTTCTTGACCACAAACAGAGCAGCCTTACAGAGGGGCATGATACATACTTTACGATCTAAAATAAACAGATCAAATGTTTAGAGGAAAAATATTTAATAAACCTTTCTTTTAGATTAGGCCAGGGTTTGTGCATAGCTATTAGAGTTTAAATTGTTTACGCTATAGTACTTTTTGATTTAGAGAAATTAGCAACTGAAGATAAGCAAACTGTGCATTACAAGGGAAAACAAAAATGACATATTCAGGAAACATATAGCTTAGCATACTGAGTTAAAGTAGGCTATAAGCTATATAACTAATGCTTAGAGGTATTTCAGCACTTTGCATCTAAAGCAGGAACTGTGCATGAACAGAAGGACTGATGAGTTTGTGCTAATTCAGCTTTATACCATCAGCTAAATGTCTGTTGATGATCTCGTGGGATGCTGGATACCCACGTTCAGGTACACATTCTTGTACCTGACAGCTAGCGATGTTTGGGAACTTTTCAACAAAGTAATACTAACCAGCAAATGACAATCTGCTGACAACAAAACCCTTAAACAGCAAATGTCACAGAACAGCAGCTGTGGATGACCAGTCACTGAGCATACTCTGCATACTGACTATTATGTGCTATTACTTCCCCTTTCCCCGCTTCCTTCAAAAAGCAACATTAATCCAAAATCACTCCAAGCAACAGCTCTGAGAGAAGACTAAGCCCTCTCTACTCTCCTTTCAGCTATAAGACAGAACAGTATTTATGTTTCAGTAGAACACATTACAACTTCTTAAAAAAGATAGGATGATACGTCAATTACACTAATTTTCTTAATTCTGGAAATTTATACTAAAAACCTGACAATTCTCAGAACCACAGAAATGGCTGGCAGGGACCTCTGGAGCTCAACTGCTCCAACCTCCCACTCTAAGCAGACCTGCTGACAAGAACAAATGGAGATGTCTCGTCCTTAAACTGAACTCATCAGGCATTCAATCAGAGCTAAAGGGTTCAATATGAACAGAAATGTATGCCATTTCTCTCTTTTTTTTTTTCCTGCTGCTGATACATCTGTTTCTTAGTAAAAATAACATCGGTATGCAAAAATAAAACACCACAAACCTGTAATATAACCAGTCGTTAAAATTCATAGACATTCCTGCTGTGGATAAAAACAAAAAAACCAAAACCCTAAAACAAACAAACAAAAAAAACCCACAACCAAACCCCCACCAAAAAAAAACCCAACCCAAAAAACAACAAAAACCGAAAACAAACCACAGAAAAGAGACAGACACGGAAAAAGAAATTAAAATCTTAACACACAGACATAGTAGCTACAGCATGAAAAATTCATTTCCATTAATGAGACGTGGTAGTCCCCAGGCCAGCACCCTTTGTACATGAACCATGTTAATCAGATTGTATGAGCATTTGCCGGAAACTCCCAGGACAGCAAGCAACTATAACTATATAGCAAGCATAGCAGATTAACAGTTTGCTAAAAACTGCTTGACTTGTAACCCTTGAAGCACAAGAATGAGGTAGATTTCCTGAATCACTGATAAATGAAGCATTTCATATACATGGCTCCTATTTGTCGCAGTCTTTGATGCAATTTGCACATCACCAAATGTGCACAAAATATCCTTCTCAGTGGCAAATTCATGTTACAAAGTACAGAATAAACAAACAGTAAGGGCTGTGCCAATTTAGACTTGGTCACGTGTGCTTGTACAATGCCTTGCTACCACTATCCTACATCTCCCAACAAACCTTCAGTAACTTCAGCTGAGGTGAAGCAAGATGAACACACAAGCATTCCACCAGGACTCACGGCAGAAGGTTTGGATATGAAGAATGCGCAGACTTCTTGAAAGACCTAACAAGACAGCAGATCTAGACTTGACCAAGCAAACTTTTCCTTTCTAAGAGGTCCTACTCAATGAACCCTTTGGCCTGGATTAGGAACACAATCAGGATGTAGGCTTTCTTTCCTTCATCTGGCAGCAATACACTTAATTGCTTCCTAGCTTAGGCTTTAAATGCTGCTCTTTCCCAGTGACGGGAACTGATGGAAACTCTTGCTACTCAAGACAACTTCCTTTTAAAACATGATAGTTTCACGGAAATTTTCAAGTTGTGGCATATGTAAAGCTTCTTAGTGACTTTATTCTCAACCCAATTCTAATCTAAGTCACCAGTTCTCACTATTTCTACAGAGCTAGGAACCATTAAGAAACCGACGTTCTCAAAAAGTAATGAACAAAATTAAGAGAATCAATAAGCTAATTTCCAAACAACACAGATTTCAAATATTCATGAAAATATTATCCATAACTGACTCTGAAAAGGACGCCACAAAACACTCTATTAGTAACTCTGAATAATATAATCTACTATTAAGTTCTGCAAATTCAAGTATGCATATTTTCAACATTGTACCAATATTTTTTATCATTAATATGATTTACAGTCGCATTGCCTGCCTTCTTTTCTACCACAATACTTAGGCATCTCCTTGAAAGAAAAGACTTTGTGTAATAAACAAATATATAACCTATCAGCACTGACGTATTGCTTCTGTCTCTCTGCTGGCCTCTGGGAAACTGCGTGGATTACTGCAGCGACTATCAGGATGCCCCTGGTATCTCCTGTCTTTATTTCTCTTTTCAAATATTAAACAAACAAAAAGTATGGAAATAGGGGCACAGATCCCCAACTCTATGCATGTTTTCTTCCACTTAAAAAATGGAAAACTAGTTTTTCAGTTTCCCCAGAAACGTTCCCCAGAAACATCATTCAAAACTGAATATCCTCTGATTTATTTTAAATGTTAATTATTCCTCTTAGAAATAAACATTTCCTCACTAAAAATGTGCATTTTGATTAAATTTAGGGGGTTTAGTGGGAATATTTCCCTCACAAAACAACTCAATCAGCTTTATTTATACATGACCTAATTCTAAGCTCAGGGGAAAAAAAAAAAAAAAAAAAAAAAAAAAAAGTCAAAAGATGCCCATGAGCTTCCACAGGAAGAGGATCAGGCCATGCAATTTAATAAAGCAGAAGTGCTTTCTTCATCTCTACTGCTTTTTACAGTGAAATGTCTTCAGCTGAGCCTCATAGTGCAAAGTTTTTCATGATTTACAGCAAGAGAGGCAAATCAGTCTCTAGTGAAAAGTCACCCAAGCTCATGAAAAATTTACAGTGACTAAATTTATAATTAAGATGAATCAAAAAATGACATTAGGAAACAGGCTGTACCGAAAACTTGACTCTTTTTTTTTTTTTTTAAACAGCAAACAGACAGAATCCCATGTATTTCAGATATACACACACCTATTTCTGTATGTATTGAAGATATTTAGACACACAGTGTAGTATTCTAAGTACATCTTATAGCTTTTATAATTTATTTATGAACAGGGACATTATTAAATATAATTGATCTTCAATAGCAGTTAAAAGCAGTGCTGTTTTGAGACCAAACATCAGGCAAATGGCATGAAAATGTAAAACTCAGTAAGTCATAAAACACTGCTTTATCACAGACTATTTATACTATCAAAATACAGCCTGAAACAACTAGGTTATTATAATAACATAAACAAAATCATTACAATTGCATTACATTCCATGGGTAATCATTACATTACTTAAACACCCAATTTTTCATTCTCTTTCAAAAAAAGTGTCAAGCTATGAGACTGCTTCACGCAGCTACAAAGCCTTTAGCTGCACTGCTATGCATTACAAAGGCTATGGCCTAAATATGCGTGATCAAAAGTAATCAGTTCCATTAGCCATTTTCATAACTGCCAAAAAAAATCCAAATATAACCATTACAAAGTCATGCCCAAAGCCTACTGCATTGCCTGTAAAAACAAGAACCTCAAAGTGACCATTATGTCACATCTCTAGGTAAGTAACATGTAAAGTCTCTGTAAGTTCTGATCTGTAATCCACTTCCCTATTTCCTTTACTTTTAGATCCTGTAAATAATTAAGCCTACAGTTAAACCAATTAAATATTGTCTGCTGTTACAAAACCATACTGGATTTTTATCTTCCACTGCTAAACTTAGTCTAAAATAATTGCAGCAAATACAATTATCTACCACAGCTACCATCTGGGACATGAAAGTAAACATTTTAATTATTGCCATTGTAATTTGAGAGCCACAAAGACCAGTATTTGGACTACATATGGAATTTATTTTTATGGATTAATGTCAAAACAGGTGGATCCAACACTTCAAAAGACAGTTGGCTAAATGACCATAAACTCAGCTACCTAGTGTAGACTACTACAAAGAGCTGGAGAACTGAATTTTATATCCAGGCTGGTTATTAAGCTGCAGGGTGATCTCAAAAACAAAATTGGCATAAAAGACATTGACCTGTGTTCTAAAGCACTTTTATCTATCATTGAAGTAGTTATCATTGAACTAAAGAGATGAGTTTCTCATTAGAGATATAGATTATCAAAAGCTCCTAGCAATTTTACTGACTGTATTGGGAACTTTTTATGTGGGGAAAGGAGAATACTTTCCTTTGGGCACTTTTATTTGAGTAGATACCTATGAGTATGCACGTCTAGCATTGGGCATCAAAGTTAAAATATATTTGTCCTGCAGAGCGATCTCTCAGTACAGAGAAAAGGGAGACTGCAATCTAATTAAATTAATGAGAATCAGAAAAATAAATATATAGAGTATGAAATACAGAAAGGGTATCAACTTCAGAGTTTTTTAATATAGCACCAAAAGAAAGGTACTTAAATGCCTTTGAAAATAGCTCGAATCTGTTTTACCAAGGTCAAAATGACTGCAAAGTAAGAAAGACATTGGAAAAGTTGCACAACGTTGGTAGTGAGCAAAAACTTCTTACAGCCCTATCGCAACTTAGACTTCACACAGCTGAATAAAACCAGAATGAACTCTCATTTAAAGTAAACATTAAGACTTCCAGTTTGTGACTGTGATCTAAGATTATTCATGACTGCACAACAGTCTATGAAATTCCTAGCCTATATGTGTTTGAGAGGATCACTTCTTTTTGACACATAATGAACTCCTCCTGTGGACTGCTGAGGCTTCTTAACTCTCACCAGTATTAATGGAAATTAGTTTGCTTAGTTTCTCTGAACTGGACACTAAATAGAGCAGAACTGAGCCAGCAATAGTTCTCCATCACACATCACAACTTGCATTACTATCTAACAACTATGGCAGTTTTCTGGTTTCTTTGTTTGTTTAAACTAATAAGCTAATGATCACCGAGAGTTCTCACTATTTACGTTCTCTAATTTAATAAAAGATGAAGACTGATACTGGACTGGGATTAAATGTAACATAAGATCAAAGCCAGTTTGTTGAGAACAAGCTCTGCATTTTGTAAGCAGTGAGCAGTACAACTCATTCAATTAGCAGGGTTCCAGTTTCTCAGTAGTGTTGGCTGTTATTACAGCAACAGCCCAAGAAACCAATACCAGAATGGAAACCAAAAGGTGTTTTCAAATATCTTGATGATCTGTTATATACAAACACACACACTCAGATAACCTCTGCCCTTAGTGAGACCAGAGAGGATGCTCTTCCATTACCTTTACTGGAGCCAGATTTTATTATCTCTTTTCCATGCAGATTTCAAATTCGAAGTTTCTTCTCTAAACTCAAATTATACACTGCTTTTTTTTTTTTTTTTGTGGACAACATGATCAAAATTTAAGCCACTGAATATTCTAATTGTTTTGAATGAGATACCATAATGCTCGGGGAAAAAAACTACATACATGAAACATTAAGCACCAAAATCTAAATTCCACTTTTTGGCAGGCCTACTATGAGAATCCAGAGTTCTTTCTACATTTTTAACATTTACCTATGGCATACTGTAGTCAAGGATGGAGTTGAAATACTTTTTACTTAAAAGATAATGACACAACTAGCTAAAAAAAAAAAGCATATGAACTTGCTAAGAAAACACGTTTATCTCTACAGACATGATCTTGAGTGGGTCTTTACCCCCAAAGGAATATTTTACTATTACAACAATCAACATCTCAGCACCATGTTTTGAAACTAAATAATTAGATTTAGAGAAAGTATGCTTAATTTTACCCAGAACAATCAAGACTGACTGCTTAGAGGGTGTGAGTCGCTCAGTCCATCTGCTAAGTACGTTCACTGCTTTTTTGGCACTTCCTTGAAGTCATGAAGTGTACACACACACAGAGGTTAGAAACATTTCAAAA
Source organism: Falco rusticolus (assembly GCF_015220075.1). Lineage (NCBI taxonomy): Eukaryota > Metazoa > Chordata > Aves > Falconiformes > Falconidae > Falco > Falco rusticolus. Next base: position 23,221,448 of record NC_051199.1, read on the forward strand.
CCATGTAAACAGATGGTGATACAGCAGGTAATAATTTAATTACATAACTCCTAGAACATGTTTTTTTTTAAAAAAAAGAAAGAAAATAAAAGAAAAAAAGAAAGGAGGGGGGAATAAACTATGTCCACTCTGATCTTTTAATTGCAGTATAATAGCTATTGTTGAGTTGGCAATGATTTTCCACCCATCTATTCTGCAGTTGGAAAGAGAACAAGAAGTTCTACACCATGTTTTATTCCTAATGCAACATTTAAGATATGGGGAAAAAAAAAAAAAAAAGCAACATAAACTACAAGTTGCCTAGGGAAAAAAAATAACTATAATTATGTAACACCAAGCAAGAAAATTTATCATTAGCTCTGCAGGTACAAAGAGGTCAGAAGATGTATGCACATCTGCTCTGGCATCAGCACAGAACACTGATACTGCTAACCTATGAAAGCAATGAAAAAACATTAGTCTTATTCAGGGGTCCTCAACCTTTTTAACCAGGGGGCCGGCGCACGGATGAAGTGGCAGGCAGTCATCTGCGGCTGCTTGGTTCCCCCCCAACCCCCGGCGGGGTGGGTGGGTGGGTAAGTGTGTGTGTGTGGGGGTGGTGTCTGTCCGTCTGTAAATACCGGGGGCCGGCTTGAGGACCCTGCAGGACCGTAGTTTGAGGACCCCTGGTCTTATTCATTCATGATGTTATTTAGAAGCACAGAATTGCATGGAAGTGGAGAAGCATGATACAGACATGATACCAGAAATAAAGCAATTCAGTGAAAATGAATGATTTAAAAAAAAAAAACAAAAAACAAAAAACACACAAACACAAAAAAACCCCCACAACAAATGGACATACAATTGTGTTGGTCTACTTAACATACTACATATGCCAGTGAAGGCTGGAGAGGAGAAAAGGATTGCTCCTGAATGCTATTGTAGCGATTTCACTCTTTTGTAAAAGGAACTGCTAATTCCAAAGTAGTCAAAGATGCTCAAATAAATACTTAAGTACATAAGTTTGATTGGCATTCTGCAAAGTCAGTGGGAGTCACCTTAACCTAAGGACTTTGGAATTACATCAGAGATGTATCACCCTTTGCATTATGTGCAGAAATTGAAGCATAAATATGTAAGGAAGTAAATGCAAATGATTTGAAATAATCGGTGAACTGTCACTAAGACTCAGACAGCAGTTCCAGTCACTGCTGGCTTTATGGTACGTCTTCTACTGAGACATTAAGATACAGAGAAAAAAAATGGGGCATAATTAATGATTGTGATTTGTTTATCCCACAATACTACAAGTGTACATATAACATTTCAATTTTGTCATAAACCAGTATATTTTGATTTTATGTATAGGTCAAATAGCATGAAGGGTCACTATATCCTAGTCACAAAGTATAAGCAGTAATTGTTATATATATGCATATAGACATATATAAAAGCAACATTATAAAAACCACTGGTTGAATCTATCAAGTTATTTTAATTCTGACTACAAATGCCATAATTGGTTGCCTAATTAAAGGTAAAAAACCTAATCTTATGATTTAAGAAGCTCATAATGCAAACTTTCATTGTTTATTTTTTTATTAGTTCCATTTTTCAGCAAACTTCAACACAGCAATGGATTATAGAAGTTGAGTTCTGGCATTTATGATACTATGAAATAACATATGAAACATTTATTATTTAATATTATATTTCATAAACAAATAAGATAACCTCTCTCCAAATTGTACACCCAATCAGTTCCAAGTTGGGATCAGCTTTTCAGTTTGAATGCACAGAAGAAAAACAGCAGCACAAACAGATTGGACTGTCACTTTCTCTTTGTAATATTTCTCCCTAGTTTTTATTGGGTAAGTTAATGGCATAAAAAAAGTAAGGTAAGTTTTTTACAACTGTTTCCGTTAATTTTATTTTTTTTGATTCTCACTATTTATTCCCCAGGAAGTTAACAAATCAGAACAGAAGCATCGCAAAAGGTCACTTTGATGTAGAAAAATCAACAGCCCTGGCATTACTGCATGCAGGTTTATGACTTGCAGCTTGAAATGCGAGATAAACCAAGAAAAATATATTAAAATAAACCCCATAATGAAAACAATATATAAATACCATATAATTCTGTTCTGTGCTTGTCACTTGAAAAGGAAGTGCAAACCAAATTTTAATAAATATGACATACTACTTCAGAATGTAATGGTGCATTTACCACATAAGACAATTAGGTTTTGGTTTTGGTTTTGTTTTAATTGAATGCTGTTTAATGAACCTTTAATTTACCTTTCAGTCTGCCTACAACACAGTGGTATGAAAAGACTCTAAAGCCAGAGTCTAATTAGAATCCTCTGCATGTCCTACTGCATCTATGCTGCTGCTGTTTGGGTTTTTTGGCGTGTTTTTTTTATTTTTAAGGAATGCCTGATATTTTATACATATATTATTCATTTCACATAAGTATAAACAAATATATATACATTCAAATTATACGTGTATGTGTTTTCTATAGCTATATACAGAATAAATGCAAGCTAATATCTGGTATTTACTTACAAAACTACGCTGCTGCTGAACTACTTTTGTAACAACAAATACCTTATTTGAACATAAATGTGACAGTAATAGCTGTCAGGTTTAAATATTAGTATTAGAGTATTAGGCTTCCAACTATTAAAATGACCCTAAAAAGCCTTAAAGCTGCTGTAGCTGGGCAGCTGAGGAACAGGGTAATGGAAGTACTTGCTACAATAAAGCCAGCAGAGCCAGCTGAGAAACAACCTACTTCTGCCCTCCAGAAACAAAGGAAAAAAAACAACCACCAAAAATCAACCAACCAACCAACAGTAAAACCCCTACAACAAGAGTCCTACATAAAGGACATGTTCATATTTTTACAAATATAAAGACAGATGTGGTAGATGCAGCCACCCAGAGGACACAGCCTTCTCAGACAGTAGCCCGAGCAAGAATGGCAGCAGGAGCACAGGGCATCCTTGCTGCCTTGGTGGTAACCATGGCCCCAGGCCCCCTTACCCCAGGCTGGAGCCAAAATGAGTTCACTTTCCTCAGAAGGGGAGCAGAAAGTAAACCAAGAGCCAGCTCACCTGTTTTGTCCACCATCAACAGTGACAGATCTAACACAAATGAAAGTGCTACTGTTTCAGCCCCAATTTTTTTCTGATAAATTTTACCACCTAGAAGCTACTTCATGATAGTGAATAGTAAGTAGGTACGTAAGTAGGAACCAGAAAGCCCAGAGGTACAACTCTCATCAGTGAATTAAAAGGGTAATGAAGTGGTAATGCTACCCCTAAACAAATACAATTAAAAAAACCCCCACACTAAACCCAAAACCTATTACCCCAAGGTTTAAAGTTTTCCTTTAATGCACCCATACACTTGCTTTATAACAAATCCTATTATTCAGCCTTCCAGTTTTCCATCCCTCTCTCTAGCTGCAATAATCTGATGAGACATTACCCTAACAAATGAGATATTTGACATATCCTGACTGAGCCCATGACTGCAGCATCAGTCACTCCATGGGAAACAAAGATGGCAGTGACCAGTAAGTCAATGAAGCAGACGATACAACAGCGTGGTGATCACACCATTCCCACTCCAGGGTGGTTATACGCTGAGCGAACATTACCAGTGAAAACCAGCTGTGTCTATACTGGAACAAATGGTGTAGCAGATTCTAGCACAGCCCCCAAATTTCACACCCGCAATGAAACAGCGTAACAAAGGCTTCAAAAAATATTTTGATGAAGCATTTTGGAGCTATGGCTTTATTTCTCATGGTAAAATAATGACAGATGCCAAGATTATAGTGGAAGCCACACAGGAGAAGACTCTTCTGACTGTTCAAACAAGTAACACCTGCTTTGTCATAAAGGGGGGAAGAATTGTGGAAAGATGAAAATATTAAACAAGCTTCTTTAAAAACAAAGAATTTATGCTTATTTTTTTAAGGTGCCTTGAATGCTATAGACCCCTACAAAGCATAACGAGCCAGACCCACGCCTGCTGTAAGCCCCCTAGCTCGGCTGAGGCATGCCAGAGAAGAGCCTGGTTCAGTATTTGACACCAACAGCGACTCCAATCCCAAAGTCTAATTGGATTTTAAATGATGCCAGGTTGATCAATGTGTCCCTTCTGATTTACTATATACTTTTTTTGGCTCAGTGAAGAGAAGTTAAACACGCAGAAGAGCATAATGTGTCAACTAGGAGATTAGTTTTACAATCTATATGTTGAAGTGAATAAATTGTACTTTCATTAACAGAAGTAGGCCATACGCCGAAAAAGTCATTGGATTCGCTTCACTGGTGAACTAGAGCAACAATATACGATTAGAAAGCCTCAGCAGTTCAAAAGTCTTTAAAGGCAGGTCCAATGGTTATACAATTAATTTTTAATGATATTGTTCCATCTGGGAGATTCACTTGAAGTGCTAAATGGGTTCCCTGAGCTAAAGCACTAGCTTTAACAAACTTGACACATCTACGATGGGTCTTGTATCTGCCTAAAAATATTATTAAAAGGTTTATGGGAATAGGCTGTTATTATTTGCGCTTATTTCTTCTCTGGCACTTTTTAAGGTCCTGCAATACATCCATAGTGGGAAACACTTGCAGCTAACAGATTTTTATTTGAGAATTTGGAAGGCATGAAACTTTGCCATTAGCAACAGTCATATAAAAAATATCATGAAAAATTAAGGGTTTTATTCCAATTGGATTATATGATGACCCTTCCTCTGGGGGAAAAAATATAATATTTTTACAAAATCTTAATCAAGGTTTCTGATTTCAAAAATTAAAAGCAATCAGTATCAAAAATCTTATCAAAAGTAATTCCCATAAGACTATTTTTTGGTAGATTTTTTACAGTTTTAAAATTGAACAGAGATTACAAAGTAAATTCCTTTCTCTCAGAAGAATTCATACTAAATGTTGCCAGCAACGTTTTTTTTCCCTTCCAAGTAACACATGACTCAAACATCTGCTGTAAAACACAGGAACCAACTTCCAAATTTTGAGCACAACTTAAACTACTACCTTTGCTGTCTCAGAAATTTTAATATATGTAATTTTTTCAAAGTTCAGCACAAATTTTTATTGAGTTACCCAAGTACAGTAACAAAGCTGAGATTTTATACAGGGATTCAGGGATAAGTCAATAACAGTATCTAAATGTATCTTTAGAAATATCTGTAAGTATTTAAAATGCATGGCTGTTGTACAATTACAAGAAAAGAACTATTGTAACATTGGTCCATAAAAAATATGTTTTTGGAACCGGCAGCTTCTACTCAGAAAATGCTATTGTCTCCAGTGAAATGTCAACATTTCTTTTATATATATATATATATATATATACACACACACACACTACACACACATGATGCTACTGAACTGTGTTGGGACTTCTAGCACAACAGTAAGGTTGAAAAGTTGAAAAAAAAGTGAGGTTGAAAAAAAGCATACCTCTAGTTCATATTCCAAGTAGCAGGATCTTTTTCTATGACTATAGGCCTCATGACATGAAAGCAAAAAGAGCAATTGCTGAAAACCAACACTGTTATCAGGTTAAGAACGTAGCAGGAAAGAAAGCTTTCAGCTAAATCTTCTGGTAGGTAAAAAAAAAAAACAACATCACCAGACTTCATTTCTAAAACTGCAACATATTTATGGAAGCACAGAAGCCTGTTTTGTTGACCCAAAGCATACTGTACAACTCTCATTAAATAGAGCAGCTCCAAAAGAGAAGATGGGAAAGAGAGCAAGCAGAACCTCTGATTCAGTGAGTGCTTAATAAGGACCATCTAACTGAGAACAAAAGTTTTGAAGCTGGGGCATCTCCTCAAAAAAATATGTTGGTAATTTAATGCAAAAAAAAGAAATACTAGCAGACAGTATTGCTAGTATTCAAATCAAATCTACATATCTTACTCAGACCTGGTCTCATAGGCTCCTCATAAATAATTCTTGCTGCAGCACAGTGGCTTTTTGTTCCTGTGACAGCCAAGTTTGCACAAAGCTCACAAAGCAATTTTTATCCGCCTTTTTCCCTATAAAAGTCATGGGAAAGCACTTGATACCCATTATCATATCAGTTTCCTTCCTTTATAAAATATGTAAATGCTTCCCAAATTTATATTTTAGAACAGGTGTACATTTTACAGTCAGCAAACAGAAGTTTTTCATGGACAAAATGACACCTGTGCCATTTAGGAAGAAAAACATCCTATACAGAAGAAAGGAAATAACAAATACTTCAACCTTGTGTTATTTCTACTTCATCAAAAAGCATTAAGAATTAAAGTAGAGATTCACAGTACCACAGCCAGAATAAAGGACTGAAAGATGATTATTCTAAAGGTCACATTACCTTAACAAAGTGCCACTTTCTGACAGTGTGACACTGATATAAAAGTAATACACTCCATTTACCTGAAACTGCTCTATGAGAGCTATGCCCTCTGCACTCTAAACAAAGGAATCAGTGATTTTTTTCAAAGGTCACCCAGGGAGTGTTTTATCCCTCAGCTACTGAGGAGAGCGGCTCTGGTGCTGGCAGGACAGGCAGAGAAGGGCTCCAGTGGTGCATGGTGGGAATACCCCAAATGAGGAAACTCGGAGGAGGCTGAGAGGGCCCCCAGGAGCCCCCAGCTCACCCAACAGCAGCAGACAGGACTTGGGCAGGGCCAGGAGCAAAACTGGCCAAACCACCCTCACCTATAAGAGAAGCCCTGAGGGAGCGCTAATGGCATGGCTGGGCATCAAAACCGTTTCCAACCTGAAAAAAACCCACTGTCATAGGAGACTCTCTCCTGAGGGGAGCAGATGGCCCCACATGCAGACTGGACCCACTTCTTAGGGAAGCCTGCAGCCTCCCTGGGCTTAAAGATGTGAAAAGAAATCTTCCTACCCTGGTATGGCCCTCAGATTATTATCCACTATTGATTGTTCAGGTAGTTGGTGATGACATTGCAACAAGTCCCAGGACAATCAAGTGAGATGTCAGGGCCTTGGGATGACTGGTTAAGGGATCAGGAGCACAAGCAGTGTTCTCCTCTGTCCTTCTGGTTGCAAGGAATGACGAGGGAAGAAACGAACACCCAGCAGATCAATACCAGGCTCCAAGTCTAGTGTGACCAGCAGAATTGGGGTTTTTTTGATCATGAGTCAGTTTACACAACACCAGACCTGCTGGCGACAGGCAGGGTACACCTGTCTCAAAGGCAGAAAAGGCTCTTTCTGCAGGAGTTAGCACTGGAAGAGCTTTAAACTAGATTTGAAGGGGAAAGGATAAAACCAGGTTCACTAGAGATAAACCTGGGGCAGCACACCAGTGTTTGAGGGGCGGCGTGATAGTGAGGTCCTTCAGCCTGCCATCTCAGTGGAATCAGAGAATAGAGATCTATGTAGCAGCAAAGATATAAGATTATTGATGTGTTCAAAACCATGGAAGCACCTGAAATTTGACAGCTTTGCAAACTTGACAGCTTATTTCAGTACAGATTCAGAAAAAAAAAAAGGCCAAAAGACAAAGGACACTAAACATACTACCACTCCACACTCTGCCTATAGCTATAGCAACACTAAATCTTCTAATATTGCATCTTATGACAAATTAAGACTTCCTCATTTAGGTCCCAGAAACAGGAGTAAACGAGTCTTATGAGGAGCAGCTGAGAAAACTGGGGGTGTTCATCCTGGAGAAAAGGCAGCTGAGGGGAGATCTTCTCGCTCTCTACAACTACCTGAAAGGAGGTCGGAGCGAGGGGAGTGTCGTCTTTTCTCCAAAGTAACAAGTGACAGGATGAAACAGCCTCCAGTCCTGCCAGGGGAGGTTTAGGTTGGGTATCAGGAAAAATGTCTCCACTGAAAAGGTTGTCAAGCACTGGAACAGGCTGCCTGGGGAAGCTGTGGAGTCTCCACCCCTGGAGGGATTTAAGACATGTAGATGTGGCACTGAGGGACATGATTTAGTGGCAGACTCGGCAGTGCTAGGTTAACAGCTGGACACAATAATCTTGAAGGTCTTTTCCAATCTAAACAATTATATGATTGTATTTATAATCACGCATTTGCCAGTGGCAGTAGGTATCTAAGAAACATCTGAACTGGGCCCTGAAGAAAGTCTTAATTCCACCAAAACTGAAAAAAATCGCTCCCCAGACTGCACGTTTTCTGTGCCACAAGACAAATTCTTGATCTCTTGCTGGGCAGCAGGCTATGGTATTTCAGTTACAGGTCTGGAATCTGTTACTCTTTCCAGAACACGTTTATTTGAAGAAATGCTATCTACTTTTAGCAGGCACAACAGCAACAGCATCTGCTTTCCATGTGTTACTTATGTTATGTGCATTAAAAAAACGGACATAACGGTAGAAATGAAACGTCAGCTATGTCCCTGTCTGGTTCCAAATGTGAAACTCTTTATGTCAGCCTAAAGATAGGCTTGTTACATAAGATACACCCAATGCTAGTTCATGGGAACTGTTCCATAACAACAGACCATGACAGCCTATTACTTAATGTGCCACCGAGCTGATGTGACTCAGATAATAACGCACAGGGAAATTTAACGCTTCTCAGAACACACTATTCTTTCAAGAGTCCCTTTTCAAACCCTCATGGCAAAGTAGCTGGTCTGCCACTAAGAAGTGGACCTGTATTTAAAGGTTATTAAAAGGGCAAGAATCAAGAAAACAATAAAGATCAGCTCTGCAAAGCTCAATATTAAAAAAACCCAAAAAACAACACAGAACAATGTGCTGACATTTCTATTTAAGATGTGAAACTCTAACACTGAGATAAAAAAGATGAATAGAAATGCATTTAAAGAACTAGATGCATTTTTTGTGAATAAGATGCATTTTCAGCAGTCAATCAATATTCTGACCTTATCAAGCTTTTCGACTTCTCCAGATCTGTTAGAGCTGTTTAACACCAAACGAATCAGCCAACTGGAAAGCTGTGAAAGCTGAGCATCTCAAGGGAACTCAATTACTAATTTGCCAGGAAACCTTATTTTCATGAAAAGAGTTTATTAAAATGACACTCCCTTGAATATCTCCTCTCTATATGTTTACTGGGATATTTCTATCTGCATTTTAATGAAGATCATTGGGAAAGAGAGTCTCAACAGCTATTCAGAAATATTATTTTGGTGAAATGGTATTTATTGCAGCTGTATACAAAAAACCTAATACTGCCATAACATTGTGTTTGTATAACACAAACCACAGATTTTTCTTGCTGTTCAGTCTTAAACCAAAATTTTACCCGGCTACATTGATCCCTGCCCTTGTAAAATATGAAAACTGGGGGGGAGGGAAGAAAAGGGGAAGAAACAGATCTGACAGGGCAGGACTTACCTGCAAGATCTACTAAAGAGAAAACTGGTCTATGCCAGATATTGTATAGAACTCTGTCCCCTTCTCTCTTGACCTAAGCACAAGCCCATAAAGTTCAGCTGTTTTCTATGGAGCATCAGTTCCTGATACAATTCAAATCCAAACCCATCTCTTAGAATAACGATGAACCACTATATTGCAATCTGTAACCTCAGTCTGGCTCCTGACTCTTACTCCTTCACTTTCCTCTTCCACTCCCTTGTTACAGTCATTCAACTATACACAGACCACACAAGTATTTTGGGGGAAAAGGGAAAAAGCAAGAATAAGTATTTCCCCGTGTCCTTGGAAATATGTTCTCCCTCGGAAGGACCAGCTTCAGTTTCAAGGGCTACATACATATTTTGCATTGAGTTGTCACTCCATAAAACTGCAGACTGAAGTACCTAAATGCTACTGGAGGGATCAGCAGACAGAAAGGTCTACAGCTTTTCCCAAGGTAGACAACTTTGAGCACCTAAACCCCTTTTAAAAGGATTCTGACTACTTATATCATAAGCCTCTGCTTCAGTTTCATGTTTTTTCTTTTTCAAAACTGAGCTAGTAATACTTACCTATCATTAAAATGAGGACAAATTGATTAGCAGTTGTAAAGTACATAAATTTGAGATAATCAAATAGAACAGAGTACATAAATCCAAAAAGTACGTAGACTTCACAGATGAGATACTGATAATATAAATGTATTCTTCTTTAATAAGTAATACTAATATTGGGTTTTTGCCAAATCAAGAGGGTATTATTTTTTTCTAGAAAACTTTTACACCTTATTACTGCAATCACTTTTTTAATTTCATGCTTCCCTAACTTTATTACTGTTAATTTTACTCACTTAATTCTGGCTATTTTCTACCATTTACTGGGAAAATAGGCAGAACTTCACAGTTTTCTGATAAATAAAAGTTAAATGGCTTTGTAAAGAAGGACATCTATCTGTACAGTATGCTTCTTTCCACTACTGGAAGCCCTCTGACACCCTATGATGTTCTTTACCTATTTAAGTAATTCACAATAAAAATCCTGCAGCCTCAGAGCAGAGGCCAAGGCAGAGCGAAAGCAGCAGCGCATGACCGAAGATGCCTAAAAGCTGCGCCCCAAGGAACAGTCCCACCCACTTCAACGAATTTTTGGATCACATCTGGTAAATCTTCAGTTTGTTTATGCTCTTGCTTAAAAGTCTTTTGTCACTGCTGATTGAAATGCAAGCAATAATTAACATCAGCCATAGCTGATGAACATCTTGCATTTAATTATCTTAAGAAAAATATTTCTTCCATAACAAGAATCATTTTCATAATATAATTATTTCCCCTCAGTAACAGTTCTTAAGAGAGAGAAATGATTAATTTGGAATTATTTGAATACTCGCATGATTTTGCAGTCAACTAATTTTTACATCTAGTAAATGTGTCAACTAGTCAACTAGTTTTTACATCTAGTATATGTGAATTCTATTGTGTTTGTGTTTACGTTTAGTGCTTTCCTTTCCCAAGCAAGCCAAATGCTTTAAGATGTACATTAAAATCTACAACTCTATTCTTAAAGGCATTATATTAGGAAGAATGATGTATCACACTACTACATTTTTAGACAGCCAGGTTACAACTAAACAAATAATGTTGGAGTCGTGCTTTAGAAGAAAGAAACAAAGAAAAGCCCATGTCAGCCAAATATATAGCACTCCTAAATGAAAGTCAAAGATGAATGTATTTATGTAAAAGTCTCAATGCCCTTTCCCTTTACTTTTCCTTAGTACTTGCAAAGTGAGGGTACAGAAGAGCTGTAAATCAGTACAATTTCAATAGCCTAATGTAGACAGCTTTCTCATGTTTTATGCCTAATGGTGGACTATACAATGAAAGCCTAATATCTATAACTGAAAAGATATTTATATTCATAATGTAAAAGAACTGCAGAATGAGTCTTTAGTATATTGTAGCTTTCAGTCATCTTGGCTTTAACTCCTGAACTAGCGCTGGATTATTACAAGAAAAAAAGCTGTATTTCCCTCTTTCATTCTGTATTAGCATGACAGTGGAAATAATACATTAAGGAACTTGAAAAGTGTTACTACAGTGCAAGTCCTTATGGGTGGATTGTGGTTTATATGTTAATCTTTCCAGTATTTGCAACTAATAGTAATTTCTAAGCTTCTCCAATTAAACCATTTCTCTAAAACAGCCAAAATCACTGTTCAATATTATCTTGCATTGATTACCAGTTCTAATTATGAATGACACTCCCCACAAGCAAGACAGAAGTTTCAAACTAAATAGGTGTAAGATATCTTTCCAGTTTCATTTGTTCTTACATAATGAAATGGACGTTAAATGCTGTAATCACAGCTCTCTGAGGTTGCACATCCAGGTTATGTTTGTCGTATGTTGCTTCCTTCAGAAATAAACACATTAAAAAATATTTTAAAAGGCAACTGTTAAAAAAACCTTGAAGAATATTTTAAGGTTGGTTTCCTTGAAACAGACAATCCCTTAAAAACATGATGACTTTGTGACGCTTTTGTTGTGGCTAAAAATGCACCTTTGCGAAAAGCACCCTGGCTCACTAATGCCATCCACTGGAGCTGATTATTTAGCTTTAGCATTGCTTTGAGTTCTTACAATATTCAAAAAGCTCAGCCATGTGAGTCAGCATATTATCATGAATCTCCTTGGAGCAACACAGCTGAATTTTTCACAACCCTTTAAAACACTGTTTCACCGAGTGGAAAAGTAAACCCAGTTGTGTTCAGTTTGTGTTCACACAGATGCTTCAAACTTTTCAGCTCTTTCTTCTCCCTTTTTTATTAAAATCACGTACTGCTTTCAGTAACACACGAAAAATACTTTATGGACTAAACCACCACAATCCCAACCAATGTAAGAGATTAAAGGAACTGTCTCTCTGACCTGGGCCAGCTGACAGCCTTCTGCCCAGAGGCTGCACCTCCCGGCCAGCAACAGCCGCAACCCTCAATCATCCTGAAGCATGGTGTGCTGCCTTTCATTCCTGCATCCTATGATGTCATTTTACCATTTGACATTATTATACAATTCCATTGCCAGAAGACAAGTGAAGTTTCAAACATTCTTCCCCCTCTCACCTTGTCTTCATACCACATAAATACATGCATCCTCTCAGAACTGAAACATGCCAAGTATAGCTGGCTAATTGATGGTGATATTTTAATTTGCTGTAAATGAAAGAAATGAATGCACAGACAGCATTACCTAAACCTAACAACTGTGACAGAATGTGAAGGACCCTGTGTCCCTAAAGGCACACCACTGCATCAGAGACAAGCACAGCAACAAACATCTTATTAAACAACAAGTGCAGAAAAGCAAAAGGCAGAAGCCTCCAGGGCCATGTTAATTATCTCGGGGTCGAAGTAGCTCAGAAGGCTGTCTTGCAGACTCCAAGGCAGTCAGATGGCAGTGCCAAAACACTGAAGTCCCCAAGGTCCTGCAGTTATACCACCGTCATATTTCAAATGACAGGTAATAGTTACGAACATGCCGACACTAACCTCCTCAATTATATTCAATGTCAAGGTTTTCGTGCTGAAGGAACTGCTAATTTTCAACACACACACTTGCTGACAAAAGGTACTTTATCAAAGAAGGGAGTTTAGGGTATCCATTGCAAGACACTGAAGATCTTTTTTGACACTCACAGTGGGAATAACGTCCTTCATGCAAGCTCTCAAATGATGAAATAAATATTGCCCTTAGTCAAGTATAAAAAAAAATCACAATATCCTATATTTGCTTTGCTGACAGACAGTGCCTTTGCACGGAAACCTCACTCTTCTATTAACTGCAGCACGGACTAGCAAATAGTCTCTCGGTGTTTATTTGAACTTCCTCTAAAGAAAGAGGCACAAGCGGGTGTGGGCTACTGCAATGCCTCAGGTGCTCCAAGAAGCAAGACTAAAAATACAGAGTGCCTTCCTCCAGCCCCCCAGGAGCAGCCATGCATGCCATGGAGCAATTTAAGTGCAATTACCAAGAAAAAAGCAAGCGTTGACTTTAAGGAGAAAACCGTTTGAAAATGCAGACATGATTCCTTGTTTATTCTCATATTCACTCTTCACAGAATTTAACTGAAAATACAATTAAATGAACTTGATTCAGCAGTTGGTATAGAAAAGAGATTAGGTGGCACAGATATGGCTACGGGTGAAGGCACATGGTCTCATTAGAGCTTTCTATCCATTCAGACTGCTTCTCCCACTTGCAGTCATTAACATGAACTGAGGACAGATTCTGCTGTGAGTTGCACCAATTTAAATCCAGAGCAACTCTTATCTGGCCTTCAATTTGCATTAATGGTCAGAGGTGGCACTGAGATGAAGCACAAGTAAGGCAGACACCATGCTCAAAAGAAGTAGTGTTACATGAGCAGAGAGGCTCTGAATTTAAAGGGACACAGTGCAATGTAAAAGAGCACTTGTTTGAAATGTAAAAAACCTGCTAACATTAAAAATAGAATTTAAAAACTTTTTAAAAAGTATTTTAGTCATTCAGTATAATTATTTTTTTAAGGTTGTTTACAAGTAGCTTCCATGTTTCTGTATAATCTTGTGAACATTTACAATGCAGTAACACAAACATCTGAAAAATGCTGTATCACAACAGAACATGCCTGGATAGCATTTCACATTTTAGCAGTTACTTGTTCAAATGCTCAGATTAGAAAAGTATTGGACCTCTCCTAGTTTCCCTTCTTTACACTGGAAAAAAAAAAAACAAAAAACCACAGGCAAATGTTCTTTATTAGTATGTAGTAGGAACATCAGCAATCCCATTTGTAATTGACGTAAATAAGAACTGTGGTTATACAAGTTAAGTGCCACAGGCTAGTCTGACCATCTTATATTCATACAGCAATTTCTGCACAGCTTTAGGAGGAAAGCCATTATGTTCCTGCATCTCATGAGCCAAGAATCCCTTTATAATGATGCCTTTATCTCCCATGTTTCCACCGAACTAGCAAACAGAACATGCTGAGGTACCGAAATCGCAGAAGAGCTCATTAATCCCCCACTTCAATAATTGGAAGTGAAAGGGTTAAATAAAGCACACCAAAACACGAGATTTATACACCTGCATGTGGCTTTCTGACTCTATACAGATGATGACATTTTCCAATTGATCTGACTGATCCTCTTCAAAAGAGTTGCTGGAGTAACAAACCAATATCCACTTTAATGAAAGGGAATATTTCAGCAACAAGGGTAGCAATTTTTGGCAGTATGTCTACAGATCCAGAGCTTGAAATTTTTGCTGATCCAGGAGATGGATTTTCTAAAGCACTATGCTCTTGCGAAAAATCAAACCAAACCAACAATAACAAAAAACCCCAAAACAAACAAACAAACAAACAAAAACAACAAATAAAACAGACCAAAAACATACCCAACAGACAGGCAAACACAAAACCTTCACAAAACAAAAATATCCTCCCACTCAAAGTTCCAGGTCATCCCTGTGACTAGTCCAAGAAGAAATTCAAGGGTCTGAGGTTTCACGAGGAAATTACATGCTCAAACTAATAACATTCAGAATTCACACAGACTCTTGAGATGTCTGAGATCATTTAATGTCTGACTACTCAATCCTTTTCCACAATTTTATTCAGAATATAAAAATTGTGCAAATGTTTTCTACGAACAACACTGGCTTCTAAAGTCAAAATGTATAAACTTGTATTAATAACCTGACCTGCTTTCTCTGCTGACATTGAGGAACAGAACTGCTTACGCCTTCTACCTACACATACCACCACATCGTTACTTTCCTCCACGCCACAAAAATGGTCCAAGTAGCTCACACAAATGAGTTAGACAAATTGAGTTCAGACACAAAAAACCCCACAATATATCTTTTCCGTCTGTCATTTTGTTATTAAAATAATAGTCCATTGTCTTAATGTGACATGAATTGAGAAGACATCTTCACATATAAAATTAGAGGTACAACAGTACTACAGAGTTTTTCATATCTTTAAAAAGATAGCTATGCTTTAAAAGGAAACGAGAAAAAATATTTTCCTTCAATCTTTTTGCTCTTAATAAGCCAGGGCATGTTCAAGTCAGTGGTAGCTTTTTTGTTGTTGTTTTTCTTGTGTTTTTTTTAATATGGAAGCGGAGTAGCTAAGACTATTTAATAAGTACTGAGAAAGTAAAGGTTACTTTGGCTTAGGGGAATTCAAATAAGTATCTTTTCTCATTTAAAATCTGATTTTATAACACTGCAAAATATTGAGGTCATTAATGGAAGTCCAATAATTCCCATGAACTCTGGCAAAGAACAAAAGTATCAAATTTAAAAAAAATACATTTTTGATAGTTTAATACAACTTTCATGCTTTTTATATTACCAAATACATATTATATTACAAATCTAAAACAGCTACATATCTATCTCTAGAGAGGGACTATAAGTTGAGCATTTTAAATAGTAGAACTTTCTCAGCCATCGCTTCATGTACACCTACTACATACATCTCAGCAAAATACATATGCATGTGTTACTACAACAGGTAATTTTACACACTGGCAGACATTCACACTTATTTTTTTCCTGTATGCAAATGTGTTTCAGTTTATGGGTGAAAACTAGTTTTTTTCAGTGTACACTACAATTTCTAACTTTGAACCGATTATTCATAGTATTTTACTAATCCGTCTTTTTCAGGAGAATGGGACTCAATGGACAGAACTTAAGGCAGTCAAGAGTTCAAGAATAAGCATAGGAAAAAATACCGTTTCTCTTTGTTCCCACTGCAGTACTACTCAATGCCTCCCACTGAAACCACGGCTTGTTTTAGGTACCATAAGGAAATTTAACAACAGCAGAGATGTAGGAACATCTTTATCCTTCATTTTTAAAATGCAAGTAGTCTACAGCTACAAAAGCTTTGGTGAAATGAAAGCACTGAACCTCACAGTAAAATCTGAAAAGCAGCTTAGTGTTTTCTGAGGAGTGCTACTGCTGTCTCTAGGGCTTAGCAGGGAGCTACAGCACCAAGGTTATGGCTTATAAATCCATAGCACAATGCTAAATCATGTTTTAAGTGACCATATACTGTGCTACTGAATAGCTGAGCCAGCACATACAGATAGATAAAGCTGTTTCACACAGTACAGACAGACCCAGAGCAATTAACAGGTTTTTAGCATGTAAAGCGAGGATCCTTAAGAGCCTGGATATGGAAAGGTACAGACAATTGTGCTTACGCAACCTGAACTTTCTTAGGCACCAGAAAGACTTGCTAAATCTGCCATTGTTTACTCAGTATTTCTTAGCGTTCCCCAAGCAGATGACTTACCACTTCAAAAACATTTGACAAGAGACACAAATCTAGATTACCCTGTGAAGACCTGGCCCAAAGATTTAATAAAAGACCAACTTAGACATGGCCCAAAGAATCAATAAAAAATGCAACTTCCTTAAGACTAAAATAAAAGCTGTCAAATCAAAATTGCATTCCCAAATAACGTTTCTCCACATGTGATGTGACTTAAGACATATTCAGCTCTTGTACCAGTAACAACGCTGCTGAAGAGAAGCCTTGGAAAGACAGATGTGTTTCACTCACATTGCAGCTGTGGGTCAGCAGCCCAAGCTGTCCGACAGCTCTGCACCACACTAAATCCTTTCAAGGCTATTGGTACAGAAAGTGCAAAAGCAGTTTTCTAGAACATGTATTAAATTTTTCTGAAGAAGCCAACAGCAGATGTTCAAAGAAAGAGTCTAGAAACTTGAATATTCCTAATGCTGTAAGATGTTTTTTTGAACTATTCAGTTTCCACAAAAGAAAACAAACCACCCTAAGAAACAAAATTGTGGATTTTATTTTTCTCTGAGTATTGTTACAGAACTCAAATGACATTTAAAAAATTATAAATGTAAACAGATTTTTATTTTCCTTGACCTACTCAAGCAAAAAACCCAGCCTCAAAATTCAGTGGTGTGTGGCTCAATGTAAAACCGAGTCCCTGAGCCAAATAACCTTATTTAATGCCATAGCAATAAACAGTTAAGTATATGTACAAATACCATCTTCTCTCACCTCAACTCAGACATGTCCACATGGACTTAGATAGTCAAATTTATAACTTGGGCTGCATTGTTTGGTCATTTTTTTCCAATTACTATAATCATGACTCAATTAGCTTCCTCTGAGCATTGGCAGGTGCACATTCAATGTCCCATGATATTTAAAGGATTGATATCTGCCCAGCTCTTCTTTCCTCCACAAATTGTCTGAGCTCTGAAAACAAACCACATCATATCTGCAAGATGATGCATAGGAAAGCTATTCCAAAATAGGCTGTTTCCCTCTGCCGGAGCACTGTACGGAGAAGGGAAGCTCCCAGATTTCCAATTCCTGCCAGGCAGTGATTTGGGTTATTGATTTCAGATCACACAAGCACTATGGTCACCTTTGTAAGAATTGTTATTACATGTGTATAAATTGTATAAATACATATCAGAAATGTATAGGTCTGTGTACATACATAGATACATTAAAAAAAAAAACACAAACCCACAAACCAAAAAACCCACAAAAGCCAAACACACTACAACAAGACAACAACATTTTATATACACTTCCAAATGTAAAGTAAGCCAGATGTTGCATCATCAGACTTCAGTGCATTAGACTCTGCCTACCCAGGACCTGTTAGTGAGACTCCCAATGTTTGTGTGCCTGAGAAGGCCACAATTTAATTCTTCAGCACTTTTACGTGCCTATTACTAAAGTTCAGCACCACTCAGGTGATAAAACTTGAAATGACTGTTTTCTCATAAGGTAATGGACTTAAATATTATTTAGGCAGAAACAGATTCTTTCCTCCACAAATGTGATAGAAATAATCTGCGAGTACTTTCATTTAGAACCACTTATGATGTAAAATTATTTCAGACTGTGGCTTCACTCTAGCATAGTATAAAAATTTATATTAAAGCTGACTCTGAAATATTTGCAGGCTGTAATATCATTCCAGTAGTGAATTTTATGAAATCAAACCCACTGCAAAACAGACTGTTAGCTGATTATTCACGTAAGTAGCAAGCCATGGAAAAGTATTGTTAATACCTTACAGCCAGAGCTGTAGAAAATACAGCAGATGAAAAAGGATACCCTGCATGCAAACAGCTTCACCTTTCCTTACTAAGAAGTCATAAAGAAATTCTCCGTGTTTTACAGAGTTTTCCCTCATAAATATGCCCCCTTTTCCAGAAAAAAGAATTGGTCCTTTTATGGCAAGCCTGGACACAGTTTAACAGTTAGTAAATGAGGCTAGTTTAACAATTGCTCTTAAATATTTACCATACAGCCACTTAAGTGTATATCTAAACATCTAATAGGCAAAAAACTATTCAAGTATCAAAATTGACAGTTTAACTCTTTCACAAACTCAATAACATCACTTTCTAGTTAATAAAGGCAACCTCAAAAATAATATGCCTCTCAATCTCCAGAGTGTTTCACACTTAACATGCCCTCAAGTCATCACATACTTTTGCCATTCAGAAAATTCTAACAAAGTGGCTTTTAACTGCCGCAATGGAAACACCCTGTGGTCTGACCTGCGCAGAAGACAGGAGGTGCTCCCTAAGGACGTCACAGGACAGAAATTTATATAGTTGGATCAGGCCCAAATAAGTTAATTTGCATTGACACTTAGTAAATTATCTGGAATATGCCAAGGAAGGTGGGCAGTGCTATGGTAGTGTTCTGCAGGAAACAGAAGCGAGCAAAACCTACCAAGGACATTTCCTTAGCATCTGTCTCTTCAGCACATACAGGAACGGTGGAAAATGGGATTCTGCAAAGGGCTTCTGTTGGCTTGGTTGCTGGTTTGCTCTGGATTGTTTTTTATAAAGAAGCAAAGGAAATATTCAGTAGATTACTACTTTGTGACAACAGAGCTGAGGAGGCTCGAGGAGCACGTTACGAAGGGATTCCTGCAGGGACCACAGGAGCCCCAGAGCCAGGGAGCGGCAGGCTGAGGGACAGGGTGACAGTCTCAGCAAGCTGGAGCACAGCTAATGGAAAAGACAGCACAGACAGCATAAGCACCCAGCAGGACGTGCAACAAGCAACATGGTGTGAACACGGGCAGCTCCTAGCAGATCTACCTACCAGGAATCAAGATCTACCTTGCAGGTCAGCAGCCCCAAGCTTTTTGTGGAGAGGCCCCCTCCCAGCGCCTGGAAAAGGTAGGACGGGCCACAGAGCAACAAGAATATTTTAGCCCATTACATGGGCTCCAAGCTGCAAGAAAGGATGTTATCTGTAGAAGAAAAGAGTTGGTAGCTACCTCAAGTAGTCCTTCAAAGCCACAGTGTGCTCTTCAGGGCTGACAGTCTTGCTCACATGCAAATACCCCAAAATGAGACATTACCATGTTTCCTTTCATTCCTCTTGCTTGTAAAATTAAGTCTATTGAACTGGTTGTTTGGGATATGACAGATGACCTCTCTGAGGACATAGCCATTACAGTTTATTCTCCCTGGTTTCTAGGAAAACACTTGATTGGTGGAGGATTCACACTTTTTATATATATATATAATTTCTTTAGTTAGTAATTGACTCCTTGCTGTCAACTGGTGCCTGCAGAAGAGTTAGATTTGTAAGAACAGCAAGACATGTTCAAGCATGTGACAAGGACAGCATACTGACAGGGGCTGGGAGATACGAGTCTTTTATGAGTGCCAGAATTATGTTCCAGTAGAGAACTTAAACTTTTATATCTTCTAGCAATTTCTCAAAAGGAGTAATACTTACATAAATGAAACAGCTGCCCACACAAAAATTAAGGCAGCAATTGCCAGCACATTTTACTTCATCTATAAAGGCACGCAAGGTAGCAAAAAGTTCTCTGCATATATTTCTCAGGGAAATAAACTCAGCCAGAAAGCAGCTTTCTGACTTCTGAAGACACTTACTGTTCACAGACAGCAAACATCAGGCTTTACAGCTTTCTGAGGAGGCTACACGTCACATCCCTGGAAGCCAACACAGTGTCAAACAAGTGATCCTGTGGGTTTCCTGGGGGAGTGCAAGAAGACAACAACAAAAATCCACTAACCAGGAGCACTGGATTTTGACAGAGACAGCACAGCTTCCTCCCACTAGTGACGCTGATGGATGTTTTCTGCACCAAAACTGACAGTGACAAAAGAGGCTTTAACGTGAAGGAGCCTTTCCAGTGCCTCTTCATGCATCTGGGAAGGCTGGTACAAACTGACAAGCAAGTCATATATTATGAATGATTGACATGCCTAAACCAAGAACAGAGGTGGGGTGTCTTCAAAGACCAACCATGACCCACTGCTGGTAGGATCCTTTTTTTAACACTTGTTGCAGTGACTGGTTTTGCTGCATGTGGCTGAGAGGACAACTGTTTCTTTGCCTGGTGGTCTTCACTGCTGGCACCAACCCAACCCTGCCCTTGCTCCCCAGCCCAAAGAAACCAAAACCAGTTGTGCTGGGATCCCTGAGGCAATCAACAGACTTACTTTATCTGGGATGTTGCTCACTACATACACCAGTACCATGGAACAGAAAAACAAGTCAGGAAAAGATAAACTATGTGAAAGCCGAGTCAGAACACAGAAAGCAACAAATTGTAGGGGACTTGTTATCTTTCTCATGCCTTATTTGCATTACTGCCTGGAACCTGGAAAATGCATTCTTGTCATTTCCAGTGCCTTTTCTCCATCTTTTCAGCAATGCTTTGGTTTGTATTATTTGGGGAAAACATACAAACAAGAGATGAGGGAAAACTGGTCGATAGCTTTTACATTCCTTTCAGTTCTGAGCGATGGTCCAATGTTGTTTGAGAAGTCATGTGCTAATAGAACCCTAATCCCTAATGTGGCACAGACAGCACCATCCCACAGCTAACTTGCCAGTAGGAACTCAGGTTTTCCACACAACATTTCAGTTCTATCTAGTGGTACAGCCAACTTACTGCAGTCAGCCCAATATGGCCAAGTAACTTGAATTTCTTAGGAGAAGAGCCATAGTAAGGATGTGCATTTTGGGCAAGATTAGCATCTGCTGCAGATAAGAGTCAGATTTAAACTTGCTAAGGATCTAGCCCATCAAGGAATAGAATAAATTTAATATTCAATTATGGAAACGAGAACTTAATTTTAGTACAGATGAGGATCATGACGTAAAACACAGCATCCTACAATCTATCACGGTTAGCAAGATTTTAATGGATCATTAGAAATGCTTATGGAACCTATGAGTTTCTGGGCACTACTTCGGGATCAGTAATAAAAGAAATCATTCTCTAGTTACCTCCTAAAGCAACTTAGCATACCATATACAATGAAGAATTATAGTCTGCTTGAGAAAAGACACTTAACTCCTTACAATGCAGCAATAAAAGATGCCTGATCAGAGATGAAATTTGAAAGCTTTGAATTTGATGGGCTTTAAAATATAATACTTTACATAGGGGTATTCTCATACTCTTTTTTTTATCTGTTCAAAATGATTGTTTTTCTACAGACTTTCTAGTATGAGTATACAAGCAGGAAGATGCCAGTACTTCTTTTCAGTTATGTCAAATTTTATTTACTTATTACACTGCAGAACCCTGGATAAAAATACAGTATAAATCACTAGCTCTCTCTGCACCTTAAGAATTTAAGTATGTCCAGAATCAGACATCAGGGTGACTGCTCATGAAGAAATCTTTTTGGAGTCAACCTGCATTCCCTACAGTCACTTGTATCCACACACATCCTATGCAGAGGAGCTGTGCTTCCTACTCTGGTGCTTTAATCCCTCTTCATATTTACTATGCTCAGAAGAATTTTAATAAATATTCCATGTGGTATCCACAAAGCAAATAAAAATGATTAACTAACAGTCAGCACTATGTGCCTCTAAAGCAGCATGCACTCTTCTTTCATGCAGGATCATCAAGTTCAATACCATGATAAAGGTTAAGTTTATTAAGCATTAGAGAGATCTGAGTTCTCATCACCCAACCCCTCCTTTTTTCCCTTTTTTTGTCGTTTTGTTGAGAAAGTGTAATAAAAGGAGGTGCACAGCTAAATGGTGACCTTTAGAAGTACTGTGCCCTCCTATGGGAGGAAATGCATTGTGTTTGTTTGACAGATTTTATGATTAATTAGATTGATATTTTTTGGTATATGAGAACAATTAAATAATTTGTTTCCCTTTAAAGAAAGTCTGTAATAAATGCAATCCACAGATGAGTAACGGCACTACTTTATCATAGCAATATACTTTTTTTGGAGATAGATTTTTAAACATAAAAACACACATCCATTTAGGTAAGCAATCTGAAAGCATTATGTAGCACAGTTTTTTCAGACAGGAAGTCCTTCATGGATTTAAATCACCAAGCCAGATGCATAATAAAGGTCTCCTATTTAACAGGATGACAGATGTCATCAACAGAAAGCCTTGGCATTATAGCAAGCTAGCACATCTCAGTTCGGGATTATTGCCTGAACACAATTTTAACTGTAATGCAACTTCCACACAAACAAAAAAGCAGTTAGTTCGTAAAAAACAGACATTGTTAAAAATGCTTGTATTGCTTAGTTTTCACTTGTGCTAGTATCCATGTATATAGGCATAATAATCTTTCACTAATCTGACCTTCAGAAATCACACGTTAGCACACAAGTATGTACAGTATACTGCAAACAGTAATGAAGATATTTCGGCAGTATAGTTAGACCTCAGACACATGATAAAGATGTCACAGATTAATATATTACCTACAACAACTGAGCCACGGTAACACTCCAGTCACCTCGTCTAAGCCCATAAAATGCAAGGTGATGAAGTAACGTGCGTTAGCGAAGCCCTCTTTCTCCTCACGTTAAACCAAGCCAAATAACTGCATTTGTGCAAACGTGGCCAGTTGCTGTGTCTCTGCTAGCCCACAGTAACTGAATGGGTCTTGGTACGTTGATCATGTATATGACCTGTAAGATTCACTGCTGCTATCTCAAGGATTGCCCCACACATACCCTAAAATAAATAAGAGATGAATCGTACAGTAAGTACCTTCCTCCTACGGTACCAAGTGTCCTGCATAGACCTCAGCCAGTCCTTCAAGAGACTACCTCAGGACTTACTTGCCTACTAGCTAACTTAGCAGTGACACTCCAGCTCTCACCACATCTGTTGCAAAGCTCTTGCAATACTGGACCTCTTCATTTTTATGCCTTCGTGGCAATACTTCAGCCTACAAAAAATGCCCTAGAACGGGCTCGTAACTGAATATAAATTACGTCTTCGAGGGTTGACACGCCACCGTAGTTAGATGATACAGCTTCTAATACCCCAGCAGATGCTGCTTTTCTCAACAAATCAGCAAGTCTTGTAACGACCACAGGAAGCTCAGCCCAGATGCACACAAGCATGTAGCTGCTGAATTGGGACTGGGAGTGGGGAGTTTAAACAGAAATTCAAAACTTGCCTGCCTCGGAGAATCTGGCCTCAATGGAGGCAGGTTATTGCTCACTAATTGCAAGCTGGGAAAAGGGACCGACCAGCCAGCCTGACACCCCTGTCCTGACAGAATGAGAAGAGAGAACCACATTAAATACAGAGATTTAACTGTACATTAGGCAACATTTGATCTTTCTGGAAGCGGGAAATACAAATTCAGTTTGATGAGCTTTATCAGACACCACACGTCTCCTGAGACTTCTGTAGAAAAGGTCACTATAAACTTTTGCTGGACTCTGTTAGGGCTCCTGTAACAGACTCACTGGACAGGTTTGGGAAGGACAGTGTTGATATTTGTGAGCCAAGAGTTCCCATTTTGGTGTTGCACAATGAAGGAGGCAATAAAAGATTTTTAGTACAGAGACTGACTAATTTGTTGTTGCTTTTGGCAGCCACAAACATTTTTCTATTAATCAGAAATCAAATCTTTATTAAACGAGTGTCCTTCCTATCAAGTAAGTCCTTGATTCAATGGGCAGGAGTGAGTCTCAACCCCAGCCCCAAACAATGAAACAAAACCCTAAAACTACTTCTTTTAACAGCACAATGAATATCGAAGTAGTTGTACAACACACAAAAGCATCAACAGAACAGAGAGACTCCCCAGGTGATTCCTTTAGCCATGCTTTACAGAAATCAGTGGGAAAGGGACAGGGGGAAAAGCCAACCTGAGTTCAAGTTCAAATGATTTGAATGCCCAGACCTGAATCCTGTCAGGAGAGGAAAGCAACCATACATGATTTGAGGTTTTTTGCTCATCTTTAAGGGAACACCTCCAAGACCACAGTTGCTCTGTCTTTCCTGCTTGACCCTATAAACCAGCTGGGAGAGATGCTCTTGTTCTGTGAAATTCTGCTCCAACCAGGCTTCTGAGTGCTGGGATCTCACTTCCCTGCCAATATGACAGGAGAAGGAGGACACGTCGTAAATGAGAAGCATGCTTGCATCAGGTAGAAAGGAGAAAAATTATATTGATGACTTTTACACTAGAATTACACTGACATTATTTTACCCTTCTCATAACTGCAAATGAGGGGTAAGATTAATTTTACAGCAGCAGATTTTCCCCATGACTTCAACAGAATTAGATTAAATTAATGTTTTAGTTGTGCTTAATCTAAATTTCTGTCTTCTAAATTGTAGGCAAATGGTTTCTAATCACTATTTCTGTACCATCTGATGTTAAAGGTTCATCAATTTTGTTTCCACCAATATGATTAAACTCTTATTCAGGCAAGAAAACATTGTTAGTAAGCAAATCAATTTCTTTTAAAACTCTCTCATGTACTAGCAGTTAACAGCTTCTTCAACCAAAACAGTAAAAATACACTGGTCTTGGACTTGTTTTCCAGCTATATGCTGAGCTGTGAGTGTGCAACGTTTCTCCCCTCTAAGTCTGCCTGTCCCAGACTAGCAGCATGCAGGACATAAATTTGAATTTCCCTCTATACAACTGTTTAAAAGGAAAGATCTGTTAAAACCATAAACTGCCAAATAGTGTGATTTTAACTTATTTAATGAAAGACAGAACAAATAGCTACTTTATAAAATCTTACTCCAATTAATACCAAGAATAAAACACCCTGTGCTATTATCAAAAAGTCATAAAACATCTGGGTTTAACAATCATCTGGCTGAAGAACACTATACATAACAGAAATAAAATTCCTTACTGCCATTCATCATCTTTGATCATTAAAGTGATACTGTGCTCACACATTAATTACAGATACTAGAGAAGTAAATTGTATCACGACACCCTGAAAGGCTGGCACACCAACTGTTGGAAGAGCATAAAACCATTAAATATCCTTTCCCTGCCAGAAGCATGATTTCACAACAGAACACTTAGTCAGTCATTTACCTTCAGCTACACTTGTAAAATATATCTCCCCATAAGCACTTTATGCATTATAATTCTGTCTAATAGATGAAGAAGACTTTTCTGGGTGGGGCAGGGGGAACGAAGGGGTTCCTGCTTTCAAACTAACAAGTAAATAACCTGCCAGCAGCACAATGAAGAGTGAACTCCGCCATTCTGAGATTATTTGTTTTGTTGTACAGGTACGATAAACATCCTGGAGAACAAAAATGGTCTGTCACATTAATACAGCTACTTAATGTAGGGTAAGTGCACAGTGCAAACATCAGCATTTTAATATGATGACTGGGCTCAAGCACCACCATAGATACTGAGGCACTACTATTGCACAAGCTCTGTCAGAAGAAGTCTTTTTTTGGAAAAGCCAACCACTACACAGTTAGGTAGCTGGCTCCATTGAGTCGAGTCCCGAGTAGGAAGGAGAGAGGAACGTGTCTCTCCAGCCAGTACCTTCGCCAAGCGTCTCTTCTGCAGCCCTGAAAGGGCAAGGGCAAGGGTTCCGTGTTGCTCCGTGCTGCCCTGGGCAAGGACTGTCACCCCTGTGCCTTGCACAAACACTTGTAAAGAAAAGGGCATTTAGTCAAGAAATAACAAACCACCTGTTCCTACTTAGCAACAGTTTTCCTCCTACGTGAAGCATTAATAACATATTTTTATCTACTTTCAAAACCATGCCTTTATGATAAAGTGTTTAATTCTTTAGAAAAATAAAGTCTGCCTCTAGCAAGGACTTCTGTAGCATACCAGCAGATGTTGGGTTTTGACAGCTGACTGGTCATAAACAAAGGTTTGAACAAAAGATAAAATACTTGTGTGGGCTACCATTTCTGCCAAGAATTTCAATGAAAAGTGAGGAACAAAGAAGAAAGAAGATAAAAATATCATAGACCTAAACCCAAAGTCATCGCAGACAACACTAGCCTGGAAGAAAGGACAAATTAACAAAATACATCTCTAGGCATAATTAACAGCTGTGTATGAAACAAACCAGATTTCAGAGGAAATCCTCCTTCTGTAGAGGTTTAAGGGTGACAATAAGGCTTAAATTGTCACAAGTGTTTGATTAGTACGTTACAGATGGAATTTCAAACTGGCAGGTTAATGATCATGAACTCCCCAGGGTATCAGGCTCCCATTAATGCATCTCCTCCTTTCCCTGGATCAATCCACTTATATTCATACTTTCCCACCACCTGACAAAACACATTTGCTGGTAAAAAACCCAGCTTTTCCTGGAAAAAGATTAAATATTTATGCCATTCCATTATTGATGTAAACACTTCTACATAATTTTCTAGATATAGATCAGTACCTTCACTGCAAAACTTAATCATGCACTGTTCCCTGAAAACTGCTTAAAAGTATGTTTTAGAAACTGTTCACAGAAGGTAATGAAACATACTTAAAGTCACATAAAACTTATAATCATTGTTCCAGCCATTTTAATACTGAAAAACATTTGTGCTCAGAAGTTGAACAGCCTTCGCTAAGACTACATATGCCCTTCCAATACCTAATTAGCTGATAATACTCTGGGTGCCTGCAATGCACAATTCAAATGCCTTGCTTACCAATGTGTTTAGTATTCTGAAAATAAGTCTTCGTACCAATTAAATCCCTTGTTATTATGAAAATGCTTCCATACTGTTGTAATAACACAGGATAACATAGTCAATGCTACTAATCATAAGGCTATTCTTCGAATAATTGCAGGATTTATGAGTAATCATTGCTAAGGATACGCT
This sequence comes from Falco rusticolus, assembly GCF_015220075.1. NCBI lineage: Eukaryota > Metazoa > Chordata > Aves > Falconiformes > Falconidae > Falco > Falco rusticolus. The sequence continues at coordinate 23,249,031 of NC_051199.1, forward strand.
ACTATTCAGTACAGAGTACACAAAATCTAATAATACATTTCAAATAAATCTGATTAATGTTACAGTATCCTTTAAGTGAGGCATGTACATAAAAAACCTTCCCAAACCACTGGGAAGCAGTATTTTACAGTGCAGTAATTTACTGTAGCAATTTTGGAGTAATTTACAGACACATTAATTTACAAGGGTATACAGACAACAAAAAATCTATTTTTCTTCTCAATATTTGAAAATATTGCTAAATATCAGGTTTGATTAAGGAGAAGATTATTACTTCCATTTCCTCTAGAACAGGCAAATTAGGAGAAACTTCTGGGTCAAACTTGGGAACAAGCCCAGATGCTCTATCAAGTAAACCACCTAGTCCGCAACCTGCAATATCTGCATCCTGTAATGCTTAATGGCACTGCAGTATAAAGTTTAGTCTAGTTCTAAAATTTTCTCCTGAAATCACATACAGTAGGAGAAATACTTCATTCATAATCCAAGTAATCAGATACATCAGCTACAACACATGAGCTCATTGCTTTAGGAATTTCTCTTACAGTTACCCAAAAAAGAAAACTATGGGGCTGCAGAGCAAGGAACTCCTACAATCAAAAAGATTCTAACACTAAGATTTAGAACTAGTAGGAACTTTAAGAAATTCAGTAAGTAACTAAGCATGACCATTTACAAAGTACAACTAAAGACTGAAATTAAAAAACTACTAAAAATCTTCAACACAGTATAAGAATGGAAACATTTTAGAGAATTATTTCATTAGTAACTTGCGTATATTAAGACATTTAAAGTTATTTTCACACACACAACTACCCAAACCTGAGGAAGTCGGTGGGGCAGGGGAGAAATACGCCGGTGGATTAGATCACTTCTTCCAGGGTGAATTAGTCCCAAAATTCTGCCATCTGTGCCTAATACAACACCTGAATTTAAAGTGTCCCACCAACCCCAAACCCTTCCAACCTTCTAACATTCACTCCTTGAAACAGCCAAGAAAAGGGTCAAACAGATTCACAGGGTTGTAACCTCCTCACCTCCCAAATGGGTATGCAAGGAGGACTGCAAAGCTGCTCAACAGTGTGATAGGAGTTGCACTTCAAGAAGGCAGGCAGTATTAGCGTTCACCGCAGTCCACAAGGGAAAAACACAGGACCAAGTACCAAAATCAGCACCTTGAAGAATTCCCCAGTCTTGCAGATTAGCTGTCTGTGGGACTTTATGACACAGCGTATCTCTGGAGCATTAACTCAACGATACCTGCAAGGGCTACACCTGCATTCTCATCATCTTCAAAAGGTCCAGATTGCCTGTATCGCTTTAAGAATGCAATGCCTACACCTTCTTGCAAGAAGTATTTTTTTAAAAAAATTGTATTTGTCTACAGGGTTCATTTAGAATTCAAAAGGAAAATGTGAGGATGTCTGCTGAACACTAAAATATAATTTGGCCAAAATATGGACACAAACAACTTCAAGTTCATTAGAAACAATATTTGGAAAAACTAAGATATCAATATCAATATATACGTACAAAATACAATAAATACATATAGGGAAAGTGAAAAATCTCAACAATCTGCTACAGGTAAACAAATCTCTTTTTCCTTCAGAAGGCATTAGCAATGTATTAGCAAATCCCTCCAAAAGAGAAGAATAAATATTCCACAGAGATGAACAGTAGGTAAACTGTTGCTTCTGGTCTCCTGCCCAGTGAATGCTTTTCTAAAGGAACAGAAATATTACCATGCCAACCATCACCACACAACATTGGGCTCCACCTTTTCCTTTCTGTAAAAACAAATTACCTACACACCAAAAAAGAAACACTTTTTGGGGGTTGGTGGGGTTTTTTTGTTTTGTTTTATGTTTCAGTCAGATGGACAAAGCTCACTCAAAAGGCATTAGCATCACTAAGTCAAGCCAGACAATTCCACATTAATGACAGTATTCAGCAGCATCCTAGATAAATTTATTAAGAAAAGAAAAAGGAATCTTTGCCCACAGA